>NC_086105.1:53702248-54393498 GCF_963921235.1 Mobula hypostoma | reverse complement strand
CTTGAGGCTAGAGACTTGAGGCGACGCTTGGCAGGAAGCAGGAGGCTGGAGTCTTCAAGCTTGAGGCAAGAGGCTAGAGAATTGAGGCGAGGCTTGGCAGGAGGCTGGAGTCTTCAGGCTTGAGGCTAGAGATTTGAGGCGACTCTTGGCAGGAGGCAGGAGGCTGGAGTGTTCAGACTTGAGGCTGGAGGCTGGAGACTGGAGGTGAGGGTTGGCAGGACGCTATAGGCTAGAGTCGTGGTGAGGCGAGGCAGGAGGCTGGAGGCTAGAGACTGGAGGTGAGGCTTGGCAGGACGCTAAAGGCTAGAGTCGTGGTGAGGCTTGGCAGGAGGCAGGAGGCTGGAGTCTTCAGGCTTGAGGCTAGAGACTTGAGGCGAGGCTTGGCAGGAGGCAGGAGGCTGGAGTCTTCAGGCTTGAGGCTAGAGGCTAGAGAATTGAGTCGAGGCTTGGCAGGAGGCTGGAGTCTTCAGGCTTGTGGCTAGAGGCTAGAGACTTGAGGCGAGGCTAGGCAGGAGGCAGGAGGATGGAGTCTTCAGGTCTGAAGCTAGAGATTTGAGGCGAGGCACGGCAGGAGGCAGGAGGCTGGCGTCTTCAGGCTAGAGGCTAGAGACTTGAGGCGATGCTTGGCAGGAGGCAGGAGGCTGGAGTCTTCAGGTCTGAGGCTAGAGATTTGATTTAAGGCGAGGCTTGGCAGGAGGCAGGAGGCTGGCGTCTTCAGGCTAGAGGCTAGAGAATTGAGGCGAGGCTTTGCAGGAGGCAGGAGGCTGGAGTCCTCAGGCTTGGTACTAGGGTCTTGAGACTTGAGGCAAGGTTTGGAAGGATGTAGGAGGCTGTAGACTCAGGCTTGAGGCTGGAGGCTAGAGATTTGAGGCGAGGCGTGGCAGGAGGCATGAGGCTAGAGTCTTCAGGCTTGAGGCTGGAGGCTATAGACTTGAGGCGAGGCTTGGCAGTAGGCAGGAGGCTGTAGTCTTCAGGCTTGAGGCTAGAGGCTGGGGAATTGAGTCGAGGCTTGGCAGGAGGCTGGAGTCTTCAGGCTTGTGGCTAGAGGCTAGAGACTTGAGGTGAGGCTAGGCAGGAGGCAGGAGGATGGAGTCTTCAGGTCTGAGGCTAGAGATTTGAGGCGAGGCAAGGCAGGAGGCTGGCGTCTTCAGGCTAGAGGCTAGAGACTAGAGGCATCGCTTGGCAGGAGGCAGGAGGCTGGAGTCTTCAGGCTTGAGGCTAGAACCTTGGGACGACACTTGGCGGGATGCAGGAGGCTGGTGTCTTCAGACTTGAGGCTAGAGACTTGAGGCGAGGCTTGGCAGGAGGCAGGAGGCTGGAGTCTTCAGGATTGAGGCTAGAGACTTGAGGCGACGCTTGGCAGGAGGCAGGAGGCTGGAGAATTCAGGCTAGAGGCTAGAGACTTGAGGTGATGCTTGGCAGTAGGCAGGAGGCTGGAGTCTTCAGGCTTGAGGCAAGAGGTTAGAGACTTGAGGTGAGGCTAGGCAGGAGGCAGGAGGATGGAGTCTTCAGGTCTGAGGCTAGAGAATTGAGGCGAGGCTTGGCAGGAGGCAGGAGGCTGGAGTCTTCAGGCTTAAGGCTAGAGATTTGAGGTGACGCTTGGCAGGAGGCAGGAGGCTGGAGTGTTCAGGCTTGAGGCTGGAGGCTAGAGACTGGAGGTGAGGCTTGGCAGGACGCTAAAGGCTAGAGTCGTGGTGAGGCTTGGCAGGAGGCAGGAGGCTGGAGTCTTCAGGCTTGAGGCTAGAGACTTGAGGCGAGGCTTGGCAGGAGGCTGGAGTCTTCAGGCTTGAGGCTAGAGGCTAGAGAATTGAGTCGAGGCTTGGCAGGAGGCTGAAGTCTTCAGGCTTGTGGCTAGAGGCTAGAGACTTGAGGCGAGGCTAGGCAGGAGGCAGGAGGATGGAGTCTTCAGGTCTGAGGCTAGAGATTTGAGGCGACGCTTGGCAGGAGGCAGTAGGCTGGAGTCTTCAGGTCTGAGGCTAGAGATTTGATTTAAGGCGAGGCTCGGCAGGATGCAGGAGGCTGGCGTCTTCAGGCTAGAGGCTAGAGAATTGAGGCGAGGCTTTGCAGGAGGCAGGAGGCAGGAGGCTGGAGTCCTCAGGCTTGGTACTAGGGTCTTGAGACTTGAGGCAAGGTTTGGAAGGATGCAGGAGGCTGGAGACTCAGGCTTGAGGCTGGAGGATAGAGACTTGAGGCGAGGCTTGGCAGTAGGCAGGAGGCTGCATTCTTCAGGCTTGAGGCTAGAGGCTGGAGAATTGAGTCGAGGCTTGGCAGGAGGCTGGAGTCTTCAGGCTTGTGGCTAGAGTCTAGAGACTTGAGGCGAGGCTAGGCAGGAGGCAGGAGGATGGAGTCTTCAGGTCTGAGGCTAGAGATTTGAGGCGAGGCATGGCAGGAGGCAGGAGGCTGGCGTCTTCAGGCTAGAGGCTAGAGACTTGAGGCGACGCTTGGCAGGAGGCAGGAGACTGGAGTCCTCAGGCTTGGTACTACGGTCTTGAGACTTGAGGCAAGGTTTGGAAGGATGCAGGAGGCTGGAGACTCAGGCTTGAGGCTGGAGGCTAGAGACTTGAGGCGAGGCTTGGCAGGAGGATGGAGTCTTCAGGCTTGAGGCTAGAGGCTGGAGACTTGAGCCGAGGCTTGGCAGGAGGCCTGAGGCTGGAGCTTTGCGGTGACTCTTGGCGGGATGCAGGAGGCTGGTGTCTTCAGGCTTGAGGCCGGAGACCTGAGGCGAGGCTTGGCAGGAGGCAGGAGGTTGGAGAATTCAGGCTTGAGGCTAGAGACTATAGGCGAGGCTTGGCAGGAGGCAGGAGGTTGGAGTCTTCAGGCTTGAGACTACAGGCTAGAGAATTGAGGCAATGCTTGGCAGGAGGCATGAGACTGGAGTCTTCAGGCTTGTGGCTAGAGACTTGAGGTGATGCTTGGCAGTAGGCAGGAGGCTGTAGTCTTTAGGCTTGAGGGAAGAGGTTAGAGACTTGAGGCGAGGGTAGGCAGGAGGCTGGCGTCTTCAGGCTACAGGCTAGAGACTTGAGGCGAGGCTAGGCAGGAGGCTAGAGGATAGAGACTTCAGGCGAGGCTTGGCAGAAGGCAGGAGGCTGGAGAATTGAGGCCAGGCTTGGCAGGAGGCAGGAGGCCGGAGTCTTCAGGCTTGAGGCTGGAGCCTTGAGGTGACGTTTGGTGGGAGGCAGGAGGCTGGTGTCTCCAAGCTTGAGGCTAGAGACTTGAGGCGAGGCTTGGCAGGAGGCAGGTGGCTGGAGTCCTCAGGCTTGGTATTAGGGGCTTGAGACTTGAGGCAAGGTTTGGACGGAGGCAGGAGGCTGGAGTCTTCAGGCTTGATGCTGGAGGCTAGAGACTTGAGGCGAGGCTTGGCAGTAGGCAGAAGGCTGTAGTCTTCAGGCTTGAGAGGCCAGAGACTTGAGGCGACGCTTGGTAGGATGATGGAGGCTGGAGTCTTCAGACTTGAGACTACAGGCTAGAGAATTGAGGCAAGTCTTGGCAGGAGGCATGAGGCTGGAGTCTTCAGGCTTGAGGCTAGAGGCTAGAGACTTGAGCCGAGGCTTGGCAGGAGGCCTGAGGCTAGAGCTTTGCGGCGACTCTTGGCGGGATGCAAGAGGCTGGTGTCTTCAGGCTTGAGGCTGGAGGCTAGAGACGGGAGGTGAGGCTTGGCAGCAGGATAAAGGCTGGAGACTTGTGGCGAGGCTTGGCAGGAGGCAGGAGGCTGGAGTCTTCAGGCTTGAGGCTAGAACCTTGGGATGACACTTGGCGGGAGGCAGGAGGCTGGTGTCTTCAGGCTTGAGGCTAGAGACTTGAGGCGAGGCTTGGCAGGAGGCTGGAGTCTTCAGGCTTGAGGCTAGAGACTTGGGGTGACGCTTGGCAGGAGGCAGGAGGCTGGAGTCTTCAGCCTTGAGGCTTGAAATTTGAGGCGACGCTTGGCAGGAGGCAGGAGGCTGGAGTGTTCAGACTTGAGGCTGGAGCCTAGAGACTGGAGGTGAGGCTTGGCAGGAGTCAGGAGGCTGGAGTCTTCAGGCTTGAGGCTAGAGGCTAGAGAATTGAGGCGAGGCTTGGCAGGAGGCTGGAGTCTTCAGGCTTGTGGCTAGAGGCTAGAGACTTGAGGCGAGGCTAGGCAGGAGGATGGAGTCTTCAGGCCTGAGGCTAGAGATTTGAGGCGAGGCACGGCAGGAGGCAGGAGGCTGGCGTCTTCAGGCTAGAGGCTAGAGACTTGAGGCGACGCTTGGCAGGAGGCAGGAGGCTGGAGTCTTCAGGTCTGAGGCTAGAGAATTGAGGCGAGGCTTTGCAGGAGGCAGGAGGCTGGAGTCCTCAGGCTTGGTACTAGGGTCTTGAGACTTGAGGCAAGGTTTGGAAGGATGTAGGAGGCTGGAGACTCAGGCTTGAGACTGGAGGCTAGAGACTTGAAGCGAGGCGTGGCAGGAGGCATGAGGCTGGAGTCTTCAGGCTTGTGGCTAGAGGCTAGAGACTTGAGGCGAGGCGAGGCAGGAGGATGGAGTCTTCAGGTCTGAGGCTAGAGATTTGAGGCGAGGCACGGCAGGAGGCAGGAGGCTGGCGTCTTCAGGCTAGAGGCTAGAGACCAGAGGCGACGCTTGGCAGGAGGCAGGAGGCTGGAGTCTTCAGGCTTGAGGCTAGAACCTTGGGGTGACACTTGGCGGGAGGCAGGAGGCTGGTGTCTTCAGGCTTGAGGCTGGAGGCTTGAGGCGAGGCTTGGCAGGAGGCAGGAGGCTGGAGTCTTCAGGCTTGAGGCTAGAGACTTGAGGCGACGCTTGGCAGGAGGCAGGAGGCTGGAGTCTTCAGGCTTGAGGCAAGAGGCTAGAGAATTGAGGCGAGGCTTGGCAGGAGGCTGGAGTCTTCAGGCTTGAGGCTAGAGATTTGAGGCGACGCTTGGCAGGAGGCAGGAGGCTGGAGTGTTCAGGCTTGAGGCTGGAGGCTAGAGAATTGAGACGATGCTTGGCAGGAGGCTAGAGGCTGGAGACTTGAGGCGAGGCTTGGCAGGAGGCTGGAGAATTGAGGTCAGGCTTGGCAGGAGACAGGAGGCCGGAGTCTTCAGGCTTGAGGCTAGAGCCTTGAGGTGACGTTTGCCGGGAGGCAGGAGGCTGGTGTCTTCAAGCTTGAGGCTAGAGACTTGAGGCGAGGCTTGGCAGGAGGCAGGTGGCTGGAGTCCTCAGGCTTGGTATTAGGGGCTTGAGACTTGAGGCAAGGTTTGGACGGAGGCAGGAGGCTGGAGTCTTCAGGCTTGATGCTGGAGGCTAGAGACTTCAGGCGAGGCTTGGCAGTAGTCAGAAGGCTGTAGTCTTCAGGCTTGAGGCTAGAGACTTGGGGCGACGCTTGGCAGGAGGCAGGAGGCTGGAGTCTTCAGCCTTGAGGCTTGAGATTTGAGGCGACGCTTGGCAGGAGGCAGGAGGCTGGAGTGTTCAGACTTGAGGCTGGAGGCTAGAGACTGGAGGTGAGGCTTGGCAGGAGTCAGGAGGCTGGAGTCTTCAGGCTTGAGGCTAGAGGCTAGAGAATTGAGGCGAGGCTTGGCAGGAGGCTGGAGTCTTCAGGCTTGTGGCTAGAGGCTAGAGACTTGAGGCGAGGCTAGGCAGGAGGATGGAGTCTTCAGGCCTGAGGCTAGAGATTTGAGGCGAGGCACGGCAGGAGGCAGGAGGCTGGCGTCTTCAGGCTAGAGGCTAGAGAGTTGAGGCGACGCGAGGCAGGAGGCTGGAGTCTTCAGGTCTGAGGCTAGAGAATTGAGGCGAGGCTTTGCAGGAGGCAGGAGGCTGGAGTCCTCAGGCTTGGTACTAGGGTCTTGAGACTTGAGGCAAGGTTTGGAAGGATGTAGGAGGCTGGAGACTCAGGCTTGAGACTGGAGGCTAGAGACTTGAAGCGAGGGGTGGCAGGAGGCATGAGGCTGGAGTCTTCAGGCTTGTGGCTAGAGGCTAGAGACTTGAGGCGAGGCGAGGCAGGAGGATGGAGTCTTCAGGTCTGAGGCTAGAGATTTGAGGCGAGGCACGGCAGGAGGCAGGAGGCTGGCGTCTTCAGGCTAGAGGCTAGAGACCAGAGGCGACGCTTGGCAGGAGGCAGGAGGCTGGAGTCTTCAGGCTTGAGGCTAGAACCTTGGGGTGACACTTGGCGGGAGGCAGGAGGCTGGTGTCTTCAGGCTTGAGGCTGGAGGCTTGAGGCGAGGCTTGGCAGGAGGCAGGAGGCTGGAGTCTTCAGGCTTGAGGCAAGAGACTTGAGGCGACGCTTGGGAGGAGGCAGGAGGCTGGAGTCTTCAGGCTTGAGGCAAGAGGCTAGAGAATTGAGGCGAGGCTTGGCAGGAGGCTGGAGTCTTCAGGCTTGAGGCTAGAGATTTGAGGCGACGCTTGGCAGGAGGCAGGAGGCTGGAGTGTTCAGGCTTGAGGCTGGAGGCTAGAGAATTGAGACGATGCTTGGCAGGAGGCTAGAGGTTGGAGACTTGAGGCGAGGCTTGGCAGGAGGCTGGAGAATTGAGGTCAGGCTTGGCAGGAGACAGGAGGCCGGAGTCTTCAGGCTTGAGGCTAGAGCCTTGAGGTGACGTTTGCCGGGAGGCAGGAGGCTGGTGTCTTCAAGCTTGAGGCTAGAGTCTTGAGGCGAGGCTTGGCAGTAGTCAGAAGGCTGTAGTCTTCAGGCTTGAGGCTAGAGACTTGAGCTGACGCTTGGCAGGATGATGGAGGCTGGAGTCTTCAGACTTGAGACTACAGGCTAGAGAATTGAGGCAAGGCTTGGCAGGAGGCATGAGGCTGGAGTCTTCAGGCTTGAGGCTAGAGGCTAGAGACTTGAGCCGAGGCTTGGAAGGAGGCCTGAGGCTAGAGCTTTGCGGCGTCTCTTGGCGGGATGCAAGAGGCTGGTGTCTTCAGGCTTGAGGCTGGAGGCTAGAGACTGGAGGTGAGGCTTGGCAGGAGGATAAAGGCTGGAGACTTGTGGCGAGGCTTGGCAGGAGGCAGGAGGCTGGAGTCTTCAGGCTTGAGGCTAGAGACTTGAGGCGACGCTTGGCAGGAGGCAGGAGGCTGGAGTCTTCAGCCTTGAGGCTTGAAATTTGAGGCGACGCTTGGCAGGAGGCAGGAGGCTGGAGTGTTCAGACTTGAGGCTGGAGGCTAGAGACTGGAGGTGAGGCTTGGCAGGAGACAGGAGGCTGGAGTCTTCAGGCTTGAGGCTAGAGGCTAGAGAATTGAGGCGAGGCTTGGCAGGAGGCTGGAGTCTTCTGGCTTGTGGCTAGAGGCTAGAGACTTGAGGCGAGGCTAGGCAGGAGGATGGAGTCTTCAGGCCTGAGGCTAGAGATTTGAGGCGAGGCACGGCAGGAGGCAGGAGGCTGGCGTCTTCAGGCTAGAGGCTAGAGAGTTGAGGCGACGCGAGGCAGGAGGCTGGAGTCTTCAGGTCTGAGGCTAGAGAATTGAGGCGAGGCTTTGCAGGAGGCAGGAGGCTGGAGTCCTCAGGCTTGGTACTAGGGTCTTGAGACTTGAGGCAAGGTTTGGAAGGATGTAGGAGGCTGGAGACAGGCTTGAGACTGGAGGCTAGAGACTTGAAGCGAGGTGTGGCAGGAGGCATGAGGCTGGAGTCTTCAGGCTTGTGGCTAGAGGCTAGAGACTTGAGGCGAGGCGAGGCAGGAGGATGGAGTCTTCAGGTCTGAGGCTAGAGATTTGAGGCGAGGCACGGCAGGAGGCAGGAGGCTGGCGTCTTCAGGCTAGAGGCTAGAGACCAGAGGCGACGCTTGGCAGGAGGCAGGAGGCTGGAGTCTTCAGGCTTGAGGCTAGAACCTTGGGGTGACACTTGGCGGGAGGCAGGAGGCTGGTGTCTTCAGGCTTGAGGCTGGAGGCTTGAGGCGAGGCTTGGCAGGAGGCAGGAGGCTGGAGTCTTCAGGCTTGAGGCAAGAGACTTGAGGCGACGCTTGGGAGGAGGCAGGAGGCTGGAGTCTTCAGGCTTGAGGCAAGAGGCTAGAGAATTGAGGCGAGGCTTGGCAGGAGGCTGGAGTCTTCAGGCTTGAGGCTAGAGATTTGAGGCGACGCTTGGCAGGAGGCAGGAGGCTGGAGTGTTCAGGCTTGAGGCTGGAGGCTAGAGAATTGAGACGATGCTTGGCAGGAGGCTAGAGGCTGGAGACTTGAGGCGAGGCTTGGCAGGAGGCTGGAGAATTGAGGTCAGGCTTGGCAGGAGACAGGAGGCCGGAGTCTTCAGGCTTGAGGCTAGAGCCTTGAGGTGACGTTTGCCGGGAGGCAGGAGGCTGGTGTCTTCAAGCTTGAGGCTAGAGTCTTGAGGCGAGGCTTGGCAGTAGTCAGAAGGCTGTAGTCTTCAGGCTTGAGGCTAGAGACTTGAGCTGACGCTTGGCAGGATGATGGAGGCTGGAGTCTTCAGACTTGAGACTACAGGCTAGAGAATTGAGGCAAGGCTTGGCAGGAGGCATGAGGCTGGAGTCTTCAGGCTTGAGGCTAGAGGCTAGAGACTTGAGCCGAGGCTTGGAAGGAGGCCTGAGGCTAGAGCTTTGCGGCGTCTCTTGGCGGGATGCAAGAGGCTGGTGTCTTCAGGCTTGAGGCTGGAGGCTAGAGACTGGAGGTGAGGCTTGGCAGGAGGATAAAGGCTGGAGACTTGTGGCGAGGCTTGGCAGGAGGCAGGAGGCTGGAGTCTTCAGGCTTGAGGCTAGAGACTTGAGGCGACGCTTGGCAGGAGGCAGGAGGCTGGAGTCTTCAGGCTTGAGGCAAGAGGCTAGAGAATTGAGGCGAGGCTTGGCAGGAGGCAGGAGGCTGGAGTCTTCAGGCTTGAGGCTAGAGATTTGAGGCGACGCTTGGCAGGAGGCAGGAGGCTGGAGTGTTCAGACTTGAGGCTGGAGGATAGAGACTGGAGGTGAGGCTTGGCAGGACGCTAAAGGCTAGAGTCGTGGTGAGGCTTGGCAGGAGGCAGGAGGATGGAGCCTTGAGGCTAGAGGCTAGAGACTTGAGGCGAGGCTTGGCAGGAGGCTGGAGTCTTCAGGCTTGTGGCTGGAGGCTAGAGACTGGAGGTGAGGCTTGGCAGGACGCTAAAGGCTAGAGTCGTGGTGAGGCTTAGCAGGAGGCAGGAGGCTGGAGTCTTCAGGCTTGAGGCTAGAGACTTGAGGCGAGGCTTGGCAGGAGGCAGGAGGCTGGAGTCTTCAGGCTTGAGGCTAGAGGCTAGAGAATTGAGTCGAGGCTTGGCAGGAGGCTGGAGTCTTCAGGCTTGTGGCTAGAGGCCAGAGACTTGAGGCGAGGCTAGGCAGGAGGCAGGAGGATGGAGTCTTCAGGTCTGAGGCTAGAGATTTGAGGTGAGGCACGGCAGGAGGCAGGAGGCTGGCGTCTTCAGGCTAGAGGCTAGAGACCTGAGGCGATGCTTGGCAGGAGGCAGGAGGCTGGAGTCTTCAGGTCTGAGGCTAGAGATTTGATTTAAGGCGAGGCTCGGCAGGAGGCAGGAGGCTGGCGTCTTCAGGCTAGAGGCTAGAGAATTGAGGCGAGGCTTTGCAGGAGGCAGGAGGCTGGAGTCCTCAGGCTTGGTACTAGGGTCTTGAGACTTGAGGCAAGGTTTGGAAGGATGCAGGAGGCTGGAGACTCAGGCTTGAGGCTGGAGGATAGAGACTTGAGGCGAGGCTAGGCAGGAGGCAGGAGGATGGAGTCTTCAGGTCTGAGGCTAGAGAATTGAGGCGAGGCTTGGCAGGAGGCAGGAGGCTGGAGTCTTCAGGCTTGAGGCTAGAGATTTGAGGCGACGCTTGGCAGGAGGCAGGAGGCTGGAGTGTTCAGGCTTGAGGCTGGAGGCTAGAGAATTGAGTCGAGGCTTGGCAGGAGGCAGGAGGCTGGAGATTTCAGGCTTGTGGCTGGAGGCTAGAGACTTGAGGCGAGGCTAGGCAGGAGGCAGGAGGATGGAGTCTTCAGGCTTGAGGCGTGAAATTTGAGGCGACGCTTGGCAGGAGGCAGGAGGCTGGAGTGTTCAGACTTGAGGCTGGAGGCTAGAGACTGGAGGTGAGGCTTGCCAGGACGCTATAGGCTAGAGTCGTGGTGAGGCTTGGCAGGAGGCAGGAGGCTGGAGTCTTCAGGCTTGAGGCTAGAGACTTGAGGCGAGGCTTGGCAGGAGGCAGGAGGCTGGAGTCTTCAGGCTTGAGGCTAGAGGCTAGAGAATTGAGTCGAGGCTTGGCAGGAGGCTGGAGTCTTCAGGCTTGTGGCTAGAGGCTAGAGACTTGAGGCGAGGCTAGGCAGGAGGCAGGAGGATGGAGTCTTCAGGTCTGAGGCTAGAGATGTGAGGCGAGGCACGGCAGGAGGCAGGAGGCTGGCATCTTCAGGCTGGAGGCTAGAGAATTGAGGCGAGGCTTTGCAGGAGGCAGGAGGCTGGAGTCCTCAGGCTTGGTACTAGGGTCTTGAGACTTGAGGCAAGGTTTGGAAGGATGTAGGAGGCTGGAGACTCAGGCTTGAGGCTGGAGGCTAGAGATTTGAGGCGAGGCGTGGCAGGAGGCATGAGGCTGGAGTCTTCAGGCTTGAGGCTAGAGGCTGGAGAATTGAGTCGAGGCTTGGCAGGAGGCAGGAGGCTGGAGTCTTCAGGCTTGTGGCTAGAGGCTAGAGACTTGAGGCGAGGCTAGGCAGGAGGCAGGAGGCTGGTGTCTTCAGGCTTGAGGCTAGAGACTTGAGGCGATGCTTGGCAGGAGGCAGGAGGCTGGAGAATTCAGGCTAGAGGCTAAAGACTTGAGGTGATGCTTGGCAGGAGGCAGGAGGCTGGAGTCTTCAGGCTTGAGGCAAGAGGTTAGAGACTTGAGGCGAGGCTTGGCAGGAGGCAGGAGGCTGGAGTCTTCAGGCTTGAGGCCAGAGACTTGAGGCGACGCTTGGCAGGAGGCAGGAGGCTGGAGAATTCAGGCTAGAGGCTAAAGACTTGAGGTGATGCTTGGCAGTAGGCAGGAGGCTGGAGTCTTCAGGCTTGAGGCAAGAGGTTAGAGACTTGAGGTGAGGCTAGGCAGGAGGCAGGAGGATGGAGTCTTCAGGTCTGAGGCTAGAGATTTGAGGCGAGGCTCGGCAGGAGGCAGGAGCCTGGCGTCTTCAGGCTAGAGGCAAGAGAATTGAGGCGAGGCTTGGCAGGAGGCAGGAGGCTGGAGTCTTCAGGCTTGAGGCTAGAGATTTGAGATGACGCTTGGTAGGATTCAGGAGGCTGGAGTGTTCAGGCTTGAGGTTGGAGGCTAGAGACTGGAGGTGAGGCTTGGCAGGACGCTAAAGGCTAGAGTCGTAGTGAGGCTTGGCAGGAGGCAGGAGGCTGGAGTCTTCAGGCTTGAGGCTAGAGACTTGAGGCGAGGCTTGGCAGGAGGCAGGAGGCTGGAGTCTTCAGGCTTGAGGCTAGAGGCTAGAGAATTGAGTCGAGGCTTGGCAGGAGGCTGGAGTCTTCAGGCTTGTGGCTAGAGGCTAGAGACTTGAGACGAGGCTAGGCAGGAAGATGGAGTCTTCAGGTCTGAGGCTAGAGATTTGAGGCGATGCTTGGAAGGAGGCAGGAGGCTGGAGTCTTCAGGTCTGAGGCTAGAGATTTGATTTAATGCGAGGCTCGGCACAGGCAGGAGGCTGGCGTCTTCAGGCTAGAGGCTAGAGAATTGAGGCGAGGCTTTGCAGGAGGCAGGAGGCTGGAGTCCTCAGGCTTGGTACTAGGGTCTTGAGACTTGAGGCAAGGTTTGGAAGGATGCAGGAGGCTGGAGACTCAGGCTTGAGGCTGGAGGCTGGAGACTTGAGGCGAGGCTAGGCAGGAGGCAGGAGGATGGAGTCTTCAGGTCTGAGGCTAGAGATTTGAGGCGAGGCATGGCAGGAGGCAGGAGTCTTCAGGCTTGTGGCTAGAGGCTAGAGACTTGAGGCGAGGCTAGGCAGGAGGCAGGAGGATGGAGTCTTCAGGTCTGAGGCTAGAGATTTGAGGCGAGGCATGGCAGGAGGCAGGAGGCTGGCGTCTTCAGGCTAGAGGCTAGAGACTTGAGGCGACGCTTGGCAGGAGGCAGGAGACTGGAGTCTTCAGGTCTGAGGCTAGAGATTTGATTTAAGGCGAGGCTCGGCAGGAGGCAGGAGGCTGGCATCTTCAGGCTGGAGGCTAGAGAATTGAGGCAAGGCTTTGCAGGAGGCAGGAGGCTGGAGTCCTCAGGCTTGGTACTAGGGTCTTGAGACTTGAGGCAAGGTTTGGAAGGATGCAGGAGGCTGGAGACTCAGGCTTGAGGCTGGAGGCTAGAGACTTGAGGCGAGGCTTGGCAGGAGGCAGGAGGCTGGAGTTTTCAGGCTTGAGGCTAGAGGCTAGAGACTTGAGCCGAGGCTTGGCAGGAGGGCTGAGGCTAGAGCTTTGCGGTGACTCTTGGCGGGATGCAGGAGGCTGGTGTCTTCAGGCTTGAGGCCGGAGACCTGAGGCGAGGCTTGGCAGGAGGCAGGAGGCTGGAGAATTCAGGCTTGAGGCTAGAGACTATAGGCGAGGCTTGGCAGGAGGCAGGAGGCTGGAGTCTTCAGGCTTGAGACTACAGGCTAGAGAATTGAGGCAATGCTTGGCAGGAGGCATGAGACTGGAGTCTTCAGGCTTGTGGCTGGAGGCTAGAGACTTGAGGTGATGCTTGGCAGTAGGCAGGAGGCTGTAGTCTTCAGGCTTGAGGGAAGTGGTTAGAGACTGGAGGCAAGGGTAGGCAGGAGGCAGGAGGATGGAGTCTTCAGGTCTGAGGCTAGAGGTTTGAGGCGAGGCACGGCAGGAGGCAGGAGGCTGGCGTCTTCAGGCTAGAGGCTAGAGAGTTGAGGCGACGCGAGGCAGGAGGCTGGAGTCTTCAGGTCTGAGGCTAGAGAATTGAGGCGAGGCTTTGCAGGAGGCAGGAGGCTGGAGTCCTCAGGCTTGGTACTAGGGTCTTGAGACTTGAGGCAAGGTTTGGAAGGATGTAGGAGGCTGGAGACTCAGGCTTGAGACTGGAGGCTAGAGACTTGAAGCGAGGTGTGGCAGGAGGCATGAGGCTGGAGTCTTCAGGCTTGTGGCTAGAGGCTAGAGACTTGAGGTGAGGCGAGGCAGGAGGATGGAGTCTTCAGGTCTGAGGCTAGAGATTTGAGGCGAGGCACGGCAGGAGGCAGGAGGCTGGCGTCTTCAGGCTAGAGGCTAGAGACCAGAGGCGACGCTTGGCAGGAGGCAGGAGGCTGGAGTCTTCAGGCTTGAGGCTAGAACCTTGGGGTGACACTTGGCGGGAGGCAGGAGGCTGGTGTCTTCAGGCTTGAGGCTGGAGGCTTGAGGCGAGGCTTGGCAGGAGGCAGGAGGCTGGAGTCTTCAGGCTTGAGGCAAGAGACTTGAGGCGACGCTTGGGAGGAGGCAGGAGGCTGGAGTCTTCAGGCTTGAGGCAAGAGGCTAGAGAATTGAGGCGAGGCTTGGCAGGAGGCTGGAGTCTTCAGGCTTGAGGCTAGAGATTTGAGGCGACGCTTGGCAGGAGGCAGGAGGCTGGAGTGTTCAGGCTTGAGGCTGGAGGCTAGAGAATTGAGACGATGCTTGGCAGGAGGCTAGAGGCTGGAGACTTGAGGCGAGGCTTGGCAGGAGGCTGGAGAATTGAGGTCAGGCTTGGCAGGAGACAGGAGGCCGGAGTCTTCAGGCTTGAGGCTAGAGGCTAGAGAATTGAGTCGAGGCTTGGCAGGAGGCTGGAGTCTTCAGGCTTGTGGCTAGAGGCCAGAGACTTGAGGCGAGGCTAGGCAGGAGGCAGGAGGATGGAGTCTTCAGGTCTGAGGCTAGAGATTTGAGGTGAGGCACGGCAGGAGGCAGGAGGCTGGCGTCTTCAGGCTAGAGGCTAGAGACCTGAGGCGATGCTTGGCAGGAGGCAGGAGGCTGGAGTCTTCAGGTCTGAGGCTAGAGATTTGATTTAAGGCGAGGCTCGGCAGGAGGCAGGAGGCTGGCGTCTTCAGGCTAGAGGCTAGAGAATTGAGGCGAGGCTTTGCAGGAGGCAGGAGGCTGGAGTCCTCAGGCTTGGTACTAGGGTCTTGAGACTTGAGGCAAGGTTTGGAAGGATGCAGGAGGCTGGAGACTCAGGCTTGAGGCTGGAGGATAGAGACTTGAGGCGAGGCTAGGCAGGAGGCAGGAGGATGGAGTCTTCAGGTCTGAGGCTAGAGATTTGAGGCGAGGCTTGGCAGGAGGCAGGAGGCTGGAGTGTTCAGGCTTGAGGCTAGAGATTTGAGGCGACGCTTGGCAGGAGGCAGGAGGCTGGAGTGTTCAGGCTTGAGGCTGGAGGCTAGAGAATTGAGACGAGGCTTGGCAGGAGGCAGGAGGCTGGAGATTTCAGGCTTGTGGCTGGAGGCTAGAGACTTGAGGCGAGGCTAGGCAGGAGGCAGGAGGATGGAGTCTTCAGGCTTGAGGCTTGAAATTTGAGGCGATGCTTGGCAGGAGGCAGGAGGCTGGAGTGTTCAGACTTGAGGCTGGAGGCTAGAGACTGGAGGTGAGGCTTGCCAGGACGCTATAGGCTAGAGTCGTGGTGAGGCTTGGCAGGAGGCAGGAGGCTGGAGTCTTCAGGCTTGAGGCTAGAGACTTGAGGCGAGGCTTGGCAGGAGGCAGGAGGCTGGAGTCTTCAGGCTTGAGGCTAGAGGCTAGAGAATTGAGTCGAGGCTTGGCAGGAGGCTGGAGTCTTCAGGCTTGTGGCTAGAGGCTAGAGACTTGAGGCGAGGCTAGGCAGGAGGCAGGAGGATGGAGTCTTCAGGTCTGAGGCTAGAGATGTGAGGCGAGGCACGGCAGGAGGCAGGAGGCAGGAGGCTGGCATCTTCAGGCTGGAGGCTAGAGAATTGAGGCGAGGCTTTGCAGGAGGCAGGAGGCTGGAGTCCTCAGGCTTGGTACTAGGGTCTTGAGACTTGAGGCAAGGTTTGGAAGGATGTAGGAGGCTGGAGACTCAGGCTTGAGGCTGGAGGCTAGAGATTTGAGGCGAGGCGTGGCAGGAGGCATGAGGCTGGAGTCTTCAGGCTTGAGGCTAGAGGCTGGAGAATTGAGTCGAGGCTTGGCAGGAGGCAGGAGGCTGGAGTCTTCAGGCTTGTGGCTAGAGGCTAGAGACTTGAGGCGAGGCTAGGCAGGAGGCAGGAGGATGGAGTCTTCAGGTCTGAGGCTAGAGATTTGAGGCGAGGCGAGGCAGGAGGCTGGCGTCTTCAGGCTAGAGGCTAGAGACTAGAGGCGACGCTTGGCAGGAGGCAGGAGGCTGGAGTCTTCAGGCTTGAGGCTAGAACCTTGGGGCGACACTTGGCGGGAGGCAGGAGGCTGGTGTCTTCAGGCTTGAGGCTAGAGACTTGAGGCGACGCTTGGCAGGAGGCAGGAGGCTGGAGAATTCAGGCTAGAGGCTAAAGACTTGAGGTGATGCTTGGCAGGAGGCAGGAGGCTGGAGTCTTCAGGCTTGAGGCAAGAGGTTAGAGACTTGAGGTGAGGCTAGGCAGGAGGCAGGAGCCTGGCGTCTTCAGGCTAGAGGCTAGAGACTTGAGGCGAGGCTAGGCAGGAGGCAGGAGGCTGGAGTCTTCAGGCTTGAGGCCAGAGACTTGAGGCGACGCTTGGCAGGAGGCAGGAGGCTGGAGAATTCAGGCTAGAGGCTAAAGACTTGAGGTGATGCTTGGCAGTAGGCAGGAGGCTGGAGTCTTCAGGCTTGAGGCAAGAGCTTAGAGACTTGAGGTGAGGCTAGGCAGGAGGCAGGAGGATGGAGTCTTCAGGTCTGAGGCTAGAGATTTGAGGCGAGGCTCGGCAGGAGGCAGGAGCCTGGCGTCTTCAGGCTAGAGGCAAGAGAATTGAGGCGAGGCTTGGCAGGAGGCAGGAGGCTGGAGTCTTCAGGCTTGAGGCTAGAGATTTGAGATGACGCTTGGCAGGATTCAGGAGGCTGGAGTGTTCAGGCTTGAGGTTGGAGGCTAGAGACTGGAGGTGAGGCTTGGCAGGACGCTAAAGGCTAGAGTCGTAGTGAGGCTTGGCAGGAGGCAGGAGGCTGGAGTCTTCAGGCTTGAGGCTAGAGACTTGAGGCGAGGCTTGGCAGGAGGCAGGAGGCTGGAGTCTTCAGGCTTGAGGCTAGAGGCTAGAGAATTGAGTCGAGGCTTGGCAGGAGGCTGGAGTCTTCAGGCTTGTGGCTAGAGGCTAGAGACTTGAGGCGAGGCTAGGCAGGAAGATGGAGTCTTCAGGTCTGAGGCTAGAGATTTGAGGCGATGCTTGGAAGGAGGCAGGAGGCTGGAGTCTTCAGGTCTGAGGCTAGAGATTTGATTTAATGCGAGGCTCGGCACAGGCAGGAGGCTGGCGTCTTCAGGCTAGAGGCTAGAGAATTGAGGCGAGGCTTTGCAGGAGGCAGGAGGCTGGAGTCCTCAGGCTTGGTACTAGGGTCTTGAGACTTGAGGCAAGGTTTGGAAGGATGCAGGAGGCTGGAGACTCAGGCTTGAGGCTGGAGGCTGGAGACTTGAGGCGAGGCTAGGCAGGAGGCAGGAGGATGGAGTCTTCAGGTCTGAGGCTAGAGATTTGAGGCGAGGCATGGCAGGAGGCAGGAGTCTTCAGGCTTGTGGCTAGAGGCTAGAGACTTGAGGCGAGGCTAGGCAGGAGGCAGGAGGATGGAGTCTTCAGGTCTGAGGCTAGAGATTTGAGGCGAGGTATGGCAGGAGGCAGGAGGCTGGCGTCTTCAGGCTAGAGGCTAGAGACTTGAGGCGACGCTTGGCAGGAGGCAGGAGACTGGAGTCTTCAGGTCTGAGGCTAGAGATTTGATTTAAGGCGAGGCTCGGCAGGAGGCAGGAGGCTGGCATCTTCAGGCTGGAGGCTAGAGAATTGAGGCAAGGCTTTGCAGGAGGCAGGAGGCTGGAGTCCTCAGGCTTGGTACTAGGGTCTTGAGACTTGAGGCAAGGTTTGGAAGGATGCAGGAGGCTGGAGACTCAGGCTTGAGGCTGGAGGCTAGAGACTTGAGGCGAGGCTTGGCAGGAGGCAGGAGGCTGGAGTTTTCAGGCTTGAGGCTAGAGGCTAGAGACTTGAGCCGAGGCTTGGCAGGAGGGCTGAGGCTAGAGCTTTGCGGTGACTCTTGGCGGGATGCAGGAGGCTGGTGTCTTCAGGCTTGAGGCCGGAGACCTGAGGCGAGGCTTGGCAGGAGGCAGGAGGTTGGAGAATTCAGGCTTGAGGCTAGAGACTATAGGCGAGGCTTGGCAGGAGGCAGGAGGCTGGAGTCTTCAGGCTTGAGACTACAGGCTAGAGAATTGAGGCAATGCTTGGCAGGAGGCATGAGACTGGAGTCTTCAGGCTTGTGGCTGGAGGCTAGAGACTTGAGGTGATGCTTGGCAGTAGGCAGGAGGCTGTAGTCTTCAGGCTTGAGGGAAGTGGTTAGAGACTGGAGGCAAGGGTAGGCAGGAGGCAGGAGGATGGAGTCTTCAGGTCTGAAGCTAGAGGTTTGAGGCGAGGCACGGCAGGAGGCAGGAGGCTGGCGTCTTCAGGCTAGAGGCTAGAGAGTTGAGGCGACGCGAGGCAGGAGGCTGGAGTCTTCAGGTCTGAGGCTAGAGAATTGAGGCGAGGCTTTGCAGGAGGCAGGAGGCTGGAGTCCTCAGGCTTGGTACTAGGGTCTTGAGACTTGAGGCAAGGTTTGGAAGGATGTAGGAGGCTGGAGACTCAGGCTTGAGACTGGAGGCTAGAGACTTGAAGCGAGGTGTGGCAGGAGGCATGAGGCTGGAGTCTTCAGGCTTGTGGCTAGAGGTTAGAGACTTGAGGCGAGGCGAGGCAGGAGGATGGAGTCTTCAGGTCTGAGGCTAGAGATTTGAGGCGAGGCACGGCAGGAGGCAGGAGGCTGGCGTCTTCAGGCTAGAGGCTAGAGACCAGAGGCGACGCTTGGCAGGAGGCAGGAGGCTGGAGTCTTCAGGCTTGAGGCTAGAACCTTGGGGTGACACTTGGCGGGAGGCAGGAGGCTGGTGTCTTCAGGCTTGAGGCTGGAGGCTTGAGGCGAGGCTTGGCAGGAGGCAGGAGGCTGGAGTCTTCAGGCTTGAGGCAAGAGACTTGAGGCGACGCTTGGGAGGAGGCAGGAGGCTGGAGTCTTCTGGCTTGAGGCAAGAGGCTAGAGAATTGAGGCGAGGCTTGGCAGGAGGCTGGAGTCTTCAGGCTTGAGGCTAGAGATTTGAGGCGACGCTTGGCAGGAGGCAGGAGGCTGGAGTGTTCAGGCTTGAGGCTGGAGGCTAGAGAATTGAGACGATGCTTGGCAGGAGGCTAGAGGCTGGAGACTTGAGGCGAGGCTTGGCAGGAGGCTGGAGAATTGAGGTCAGGCTTGGCAGGAGACAGGAGGCCGGAGTCTTCAGGCTTGAGGCTAGAGGCTAGAGAATTGAGTCGAGGCTTGGCAGGAGGCTGGAGTCTTCAGGCTTGTGGCTAGAGGCCAGAGACTTGAGGCGAGGCTAGGCAGGAGGCAGGAGGATGGAGTCTTCAGGTCTGAGGCTAGAGATTTGAGGTGAGGCACGGCAGGAGGCAGGAGGCTGGCGTCTTCAGGCTAGAGGCTAGAGACCTGAGGCGATGCTTGGCAGGAGGCAGGAGGCTGGAGTCTTCAGGTCTGAGGCTAGAGATTTGATTTAAGGCGAGGCTCGGCAGGAGGCAGGAGGCTGGCGTCTTCAGGCTAGAGGCTAGAGAATTGAGGCGAGGCTTTGCAGGAGGCAGGAGGCTGGAGTCCTCAGGCTTGGTACTAGGGTCTTGAGACTTGAGGCAAGGTTTGGAAGGATGCAGGAGGCTGGAGACTCAGGCTTGAGGCTGGAGGATAGAGACTTGAGGCGAGGCTAGGCAGGAGGCAGGAGGATGGAGTCTTCAGGTCTGAGGCTAGAGAATTGAGGCGAGGCTTGGCAGGAGGCAGGAGGCTGGAGTCTTCAGGCTTGAGGCTAGAGATTTGAGGCGACGCTTGGCAGGAGGCAGGAGGCTGGAGTGTTCAGGCTTGAGGCTGGAGGCTAGAGAATTGAGTCGAGGCTTGGCAGGAGGCAGGAGGCTGGAGATTTCAGGCTTGTGGCTGGAGGCTAGAGACTTGAGGCGAGGCTAGGCAGGAGGCAGGAGGATGGAGTCTTCAGGCTTGAGGCTTGAAATTTGAGGCGACGCTTGGCAGGAGGCAGGAGGCTGGAGTGTTCAGACTTGAGGCTGGAGGCTAGAGACTGGAGGTGAGGCTTGCCAGGACGCTATAGGCTAGAGTCGTGGTGAGGCTTGGCAGGAGGCAGGAGGCTGGAGTCTTCAGGCTTGAGGCTAGAGACTTGAGGCGAGGCTTGGCAGGAGGCAGGAGGCTGGAGTCTTCAGGCTTGAGGCTAGAGGCTAGAGAATTGAGTCGAGGCTTGGCAGGAGGCTGGAGTCTTCAGGCTTGTGGCTAGAGGCTAGAGACTTGAGGCGAGGCTAGGCAGGAGGCAGGAGGATGGAGTCTTCAGGTCTGAGGCTAGAGATGTGAGGCGAGGCACGGCAGGAGGCAGGAGGCTGGCATCTTCAGGCTGGAGGCTAGAGAATTGAGGCGAGGCTTTGCAGGAGGCAGGAGGCTGGAGTCCTCAGGCTTGGTACTAGGGTCTTGAGACTTGAGGCAAGGTTTGGAAGGATGTAGGAGGCTGGAGACTCAGGCTTGAGGCTGGAGGCTAGAGATTTGAGGCGAGGCGTGGCAGGAGGCATGAGGCTGGAGTCTTCAGGCTTGAGGCTAGAGGCTGGAGAATTGAGTCGAGGCTTGGCAGGAGGCAGGAGGCTGGAGTCTTCAGGCTTGTGGCTAGAGGCTAGAGACTTGAGGCGAGGCTAGGCAGGAGGCAGGAGGATGGAGTCTTCAGGTCTGAGGCTAGAGATTTGAGGCGAGGCGAGGCAGGAGGCTGGTGTCTTCAGGCTAGAGGCTAGAGACTAGAGGCGACGCTTGGCAGGAGGCAGGAGGCTGGAGTCTTCAGGCTTGAGGCTAGAACCTTGGGGCGACACTTGGCGGGAGGCAGGAGGCTGGTGTCTTCAGGCTTGAGGCTAGAGACTTGAGGCGACGCTTGGCAGGAGGCAGGAGGCTGGAGTCTTCAGGCTTGAGGCAAGAGGTTAGAGACTTGAGGTGAGGCTAGGCAGGAGGCAGGAGCCTGGCGTCTTCAGGCTAGAGGCTAGAGACTTGAGGCGAGGCTTGGCAGGAGGCAGGAGGCTGGAGTCTTCAGGCTTGAGGCTAGAGACTTGAGGCGACGCTTGGCAGGAGGCAGGAGGCTGGAGAATTCAGGCTAGAGGCTAAAGACTTGAGGTGATGCTTGGCAGTAGGCAGGAGGCTGGAGTCTTCAGGCTTGAGGCAAGAGGTTAGAGACTTGAGGTGAGGCTAGGCAGGAGGCAGGAGGATGGAGTCTTCAGGTCTGAGGCTAGAGATTTGAGGCGAGGCTCGGCAGGAGGCAGGAGCCTGGCGTCTTCAGGCTAGAGGCAAGAGAATTGAGGCGAGGCTTGGCAGGAGGCAGGAGGCTGGAGTCTTCAGGCTTGAGGCTAGAGATTTGAGATGACGCTTGGCAGGATTCAGGAGGCTGGAGTGTTCAGGCTTGAGGTTGGAGGCTAGAGACTGGAGGTGAGGCTTGGCAGGACGCTAAAGGCTAGAGTCGTAGTGAGGCTTGGCAGGAGGCAGGAGGCTGGAGTCTTCAGGCTTGAGGCTAGAGACTTGAGGCGAGGCTTGGCAGGAGGCAGGAGGCTGGAGTCATCAGGCTTGAGGCTAGAGGCTAGAGAATTGAGTCGAGGCTTGGCAGGAGGCTGGAGTCTTCAGGCTTGTGGCTAGAGGCTAGAGACTTGAGGCGAGGCTAGGCAGGAAGATGGAGTCTTCAGGTCTGAGGCTAGAGATTTGAGGCGATGCTTGGAAGGAGGCAGGAGGCTGGAGTCTTCAGGTCTGAGGCTAGAGATTTGATTTAATGCGAGGCTCGGCACAGGCAGGAGGCTGGCGTCTTCAGGCTAGAGGCTAGAGAATTGAGGCGAGGCTTTGCAGGAGGCAGGAGGCTGGAGTCCTCAGGCTTGGTACTAGGGTCTTGAGACTTGAGGCAAGGTTTGGAAGGATGCAGGAGGCTGGAGACTCAGGCTTGAGGCTGGAGGCTGGAGACTTGAGGCGAGGCTAGGCAGGAGGCAGGAGGATGGAGTCTTCAGGTCTGAGGCTAGAGATTTGAGGCGAGGCATGGCAGGAGGCAGGAGTCTTCAGGCTTGTGGCTAGAGGCTAGAGACTTGAGGCGAGGCTAGGCAGGAGGCAGGAGGATGGAGTCTTCAGGTCTGAGGCTAGAGATTTGAGGCGAGGTATGGCAGGAGGCAGGAGGCTGGCGTCTTCAGGCTAGAGGCTAGAGACTTGAGGCGACGCTTGGCAGGAGGCAGGAGACTGGAGTCTTCAGGTCTGAGGCTAGAGATTTGATTTAAGGCGAGGCTCGGCAGGAGGCAGGAGGCTGGCATCTTCAGGCTGGAGGCTAGAGAATTGAGGCAAGGCTTTGCAGGAGGCAGGAGGCTGGAGTCCTCAGGCTTGGTACTAGGGTCTTGAGACTTGAGGCAAGGTTTGGAAGGATGCAGGAGGCTGGAGACTCAGGCTTGAGGCTGGAGGCTAGAGACTTGAGGCGAGGCTTGGCAGGAGGCAGGAGGCTGGAGTTTTCAGGCTTGAGGCTAGAGGCTAGAGACTTGAGCCGAGGCTTGGCAGGAGGGCTGAGGCTAGAGCTTTGCGGTGACTCTTGGCGGGATGCAGGAGGCTGGTGTCTTCAGGCTTGAGGCCGGAGACCTGAGGCGAGGCTTGGCAGGAGGCAGGAGGTTGGAGAATTCAGGCTTGAGGCTAGAGACTATAGGCGAGGCTTGGCAGGAGGCAGGAGGCTGGAGTCTTCAGGCTTGAGACTACAGGCTAGAGAATTGAGGCAATGCTTGGCAGGAGGCATGAGACTGGAGTCTTCAGGCTTGTGGCTGGAGGCTAGAGACTTGAGGTGATGCTTGGCAGTAGGCAGGAGGCTGTAGTCTTCAGGCTTGAGGGAAGTGGTTAGAGACTGGAGGCAAGGGTAGGCAGGAGGCAGGAGGATGGAGTCTTCAGGTCTGAGGCTAGAGGTTTGAGGCGAGGCACGGCAGGAGGCAGGAGGCTGGCGTCTTCAGGCTAGAGGCTAGAGACTTGAGGCGACGCTTGGCAGGAGGCAGGAGACTGGAGTCTTCAGGTCTGAGGCTAGAGATTTGATTTAAGGCGAGGCTCGGCAGGAGGCAGGAGGCTGGCATCTTCAGGCTGGAGGCTAGAGAATTGAGGCAAGGCTTTGCAGGAGGCAGGAGGCTGGAGTCCTCAGGCTTGGTACTAGGGTCTTGAGACTTGAGGCAAGGTTTGGAAGGATGCAGGAGGCTGGAGACTCAGGCTTGAGGCTGGAGGCTAGAGACTTGAGGCGAGGCTTGGCAGGAGGCAGGAGGCTGGAGTTTTCAGGCTTGAGGCTAGAGGCTAGAGACTTGAGCCGAGGCTTGGCAGGAGGGCTGAGGCTAGAGCTTTGCGGTGACTCTTGGCGGGATGCAGGAGGCTGGTGTCTTCAGGCTTGAGGCCGGAGACCTGAGGCGAGGCTTGGCAGGAGGCAGGAGGTTGGAGAATTCAGGCTTGAGGCTAGAGACTATAGGCGAGGCTTGGCAGGAGGCAGGAGGCTGGAGTCTTCAGGCTTGAGACAGGCTAGAGAATTGAGGCAATGCTTGGCAGGAGGCAGGAGGCTGGCATCTTCAGGCTGGAGGCTAGAGAATTGAGGCAAGGCTTTGCAGGAGGCAGGAGGCTGGAGTCCTCAGGCTTGGTACTAGGGTCTTGAGACTTGAGGCAAGGTTTGGAAGGATGCAGGAGGCTGGAGACTCAGGCTTGAGGCTGGAGGCTAGAGACTTGAGGCGAGGCTTGGCAGGAGGCAGGAGGCTGGAGTTTTCAGGCTTGAGGCTAGAGGCTAGAGACTTGAGCCGAGGCTTGGCAGGAGGGCTGAGGCTAGAGCTTTGCGGTGACTCTTGGCGGCATGCAGGAGGCTGGTGTCTTCAGGCTTGAGGCCGGAGACCTGAGGCGAGGCTTGGCAGGAGGCAGGAGGTTGGAGAATTCAGGCTTGAGGCTAGAGACTATAGGCGAGGCTTGGCAGGAGGCAGGAGGCTGGAGTCTTCAGGCTTGAGACAGGCTAGAGAATTGAGGCAATGCTTGGCAGGAGGCATGAGACTGGAGTCTTCAGGCTTGTGGCTGGAGGCTAGAGACTTGAGGTGATGCTTGGCAGTAGGCAGGAGGCTGTAGTCTTCAGGCTTGAGGGAAGTGGTTAGAGACTGGAGGATGGAGTCTTCAGGTCTGAGGCTAGAGGTTTGAGGCGAGGCACGGCAGGAGGCAGGAGGCTGGCGTCTTCAGGCTAGAGGCTAGAGAGTTGAGGCGACGCGAGGCAGGAGGCTGGAGTCTTCAGGTCTGAGGCTAGAGAATTGAGGCGAGGCTTTGCAGGAGGCAGGAGGCTGGAGTCCTCAGGCTTGGTACTAGGGTCTTGAGACTTGAGGCAAGGTTTGGAAGGATGTAGGAGGCTGGAGACAGGCTTGAGACTGGAGGCTAGAGACTTGAAGCGAGGTGTGGCAGGAGGCATGAGGCTGGAGTCTTCAGGCTTGTGGCTAGAGGCTAGAGACTTGAGGCGAGGCGAGGCAGGAGGATGGAGTCTTCAGGTCTGAGGCTAGAGATTTGAGGCGAGGCACGGCAGGAGGCAGGAGGCTGGCGTCTTCAGGCTAGAGGCTAGAGACCAGAGGCGACGCTTGGCAGGAGGCAGGAGGCTGGAGTCTTCAGGCTTGAGGCTAGAACCTTGGGGTGACACTTGGCGGGAGGCAGGAGGCTGGTGTCTTCAGGCTTGAGGCTGGAGGCTTGAGGCGAGGCTTGGCAGGAGGCAGGAGGCTGGAGTCTTCAGGCTTGAGGCAAGAGACTTGAGGCGACGCTTGGGAGGAGGCAGGAGGCTGGAGTCTTCAGGCTTGAGGCAAGAGGCTAGAGAATTGAGGCGAGGCTTGGCAGGAGGCTGGAGTCTTCAGGCTTGAGGCTAGAGATTTGAGGCGAGGCACGGCAGGAGGCAGGAGGCTGGCGTCTTCAGGCTACAGGCTAGAGACTTGAGGCGAGGCTTGGCAGGAGGCTAGAGGATAGAGACTTGAGGCGAGGCTTGGCAGAAGGCAGGAGGCTGGAGAATTGAGGCCAGGCTTGGCAGGAGGCAGGAGGCCGGAGTCTTCAGGCTTGAGGCTAGAGCCTTGAGGCGACGTTTGGCCTGAGGCAGGAGGCTGGCGGCTTCAGGCTTGAGGCTATAGACTTGAGGCGAGGCTTGGCAGGAGGCAGGTGGCTGCAGTCCTCAGGCTTGGTATTAGGGGCTTGAGACTTGAGGCAAGGTTTGGACGGAGGCAGGAGGCTGGAGTCTTCAGGCTTGAGGATAGAGACTTGAGGCGAGGCTTGGCAGTAGGCAGGAGGCTGTAGTCTTCAGGCTTGAGGCTAGAGACTTGAGGCGCCGCTTGGCAGGAGGATGGAGGCTGGAGTCTTCAGACTTGAGACTACAGGCTAGAGAATTGAGGCAAGGCTTGGCAGGAGGCATGAGGCTGGAGTCTTCAGGCTTGAGGCTAGAGGCTAGAGACTGGAGGTGAGGCTTGGCAGGAGTCAGGAGGCTGGAGTCTTCAGGCTTGAGGCTAGAGGCTAGAGAATTGAGGCGAGGCTTGGCAGGAGGCTGGAGTCTTCAGGCTTGTGGCTAGAGGCTAGAGAATTGAGGCGAGGCTTTGCAGGAGGCAGGAGGCTGGATTCCTCAGGCTTGGTACTAGGGTCTTGAGACTTGAGGCAAGGTTTGGAAGGATGTAGGAGGCTGGAGACTCAGGCTTGAGACTGGAGGCTAGAGACTTGAAGCGAGGTGCGGCAGGAGGCATGAGGCTGGAGTCTTCAGGCTTGTGGCTAGAGGCTAGAGACTTGAGGCGAGGCGAGGCAGGAGGATGGAGTCTTCAGGTCTGAGGCTAGAGATTTGAGGCGAGGCACGGCAGGAGGCAGGAGGCTGGCGTCTTCAGGCTAGAGGCTAGAGACCAGAGGCGACGCTTGGCAGGAGGCAGGAGGCTGGAGTCTTCAGGCTTGAGGCTAGAACCTTGGGGTGACACTTGGCGGGAGGCAGGAGGCTGGTGTCTTCAGGCTTGAGGCTGGAGGCTTGAGGCGAGGCTTGGCAGGAGGCAGGAGGCTGGAGTCTTCAGGCTTGAGGCAAGAGACTTGAGGCGACGCTTGGGAGGAGGCAGGAGGCTGGAGTCTTCAGGCTTGAGGCAAGAGGCTAGAGAATTGAGGCGAGGCTTGGCAGGAGGCTGGAGTCTTCAGGCTTGAGGCTAGAGATTTGAGGCGACGCTTGGCAGGAGGCAGGAGGCTGGAGTGTTCAGGCTTGAGGCTGGAGGCTAGAGAATTGAGACGATGCTTGGCAGGAGGCTAGAGGCTGGAGACTTGAGGCGAGGCTTGGCAGGAGGCTGGAGAATTGAGGTCAGGCTTGGCAGGAGACAGGAGGCCGGAGTCTTCAGGCTTGAGGCTAGAGCCTTGAGGTGACGTTTGCCGGGAGGCAGGAGGCTGGTGTCTTCAAGCTTGAGGCTAGAGTCTTGAGGCGAGGCTTGGCAGTAGTCAGAAGGCTGTAGTCTTCAGGCTTGAGGCTAGTGACTTGAGCTGACGCTTGGCAGGATGATGGAGGCTGGAGTCTTCAGACTTGAGACTACAGGCTAGAGAATTGAGGCAAGGCTTGGCAGGAGGCATGAGGCTGGAGTCTTCAGGCTTGAGGCTAGAGGCTAGAGACTTGAGCCGAGGCTTGGAAGGAGGCCTGAGGCTAGAGCTTTGCGGCGTCTCTTGGCGGGATGCAAGAGGCTGGTGTCTTCAGGCTTGAGGCTGGAGGCTAGAGACTGGAGGTGAGGCTTGGCAGGAGGATAAAGGCTGGAGACTTGTGGCGAGGCTTGGCAGGAGGCAGGAGGCTGGAGTCTTCAGGCTTGAGGCTAGAGACTTGAGGCGACGCTTGGCAGGAGGCAGGAGGCTGGAGTCTTCAGGCTTGAGGCAAGAGGCTAGAGAATTGAGGCGAGGCTTGGCAGGAGGCAGGAGGCTGGAGTCTTCAGGCTTGAGGCTAGAGATTTGAGGCGACGCTTGGCAGGAGGCAGGAGGCTGGAGTGTTCAGACTTGAGGCTGGAGGATAGAGACTGGAGGTGAGGCTTGGCAGGACGCTAAAGGCTAGAGTCGTGGTGAGGCTTGGCAGGAGGCAGGAGGATGGAGCCTTGAGGCTAGAGGCTAGAGACTTGAGGCGAGGCTTGGCAGGAGGCTGGTGTCTTCAGGCTTGTGGCTGGAGGCTAGAGACTGGAGGTGAGGCTTGGCAGGACGCTAAAGGCTAGAGTCGTGGTGAGGCTTAGCAGGAGGCAGGAGGCTGGAGTCTTCAGGCTTGAGGCTAGAGACTTGAGGCGAGGCTTGGCAGGAGGCAGGAGGCTGGAGTCTTCAGGCTTGAGGCTAGAGGCTAGAGAATTGAGTCGAAGCTTGGCAGGAGGCTGGAGTCTTCAGGCTTGTGGCTAGAGGCCAGAGACTTGAGGCGAGGCTAGGCAGGAGGCAGGAGGATGGAGTCTTCAGGTCTGAGGCTAGAGATTTGAGGTGAGGCACGGCAGGAGGCAGGAGGCTGGCGTCTTCAGGCTAGAGGCTAGAGACCTGAGGCGATGCTTGGCAGGAGGCAGGAGGCTGGAGTCTTCAGGTCTGAGGCTAGAGATTTGATTTAAGGCGAGGCTCAGCAGGAGGCAGGAGGCTGGCGTCTTCAGGCTAGAGGCTAGAGAATTGAGGCGAGGCTTTGCAGGAGGCAGGAGGCTGGAGTCCTCAGGCTTGGTACTAGGGTCTTGAGACTTGAGGCAAGGTTTGGAAGGATGCAGGAGGCTGGAGACTCAGGCTTGAGGCTGGAGGATAGAGACTTGAGGCGAGGCTAGGCAGGAGGCAGGAGGATGGAGTCTTCAGGTCTGAGGCTAGAGAATTGAGGCGAGGCTTGGCAGGAGGCAGGAGGCTGGAGTCTTCAGGCTTGAGGCTAGAGATTTGAGGCGACGCTTGGCAGGAGGCAGGAGGCTGGAGTGTTCAGGCTTGAGGCTGGAGGCTAGAGACTGGAGGTGAGGCTTGGCAGGACGCTAAAGGCTAGAGTCGTGGTGAGGCTTAGCAGGAGGCAGGAGGCTGGAGTCTTCAGGCTTGAGGCTAGAGACTTGAGGCGAGGTTTGGCAGGAGGCAGGAGGCTGGAGTCTTCAGGCTTGAGGCTAGAGGCTAGAGAATTGAGTCGAGGCTTGGCAGGAGGCAGGAGGCTGGAGATTTCAGGCTTGTGGCTGGAGGCTAGAGACTTGAGGCGAGGCTAGGCAGGAGGCAGGAGGATGGAGTCTTCAGGCTTGAGGCTTGAAATTTGAGGCGACGCTTGGCAGGAGGCAGGAGGCTGGAGTGTTCAGACTTGAGGCTGGAGGCTAGAGACTGGAGGTGAGGCTTGCCAGGACGCTATAGGCTAGAGTCGTGGTGAGGCTTGGCAGGAGGCAGGAGGCTGGAGTCTTCAGGCTTGAGGCTAGAGACTTGAGGCGAGGCTTGGCAGGAGGCAGGAGGCTGGAGTCTTCAGGCTTGAGGCTAGAGGCTAGAGAATTGAGTCGAGGCTTGGCAGGAGGCTGGAGTCTTCAGGCTTGTGGCTAGAGGCTAGAGACTTGAGGCGAGGCTAGGCAGGAGGCAGGAGGATGGAGTCTTCAGGTCTGAGGCTAGAGATGTGAGGCGAGGCACGGCAGGAGGCAGGAGGCTGGCATCTTCAGGCTGGAGGCTAGAGAATTGAGGCGAGGCTTTGCAGGAGGCAGGAGGTTGGAGTCCTCAGGCTTGGTACTAGGGTCTTGAGACTTGAGGCAAGGTTTGGAAGGATGTAGGAGGCTGGAGACTCAGGCTTGAGGCTGGAGGCTAGAGATTTGAGGCGAGGCGTGGCAGGAGGCATGAGGCTGGAGTCTTCAGGCTTGAGGCTAGAGGCTGGAGAATTGAGTCGAGGCTTGGCAGGAGGCAGGAGGCTGGAGTCTTCAGGCTTGTGGCTAGAGGCTAGAGACTTGAGGCGAGGCTAGGCAGGAGGCAGGAGGATGGAGTCTTCAGGTCTGAGGCTAGAGATTTGAGGCGAGGCGAGGCAGGAGGCTGGCGTCTTCAGGCTAGAGGCTAGAGACTAGAGGCGACGCTTGGCAGGAGGCAGGAGGCTGGAGTCTTCAGGCTTGAGGCTAGAACCTTGGGGCGACACTTGGCGGGAGGCAGGAGGCTGGTGTCTTCAGGCTTGAGGCTAGAGACTTGAGGCGACGCTTGGCAGGAGGCAGGAGGCTGGAGAATTCAGGCTAGAGGCTAAAGACTTGAGGTGATGCTTGGCAGGAGGCAGGAGGCTGGAGTCTTCAGGCTTGAGGCAAGAGGTTAGAGACTTGAGGTGAGGCTAGGCAGGAGGCAGGAGCCTGGCGTCTTCAGGCTAGAGGCTAGAGACTTGAGGCGAGGCTTGGCAGGAGGCAGGAGGCTGGAGTCTTCAGGCTTGAGGCCAGAGACTTGAGGCGACGCTTGGCAGGAGGCAGGAGGCTGGAGAATTCAGGCTAGAGGCTAAAGACTTGAGGTGATGCTTGGCAGTAGGCAGGAGGCTGGAGTCTTCAGGCTTGAGGCAAGAGGTTAGAGACTTGAGGTGAGGCTAGGCAGGAGGCAGGAGGATGGAGTCTTCAGGTCTGAGGTTAGAGACTTGAGGTGAGGCTAGGCAGGAGGCAGGAGCCTGGCGTCTTCAGGCTAGAGGCTAGAGACTTGAGGCGAGGCTTGGCAGGAGGCAGGAGGCTGGAGTCTTCAGGCTTGAGGCCAGAGACTTGAGGCGACGCTTGGCAGGAGGCAGGAGGCTGGATAATTCAGGCTAGAGGCTAAAGACTTGAGGTGATGCTTGGCAGTAGGCAGGAGGCTGGAGTCTTCAGGCTTGAGGCAAGAGGTTAGAGACTTGAGGTGAGGCTAGGCAGGAGGCAGGAGGATGGAGTCTTCAGGTCTGAGGCTAGAGATTTGAGGCGAGGCTCGGCAGGAGGCAGGAGCCTGGCGTCTTCAGGCTAGAGGCAAGAGAATTGAGGCGAGGCTTGGCAGGAGGCAGGAGGCTGGAGTCTTCAGGCTTGAGGCTAGAGATTTGAGATGACGCTTGGCAGGAGGCAGGAGGCTGGAGTGTTCAGGCTTGAGGTTGGAGGCTAGAGACTGGAGGTGAGGCTTGGCAGGACGCTAAAGGCTAGAGTCGTAGTGAGGCTTGGCAGGAGGCAGGAGGCTGGAGTCTTCAGGCTTGAGGCTAGAGACTTGAGTCGAGGCTTGGCAGGAGGCTGGAGTCTTCAGGCTTGTGGCTAGAGGCTAGAGACTTGAGGCGAGGCTAGGCAGGAAGATGGAGTCTTCAGGTCTGAGGCTAGAGATTTGAGGCGATGCTTGGAAGGAGGCAAGAGGCTGGAGTCTTCAGGTCTGAGGCTAGAGATTTGATCCAAGGCGAGGCTCGGCACAGGCAGGAGGCTGGCGTCTTCAGGCTAGAGGCTAGAGAATTGAGGCGAGGCTTTGCAGGAGGCAGGAGGCTGGAGTCCTCAGGCTTGGTACTAGGGTCTTGAGACTTGAGGCAAGGTTTGGAAGGATGCAGGAGGCTGGAGACTCAGGCTTGAGGCTGGAGGCTGGAGACTTGAGGCGAGGCTTGGCAGTAGGCAGGAGGCTGCATTCTTCAGGCTTGAGGCTAGAGGCTGGAGAATTGAGTCGAGGCTTGGCAGGAGGCTGGAGTCTTCAGGCTTGTGGCTAGAGGCTAGAGACTTGAGGCGAGGCTAGGCAGGAGGCAGGAGGATGGAGTCTTCAGGTCTGAGGCTAGAGATTTGAGGCGAGGCATGGCAGGAGGCAGGAGGCTGGCGTCTTCAGGCTAGAGGCTAGAGACTTGAGGCGACGCTTGGCAGGAGGCAGGAGACTGGAGTCTTCAGGTCTGAGGCTAGAGATTTGATTTAAGGCGAGGCTCGGCAGGAGGCAGGAGGCTGGCATCTTCAGGCTGGAGGCTAGAGAATTGAGGCAAGGCTTTGCAGGAGGCAGGAGGCTGGAGTCCTCAGGCTTGGTACTAGGGTCTTGAGACTTGAGGCAAGGTTTGGAAGGATGCAGGAGGCTGGAGACTCAGGCTTGAGGCTGGAGGCTAGAGACTTGAGGCGAGGCTTGGCAGGAGGCAGGAGGCTGGAGTCTTCAGGCTTGAGGCTAGAGGCTAGAGACTTGAGCCGAGGCTTGGCAGGAGGGCTGAGGCTAGAGCTTTGCGGTGACTCTTGGCGGGATGCAGGAGGCTGGTGTCTTCAGGCTTGAGGCCGGAGACCTGAGGCGAGGCTTGGCAGGAGGCAGGAGGTTGGAGAATTCAGGCTTGAGGCTAGAGACTATAGGCGAGGCTTGGCAGGAGGCAGGAGGCTGGAGTCTTCAGGCTTGAGACTACAGGCTAGAGAATTGAGGCAATGCTTGGCAGGAGGCATGAGACTGGAGTCTTCAGGCTTGTGGCTAGAGGCTAGAGACTTGAGGTGATGCTTGGCAGTAGGCAGGAGGCTGTAGTCTTCAGGCTTGAGGGAAGTGGTTAGAGACTTGAGGCAAGGGTAGGCAGGAGGCAGGAGGATGGAGTCTTTAGGTCTGAGGCTAGAGATTTGAGGCGAGGCACGGCAGGAGGCAGGAGGCTGGCGTCTTCAGGCTACAGGCTAGAGACTTGAGGCGAGGCTTGGCAGGAGGCTAGAGGATAGAGACTTGAGGCGAGGCTTGGCAGAAGGCAGGAGGCTGGAGAATTGAGGCCAGGCTTGGCAGGAGGCAGGAGGCCGGAGTCTTCAGGCTTGAGGCTAGAGCCTTGAGGCGACGTTTGGCCTGAGGCAGGAGGCTGGCGGCTTCAGGCTTGATGCTATAGACTTGAGGCGAGGCTTGGCAGGAGGCAGGTGGCTGGAGTCCTCAGGCTTGGTATTAGGGGCTTGAGACTTGAGGCAAGGTTTGGACGGAGGCAGGAGGCTGGAGTCTTCAGGCTTGAGGATAGAGACTTGAGGCGAGGCTTGGCAGTAGGCAGGAGGCTGTAGTCTTCAGGCTTGAGGCTAGAGACTTGAGGCGCCGCTTGGCAGGAGGATGGAGGCTGGAGTCTTCAGACTTGAGACTACAGGCTAGAGAATTGAGGCAAGGCTTGGCAGGAGGCATGAGGCTGGAGTCTTCAGGCTTGAGGCTAGAGGCTAGAGAATTGAGGCGAGGCTTGGCAGGAGGCTGGAGTCTTCAGGCTTGTGGCTAGAGGCTAGAGACTTGAGGCGAGGCTAGGCAGGAGGATGGAGTCTTCAGGCCTGGGGCTAGAGATTTGAGGTGAGGCACGGCAGGAGGCAGGAGGCTGGCGTCTTCAGGCTAGAGGCTAGAGAGTTGAGGCGACGCGAGGCAGGAGGCTGGAGTCTTCAGGTCTGAGGCTAGAGAATTGAGGCGAGGCTTTGCAGGAGGCAGGAGGCTGGAGTCCTCAGGCTTGGTACTAGGGTCTTGAGACTTGAGGCAAGGTTTGGAAGGATGTAGGAGGCTGGAGACTCAGGCTTGAGACTGGAGGCTAGAGACTTGAAGCGAGGCGTGGCAGGAGGCATGAGGCTGGAGTCTTCAGGCTTGTGGCTAGAGGCTAGAGACTTGACTTGATGCTTGGCAGTAGGCAGGAGGCTGCATTCTTCATGCTTGAGGCTAGAGGCTGGAGAATTGAGTCGAGGCTTGGCAGGAGGCAGGAGGCTGGAGTCTTCAGGCTTGTGGCTAGAGGCTAGAGACTTGAGGCGAGGCAGGAGGATGGAGTCTTCAGGTCTGAGGCTAGAGATTTGAGGCGAGGCACGGCAGGAGGCAGGAGGCTGGCGTCTTCAGGCTAGAGGCTAGAGACCAGAGGCGACGCTTGGCAGGAGGCAGGAGGCTGGAGTCTTCAGGCTTGAGGCTGGAGGCTTGAGGCGAGGCTTGGCAGGAGGCAGGAGGCTGGAGTCTTCAGGCTTGAGGCAAGAGACTTGAGGCGACGCTTGGGAGGAGGCAGGAGGCTGGAGTCTTCTGGCTTGAGGCAAGAGGCTAGAGAATTGAGGCGAGGCTTGGCAGGAGGCTGGAGTCTTCAGGCTTGAGGCTAGAGATTTGAGGCGACGCTTGGCAGGAGGCAGGAGGCTGGAGTGTTCAGGCTTGAGGCTGGAGGCTAGAGAATTGAGACGATGCTTGGCAGGAGGCTAGAGGCTGGAGACTTGAGGCGAGGCTTGGCAGGAGGCTGGAGAATTGAGGTCAGGCTTGGCAGGAGACAGGAGGCCGGAGTCTTCAGGCTTGAGGCTAGAGCCTTGAGGCGAGGCTTGGCAGGAGGCAGGTGGCTGGAGTCCTCAGGCTTGGTATTAGGGGCTTGAGACTTGAGGCAAGGTTTGGACGGAGGCAGGAGGCTGGAGTCTTCAGGCTTGATGCTGGAGGCTAGAGACTTCAGGCGAGGCTTGGCAGTAGTCAGAAGGCTGTAGTCTTCAGGCTTGAGGCTAGAGACTTGGGGCGACGCTTGGCAGGAGGCAGGAGGCTGGAGTGTTCAGACTTGAGGCTGGAGGCTAGAGACTGGAGGTGAGGCTTGGCAGGAGTCAGGAGGCTGGAGTCTTCAGGCTTGAGGCTAGAGGCTAGAGAATTGAGGCGAGGCTTGGCAGGAGGCTGGAGTCTTCAGGCTTGTGGCTGGAGGCTAGAGACTTGAGGCGAGGCTAGGCAGGAGGATGGAGTCTTCAGGCCTGAGGCTAGAGATTTGAGGCGAGGCACGGCAGGAGGCAGGAGGCTGGCGTCTTCAGGCTAGAGGCTAGAGAGTTGAGGCGACGCGAGGCAGGAGGCTGGAGTCTTCAGGTCTGAGGCTAGAGAATTGAGGCGAGGCTTTGCAGGAGGCAGGAGGCTGGAGTCCTCAGGCTTGGTACTAGGGTCTTGAGACTTGAGGCAAGGTTTGGAAGGATGTAGGAGGCTGGAGACTCAGGCTTGAGACTGGAGGCTAGAGACTTGAAGCGAGGTGTGGCAGGAGGCATGAGGCTGGAGTCTTCAGGCTTGTGGCTAGAGGCTAGAGACTTGAGGCGAGGCGAGGCAGGAGGATGGAGTCTTCAGGTCTGAGGCTAGAGATTTGAGGCGAGGCACGGCAGGAGGCCGGAGGCTGGCGTCTTCAGGCTAGAGGCTAGAGACCAGAGGCGACGCTTGGCAGGAGGCAGGGGGCTGGAGTCTTCAGGCTTGAGGCTAGAACCTTGGGGTGACACTTGGCGGGAGGCAGGAGGCTGGTGTCTTCAGGCTTGAGGCTGGAGGCTTGAGGCGAGGCTTGGCAGGAGGCAGGAGGCTGGAGTCTTCAGGCTTGAGGCAAGAGACTTGAGGCGACGCTTGGGAGGAGGCAGGAGGCTGGAGTCTTCAGGCTTGAGGCAAGAGGCTAGAGAATTGAGGCGAGGCTTGGCAGGAGGCTGGAGTCTTCAGGCTTGAGGCTAGAGATTTGAGGCGACGCTTGGCAGGAGGCAGGAGGCTGAAGTGTTCAGGCTTGAGGCTGGAGGCTAGAGAATTGAGACGATGCTTGGCAGGAGGCTAGAGGCTGGAGACTTGAGGCGAGGCTTGGCAGGAGGCTGGAGAATTGAGGTCAGGCTTGGCAGGAGACAGGAGGCCGGAGTCTTCAGGCTTGAGGCTAGAGCCTTGAGGTGACGTTTGCCGGGAGGTAGGAGGCTGGTGTCTTCAAGCTTGACGCTAGAGTCTTGAGGCGAGGCTTGGCAGGAGGCAGGTGGCTGGAGTCCTCAGGCTTGGTATTAGGGGCTTGAGACTTGAGGCAAGGTTTGGACGGAGGCAGGAGGCTGGAGTCTTCAGGCTTGATGCTGGAGGCTAGAGACTTCAGGCGAGGCTTGGCAGTAGTCAGAAGGCTGTAGTCTTCCGGCTTGAGGCTAGAGACTTGAGGTGACGCTTGGCAGGATGATGGAGGCTGGAGTCTTCAGACTTGAGACTACAGGCTAGAGAATTGAGGCAAGGCTTGGCAGGAGGCATGAGGCTGGAGTCTTCAGGCTTGAGGCTAGAGGCTAGAGACTTGAGCCGAGGCTTGGAAGGAGGCCTTAGGCTAGAGCTTTGCGGCGTCTCTTGGCGGGATGCAAGAGGCTGGTGTCTTCAGGCTTGAGGATGGAGGCTAGAGACTGGAGGTGAGGCTTGGCAGGAGGATAAAGGCTGGAGACTTGTGGCGAGGCTTGGCAGGAGGCAGGAGGCTGGAGTCTTCAGGCTTGAGGCTAGAGACTTGAGGCGACGCTTGGCAGGAGGCAGGAGGCTGGAGTCTTCAGGCTTGAGGCAAGAGGCTAGAGAATTGAGGCGAGGCTTGGCAGGAGGCAGGAGGCTGGAGTCTTCAGGCTTGAGGCTAGAGATTTGAGGCGACGCTTGGCAGGAGGCAGGAGGCTGGAGTGTTCAGACTTGAGGCTGGAGGATAGAGACTGGAGGTGAGGCTTGGCAGGACGCTAAAGGCTAGAGTCGTGGTGAGGCTTGGCAGGAGGCAGGAGGATGGAGTCTTGAGGCTAGAGGCTAGAGACTTGAGGCGAGGCTTGGCAGGAGGCTGGAGTCTTCAGGCTTGTGGCTGGAGGCTAGAGACTGGAGGTGAGGCTTGGCAGGACGCTAAAGGCTAGAGTCGTGGTGAGGCTTAGCAGGAGGCAGGAGGCTGGAGTCTTCAGGCTTGAGGCTAGAGACTTGAGGCGAGGCTTGGCAGGAGGCAGGAGGCTGGAGTCTTCAGGCTTGAGGCTAGAGGCTAGAGAATTGAGTCGAGGCTTGGCAGGAGGCTGGAGTCTTCAGGCTTGTGGCTAGAGGCTAGAGAATTGAGTCGAGGCTTGGCAGGAGGCTGGAGTCTGCAGGCTTGAGGCTAGAGGCTAGAGAATTGAGTCGAGGCTTGGCAGGAGGCTGGAGTCTTCAGGCTTGTGGCTAGAGGCCAGAGACTTGAGGCGAGGCTAGGCAGGAGGCAGGAGGATGGAGTCTTCAGGTCTGAGGCTAGAGATTTGAGGTGAGGCACGGCAGGAGGCAGGAGGCTGGCGTCTTCAGGCTAGAGGCTAGAGACCTGAGGCGATGCTTGGCTGGAGGCAGGAGGCTGGAGTCTTCAGGTCTGAGGCTAAAGATTTGATTTAAGGCGAGGCTCGGCAGGAGGCAGGAGGCTGGCGTTTTCAGGCTAGAGGCTGGAGAATTGAGGCGAGGCTTTGCAGGAGGCAGGAGGCTGGAGTCCTCAGGCTTGGTACTAGGGTCTTGAGACTTGAGGCAAGGTTTGGAAGGATGCAGGAGGCTGGAGACTCAGGCTTGAGGCTGGAGGATAGAGACTTGAGGCGAGGCTAGGCAGGAGGCAGGAGGATGGAGTCTTCAGGTCTGAGGCTAGAGAATTGAGGCGAGGCTTGGCAGGAGGCAGGAGGCTGGAGTCTTCAGGCTTGAGGCTAGAGATTTGAGGCGACGCTTGGCAGGAGGCAGGAGGCTGGAGTGTTCAGGCTTGAGGCTGGAGGCTAGAGACTGGAGGTGAGGCTTGGCAGGACGCTAAAGGCTAGAGTCGTGGTGAGGCTTAGCAGGAGGCAGGAGGCTGGAGTCTTCAGGCTTGAGGCTAGAGACTTGAGGCGAGGCTTGGCAGGAGGCAGGAGGCTGGAGTCTTCAGGCTTGAGGCTAGAGGCTAGAGAATTGAGTCGAGGCTTGGCAGGAGGCAGGAGGCTGGAGATTTCAGGCTTGTGGCTGGAGGCTAGAGACTGGAGGTGAGGCTTGCCAGGACGCTATAGGCTAGAGTCGTGGTGAGGCTTGGCAGGAGGCAGGAGGCTGGAGTCTTCAGGCTTGAGGCTAGAGACTTGAGGTGAGGCTTGGCAGGAGGCAGGAGGCTGGAGTCTTCAGGCTTGAGGCTAGAGGCTAGAGAATTGAGTCGAGGCTTGGCAGGAGGCTGGAGTCTTCAGGCTTGTGGCTAGAGGCTAGAGACTTGAGGCGAGGCTAGGCAGGAGGCAGGAGGATGGAGTCTTCAGGTCTGAGGCTAGAGATGTGAGGCGAGGCACGGCAGGAGGCAGGAGGCTGGCATCTTCAGGCTGGAGGCTAGAGAATTGAGGCGAGGCTTTGCAGGAGGCAGGAGGCTGGAGTCCTCAGGCTTGGTACTAGGGTCTTGAGACTTGAGGCAAGGTTTGGAAGGATGTAGGAGGCTGGAGACTCAGGCTTGAGGCTGGAGGCTAGAGATTTGAGGCGAGGCGTGGCAGGAGGCATGAGGCTGGAGTCTTCAGGCTTGAGGCTAGAGGCTGGAGAATTGAGTCGAGGCTTGGCAGGAGGCAGGAGGCTGGAGTCTTCAGGCTTGTGGCTAGAGGCTAGAGACTTGAGGTGAGGCTAGGCAGGAGGCAGGAGGATGGAGTCTTCAGGTCTGAGGCTAGAGATTTGAGGCGAGGCGAGGCAGGAGGCTGGTGTCTTCAGGCTAGAGGCTAGAGACTAGAGGCGACGCTTGGCAGGAGGCAGGAGGCTGGAGTCTTCAGGCTTGAGGCTAGAACCTTGGGGCGACACTTGGCGGGAGGCAGGAGGCTGGTGTCTTCAGGCTTGAGGCTAGAGACTTGAGGCAACGCTTGGCAGGAGGCAGGAGGCTGGAGAATTCAGGCTAGAGGCTAGAGACTTGAGGTGATGCTTGGCAGGAGGCAGGAGGCTGGAGTCTTCAGGCTTGAGGCAAGAGGTTAGAGACTTGAGGTGAGGCTAGGCAGGAGGCAGGAGCCTGGCGTCTTCAGGCTAGAGGCTAGAGACTTGAGGCGAGGCTTGGCAGGAGGCAGGAGGCTGGAGTCTTCAGGCTTGAGGCCAGAAACTTGAGGCGACGCTTGGCAGGAGGCAGGAGGCTGGAGAATTCAGGCTAGAGGCTAAAGACTTGAGGTGATGCTTGGCAGTAGGCAGGAGGCTGGAGTCTTCAGGCTTGAGGCAAGAGGTTAGAGACTTGAGGTGAGGCTAGGCAGGAGGCAGGAGGATCGAGTCTTCAGGTCTGAGGCTAGAGATTTGAGGCGAGGCTCGGCAGGAGGCAGGAGCCTGGCGTCTTCAGGCTAGAGGCAAGAGAATTGAGGCGAGGCTTGGCAGGAGGCAGGAGGCTGGAGTCTTCAGGCTTGAGGCTAGAGATTTGAGATGACACTTGGCAGGAGGCAGGAGGGTGGAGTGTTCAGGCTTGAGGTTGGAGGCTAGAGACTGGAGGTGAGGCTTGGCAGGACGCTAAAGGCTAGAGTCGTGGTGAGGCTTGGCAGGAGGCAGGAGGCTGGAGTCTTCAGGCTTGAGGCTAGAGACTTGAGGCGAGGCTTAGCAGGAGGCAGGAGGCTGGAGTCTTCAGGCTTGAGGCTAGAGGCTAGAGAATTGAGTCGAGGCTTGGCAGGAGGCTGGAGTCTTCAGGCTTGTGGCTAGAGGCTAGAGACTTGAGGCGAGGCTAGGCAGGAAGATGGAGTCTTCAGGTCTGAGGCTAGAGATTTGAGGTGATGCTTGGAAGGAGGCAGGAGGCTGGAGTCTTCAGGTCTGAGGCTAGAGATTTGATTTAAGGCGAGGCTCGGCACAGGCAGGAGGCTGGCGTACTCAGGCTAGAGGCTAGAGAATTGAGGCGAGGCTTTGCAGGAGGCAGGAGGCTGGAGTCCTCAGGCTTGGTACTAGGGTCTTGAGACTTGAGGCAAGGTTTGGAAGGATGCAGGAGGCTGGAGACTCAGGCTTGAGGCTGGAGGCTGGAGACTTGAGGCGAGGCTTGGCAGTAGGCAGGAGGCTGCATTCTTCAGGCTTGAGGCTAGAGGCTGGAGAATTGAGTCGAGGCTTGGCAGGAGGCTGGAGTCTTCAGGCTTGTGGCTAGAGGCTAGAGACTTGAGGCGAGGCTAGGCAGGAGGCAGGAGGATGGAGTCTTCAGGTCTGAGGCTAGAGATTTGAGGCGAGGCATGGCAGGAGGCAGGAGGCTGGCGTCTTCAGGCTAGAGGCTAGAGACTTGAGGCGACGCTTGGCAGGAGGCAGGAGACTGGAGTCTTCAGGTCTGAGGCTAGAGATTTGATTTAAGGCGAGGCTCGGCAGGAGGCAGGAGGCTGGCATCTTTTGGCTGGAGGCTAGAGAATTGAGGCAAGGCTTTGCAGGAGGCAGGAGGCTGGAGTCCTCAGGCTTGGTACTAGGGTCTTGAGACTTGAGGCAAGGTTTGGAAGGATGCAGGAGGCTGGAGACTCAGGCTTGAGGCTGGAGGCTAGAGACTTGAGGCGAGGCTTGGCAGGAGGCATGAGGCTGGAGTCTTCAGGCTTGAGGCTAGAGGCTAGAGAATTGATTCGAGGCTTGGCAGGAGGCAGGAGGCAGGAATCTTCAGGCTTGTGGCTAGAGGCTAGAGACCTGACTTGATGCTTGGCAGGAGGCTGGAGTCTTCAGGCTTGAGGCTAGAGGCTAGAGACTGGAGGTGAGGCTTGGCATGAGGCTAAAGGCTGGAGAGTTGTGGCGAGGCTTGGCAGGAGGCAGGAGGCTGGAGTCTTTAGGCTTGAGGCTAGAACCTTGGGGTGACGCTTGGCGGGAGGCAGGAAGCTGGTGTCTTCAGGCTTGAGGCTAGAGACTTGCGGCGAGGCTTGGCAGGAGGCAGGAGGCCGGAGTCTTCAGGCTGGAGCCTTGAGGTGATGTTTGGTGGGAGGCAGGAGGCTGGTGTCTCCAAGCTTGAGGCTAGAGACTTGAGGCGAGGCTTGGCAGGAGGCAGGTGGCTGGAGTCCTCAGGCTTGGTATTAAGGGCTTGAGACTTGAGGCAAGGTTTGGACGGAGGCAGGACGCTGGAGTCTTCAGGCTTGATGCTGGAGGCTAGAGACTTGAGGCGAGGCTTGGCAGTAGGCAGAAGGCTGTAGTCTTCAGGCTTGAGAGGCCAGAGACTTGAGGCGACGCTTGGTAGGATGATGGAGGCTGGAGTCTTCAGACTTGAGACTACAGGCTAGAGAATTGAGGCAAGGCTTGGCAGGAGGCATGAGGCTGGAGTCTTCAGGCTTGAGGCTAGAGGCTAGAGACTTGAGCCGAGGCTTGGCAGGAGGCCTGAGGCTAGAGTTTTGCGGCGACTCTTGGCGGGATGCAAGAGGCTGGTGTCTTCAGGCTTGAGGCTGGAGGCTAGAGACGGGAGGTGAGGCTTGGCAGGAGGGTAAAGGCTGGAGACTTGTGGCGAGGCTTGGCAGGAGGCAGGAGGCTGGAGTCTTCAGGCTTGAGGCTCGAACCTTGGGGCGACACTTGGCGGGAGGCAGGAGGCTGGTGTCTTCAGGCTTGAGGCTAGAGACTTGAGGCGAGGCTTGGCAGGAGGCTGGAGTCTTCAGGCTTGAGGCTAGAGACTTGAGGCGACGCTTGGCAGGAGGCAGGAGGCTGGAGTCTTCAGGCTTGAGGCTTGAAATTTGAGGCGACGCTTGGCAGGAGGCAGGAGGCTGGAGTGTTCAGACTTGAGGCTGGAGGCTAGAGACTGGAGGTGAGGCTTGGCAGGAGTCAGGAGGCTGGAGTCTTCAGGCTTGAGGCTAGAGGCTAGAGAATTGAGTCGAGGCTTGGCAGTAGGCAGGAGGTTGGAGTCATTAGGCTTGAGGCAAGAGGTTAGAGACTTGAGGCGAGGCTAGGCAGGAGGATGGAGTCTTCAGGTCTGAGGCTAGAGATTTGAGGCAAGGCACGGCAGGAGGCAGGAGGCTGGCGTCTTCAGGCTAGAGGCTAGAGACTTGAGGCGACGCTTGGCAGGAGGCAGGAGGCTGGAGTCTTCAGGTCTGAGGCTAGAGAATTGAGGCGAGGCTTTGCAGGAGGCAGGAGGCTGGAGTCCTCAGGCTTGGTACTAGGGTCTTGAGACTTGAGGCAAGGTTTGGAAGGATGCAGGAGGCTGGAGACTCAGGCTTGAGACTGGAGGCTAGAGACTTGAAGCGAGGCGTGGCAGGAGGCATGAGGCTGGAGTCTTCAGGCTTGTGGCTAGAGGCTAGAGACTTGACTTGATGCTTGGCAGTAGGCAGGAGGCTGGAGTCTTCAGGCTTGAGGCTAGAGGCTGGAGAATTGAGTCGAGGCTTGGCAGGAGGCAGGAGGCTGGAGTCTTCAGGCTTGTGGCTAGAGGCTAGAGACTTGAGGCGAGGCTTGGCAGGAGGCAGGAGGATGGAGTCTTCAGGTCTGAGGCTAGAGATTTGAGGCGAGGCTTGGCAGGAGGCAGGAGGCTGGCGTCTTCAGGCTAGAGGCTAGAGACTAGAGGCGACGCTTGGCAGGAGGCAGGAGGCTGGAGTCTTCAGGCTTGAGGCTAGAACCTTGGGGTGACACTTGGCGGGAGGCAGGAGGCTGGTGTCTTCAGGCTTGAGGCTAGAGACTTGAGCCGAGGCTTGGCAGGAGGCCTGAGGCTAGAGTTTTGCGGCGACTCTTGGCGGGATGCAAGAGGCTGGTGTCTTCAGGCTTGAGGCTGGAGGCTAGAGACGGGAGGTGAGGCTTGGCAGGAGGATAAAGGCTGGAGACTTGTGGCGAGGCTTGGCAGGAGGCAGGAGGCTGGAGTCTTCAGGCTTGAGGCTAGAACCTTGGGGCGACACTTGGCGGGAGGCAGGAGGCTGGTGTCTTCAGGCTTGAGGCTAGAGACTTGAGGCGAGGCTTGGCAGGAGGCTGGAGTCTTCAGGCTTGAGGCTAGAGACTTGAGGCGACGCTTGGCAGGAGGCAGGAGGCTGGAGTCTTCAGGCTTGAGGCTTGAAATTTGAGGCGACGCTTGGCAGGAGGCTGGAGGCTGGAGTGTTCAGACTTGAGGCTGGAGCCTAGAGACTGGAGGTGAGGCTTGGCAGGAGTCAGGAGGCTGGAGTCTTCAGGCTTGAGGCTAGAGGCTAGAGAATTGAGGCGAGGCTTGGCAGGAGGCAGGAGGCTGGAGTCTTCAGGCTTGAGGCTGGAGGCCAGAGACTTGAGGCGAGGCTTGGCAGTAGGCAGGAGTCTGGAGTCTTCAGGTCTGAGGCTAGAGATTTGAGGCAAGGCACGGCAGGAGGCAGGAGGCTGGCGTCTTCAGGCTAGAGGCTAGAGACTTGAGGCGACGCTTGGCAGGAGGCAGGAGGCTGGAGTCTTCAGGTCTGAGGCTAGAGAATTGAGGCGAGGCTTTGCAGGAGGCAGGAGGCTGGAGTCCTCACACTTGGTACTAGGGTCTTGAGACTTGAGGCAAGGTTTGGAAGGATGCAGGAGGCTGGAGACTCAGGCTTGAGACTGGAGGCTAGAGACTTGAAGCGAGGCGTGGCAGGAGGCATGAGGCTGGAGTCTTCAGGCTTGTGGCTAGAGGCTAGAAACTTGACTTGATGCTTGGCTGTAGGCAGGAGGCTGCAGTCTTCAGGCTTGAGGCTAGAGGCTGGAGAATTGAGTCGAGGCTTGGCAGGAGGCAGGAGGCTGGAGTCTTCAGGCTTGTGGCTAGAGGCTAGAGACTTGAGGCGAGGCTAGGCAGGAGGCAGGAGGATGGAGTCTTCAGGTCTGAGGCTAGAGATTGGAGGCGAGGCACGGCAGGAGGCAGGAGGCTGGCGTCTTCAGGCTAGAGGCTAGAGACTAGAGGCGACGCTTGGCAGGAGGCAGGAGGCTGGAGTCTTCAGGCTTGAGGCTAGAACCTTGGGGTGACACTTGGCGGGAGGCAGGAGGCTGGTGTCTTCAGGCTTGAGGCTAGAGACTTGAGGCGAGGCTTGGCAGGAGGCAGGAGGCTGGAGTCTTGAGGCTAGAGCTTGAGGCGACTCTTGGCAGGAGGCAGGAGGCTGGAGTCTTCAGGCTTGAGGCAAGAGGCTAGAGAATTGAGGCGAGGCTTGGCAGGAGGGAGGCTGGAGTCTTCAGGCTTGAGGCTAGAGATTTGAGCCGACGCTTGGCAGGAGGCAGGAGGCTGGAGGCTGGAGAATTGAGTCGAGGCTTGGCAGGAGGCTAGAGGCTGGAGACTTGAGGCGAGGCTTGGCAGGAGGCAGGAGGCTGGAGAATTGAGGTCAGGCTTGGCAGGAGGCAGGAGGCCTGGCGTCTTCAGGCTTGAGGCTAGAGACTTGAGGCGAGGCTTGGCAGGAGGCAGGAGGCTGGAGTCTTCAGGCTTGAGGCTAGAGGCTAGAGAATTGAGTTGAGGCTTGGCAGGAGGCTGGAGCCTTCAGGCTTGTGGCTAGAGGCTAGAGACTTGAGGCGAGGCTAGGCAGGAGGCAGGAGGATGGAGTCTTCAGGTCTGAGGCTAGAGATTTGAGGCGACGCTTGGCAGGAGGCAGGAGGCTGGAGTCTTCAGGTCTGAGGCTAGAGATTTGATTTAAGGCGAGGCTCGGCAGGAGGCAGGAGGCTGGCGTCTTCAGGCTAGAGGCTAGAGAATTGAGGCGAGGCTTTGCAGGAGGCAGGAGGCTGGAGTCCTCAGGCTTGGTACTAGGGTCTTGAGACTTGAGGCAAGGTTTGGAAGGATGCAGGAGGCTGGAGACTCAGGCTTGAGGCTGGAGGCTAGAGACTTGAGGCGAGGCTTGGCAGTAGGCAGGAGGCTGGAGTCTTCAGGCTTGAGGCTAGAGACTTGAGAATTGAGTCGAGGCTTGGCAGGAGGCTGGAGTCTTCAGGCTTGTGGCTAGAGGCTAGAGACTTGAGGCGAGGCTTGGCAGGAGGCAGGAGGCTGGAGTCTTCAGGTCTGAGGCTAGAGATTTGAGGCGAGGCTCGGCAGGAGGCAGGAGGCTGGCGTCTTCAGGCTAGAGGCTAGAGAATTGAGGCGAGGCTTGGCAGGAGGCAGGAGGCTGGAGTCCTCAGGCTTGGGACTAGGGACTTGAGACTTGAGGCAAGGTTTGGCAGGAGGCAGGAGGCTGGATTCTTCAGGCTTGAGGCTGGAGGATAGAGACTTGAGGCGAGGCTTGGCAGTAGGCAGGAGGCTGCATTCTTCAGGCTTGAGGCTAGAGACTGGAGAATTGAGTCGAGGCTTGGCAGGAGGCTGGAGTCTTCAGGCTTGTGGCTAGAGGCTAGAGACTTGAGGCGAGGCTAGGCAGGAGGCAGGAGGATGGAGTCTTCAGGTCTGAGGCTAGAGATTTGAGGCGAGGCATGGCAGGAGGCAGGAGGCTGGGGTCTTCAGGCTAGAGGCTAGAGACTTGAGGCGACGCTTGGCAGGAGGCAGGAGACTGGAGTCTTCAGGTCTGAGGCTAGAGATTTGATTTAAGGCGAGGCTCGGCAGGAGGCAGGAGGCTGGCGTCTTCAGGCTAGAGGCTAGAGAATTGAGGCAAGGCTTTGCAGGAGGCAGGAGGCTGGAGTCCTCAGGCTTGGTACTAGGGTCTTGAGACTTGAGGCAAGGTTTGGAAGGATGCAGGAGGCTGGAGACTCAGGCTTGAGGCTGGAGGCTAGAGACTTGAGGCGAGGTTTGGCAGGAGGCTGGAGTCTTCAGGCTTGAGGCTAGAGGCTAGAGACTTGAGCCGAGGCTTGGCAGGAGGCCTGAGGCTAGAGCTTTGCGGTGACTCTTGGCGGCATGCAGGAGGCTGGTGTCTTCAGGCTTGAGGCCGGAGACCTGAGGCGAGGCTTGGCAGGAGGCAGGAGGCTGGAGAATTCAGGCTTGAGGCTAGAGACTATAGGCGAGGCTTGGCAGGAGGCAGGAGGCTGGAGTCTTCAGGCTTGAGACTACAGGCTAGAGAATTGAGGCAATGCTTGGCAGGAGGCATGAGACTGGAGTCTTCAGGCTTGTGGCTAGAGGCTAGAGACTTGAGGTGATGCTTGGCAGTAGGCAGGAGGCTGTAGTCTTCAGGCTTGAGGGAAGAGGTTAGAGACTTGAGGCGAGGGTAGGCAGGAGGCAGGAGGATGGAGTCTTCAGGTCTGAGGCTAGAGATTTGAGGCGAGGCACGGCAGGAGGCAGGAGGCTGGCGTCTTCAGGCTACAGGCTAGAGACTTGAGGCGAGGCTTGGCAGGAGGCTAGAGGATAGAGACTTGAGGCGAGGCTTGGCAGAAGGCAGGAGGCTGGAGAATTGAGGCCAGGCTTGGCAGGAGGCAGGAGGCCGGAGTCTTCAGGCTTGAGGCTAGAGCCTTGAGGCGACGTTTGGCCTGAGGCAGGAGGCTGGCGGCTTCAGGCTTGAGGCTATAGACTTGAGGCGAGGCTTGGCAGGAGGCAGGTGGCTAGAGTCCTCAGGCTTGGTATTAGGGGCTTGAGACTTGAGGCAAGGTTTGGACGGAGGCAGGAGGCTGGAGTCTTCAGGCTTGATGCTGGAAGCTAGAGACTTGAGGCGAGGCTTGGCAGTAGGCAGGAGGCTGTAGTCTTCAGGCTTGAGGCTAGAGACTTGAGGCGACGCTTGGCAGGAGGATGGAGGCTGGAGTCTTCAGACTTGAGACTACAGGCTAGAGAATTGAGGCAAGGCTTGGCAGGAGGCATGAGGCTGGAGTCTTCAGGCTTGAGGCTAGAGGCTAGAGAATTGATTCGAGGCTTGGCAGGAGGCAGGAGGCAGGAATCTTCAGGCTTGTGGCTAGAGGCTAGAGACCTGACTTGATGCTTGGCAGTAGGCAGGAGGCTGGAGTCTTCAGGCTTGAGGCTAGAGGCTAGAGACTTGAGCCGAGGCTTGGCAGGAGGCCTGAGGCTAGAGCTTTGCGGCGACTCTTGGCGGGATGCAGGAGGCTGGTGTCTTCAGGCTTGAGGCTAGAGACTAGAGGCGAGGCTTGGCAGGAGGCTAAAGGCTGGAGACTTGTGGCGAGGCTTGGCAGGAGGCAGGAGGCTGGAGTCTTCAGGCTTGAGGCTAGAACCTTGAGGTGACGCTTGGCGGGAGGCAGGAGGCTGGTGTCTTCAGGCTTGAGGCTAGAGACTTGAGGCGAGGCTTGGCAGGAGGCTGGAGTCTTCAGGCTTGAGGCTAGAGACTTGAGGCGAGGCTTGGCAGGAGGCTGGAGTCTTCAGGCTTGAGGCTAGAGACTTGAGGCGACACTTGGCAGGAGGCAGGAGGCTGGAGTCTTCAGGCTTGAGGCAAGAGGCTAGAGAATTGAGGCGAGGCTTGGCAGGAGGCAGGAGGCTGGAGTCTTCAGGCTTGAGGCTAGAGATTTGAGGCGACGCTTGGCAGGACGCAGGAGGCTGGAGTGTTCAGACTTGAGGCTGGAGGCTAGAGACTGGAGGTGAGGCTTGGCAGGACGCTAAAGGCTAGAGTCGTGGTGAGGCTTGGCAGGAGGCAGGAGGCTGGAGTCTTCAGGCTTGAGGCTAGAGACTTGAGGCGAGGCTTGGCAGGAGGCAGGAGGCTGGAGTCTTCAGGCTTGAGGCTAGAGGCTAGAGAATTGAGTCGAGGCTTGGCAGGAGGCTGGAGTCTTCAGGCTTGTGGCCAGAGGTTAGAGACTTGAGGCGAGGCTAGGCAGGAGGCAGGAGGATGGAGTCTTCAGGTCTGAGGCTAGAGATTTGCGGCGAGGCACGGCAGGAGGCAGGAGGCTGGCGTCTTCAGGCTGGAGGCTAGAGACTTGAGGCGAAGCTTGGCAGGAGGCAGGAGGCTGGAGTCTTCAGGTCTGAGGCTAGAGATTTGATTTAAGGCGAGGCTCGGCAGGAGGCAGGAGGCTGGCGTCTTCAGGCTAGAGGCTAGAGAATTGAGGCGAGGCTTTGCAGGAGGCAGGAGGCTGGAGTCCTCAGGCTTGAGGCTAGAGGCTAGAGATTTGAGGCGAGGCGTGGCAGGAGGCATGAGGCTGCAGTCTTCAGGCTTGAGGCTAGAGGCTGGAGAATTGAGTCGAGGCTTGGCAGGAGGCAGGAGGCTGGAGTCTTCAGGCTTGTGGCTAGAGGCTAGAGACTTGAGGCGAGGCTAGGCAGGAGGCAGAAGGATGGAGTCTTCAGGTCTGAGGCTAGAGATTTGAGGCGAGGCACGGCAGGAGGCAGGAGGCTGGCGTCTTCAGGCTAGAGGCTAGAGACTAGAGGCGACGCTTGGCAGGAGGCAGGAGGCTGGAGTCTTCAGGCTTGAGGCTAGAACCTTGGGGCGACACTTGGCGGGAGGCAGGAGGCTGGTGTCTTCAGGCTTGAGGCTAGAGACTTGAGGCGACGCGAGGCAGGAGGCAGGAGGCTGGAGAATTCAGGCTAGAGGCTAGAGACTTGAGGTGATGCTTGGCAGTAGGCAGGAGGCTGGAGTCTTCAGGCTTGAGGCAAGAGGTTAGAGACTTGAGGTGAGGCTAGGCAAGAGGCAGGAGCCTGGCGTCTTCAGGCTAGAGGCTAGAGAATTGAGGCGAGGCTTGGCAGGAGGCAGGAGCCTGGCGTCTTCAGGCTAGAGGCTAGAGAATTGAGGCGAGGCTTGGCAGGAGGCAGGAGGCTGGAGTCTTCAGGCTTGAGGCTAGAGATTTGAGGTGACGCTTGGCAGGAGGCAGGAGGCTGGAGTGTTCAGGCTTGAGGCTGGAGGCTAGAGACTGGAGGTGAGGCTTGGCAGGCCGCTAAAGGCTAGAGTAGTGGTGAGGCTTGGCAGGAGGCAGGAGGCTGGAGTCTTCAGGCTTGAGGCTAGAGACTTGAGGCGAGGCTTGGCAGGAGGCTGGAGTCTTCAGGCTTGAGGCTAGAGGCTAGAGAATTGAGTCGAGGCTTGGCAGGAGGCAGGAGGCTGGAGTCTTCGGGCTTGTGGCTAGAGGCTAGAGACTTGAGGCGAGGCTAGGCAGGAGGCAGGAGGATGAAGTCTTCAGGTCTGAGGCTAGTGATTTGAGGCGACGCTTGGCAGGAGGCAGGAGGCTGGAATCTTCAGGTCTGAGGCTAGAGATTTGATTTAAGGCGAGGCTCGGCAGGAGGCAGGAGGCTGCCGTCTTCAGGCTAGAGGCTAGAGCATTGAGGCGAGGCTTTGCAGGAGACAGGAGGCTGGAGTCCTCAGGCTTGGTACTAGGGTCTTGAGACTTGAGGCAAGGTTTGGAAGGATGCAGGAGGCTGGAGACTCAGGCTTGAGGCTGGAGGCTAGAGACTTGAGGCGAGGCTTGGCAGTAGGCAGGAGGCTGCAGTCTTCAGGCTTGATGCTAGAGGCTGGAGAATTGAGTCGAGGCTTGGCAGGAGGCAGGAGGCTGGAGTCTTCAGGCTTGTGGCTAGAGGCTAGAGACTTGAGGTGAGGCTCGGCAGGAGGCAGGAGGATGGAGTCTTCAGGTCTGAGGCTAGAGATTTGAGGCGAGGCAGGAGGCAGGAGGCTGGAGTCTTCAGGCTTGAGGCTAGAGACTAGAGGCGACGCTTGGCAGGAGGCAGGAGGCTGGAGTCTTCAGGCTTGAGGCTAGAACCTTGGGGCGACACTTGGCGGGAGGCAGGAGGCTGGTGTCTTCAGGCTTGAGGCTAGAGACTTGAGGCGACGCTTGGCAGGAGGCAGGAGGCTGGAGAATTCAGGCTAGAGGCTAGAGACTTGAGGTGATGCTTGGCAGGAGGCAGGAGGCTGGAGTCTTCAGGCTTGAGGCAAGAGGTTAGAGACTTGAGGTGAGGCTAGGCAGGAGGCAGGAGCCTGGCGTCTTCAGGCTGGAGGCTAGAGACTTGAGGCGAGGCTTGGCAGGAGGCAGGAGGCTGGAGTCTTCAGGCTTGAGGCTAGAGACTTGAGGCGACGCTTGGCAGGAGGCAGGAGGCTGGAGAATTCAGGCTGGAGGCTAGAGACTTGAGGTGATGCTTGGCAGTAGGCAGGAGGCTGGAGTCTTCAGGCTTGAGGCAAGAGGTTAGAGACTTGAGGTGAGGCTAGGCAGGAGGCAGGAGGATGGAGTCTTCAGGTCTGAGGCTAGAGATTTGAGGCGAGGCTCGGCAGGAGGCAGGAGCCTGGCGTCTTCAGGCTAGAGGCTAGAGAATACAGGCGAGGCTTGGCAGGAGGCTAGAGGATAGAGACTTGAGGCAAGGCTTGGCAGAAGGCAGGAGGCTGGAGAATTGAGGCCAGGCTTGGCAGGAGGCAGGAGGCCGGAGTCTTCAGGCTTGAGGCTAGAGCCTTGAGGCGACGTTTGGCCTGAGGCAGGAGGCTGGCGGCTTCAGGCTTGAGGCTATAGAATTGAGGCGAGGCTTGGCAGGAGGCAGGTGGCTGGAGTCCTCAGGCTTGGTATTAGGGGCTTGAGACTTGAGGCAAGGTTTGGACGGAGGCAGGAGGCTGGAGTCTTCAGGCTTGAGGATAGAGACTTGAGGCGAGGCTTGGCAGTAGGCAGGAGGCTGGAGTCTTCAGGCTTGAGGCTAGAGACTTGAGGCGACGCTTGGCAGGAGGATGGAGGCTGGAGTCTTCAGACTTGAGACTACAGGCTAGAGAATTGAGGCAAGGCTTGGCAGGAGGCATGAGGCTGGAGTCTTCAGGCTTGAGGCTAGAGGCTAGAGAATTGATTCGAGGCTTGGCAGGAGGCAGGAGGCAGGAATCTTCAGGCTTGTGGCTAGAGGCTAGAGACCTGACTTGATGCTTGGCAGGAGGCTGGAGTCTTCAGGCTTGAGGCTAGAGGCTAGAGACTGGAGGTGAGGCTTGGCATGAGGCTAAAGGCTGGAGACTTGTGGCGAGGCTTGGCAGGAGGCAGGAGGCTGGAGTCTTCAGGCTTGAGGCTAGAACCTTGGGGTGACGCTTGGCGGGAGGCAGGAGGCTGGTGTCTTCAGGCTTGAGGCTAGAGACTTGAGGCGAGGCTTGGCAGGAGGCAGGAGGCCGGAGTCTTCAGGCTTGAGGCTGGAGCCTTGAGGTGACGTTTGGTGGGAGACAGGAGGCTGGTGTCTCCAAGCTTGAGGCTAGAGACTTGAGGCGAGGCTTGGCAGGAGGCAGGTGGCTGGAGTCCTCAGGCTTGGTATTAGGGGCTTGAGACTTGAGGCAAGGTTTGGACGGAGGCAGGAGGCTGGAGTCTTCAGGCTTGATGCTGGAGGCTAGAGACTTGAGGCGAGGCTTGGCAGTAGGCAGGAGGCTGGAGTCTTCAGGCTTGAGAGGCCAGAGACTTGAGGCGACGCTTGGTAGGATGATGGAGGCTGGAGTCTTCAGACTTGAGACTACAGGCTAGAGAATTGAGGCAAGGCTTGGCAGGAGGCATGAGGCTGGAGTCTTCAGGCTTGAGGCTAGAGGCTAGAGACTTGAGCCGAGGCTTGGCAGGAGGCCTGAGGCTAGAGCTTTGCGGCGACTCTTGGCGGGATGCAAGAGGCTGGTGTCTTCAGGCTTGAGGCTGGAGGCTAGAGACGGGAGGTGAGGCTTGGCAGGAGGGTAAAGGCTGGAGACTTGTGGCGAGGCTTGGCAGGAGGCAGGAGGCTGGAGTCTTCAGGCTTGAGGCTAGAACCTTGGGGCGACACTTGGCGGGAGGCAGGAGGCTGGTGTCTTCAGGCTTGAGGCTAGAGATTTGAGGCGACGCTTGGCAGGAGGCAGGAGGCTGGAGTGTTCAGGCTTGAGGCTAGAGACTTGAGGCGACGCTTGGCAGGAGGCAGGAGGCTGGAGTCTTCAGGCTTGAGGCTAGAGACTGAGGCGAGGCTTGGCAGGAGGCAGGAGGCTGGAGTGTTCAGGCTTGAGGCTGGAGGCTAGAGACTGGAGGCGAGGCTTGGCAGGAGGCAGGAGGCTGGAGTCTTCAGGCTTGAGGCTAGAGGCTAGAGAATTGAGGCGAGGCTTGGCAGGAGGCTGGAGTCTTCAGGCTTGTGGCTGGAGGCTAGAGACTTGAGGCGAGGCTAGGCAGGAGGATGGAGTCTTCAGGTCTGAGGCTAGAGATTTGAGGCAAGGCACGGCAGGAGGCAGGAGGCTGGCGTCTTCAGGCTAGAGGCTAGAGACTTGAGGCGACGCTTGGCAGGAGGCAGGAGGCTGGAGTCTTCAGGTCTGAGGCTAGAGAATTGAGGCGAGGCTTTGCAGGAGGCAGGAGGCTGGAGTCCTCACACTTGGTACTAGGGTCTTGAGACTTGAGGCAAGGTTTGGAAGGATGCAGGAGGCTGAGACTCAGTCTTCAGGCTTGAGGCTAGAGACTAGAGGCGAGGCTTGGCAGGAGGCATGAGGCTGGAGTCTTCAGGCTTGTGGCTAGAGGCTAGAGACTTGACTTGATGCTTGGCAGGAGGCAGGAGGCTGGAGTCTTCAGGCTTGAGGCTAGAGGCTGGAGAATTGAGTCGAGGCTTGGCAGGAGGCAGGAGGCTGGAGTCTTCAGGCTTGTGGCTAGAGGCTAGAGACTTGAGGCGAGGCTAGGCAGGAGGCAGGAGGATGGAGTCTTCAGGTCTGAGGCTAGAGATTGGAGGCGAGGCACGGCAGGAGGCAGGAGGCTGGCGTCTTCAGGCTAGAGGCTAGAGACTAGAGGCGACGCTTGGCAGGAGGCAGGAGGCTGGAGTCTTCAGGCTTGAGGCTAGAACCTTGGGGTGACACTTGGCGGGAGGCAGGAGGCTGGTGTCTTCAGGCTTGAGGCTAGAGACTTGAGGCGAGGCTTGGCAGGAGGCAGGAGGCTGGAGTCTTCAGGCTTGAGGCTAGAGACTATAGGCGAGGCTTGGCAGGAGGCAGGAGGCTGGAGTCTTCAGGCTTGAGGCAAGAGGCTAGAGAATTGAGGCGAGGCTTGGCAGGAGGCTGGAGTCTTCAGGCTTGAGGCTAGAGATTTGAGCCGACGCTTGGCAGGAGGCAGGAGGCTGGAGGCTGGAGAATTGAGTCGAGGCTTGGCAGGAGGCTAGAGGCTGGAGACTTGAGGCGAGGCTTGGCAGGAGGCAGGAGGCTGGAGAATTGAGGTCAGGCTTGGCAGGAGGCAGGAGGCTGGCGTCTTCAGGCTTGAGGCTAGAGACTTGAGGCGAGGCTTGGCAGGAGGCATGAGGCTGGAGTCTTCAGACTTGTGGCTAGAGGCTAGAGAATTGAGTTGAGGCTTGGCAGGAGGGCTGGAGTCTTCAGGCTTGTGGCTAGAGGCTAGAGACTTGAGGCGAGGCTTGGCAGGAGGCAGGAGGATGGAGTCTTCAGGTCTGAGGCTAGAGATTTGAGGCGACGCTTGGCAGGAGGCAGGAGGCTGGAGTCTTCAGGTCTGAGGCTAGAGATTTGATTTAAGGCGAGGCTCGGCAGGAGGCAGGAGGCTGGCGTCTTCAGGCTAGAGGCTAGAGACTTGAGGCGAGGCTTTGCAGGAGGCAGGAGGCTGGAGTCCTCAGGCTTGGTACTAGGGTCTTGAGACTTGAGGCAAGGTTTGGAAGGATGCAGGAGGCTGGAGACTCAGGCTTGAGGCTGGAGGATAGAGACTTGAGGCGAGGCTTGGCAGTAGGCAGGAGGCTGCATTCTTCAGGCTTGAGGCTAGAGACTGGAGAATTGAGTCGAGGCTTGGCAGGAGGCTGGAGTCTTCAGGCTTGTGGCTAGAGGCTAGAGACTTGAGGCGAGGCTTGGCAGGAGGCAGGAGGATGGAGTCTTCAGGTCTGAGGCTAGAGATTTGAGGCGAGGCTTGGCAGGAGGCAGGAGGCTGGAGTCTTCAGGCTAGAGGCTAGAGACTTGAGGCGAGGCTTGGCAGGAGGCAGGAGGCTGGAGTCTTCAGGTCTGAGGCTAGAGATTTGATTTAAGGCGAGGCTCGGCAGGAGGCAGGAGGCTGGAGTCTTCAGGCTTGAGGCTAGAGACTTGAGGCGACGCTTGGCAGGAGGCAGGAGGCTGGAGTCTTCAGGCTTGAGGCTAGAGGCTAGAGACTTGAGGCGAGGCTTGGCAGGAGGCAGGAGGCTGGAGTCTTCAGGCTTGAGGCTGGAGGCTAGAGACTTGAGGCGAGGCTTGGCAGGAGGCTGGAGTCTTCAGGCTTGAGGCTAGAGGCTAGAGACTTGAGGCGAGGCTTGGCAGGAGGCCTGAGGCTAGAGCTTTGCGGCGACTCTTGGCGGGATGCAGGAGGCTGGTGTCTTCAGGCTTGAGGCTAGAGACCTGAGGCGAGGCTTGGCAGGAGGCAGGAGGCTGGAGAATTCAGGCTTGAGGCTAGAGACTATAGGCGAGGCTTGGCAGGAGGCAGGAGGCTGGAGTCTTCAGGCTTGAGACTACAGGCTAGAGAATTGAGTCAATGCTTGGCAGGAGGCATGAGACTGGAGTCTTCAGGCTTGAGGCTAGAGGCTAGAGAATTGAGTGGAGGCTTGGCAGTAGGCAGGAGGTTGGAGTCTTTAGCCTTGAGGCAAGAGGTTAGAAATTTGAGGCGAGGCTAGGCAGGAGGCAGGAGGATGGAGTCTTCAGGTCTGAGGGTAGAGATTTGAGGCGAGGCACGGCAGGAGGCAGGAGGCTGGCGTCTTCAGGCTAGAGGCTAGAGACTTGAGGCGAGGCATGGCAGGAGGCTAGAGGCTAGAGACTTGAGGCGAGGCTTGGCAGGAGGCAGGAGGCTGGAGAATTGAGGCAAGGCTTGGCAGGAGGCAGGAGGCCGGAGTCTTCAGGCTTGAGGCTAGAGCCTTGAGGCGACGTTTGGCGGGAGGCAGGAGGCTGGCGGCTTCAGGCTTGAGGCTAGAGACTTGAGGCGAGGCTTGGCGGGAGGCAGGTGGCTGGAGTCCTCAGGCTTGGTATTAGGGGCTTGAGACTTGAGGCAAGGTTTGGACGGAGGCAGGAGGCTGGAGTCTTCAGGCTTGAGGCTGGAGGCTAGAGACTTGAGGCGAGGCTTGGCAGTAGGCAGGAGGCTGGAGTCTTCAGGCTTGAGGCTAGAGACTTGAGGCGACGCTTGGCAGGAGGATGGAGGCTGGAGTCTTCAGACTTGAGACTACAGGCTAGAGAATTGAGGCAAGGCTTGGCAGGAGGCATGAGGCTGGAGTCTTCAGGCTTGAGGCTAGAGGCTAGAGAATTGATTCGAGGCTTGGCAGGAGGCAGGAGGCAGGAATCTTCAGGCTTGTGGCTAGAGGCTAGAGACTTGACTTGATGCTTGGCAGTAGGCAGGAGGCTGGAGTCTTCAGGCTTGAGGCTAGAGGCTGGAGACTTGAGCCGAGGCTTGGCAGGAGGCCTGAGGCTAGAGCTTTGCGGCGACTCTTGGCGGGATGCAGGAGGCTGGTGTCTTCAGGCTTGCGGCTGGAGGCTAGAGACTGGAGGTGAGGCTTGGCATGAGGCTAAAGGCTGGAGATTTGTGGCGAGGCTTGGCAGGAGGCAGGAGGCTGGAGTCTTTAGGCTTGAGGCTAGAACCTTGGGGTGACGCTTGGCGGGAGGCAGGAGGCTGGTGTCTTCAGGCTTGAGGCTAGAGACTTGAGGCGAGGCTTGGCAGGAGGCAGGAGGCTGGAGTCTTCAGGCTTGAGGCTAGAGACTTGAGGCGAGGCTTGGCAGGAGGCTGGAGTCTTCAGGCTTGAGGCTAGAGACTTGAGGCGACACTTGGCAGGAGGCAGGAGGCTGGAGTCTTCAGGCTTGAGGCAAGAGGCTAGAGAATTGAGGCGAGGCTTGGCAGGAGGCAGGAGGCTGGAGTCATCAGTCTTGAGGCTGGAGACAAGAGGCGAGGCTTGGCAGGAGGCAGGAGGCTGGAGTCCTCAGGCTTGAGGCTGGAGGCTAGAGACTGGAGGTGAGGCTTGGCAGGAGGCTAAAGGCTGGAGTCGTGGTGAGGCTTGGCAGGAGGCAGGAGGCTGGAGTCTTCAGGCTTGAGGCTAGAGACTTGAGGCGAGGCTTGGCAGGAGGCAGGAGGCTGGAGTCTTCAGGCTTGAGGCTAGAGGCTAGAGAATTGAGGCAAGGCTTGGCAGGAGGCAGGAGGCTGGAGTCTTCAGGCTTGAGGCAAGAGGCTAGAGACTTGAGGCGAGGCTTGGCAGGAGGCAGGAGGCTGGAGTCTTCAGGTCTGAGGCTAGAGATTTGAGGCGAGGCTTGGCAGGAGGCAGGAGGCTGGAGTCTTCAGGCTTGAGGCTAGAGACTTGAGGCGAGGCTTGGCAGGAGGCAGGAGGCTGGAGTCTTCAGGCTTGAGGCTAGAGGCTAGAGACTTGAGGCGAGGCTTGGCAGGAGGCAGGAGGCTGGAGTCTTCAGGCTTGAGGCTAGAGGCTAGAGAATTGAGTCGAGGCTTGGCAGGAGGCAGGAGGCTGGAGTCTTCAGGCTTGAGGCTAGAGGCTAGAGACTTGAGGCGAGGCTTGGCAGGAGGCAGGAGTCTGGAGTCTTCAGGTCTGAGGCTAGAGATTTGAGGCGAGGCTTGGCAGGAGGCAGGAGGCTGGCGTCTTCAGGCTAGAGGCTAGAGACTAGAGGCGAGGCTTGGCAGGAGGCAGGAGGCTGGAGTCTTCAGGCTTGAGGCTAGAACCTTGAGGCGACGCTTGGCGGGAGGCAGGAGGCTGGTGTCTTCAGGCTTGAGGCTAGAGACCTGAGGCGAGGCTTGGCAGGAGGCAGGAGGCTGGAGTCCTCAGGCTTGAGGCTGGAGGCTAGAGACTTGAGGTGATGCTTGGCAGTAGGCAGGAGGCTGGAGTCTTCAGGCTTGAGGCTAGAGGCTAGAGACTTGAGGCGAGGCTTGGCAGGAGGCAGGAGGCTGGAGTCTTCAGGCTTGAGGCTAGAGACTTGAGGCGAGGCTTGGCAGGAGGCAGGAGGCTGGAGTCTTCAGGCTAGAGGCTAGAGACTTGAGGCGAGGCTTGGCAGGAGGCAGGAGGCTGGAGTCTTCAGGCTTGAGGCTAGAGACTTGAGGCGACGCTTGGCAGGAGGCAGGAGGCTGGAGTGTTCAGGCTTGAGGCTGGAGGCTAGAGACTGGAGGTGAGGCTTGGCAGGCCGCTAAAGGCTAGAGTAGTGGTGAGGCTTGGCAGGAGGCAGGAGGCTGGAGTCTTCAGGCTTGAGGCTAGAGACTTGAGGCGAGGCTTGGCAGGAGGATGGAGGCTGGAGTCTTCAGGCTTGAGGCTAGAGGCTAGAGAATTGAGGCGAGGCTTGGCAGGAGGCAGGAGGCTGGAGTCTTCAGGCTTGTGGCTAGAGGCTAGAGACTTGAGGCGAGGCTTGGCAGGAGGCAGGAGGCTGGAGTCTTCAGGCTTGAGGCTAGTGATTTGAGGCGACGCTTGGCAGGAGGCAGGAGGCTGGAATCTTCAGGTCTGAGGCTAGAGATCTGATTTAAGGCGAGGCTCGGCAGGAGGCAGGAGGCTGCCGTCTTCAGGCTAGAGGCTAGAGCATTGAGGCGAGGCTTTGCAGGAGACAGGAGGCTGGAGTCTTCAGGCTTGGGACTAGGGACTTGAGACTTGAGGCAAGGTTTGGCAGGAGGCAGGAGGCTGGATTCTTCAGGCTTGAGGCTAGAGGCTAGAGACTTGAGGCGAGGCTTGGCAGTAGGCAGGAGGCTGGAGTCTTCAGGCTTGAGGCTAGAGTCTAGAGAATTGAGTCGAGGCTTGGCAGGAGGCAGGAGGCTGGAGTCTTCAGGCTTGTGGCTAGAGGCTAGAGACTTGAGGTGATGCTTGGCAGGAGGCAGGAGGCTGGAGTCTTCAGGTCTGAGGCTAGAGATTTGAGGCGAGGCGAGGCAGGAGGCTGGAGTCTTCAGGCTTGAGGCTAGAGACTAGAGGCGACGCTTGGCAGGAGGCAGGAGGCTGGAGTCTTCAGGCTTGAGGCTAGAACCTTGGGGCGACACTTGGCGGGAGGCAGGAGGCTGGTGTCTTCAGGCTTGAGGCTAGAGACTTGAGGCGAGGCTTGGCAGGAGGCAGGAGGCTGGAGAATTCAGGCTAGAGGCTAGAGACTTGAGGTGATGCTTGGCAGGAGGCAGGAGGCTGGAGTCTTCAGGCTTGAGGCTAGAGGCTAGAGACTTGAGGTGAGGCTTGGCAGGAGGCAGGAGGCTGGAGTCTTCAGGCTTGAGGCTAGAGACTTGAGGCGAGGCTTGGCAGGAGGCAGGAGGCTGGAGTCTTCAGGCTTGAGGCTAGAGACTTGAGGCGACGCTTGGCAGGAGGCAGGAGGCTGGAGAATTCAGGCTTGAGGCTAGAGACTTGAGGTGATGCTTGGCAGTAGGCAGGAGGCTGGAGTCTTCAGGCTTGAGGCAAGAGGTTAGAGACTTGAGGCGAGGCTAGGCAGGAGGCAGGAGGATGGAGTCTTCAGGTCTGAGGCTAGAGATTTGAGGCGAGGCTCGGCAGGAGGCAGGAGCCTGGCGTCTTCAGGCTAGAGGCTAGAGAATTGAGGCGAGGCTTGGCAGGAGGCAGGAGGCTGGAGTGTTCAGGCTTGAGGCTGGAGGCTAGAGACTGGAGGTGAGGCTTGGCAGGACGCTAAAGGCTAGAGGCGTGGTGAGGCTTGGCAGGAGGCAGGAGGCTGGAGACTTCAGGCTTGAGGCTAGAGACTTGAGGCGAGGCTTGGCAGGAGGCAGGAGGCTGGAGTCTTCAGGCTTGAGGCTAGAGGCTAGAGAATTGAGTCGAGGCTTGGCAGGAGGCTGGAGTCTTCAGGCTTGAGGCTAGAGGCTAGAGACTTGAGGCGAGGCTTGGCAGTAGGCAGGAGGCTGGAGTCTTCAGGCTTGAGGCTAGAGACTTGAGGCGACGCTTGGCAGGAGGCAGGAGGCTGGAGTCTTCAGGCTTGAGGCTAGAGACTTGAGGCGAGGCTTGGCAGGAGGCAGGAGGCTGGAGTCTTCAGGCTTGGTACTAGGGGCTTGAGACTTGAGGCAAGGTTTGGACGGAGGCAGGAGGCTGGAGTCTTCAGGCTTGAGGCTGGAGGCTAGAGACTTGAGGCGAGGCTTGGCAGTAGGCAGGAGGCTGGAGTCTTCAGGCTTGAGGCTAGAGGCTAGAGACTTGAGGCGAGGCTTGGCAGGAGGCTGGAGTCTTCAGGCTTGTGGCTAGAGGCTAGAGACTTGAGGCGAGGCTTGGCAGGAGGCAGGAGGATGGAGTCTTCAGGTCTGAGGCTAGAGATTTGAGGCGAGGCATGGCAGGAGGCAGGAGGCTGGCGTCTTCAGGCTGGAGGCTAGAGACTTGAGGCGACGCTTGGCAGGAGGCAGGAGACTGGAGTCTTCAGGTCTGAGGCTAGAGATTTGAGGCGAGGCTTGGCAGGAGGCAGGAGGCTGGAGTCTTCAGGCTAGAGGCTAGAGAATTGAGGCGAGGCTTGGCAGGAGGCAGGTGGCTGGAGTCCTCAGGCTTGGTACTAGGGGCTTGAGACTTGAGGCAAGGTTTGGACGGAGGCAGGAGGCTGGAGACTTCAGGCTTGAGGCTGGAGGCTAGAGACTTGAGGCGAGGCTTGGCAGGAGGCAGGAGGCTGGAGTCTTCAGGCTAGAGGCTAGAGACTAGAGGCGACGCTTGGCAGGAGGCAGGAGGCTGGAGTCTTCAGGCTTGAGGCTAGAACCTTGAGGCGACGCTTGGCGGGAGGCAGGAGGCTGGTGTCTTCAGGCTTGAGGCTAGAGACTTGAGGCGAGGCTTGGCAGGAGGCAGGAGGCTGGAGAATTCAGGCTAGAGGCTAGAGACTTGAGGTGATGCTTGGCAGTAGGCAGGAGGCTGGAGTCTTCAGGCTTGAGGCTAGAGGCTAGAGACTTGAGGTGAGGCTTGGCAGGAGGCAGGAGGCTGGCGTCTTCAGGCTAGAGGCTAGAGAATTGAGGCGAGGCTTGGCAGGAGGCAGGAGGCTGGAGTCTTCAGGCTAGAGGCTAGAGAATTGAGGCGAGGCTTGGCAGGAGGCAGGAGGCTGGAGTCTTCAGGCTTGAGGCTAGAGACTTGAGGTGACGCTTGGCAGGAGGCAGGAGGCTGGAGTCTTCAGGCTTGAGGCTGGAGGCTAGAGACTGGAGGTGAGGCTTGGCAGGCCGCTAAAGGCTAGAGTAGTGGTGAGGCTTGGCAGGAGGCAGGAGGCTGGAGTCTTCAGGCTTGAGGCTAGAGACTTGAGGCGAGGCTTGGCAGGAGGCAGGAGTCTTCAGGCTTGAGGCTAGAGGCTAGAGAATTGAGTCGAGGCTTGGCAGGAGGCAGGAGGCTGGAGTCTTCGGGCTTGTGGCTAGAGGCTAGAGACTTGAGGCGAGGCTAGGCAGGAGGCAGGAGGATGAAGTCTTCAGGTCTGAGGCTAGTGATTTGAGGCGACGCTTGGCAGGAGGCAGGAGGCTGGAATCTTCAGGTCTGAGGCTAGAGATCTGATTTAAGGCGAGGCTCGGCAGGAGGCAGGAGGCTGGAGTCTTCAGGCTAGAGGCTAGAGCATTGAGGCGAGGCTTGGCAGGAGACAGGAGGCTGGAGTCCTCAGGCTTGGTACTAGGGGCTTGAGACTTGAGGCAAGGTTTGGACGGAGGCAGGAGGCTGGAGTCTTCAGGCTTGAGGCTGGAGGCTAGAGACTTGAGGCGAGGCTTGGCAGTAGGCAGGAGGCTGGAGTCTTCAGGCTTGATGCTAGAGGCTGGAGAATTGAGTCGAGGCTTGGCAGGAGGCAGGAGGCTGGAGTCTTCAGGCTTGTGGCTAGAGGCTAGAGACTTGAGGTGAGGCTCGGCAGGAGGCAGGAGGATGGAGTCTTCAGGTCTGAGGCTAGAGATTTGAGGCGAGGCGAGGCAGGAGGCTGGTGTCTTCAGGCTAGAGGCTAGAGACTAGAGGCGAGGCTTGGCAGGAGGCAGGAGGCTGGAGTCTTCAGGCTTGAGGCTAGAACCTTGGGGCGACACTTGGCGGGAGGCAGGAGGCTGGTGTCTTCAGGCTTGAGGCTGGAGACTTGAGGCGACGCTTGGCAGGAGGCAGGAGGCTGGAGAATTCAGGCTAGAGGCTAGAGACTTGAGGTGATGCTTGGCAGGAGGCAGGAGGCTGGAGTCTTCAGGCTTGAGGCAAGAGGTTAGAGACTTGAGGTGAGGCTAGGCAGGAGGCAGGAGCCTGGCGTCTTCAGGCTAGAGGCTAGAGACTTGAGGCGAGGCTTGGCAGGAGGCAGGAGGCTGGAGTCTTCAGGCTTGAGGCTAGAGACTTGAGGCGACGCTTGGCAGGAGGCAGGAGGCTGGAGAATTCAGGCTAGAGGCTAGAGACTTGAGGTGATGCTTGGCAGTAGGCAGGAGGCTGGAGTCTTCAGGCTTGAGGCAAGAGGTTAGAGACTTGAGGTGAGGCTTGGCAGGAGGCAGGAGGATGGAGTCTTCAGGTCTGAGGCTAGAGATTTGAGGCGAGGCTTGGCAGGAGGCAGGAGGCTGGCGTCTTCAGGCTAGAGGCTAGAGAATTGAGGCGAGGCTTGGCAGGAGGCAGGAGGCTGGAGTCTTCAGGCTTGAGGCTAGAGATTTGAGGTGACGCTTGGCAGGAGGCAGGAGGCTGGAGTGTTCAGGCTTGAGGCTGGAGGCTAGAGACTGGAGGTGAGGCTTGGCAGGACGCTAAAGGCTAGAGTCGTGGTGAGGCTTGGCAGGAGGCAGGAGGCTGGAGTCTTCAGGCTTGAGGCTAGAGACTTGAGGCGAGGCTTGGCAGGAGGCAGGAGGCTGCAGTCATCAGGCTTGAGGCTAGAGGCTAGAGAATTGAGTCGAGGCTTGGCAGGAGGCTGGAGTCTTCAGGCTTGTGGCTGGAGGCTAGAGACTTGAGGCGAGGCTAGGCAGGAGGCAGGAGGATGGAGTCTTCAGGTCTGAGGCTAGAGATTTGAGGCGACGCTTGGCAGGAGGCAGGAGGCTGGAGTCTTCAGGTCTGAGGCTAGAGATTTGATTTAAGGCGAGTCTCGGCAGGAGGCAGGAGGCTGGAGTCCTCAGGCTTGGTACTAGGGTCTTGAGACTTGAGGCAAGGTTTGGAAGGATGCAGGAGGCTGGAGACTCAGGCTTGAGGCTGGAGGATAGAGACTTGAGGCGAGGCTTGGCAGTAGGCAGGAGGCTGGAGTCTTCAGGCTTGAGGCTAGAGGCTAGAGACTTGAGGCGAGGCTTGGCAGTAGGCAGGAGGCTGGAGTCTTCAGGCTTGTGGCTAGAGGCTAGAGACTTGAGGCGAGGCTAGGCAGGAGGCAGGAGGATGGAGTCTTCAGGTGTGAGGCTAGAGATTTGAGGCGAGGCATGGCAGGAGGCAGGAGGCTGGCGTCTTCAGGCTGGAGGCTAGAGACTTGAGGCGACGCTTGGCAGGAGGCAGGAGACTGGAGTCTTCAGGTCTGAGGCTAGAGATTTGATTTAAGGCGAGGCTCGGCAGGAGGCAGGAGGCTGGCGTCTTCAGGCTAGAGGCTAGAGAATTGAGGCAAGGCTTTGCAGGAGGCAGGAGGCTGGAGTCCTCAGGCTTGGTACTAGGGTCTTGAGACTTGAGGCAAGGTTTGGAAGGATGCAGGAGGCTGGAGACTCAGGCTTGAGGCTGGAGGCTAGAGACTTGAGGCGAGGCTTGGCAGGAGGCAGGAGGCTGGAGTCTTCAGGCTTGAGGCTAGAGGCTAGAGACTTGAGCCGAGGCTTGGCAGGAGGCCTGAGGCTAGAGCTTTGCGGTGACTCTTGGCGGGATGCAGGAGGCTGGTGTCTTCAGGCTTGAGGCCGGAGACCTGAGGCGAGGCTTGGCAGGAGGCAGGAGGCTGGAGAATTCAGGCTTGAGGCTAGAGACTATAGGCGAGGCTTGGCAGGAGGCAGGAGGCTGGAGTCTTCAGGCTTGAGACTACAGGCTAGAGAATTGAGGCAATGCTTGGCAGGAGGCATGAGACTGGAGTCTTCAGGCTTGTAGCTAGAGGCTAGAGACTTGAGGTGATGCTTGGCAGCAGGCAGGAGGCTGTAGTCTTCAGGCTTGAGGGAAGAGGTTAGAGACTTGAGGCGAGGGTAGGCAGGAGGCAGGAGGATGGAGTCTTCAGGTCTGAGGCTAGAGATCTGAGGCGAGGCACGGCAGGAGGCAGGAGGCTGGCGTCTTCAGGCTAGTGGCTAGAGACCAGAGGCGACGCTTGGCAGGAGGCAGGAGGCTGGAGTCTTCAGGCTTGAGGCTAGAACCTTGGGGTGACACTTGGCGGGAGGCAGGAGGCTGGTGTCTTCAGGCTTGAGGCTAGAGACTTGAGGCGAGGCTTGGCAGGAGGCAGGAGGCTGGAGTCTTCAGGCTTGAGGCAAGAGGCTAGAGAATTGAGGCGAGGCTTGGCAGGAGGCTGGAGTCTTCAGGCTTGAGGCTAGAGATTTGAGGCGACGCTTGCAAGGAGGCAGGAGGCTGGAGTGTTCAGGCTTGAGGCTGGAGGCTAGAGAATTGAGACGAGGCTTGGCAGGAGGCTAGAGGCTGGAGACTTGAGGCGAGGCTTGGCAGGAGGCAGGAGGCTGGAGAATTGAGGTCAGGCTTGGCAGGAGGCAGGAGGCCGGAGTCTTCAGGCTTGAGGCTAGAGACTTGAGGCGAGGCTTGGCAGGAGGCAGGTGGCTGGAGTCCTCAGGCTTGGTATTAGGGGCTTGAGACTTGAGGCAAGGTTTGGACGGAGGCAGGAGGCTGGAGTCTTCAGGTTTGATGCTGGAGGCTAGAGACTTGAGGCGAGGCTTGGCAGTAGGCAGAAGGCTGTAGTCTTCAGGCTTGAGGCTAGAGACTTGAGGCGAGGCTTGGCAGGAGGCAGGTGGCTGGAGTCCTCAGGCTTGGTATTAGGGGCTTGAGACTTGAGGCCAGGTTTGGACGGAGGGAGGAGGCTGGAGTCTTCAGGTTTGATGCTGGAGGCTAGAGACTTGAGGCGAGGCTTGGCAGTAGGCAGAAGGCTGTAGTCTTCAGGCTTGAGGCTAGAGACTTGAGGTGACGCTTGGCAGGATGATGGAGGCTGGAGTCTTCAGACTTGAGACTACAGGCTAGAGAAATGAGGCAAGGCTTGGCAGGAGGCATGAGGCTGGAGTCTTCAGGCTTGAGGCTAGAGGCTAGAGACTTGAGCCGAGGCTTGGAAGGAGGCCTGAGGCTAGAGCTTTGCGGCGACTCTTGGCGGGATGCAAGAGGCTGGTGTCTTCAGGCTTGAGGCTGGAGGCTAGAGACTGGAGGTGAGGCTTGGCAGGAGGATAAAGGCTGGAGACTTGTGGCGAGGCTTGGCAGGAGGCAGGAGGCTGGAGTCTTCAGGCTTGAGGCTAGAACCTTGGGGCGACACTTGGCGGGAGGCAGGAGGCTGGTGTCTTCAGGCTTGAGGCTAGAGACTTGAGGCGAGGCTTGGCAGGAGGCTGGAGTCTTCAGGCTTGAGGCTAGAGACTTGAGGCGACGCTTGGCAGGAGGCAGGAGGCTGGAGTCTTCAGGCTTGAGGCAAGAGGCTAGAGAATTGAGGCGAGGCTTGGCAGGAGGCAGGAGGCTGGAGTCTTCAGGCTTGAGGCTAGAGATTTGAGGCGACGCTTGGCAGGAGGCAGGAGGCTGGAGTGTTCAGACTTGAGGCTGGAGGCTAGAGACTGGAGGTTAGGCTTGGCAGGACGCTAACAGCTAGAGTCGTGGTGAGGCTTGGCAGGAGGCAGGAGGCTGGAGTCTTCAGGCTTGAGGCTGGAGAATTGAGTCGAGGCTTGGCAGGAGGCTGGAGTCTTCAGGCTTGTGGCTAGAGGCTAGAGACTTGAGGCGAGGCTAGGCAGGAGGCAGGAGGATGGAGTCTTCAGGTCTGAGGCTAGAGATTTGAGGCGAGGCTTGGCAGGAGGCAGGAGGCTGGCGTCTTCAGGCTTGAGGCTAGAGACTTGAGGCGACGCTTGGCAGGAGGCAGGAGGCTGGAGTCTTCAGGTCTGAGGCTAGAGATTTGATTTAAGGCGAGGCTCGGCAGGAGGCAGGAGGCTGGCGTCTTCAGGCTAGAGGCTAGAGAATTGAGGCAAGGCTTTGCAGGAGGCAGGAGGCTGGAGTCCTCAGGCTTGGTACTAGGGTCTTGAGACTTGAGGCAAGGTTTGGAAGGAGGCAGGAGGCTGGAGTCTTCAGGCTTGAGGCTGGAGGCTAGAGACTTGAGGCGAGGCTTGGCAGGAGGCAGGAGGCTGGAGTCTTCAGGCTTGAGGCTAGAGGCTAGAGACTTGAGCCGAGGCTTGGCAGGAGGCCTGAGGCTAGAGCTTTGCGGCGACTCTTGGCGGGATGCAGGAGGCTGGTGTCTTCAGGCTTGAGGCTGGAGACCTGAGGCGAGGCTTGGCAGGAGGCAGGAGGCTGGAGTCTTCAGGCTTGAGGCTGGAGACTATAGGCGAGGCTTGGCAGGAGGCAGGAGGCTGGAGTCTTCAGGCTTGAGACTACAGGCTAGAGAATTGAGGCAATGCTTGGCAGGAGGCATGAGGCTGGAGTCTTCAGGCTTGAGGCTAGAGGCTAGAGACTTGAGGTGATGCTTGGCAGGAGGCAGGAGGCTGGAGTCTTCAGGCTTGAGGGTAGAGGCTAGAGACTTGAGGCGAGGGTTGGCAGGAGGCAGGAGGCTGGAGTCTTCAGGTCTGAGGCTAGAGATCTGAGGCGAGGCTTGGCAGGAGGCAGGAGGCTGGCGTCTTCAGGCTAGTGGCTAGAGACCAGAGGCGACGCTTGGCAGGAGGCAGGAGGCTGGAGTCTTCAGGCTTGAGGCTAGAACCTTGGGGTGACACTTGGCGGGAGGCAGGAGGCTGGTGTCTTCAGGCTTGAGGCTAGAGACTTGAGGCGACGCTTGGCAGGAGGCAGGAGGCTGGAGTCTTCAGGCTTGAGGCAAGAGGCTAGAGAATTGAGGCGAGGCTTGGCAGGAGGCTGGAGTGTTCAGGCTTGAGGCTAGAGATTTGAGGCGACGCTTGGCAGGAGGCAGGAGGCTGGAGTGTTCAGGCTTGAGGCTGGAGGCTAGAGAATTGAGACGAGGCTTGGCAGGAGGCTAGAGGCTGGAGACTTGAGGCGAGGCTTGGCAGGAGGCAGGAGGCTGGAGAATTGAGGTCAGGCTTGGCAGGAGGCAGGAGGCCGGAGTCTTCAGGCTTGAGGCTAGAGACTTGAGGCGAGGCTTGGCAGGAGGCAGGTGGCTGGAGTCCTCAGGCTTGGTATTAGGGGCTTGAGACTTGAGGCAAGGTTTGGACGGAGGCAGGAGGCTGGAGTCTTCAGGTTTGATGCTGGAGGCTAGAGACTTGAGGCGAGGCTTGGCAGTAGGCAGAAGGCTGTAGTCTTCAGGCTTGAGGCTAGAGACTTGAGGCGAGGCTTGGCAGGAGGCAGGTGGCTGGAGTCCTCAGGCTTGGTACTAGGGGCTTGAGACTTGAGGCAAGGTTTGGACGGAGGCAGGAGGCTGGAGTCTTCAGGCTTGAGAATAGAGACTTGAGGCGAGGCTTGGCAGTAGGCAGGAGGCTGTAGTCTTCAGGCTTGAGGCTAGAGACTTGAGGCGAGGCTTGGCAGGAGGCAGGAGGCTGGAGTCTTCAGACTTGAGACTACAGGCTAGAGAATTGAGGCAAGGCTTGGCAGGAGGCATGAGGCTGGAGTCTTCAGGCTAGAGGCTAGAGAATTGATTCGAGGCTTGGCAGGAGGCAGGAGGCAGGAATCTTCAGGCTTGTGGCTAGAGGCTAGAGACTTGACTTGATGCTTGGCAGTAGGCAGGAGGCTGGAGTCTTCAGGCTTGAGGCCAGAGGCTAGAGACTTGAGCCGAGGCTTGGCAGGAGGCCTGAGGCTAGAGCTTTGCGGCGACTCTTGGCGGGATGCAGGAGGCTGGTGTCTTCAGGCTTGCGGCTGGAGGCTAGAGACTGGAGGTGAGGCTTGGCATGAGGCTAAAGGCTGGAGATTTGTGGCGAGGCTTGGCAGGAGGCAGGAGGCTGGAGTCTTCAGGCTTGAGGCTAGAACCTTGAGGTGACGCTTGGCGGGAGGCAGGAGGCTGGTGTCTTCAGGCTTGAGGCTAGAGACTTGAGGCGAGGCTTGGCAGGAGGCTGGAGTCTTCAGGCTTGAGGCTAGAGACTTGAGGCGAGGCTTGGCAGGAGGCTGGAGTCTTCAGGCTTGAGGCTAGAGACTTGAGGCGAGGCTTTGCAGGAGGCAGGAGGCTGGAGTCTTCAGGCTTGAGGCTAGAGGCTAGAGACTTGAGGCGAGGCTTGGCAGGAGGCAGGAGGCTGGAGTCTTCAGGCTTGAGGCTAGAGATTTGAGGCGACGCTTGGCAGGAGGCAGGAGGCTGGAGTGTTCAGACTTGAGGCTGGAGGCTAGAGACTGGAGGTGAGGCTTGGCAGGACGCTAAAGGCTAGAGGCGTGGTGAGGCTTGGCAGGAGGCAGGAGGCTGGAGTCTTCAGGCTTGAGGCTAGAGACTTGAGGCGAGGCTTTGGCAGGGGGCAGGAGGCTGGAGTCTTCAGGCTTGTGGCTAGAGGCTAGAGACTTGAGTCGAGGCTTGGCAGGAGGCGGCTGGAGTCTTCAGGCTTGCGGCTAGAGGCTGGAGACTTGAGCCGAGGCTTGGCAGGAGGCCTGAGGCTAGAGCTTTGCGGCAACTCTTGGCGGGATGCAGGAGGCTGGTGTCTTCAGGCTTGCGGCTGGAGGCTAGAGACTGGAGATGAGGCTTGGCATGAGGCTAAAGGCTGGAGACTTGTGGCGAGGCTTGGCAGGAGGCAGGAGGCTGGAGTCTTCAGGCTTGAGGCTAGAACCTTGAGGCGACGCTTGGCGGGAGGCAGGAGGCTGGTGTCTTCAGGCTTGAGGCTAGAGACTTGAGGCGAGGCTTGGCAGGAGGCAGGAGGCTGGAGTCTTCAGGCTTGAGGCTAGAGACTTGAGGCGAGGCTTGGCAGTAGGCAGGAGGCTGGAGTCTTCAGGCTTGAGGCTAGAGACTTGAGGCGACGCTTGGCAGGAGGCAGGAGGCTGGAGTCTTCAGGCTTGAGGCAAGAGGCTAGAGAATTGAGGCAAGGCTTGGCAGGAGGCAGGAGGCTGGAGTCTTCAGGCTTGAGGCTGGAGGCTAGAGACTGGAGGTGAGGCTTGGCAGGACGCTAAAGGCTAGAGGCGTGGTGAGGCTTGGCAGGAGGCAGGAGGCTGGAGTCTTCAGGCTTGAGGCTAGAGACTTGAGGCGAGGCTTGGCAGGAGGCAGGAGGCTGGAGTCTTCAGGCTTGAGGCTAGAGGCTAGAGAATTGAGGCGAGGCTTGGCAGGAGGCAGGAGGCTGGAGTCTTCAGGCTTGAGGCAAGAGGTTAGAGACTTGAGGCGAGGCTAGGCAGGAGGCAGGAGGATGGAGTCTTCAGGTCTGAGGCTAGAGATTTGAGGCGAGGCTTGGCAGGAGGCAGGAGGCTGGCGTCTTCAGGCTAGAGGCTAGAGACTTGAGGCGACGCTTGGCAGGAGGCAGGAGGCTGGAGTCTTCAGGCTTGAGGCTAGAGATTTGAGGCGAGGCTTGGCAGGAGGCAGGAGGCTGGAGTCTTCAGGCTAGAGGCTAGAGAATTGAGGCGAGGCTTGGCAGGAGGCAGGAGGCTGGAGTCTTCAGGCTTGAGGCTAGAGGCTAGAGACTTGAGGCGAGGCTTGGCAGGAGGCAGGAGGCTGGAGTCTTCAGGCTTGAGGCTAGAGGCTAGAGACTTGAGGCGAGGCTTGGCAGTAGGCAGGAGTCTGGAGTCTTCAGGTCTGAGGCTAGAGATTTGAGGCGAGGCTTGGCAGGAGGCAGGAGGCTGGCGTCTTCAGGCTAGAGGCTAGAGACTTGAGGCGAGGCTTGGCAGGAGGCAGGAGGCTGGAGTCTTCAGGCTTGAGGCTAGAGCCTTGAGGCGACGCTTGGCGGGAGGCAGGAGGCTGGTGTCTTCAGGCTTGAGGCTAGAGACTTGAGGCAAGGCTTGGCAGGAGGCAGGAGGCTGGAGTCTTCAGGCTAGAGGCTAGAGACTTGAGGTGATGCTTGGCAGTAGGCAGGAGGCTGGAGTCTTCAGGCTTGAGGCAAGAGGCTAGAGACTTGAGGTGAGGCTTGGCAGGAGGCAGGAGGGTGGAGTCTTCAGGCTTGAGGCTAGAGAATTGAGGCGAGGCTTGGCAGGAGGCAGGAGGCTGGAGTGTTCAGGCTTGAGGCTAGAGACTTGAGGCGAGGCTTGGCAGGAGGCAGGAGGCTGGAGTCTTCAGGCTTGAGGCTAGAGGCTAGAGACTTGACGTGATGCTTGGCAGTAGGCAGGAGGCTGGAGTGTTGAAGCTTGAGGCTGGAGGCTAGAGACTGGAGGTGAGGATTGGCAGTACGCTAAAGGCTAGAGGCGTGGTGAGGCTTGGCAGGAGGCAGGAGGCTGGAGTCTTCAGGCTTGAGGCTAGAGACTTGAGGCGAGGCTTGGCAGGAGGCTGGAGTCTTCAGGCTTGAGGCTAGAGGCTAGAGACTTGAGGCGAGGCTTGGCAGGAGGCAGGAGGCTGGAGTCTTCAGGCTTGTGGCTAGAGGCTAGAGACTTGAGGCGAGGCTTGGCAGTAGGCAGGAGGATGAAGTCTTCAGGTCTGAGGCTAGTGATTTGAGGCGACGCTTGGCAGGAGGCAGGAGGCTGGAATCTTCAGGTCTGAGGCTAGAGATTTGATTTAAGGCGAGGCTCGGCAGGAGGCAGGAGGCTGCCGTCTTCAGGCTAGAGGCTAGAGCATTGAGGCGAGGCTTTGCAGGAGGCAGGAGGCTGGAGTCCTCAGGCTTGGGACTAGGGACTTGAGACTTGAGGCAAGGTTTGGCAGGAGGCAGGAGGCTGGATTCTTCAGGCTTGAGGCTGGAGGCTAGAGACTTGAGGCGAGGCTTGGCAGGAGGCAGGAGGCTGGAGTCTTCAGGCTTGAGGCTAGAGTCTAGAGAATTGAGTCGAGGCTTGGCAGGAGGCCAGAGGCTGGAGTCTTCAGGCTTGTGGCTAGAGGCTAGAGACTTGAGGTGATGCTTGGCAGGAGGCAGGAGGCTGGAGTCTTCAGGCTTGAGACTACAGGCTAGAGATTTGAGGTGAGGCTTGGCAGGAGGCAGGAGGCTGGCCTCCTCAGGCTCGAGGCTAGAGACTTGAGGCGAGGCTTGGCAGGAAGCGGGAGGCTGGTATCTTCAGGCTTGAGGCTAGAGCCTTGAGGCGACGCTTGGCGGGAGGCAGGAGGCTGGTGTCTTCAGGCTTGAGGCTAGAGACTTGAGGCGAGGCTTGGCAGGAGGCAGGAGGCTGGAGTCTTCAGGCTTGAGGCTAGAGACTTGAGGTGAGGCTTGGCAGGAGGCAGGAGGCTGGAGTCTTCAGGCTTGAGGCAAGAGGTTAGAGACTTGAGGTGAGGCTTGGCAGGAGGCAGGAGGCTGGCGTCTTCAGGCTAGAGGCTAGAGACTTGAGGCGAGGCTTGGCAGGAGGCAGGAGGCTGGAGTCTTCAGGCTTGAGGCTAGAGACTTGAGGCGACGCTTGGCAGGAGGCAGGAGGCTGGAGTCTTCAGGCTTGAGGCTAGAGAATTGAGCCAAGGCTTGGCAGTAGGCAGGAGGCTGGAGTCTTCAGGCTTGAGGCAAGAGGTTAGAGACTCGAGGCGAGGCTAGGCAGGAGGCAGGAGGATGGAGTCTTCAGGTCTGAGGCTAGAGATTTGAGGTGAGGCTCGGCAGGAGGCAGGAGGCTGGAGTCTTCAGGCTTGAGGCTAGAGACTTGAGGCGAGGCTTGGCAGGAGGCAGGAGGCTGGAGTCTTCAGGCTTGAGGCTAGAGGCTAGAGACTTGAGGCGAGGCTTGGCAGGAGGCAGGAGGCTGGAGTCTTCAGGCTTGAGGCTAGAGACTTGAGGCGATGCTTGGCAGGAGGCAGGAGGCTGGAGTGTTCAGGCTTGAGGCTGGAGGCTAGAGACTGGAGGTGAGGCTTGGCAGGACGCTAAAGGCTAGAGTCGTGGTGAGGCTTGGCAGGAGGCAGGAGGCTGGAGTCTTCAGGCTTGAGGCTAGAGAATTGAGGCGAGGCTTGGCAGGAGGCAGGAGGCTGCAGTCATCAGGCTTGAGGCTAGAGGCTAGAGAATTGAGTCGAGGCTTGGCAGGAGGCTGGAGTCTTCAGGCTTGTGGCTACAGGCTAGAGACTTGAGGCGACGCTTGGCAGGAGGCAGGAGGCTGGAGTCTTCAGGTCTGAGGCTAGAGATTTGATTTGAGGCGAGGCTCGGCAGGAGGCAGGAGGCTGGAGTCCTCAGGCTTGGTACTAGGGTCTTGAGACTTGAGGCAAGGTTTGGAAGGATGCAGGAGGCTGGAGACTCAGGCTTGAGGCTGGAGGATAGAGACTTGAGGCGAGGCTTGGCAGTAGGCAGGAGGCTGGAGTCTTCAGGCTTGAGGCTAGAGGCTGGAGAATTGAGTCGAGGCTTGGCAGGAGGCTGGAGTCTTCAGGCTTGTGGCTAGAGGCTAGAGACTTGAGGCGAGGCTTGGCAGGAGGCAGGAGGCTGGAGTCTTCAGGTCTGAGGCTAGAGATTTGAGGCGAGGCTTGGCAGGAGGCAGGAGGCTGGCGTCTTCAGGCTGGAGGCTAGAGACTTGAGGCGACGCTTGGCAGGAGGCAGGAGCTGGAGTCTTCAGGTCTGAGGCTAGAGATTTGAGGCGAGGCTTGGCAGGAGGCAGGAGGCTGGAGTCTTCAGGCTTGAGGCTAGAGAATTGAGGCAAGGCTTGGCAGGAGGCAGGAGGCTGGAGTCCTCAGGCTTGGGACTAGGGACTTGAGACTTGAGGCAAGGTTTGGCAGGAGGCAGGAGGCTGGAGTCTTCAGGCTTGAGGCTGGAGGCTAGAGACTTGAGGCGAGGCTTGGCAGGAGGCAGGAGGCTGGCGTCTTCAGGCTAGAGGCTAGAGACTTGAGGCGAGGCTTGGCAGGAGGCAGGAGGCTGGAGTCTTCAGGCTTGAGGCTAGAACCTTGAGGCGACGCTTGGCGGGAGGCAGGAGGCTGGTGTCTTCAGGCTTGAGGCTAGAGACTTGAGGCGAGGCTTGGCAGGAGGCAGGAGGCTGGAGTCTTCAGGCTTGAGGCTAGAGACTTGAGGCGACGCTTGGCAGGAGGCAGGAGGCTGGAGAATTCAGGCTTGAGGCTAGAGACTATAGGCGAGGCTTGGCAGGAGGCAGGAGGCTGGAGTCTTCAGGCTTGAGGCTAGAGGCTAGAGACTTGAGGTGAGGCTTGGCAGGAGGCAGGAGGCTGGAGTCTTCAGGCTTGAGGCTAGAGAATTGAGGCGAGGCTTGGCAGGAGGCAGGAGGCTGGAGTCTTCAGGCTTGAGGCTAGAGACTAGAGGCGAGGCTTGGCAGGAGGCAGGAGGCTGGAGTCTTCAGGCTTGAGACTACAGGCTAGAGATTTGAGGTGAGGCTTGGCAGTAGGCAGGAGGCTGGAGTCTTCAGGCTTGAGGCTGGAGGCTAGAGACTTGAGGCGAGGCTTGGCAGGAGGCAGGAGGCTGGAGTCTTCAGGCTTGAGGCTAGAGGCTAGAGACTTGAGGCGAGGCTTGGCAGGAGGCAGGAGGCTGGAGTCTTCAGGCTTGAGGCTAGAGACTTGAGGCGACGCTTGGCGGGAGGCAGGAGGCTGGTGTCTTCAGGCTTGAGGCTAGAGACTTGAGGCGAGGCTTGGCAGGAGGCAGGAGGCTGGAGTCTTCAGGCTTGAGGCTAGAGACTTGAGGCGAGGCTTGGCAGGAGGCAGGAGGCTGGAGTCTTCAGGCTTGAGGCAAGAGGCTAGAGACTTGAGGCGAGGCTTGGCAGGAGGCAGGAGGCTGGAGTCTTCAGGCTAGAGGCTAGAGAATTGAGGCGAGGCTTGGCAGGAGGCAGGAGGCTGGCCTCTTCAGGCTAGAGGCTAGAGACTTGAGGCGAGGCTTGGCAGGAGGCAGGAGGCTGGAGTCTTCAGGCTTGAGGCTAGAGACTTGAGGTGAGGCTTGGCAGGAGGCAGGAGGCTGGAGTCCTCAGGCTTGAGGCTGGAGGCTAGAGACTGGAGGTGAGGCTTGGCAGGACGCTAAAGGCTAGAGTAGTGGTGAGGCTTGGCAGGAGGCAGGAGGCTGGTGTCTTCAGGCTTGAGGCTAGAGACTTGAGGCGAGGCTTGGCAGGAGGCTGGAGTCTTCAGGCTTGAGGCTAGAGGCTAGAGACTTGAGGCGAGGCTTGGCAGGAGGCAGGAGGCTGGAGTCTTCAGGCTTGAGGCTAGAGGCTAGAGACTTGAGGCGAGGCTTGGCAGGAGGCAGGAGGCTGGAGTCTTCAGGTCTGAGGCTAGTGATTTGAGGCGACGCTTGGCAGGAGGCAGGAGGCTGGAATCTTCAGGTCTGAGGCTAGAGACTTGAGGCGAGGCTTGGCAGGAGGCAGGAGGCTGGAGTCTTCAGGCTTGAGGCTAGAGACTTGAGGCGAGGCTTGGCAGGAGGCAGGAGGCTGGAGTCTTCAGGCTTGAGGCTAGAGACTTGAGGCGAGGCTTGGCAGGAGGCAGGAGGCTGGAGTCTTCAGGCTTGAGGCTGGAGGCTAGAGACTTGAGGCGAGGCTTGGCAGGAGGCAGGAGGCTGGAGTCTTCAGGCTTGAGGCTAGAGGCTGGAGAATTGAGCCGAGGCTTGGCAGGAGGCCGGAGGCTGGAGTCTTCAGGCTTGTGGCTAGAGGCTAGAGACTTGAGGCGAGGCTTGGCAGGAGGCAGGAGTCTGGAGTCTTCAGGTCTGAGGCTAGAGATTTGAGGCGAGGCTTGGCAGGAGGCAGGAGGCTGGAGTCTTCAGGCTAGAGGCTAGAGACTTGAGGCGAGGCTTGGCAGGAGGCAGGAGGCTGGTATCTTCAGGCTTGAGGCTAGAGACTTGAGGCGACGCTTGGCGGGAGGCAGGAGGCTGGTGTCTTCAGGCTTGAGGCTAGAGACTTGAGGCGAGGCTTGGCAGGAGGCAGGAGGCTGGAGTCTTCAGGCTTGAGGCTAGAGACTTGAGGTGATGCTTGGCAGGAGGCAGGAGGCTGGAGTCTTCAGGCTTGAGGCTAGAGGCTAGAGACTTGAGGCGAGGCTTGGCAGGAGGCAGGAGGCTGGAGTCTTCAGGCTTGAGGCTAGAGACTTGAGTCGAGGCTTCGCAGGAGGCAGGAGGGTGGAGTCTTCAGGCTTGAGGCTATAGACTTGAGGCGAGGATTGGCAGGAGGCAGGAGGCTGGTCTTCAGGCTTGAGGCTAGAGGCTAGAGACTTGACGTGATGCTTGGCAGTAGGCAGGAGGCTGGAGTCTTCAGGCTTGAGGCTAGAGGCTAGAGACTTGAGGCGAGGCTTGGCAGGAGGCAGGAGGCTGGAGTCTTCAGGTCTGAGGCTAGAGATTTGAGGCGAGGCTTGGCAGGAGGCAGGAGGCTGGCGTCTTCAGGCTAGAGGCTAGAGACTTGAGGCGAGGCTTGGCAGGAGGCAGGAGGCTGGAGTCTTCAGGCTTGAGGCTAGAGGCTAGAGACTTGAGGCGAGGCTTGGCAGGAGGCAGGAGGCTGGAGTCTTCAGGCCTGAGGCTAGAGACTTGAGGTGAGGCTTGGCAGGAGGCAGGTGGCTGGAGTGTTCAGGCTTGAGGCTGGAGGCTAGAGACTTGAGGCGAGGCTTGGCAGGAGGCTAAAGGCTAGAGACTTGTGGCGAGGCTTGGCAGGAGGCAGGAGGCTGGAGTCTTCAGGCTTGAGGCTAGAGACTATGAGGCGAGGCTTGGCAGGAGGCAGGAGGCTGGAGTCTTCAGGCTTGAGGCTAGAGGCTAGAGAATTGAGGCGAGGCTTGGCAGGAGGCTGGAGTCTTCAGGCTTGTGGCTAGAGGCTAGAGACTTGAGGCGACGCTTGGCAGGAGGCAGGAGGCTGGAGTCTTCAGGCTTGAGGCTAGAGACTTGAGGCGAGGCTTGGCAGGAGGCAGGAGGCTGGAGTCTTCAGGCTAGGGACTTGAGACTTGAGGCAAGGCTTGGCAGGAGGCAGGAGGCTGGAGTCTTCAGGCTTGAGGCTGGAGGCTAGAGACTTGAGGCGAGGCTTGGCAGGAGGCAGGAGGCTGGAGTCTTCAGGCTTGAGGCTAGAGGCTGGAGAATTGAGTCGAGGCTTGGCAGGAGGCAGGAGGCTGGAGTCTTCAGGCTTGTGGCTAGAGGCTAGAGACTTGAGGCGAGGCTTGGCAGGAGGCAGGAGGCTGGAGTCTTCTGAGGCTAGAGACTTGAGGCGAGGCTTGGCAGGAGGCAGGAGGCTGGAGTCTTCAGGCTTGAGGCTAGAGCTGTGAGGCGAGGCTTGGCAGGAGGCAGGAGGCTGGAGTCTTCAGGCTTGAGGCTAGAGACTTGAGGCGAGGCTTTGCAGGAGGCAGGAGGCTGGAGTCTTCAGGCTTGGTACTAGGGTCTTGAGACTTGAGGCAAGGTTTGGAAGGAGGCAGGAGGCTGGAGTCTTCAGGCTTGAGGCTGGAGGCTAGAGACTTGAGGCGAGGCTTGGCAGGAGGCAGGAGGCTGGAGTCTTCAGGCTTGAGGCTAGAGGCTAGAGAATTGAGTCGAGGCTTGGCAGGAGGCAGGAGGCTGGAGTCTTCAGGCTTGAGGCTAGAGGCTAGAGACTTGAGGTGATGCTTGGCAGGAGGCAGGAGGCTGGAGTCTTCAGGTCTGAGGCTAGAGATTTGAGGCGAGGCTTGGCAGGAGGCAGGAGGCTGGTGTCTTCAGGCTAGAGGCTAGAGACTTGAGGCGAGGCTTGGCAGGAGGCAGGAGGCTGGAGTCTTCAGGCTTGAGGCTAGAGACTTGAGGCGAGGCTTGGCAGGAGGCAGGAGGCTGGAGTCTTCAGGCTTGAGGCTAGAGACTTGAGGCGAGGCTTGGCAGGAGGCAGGAGGCTGGAGTCTTCAGGCTTGAGGCTAGAGACTTGAGGCGAGGCTTGGCAGGAGGCAGGAGGCTGGAGTCTTCAGGCTTGAGGCTAGAGGCTAGAGACTTGAGGCGAGGCTTGGCAGGAGGCAGGAGGCTGGAGTCTTCAGGCTTGAGGCTAGAGACTTGAGGCGAGGCTTGGCAGGAGGCAGGAGGCTGGAGTCTTCAGGCTTGAGGCTAGAGTCTAGAGAATTGAGTCGAGGCTTGGCAGGAGGCCAGAGGCTGGAGTCTTCAGGCTTGTGGCTAGAGGCTAGAGACTTGAGGTGATGCTTGGCAGTAGGCAGGAGGCTGGAGTCTTCAGTCTTGAGGCTAGAGGCTAGAGACTTGAGGCGTGGCTTGGCAGGAGTCTAGAGGCTAGAGTCTTGAAGCGAGGCTTGGCAGGAGGCAGGAGACTTGAGACTTGAGGCAAGGCTTGGCAGGAGGCTAGAAGCTGGAGACGAGGCAAGGCTTGGCAGGAGGCAGGAGGCTGGAGTCTTCAGGCTTGAGGCAGAAAATAAATATCAGGAATATGAGGAGTATTCCGGATTGGATAATCCATGGAGGGATGACCCAGTATTCCTGAAAATGCTGCTGAGGAAGGCCTCAGCGCAGCACACAAGGAAGTTTTAGATTTGGGGTTGGAGGTGGGATTGACTTACTCTGCAAAACTGTCATGGGCCAGTGAGATAGACCAGAGGAGGGAAAGAGAAATCGTTAAGTGGCTGTCATGAATGTAGCTGCTGTAGCATCACAGGCGACTTGCTCTGTGTGCCAGCAGCCAGGGCACATAGCAAGGAACTGCTGGAGTACACATGGGAGGGTAAAGGGGATGGTTTGTTACAGCTGTGGCTTCTCGGGCCATTGATGAAGGCAGTGTCCTGAAAAGAGAGCAACGTGTGAGAATCACTCACCAGAGCAGGCAGAATCCACAGCAACACACTCTGTTTCCGATCTGACTGCTGACCAGATTATAGAGCTGGTGAGGTCAGACAAATGGCTGACAGCAGCCTCTATTGCCCGAAGTGGTCATCCACGGATGTACACAAGATGTTTATTAGGGAGCCGGTAATATGAAATGTTAGTGAACACAGGATGCTCAGTATCAATAACTGATCTACCCTTGCCCACGACTGGAGAGGCAATTTACATTACCAGTGCAAAAGGTGAAACAATGAGGGTGGAGAGAAGTCAGCCCCTGGTACTTGAGATTGAGGGAGCACAGCTTCATGTAAATTTTTGGGTGTGTCCAAACAATGAAGGTACTATCCAGGGGATAGAGTGAGGCAGGTGTTATCATGGACTCAGAGAGAGGACAAATATAACATGGACAAGACAGGGACAGCACAATCGTATAATCCACAAAGCAACTGACCTGGCCCATTGAGAGACAGCAGCCCTAAGCAGGCAGGAGAGACAGGGTGATGTGTGGGAGTCATGCCAGGAGGTCCCAAGGGTAGGGGTCAAGCACAACCAGGCGTTGTTAGAAGTAGTGCAGATGCCTGAGGAGGTAGCAGTGATTGAAGTAAAGGTTCACCAGAAAGGGGATAGTAAGGAGCAGGAAGGGAATGTGTGGGCAGACATCAGTGTGAGCAGGGCAACAGAAGAACAAGAAACAAGAGAAATTATAAGTGTACAGGAAGTGTACAGATTATAAGTTACTAAGAATACATGGAAATGTGAAGGACCAGGATAAGACACTGAGGGACCGAGCAAAGCAGCAGTGACATATTGTGGATCAGAAGATAGTCCTTCCACAGCCGGGCAACTGTCATGGTAAGGGAGCTGGCTGAAAAGGTAAGTTTTGTTCCCAGGTGTATCAAACCACAGGTGGTGCCCTGGATGAATTACTCTTGTGTTGGCGCACAGACCCGACCGGGCTCAGGTTTAGCCATGTGACTCACATTGCTCCCCCCCATAGACAGAGCAAGAGACCAAGTGTGCCCCTTAATAGTGTCTTTGCAGAGAACCTAAGTGATGAACACCAGCCAGCTATATCAGATCTGACCACACCTAATAGAGGCAGACCCACAACAAACACAAATGCTGAAGACACTGAGAGAGTGTGACAGCATGTTAAAGTATATTGGTCACTGTAGTCTGAAATGAAGGCTGGTTGCTGAAGATGGATCATTCGTTGTGTAACTCAGAATAGGAAAGATATTGGGGACAATAGATGGGAAGGGATCCGAGATACAGCCGAGACATCAGGTTCCACAACTTTGATGGCATGGCAGGCCGAGAAAGAAAAGAAGTTACACACAGCGTCTGAAGGTGAGAGGTCCATCCTCTGAAGAATGAAGAACTAGCAGAGATGGAAAACACTTTGGAGTCCAGTATTGCTATAAACTAATAATATCTATTAGTAACTATGCAGTACAGTAATATAAATGTAGATAAATCGAACAGGTTAGCAATGATTGTATATATAAGTAAGTACATCAGTAAGTGTGGAAATATATGTATGAAAAACCAAGATTTTTAAGGCTAGGGGTAAAAAGATACAGCCTTACGATGAAGAGTAAAGTTCAGTTCATTTCAGTTCAGTTCATGGTATTGAGTTGAGTAGTGATGGAGAGAGAGGGAGAAATTTGAGTCTTCAGGTGAGCTGACACCATCAATCTTCTCGTTGTCCTCCAAAATCCTTTAAAAGTCACCAACTGTGACCACAACAAAAGGGGCCGGTTTTCTGTGGTGGAGCTATCACCCAGGCAAGGGTGGACACATGGACAACTCCCCACCAGTCAACCCCTTTCCTTTTCACTGCAAGAGCCACTGAATGGGGAGTGAATACAAATGAGCTGGGCCCTTTCAGTGGTTAGGCCAGCGAATGGCTGGACAGTCTGGAAGGGGGTACCATCGGGGTGAGGTCCTTGCAGTCATTCAGATAGAGACCACCTCATCTCCTCCTGATACACCTACCTTGCTGGTGACCTGACCTGACAGTAACCACTGATAGCCACTGCTGAGTTTTAGCTATCAGAGAATGAAAGGGTGAAGATAAATAATGTGATTAAACTGCAATTAGACAACAGGGAAGGAGGCAATGGGCATACAAATGACAAAGCTGCATTTTAAAAACTGTTGGTTATTTTCTGAAACAATCTCTGCTTAGAGTCTTGTAGATAGCCGGTAATTGGAGAAGGGGGTCTGAAACACAGGGCATTTTTGCTGCCCTATTTGATTAGACCCTTTTTTAAGGTTTGGCCTTTCCTGCAAGAAATTTATTTTTGTCCTGGTTGGCCAAGAGGATGGACTGTTAGGGCATATTCTGGAGTTAGGGTTTATAGCAAATATTAATGTCACCAGCAACCAATCTTCAGGCATGAACATTGGCTGTAGATTGTATTTAAATTGCAGCCCTAAAAAATAGTTTTCCTGGAGCTGTGGACCGGAGTTGACTGCAAACTGGACAATGCTGATTTATGTTCATTTTGGGTGCCTGGAGCGTGGGTGTAATGGAGGAGGTGTTTGAAGATTATATGTAATTCAGAGGAGGTATTCTAGGTACATTGTAACTACAAAAGAATTGCAAGGGACAAAATTGGTCCTCTGGAAGATCAGAATGGTAATCCATTAGTGGAGCTAACAGAGATGGGGGAGATTTTAAATGCATTTTTTTTGCATCTGTATTTACTCAGAAGACAGACACAGAGACTATCAAAGTAAGGCAAAAAGTCATCAACTTCATGGACTCTACACAGGTTACGGAGGAGGAGGTGTTTGCTATCTTGAGGCAAATCAGGGTGTATAAAACTACAGAGCCTGACAAGTGTTCCCTCAGAGCCTACAGGAAGCAACAGCAGAAATTCCTGGGGCTCTAGCAGAGATGTTTAAATCATTCCTAGTGACAGGTGAGGTGCTGGAGGATTGGAGGATAGCCAGTGTTATTCCGTTGTTTAATAAAGGCTCTAAAAGTAAACCAGGAAATTATAGGAGGGTGAGCCTGACATCAGCAGTGGGAGGGTTATTGTAACGGGCCGGATATGAGTATTTGGATAGAGAAGGACTGATTAAGGATAATCAGCATGCTTTGTGTGTGGTAGGTCATGTTTAACAGAGCTTATAGTTTTAAAGAGGAAGTTACGAGGAAAGTTGATGAAGGCAAGGCAGTGGATGTTGTCTAAATGGACTTTAGCAAGGCATTTGACAAAGCCCCACATGGGAGGTTGGACAAGAAGGTTCACTCGTCGGCATTCAAGATGAGGTAGTAAAATGGATGAGACAGATGGGTTTATGGGAGAAGCCAACGAGTGGTCTTAGATGGTTGCCTCTCTGACTGGAGGTTTGTGACTAGTAGAGTCCTGCTGGGATCTGTGCTGGGTCCAATGCTGTTCATCATCTATATCAATGTTCTGGATGATAATGTGGTTAACTGGATCAACAAATCTACAGACATCAAAACTGGCGGTGTTGTGGACAGTGAGGAAGACTATCATAGCTTGCAGGATGTGCACCAGCTGGAAAATTGGGCTGAAAAATGAGAGAATGAATTTAATGCAGACAAGTGTGTGGTATTGCACTTCTGTATAACCAACCAGAGTAGATTTTGCACAGTGAACGGTAGGGCACTGAGGAGTGCGGTAGAACAAAGGGATCTGGAAATACAGGTCCATAATTCACTGAAAATGTGTCACTGGTTGATAGGGTCATAAATAAAGCTTTTGACATATTGGTCTTCATAAATCAAAGTATTTGGTACCGGAGATGGGATGTTATGTAGAAGTTTTATAAGAATTTGGTGAGGCCTAACTTGGAGTATTGCGTACTGTTTTGGTCACCTTATCTACAGGAATGAAGTAAACAAGATTGAAAGAGTACAGAGAAAATTTACAGGGATATTTTCGGATCTGAGGGACCTGAGTAATATGCAAAAAATTGAATAGGTTAGGATTTATTCCTTGGAACCTAGAAGATTGGGAAGAGATTTGATAGAGGTTTACAAAATTATGAGGATCATAGATAGGGTAAATGCAAGCAGGTTTTTTCCACTGAGGTTAGGTGGGACTACAACTAAGGATGAAAGGTGAAAAAGTTTAAGGGAACTTGAGGAAAAGCTTCACTCAGTGTGTCGTGAGAACGTGGAGCAAGCTACCAGCACAATTGATGCATCCACACTCAATTTCAACGGTTAAGAAAAGTTTGGATAGGTACAGTGGTGCTAGAAAGTTTGAGAACCCTGTAGAATTTTCTCAATTTCTGCATAAATATGGCCAAAAATATGATCAGATCTTCACACAAGTCCTAAAACTAGATAAAGAGAACCCAATTAAATAAATAACACAAAAGCATCATACTTGTTCATTTATTTATTGAGAAAAATGATCCAATTAAATGTATTTGTTGGGAAAAAGTATGTGAACCTCTGGGGTAATGTCTTCTACAAAAGCTATCCGGAGTCAGTGTTCTAATCAATGAGATGAGATTGGAGGTGTGGGTTGTAGAAGTGCCCTGCCCTAGAGAAAAGACACACAAAGTCAAATTACTGACATAGCCTGCTCTTCTCAAGAAAGATTGGTTTATGTGCACCATGCCTCGATTAAAAAAACTTTCATATGGCTTTAAAAGAATTGTAGAGATGCATGAATCTGGAAAAAGACTACAAAAGCATTTCTAAAGACCCAAGTGTTCATTAGTCTACCATACCAGAAATCGTCTACAAATGGAGGAAACTCAGTGCTGCTACTACTCTCCCTAAAAGTGGGCATCCTGCAAACATCAAAGCAGAAGTCCGATGTGTAGTGCTGAAGGAGGTGAAAAAGAATCCAAGGGTAGCAGCAAAAGACCTGCAGAAATCTCTAGAACTTGCTGAAGTCTCTGTTCATATATCCACTACAAGAAAAACACTGAACGAGTACAGTCGACGATTTGGGCCAAAACCCTTCGGCAGGACTGGAGAAAAAAAAAGGATGAGGATTAGATTTAAAAGGTGGGGGGAGCAGAGGGAGAACCACCAGGTGAGAGGTGAAACCTGGAGGGAGAGGGATGAATCAAAGAGCTGGGAAGCTGATTGGTGAAAGAGACAGAAGGCCATGGAAGAAAGAAAAAGGGGGAAGGAGCACCAGAGGGAGGTGATGGGTGAGCAAAGAGATGAGGTGAAAGAAAGAAAAGGGGACAGGAAATGGTGAAGGAGGGTGGGCATTACCAGAAGTTTGAGAAATCGATGTTCATGCCATCAAGTTGGAGGTTCCTCCAACCTAAGTGTGGCTCATCACGACAGTGGAGGAGGCCATGGATGGACATATCGGAATGGGAATGGGAATGGGAATGGGAAGTGGAATGAAAATGGGTGGCCAATGGGAGATCCCGCTTGTTCTGGCGGATGGAGCATAGAGGCTCAGCAAAGCAGTCTCCCAACCTACATTGGGTCTCACTGATATAAAGGAGTCCACACCGGGAGCACAGAACACAGTAAATAACCCCAACAGACTCACAGGTGAAGTGTTGCCTCACCTGGAAGGACAGCTTGTAATAGGCATCGGTGGATAAGCTGTCTCTGGAGATAGAGACAGAGAGATCGAGAAAGGGAAGGGAGGAGTTAAGACCTTAAGATCATAAGATACAGGAGCAGAAGTAGGCCATTCAGCCCATTAAGTCTGCTCTACCATTCAATCATGGGCTGATCCAAATCTTCCAGTCATCCCCATTCCCCTGCCTTCTCCTCACACCCTTGGATGCCCTGGCTAATCAAGAACCTAATCAAGAAGCCGCTCGTGGCAACAAATTCCACAGATTTACCACCCTCTGACAAAAGTAATTTCTCCGCATCTCTGTTCTAAATGGACATCCTTCAATCCTGAAGTCATGCCCTCTTGTCCTAGACTACCCTACCATGGGAAATAACTTGGCCATATTTAATCTGTTCAGGCCTCTTAACATATGGAATGTTTCTATGAGATTCCCCCTCAGTCCCCTGAACTCCAGGGAATACAGCCCAAGAGCTGCCAGATGTACCTCATTATGCAACCCTTTCATTCCTGGAATCATTCTCGTGAATCTTCTCTGAACCCTCTCCAACGTCAGTATATCCTTTCTAAAATAAGGAGCCCAAAACTGCACACAATACTCTGTGCGATGTCACGAGTGTCTTATAGAGCCTCAGCATCACATCCCTGCTCTTATATTCCATATCTCTAGAAATGAATGCCAACATTGCATTAGCCTTCTTCACCACTGACTCAACCTGGAGATTCACCTTCAGGGTATCCTGACAAGGACTCCCAAGTTCCTTTCCATCTCTGCATTTTGAATTCTCTCCCCATCTAAATAATAGTCTGTCCATTTATTTCTTACACCAAAGTGCATGACCATACACTTTCCAACATTGTATTTCATTTGCCACTTCTTTGCCATTCCCCGAAACTATCCAAGTCTCTCTACAGGGTCTCTGTTTCCTCAACACTACCCACTCCTCCACCTATCTTTGTATCATCAGCAAATTTAGCCACAAATCCATTATTCCCGTAGTCCAAATCATTGACACACATCATAAAAAGCAGCGGTCCCAACACTGACCCCTGTGGAACTCCACTGGTAACCGGCAGCCAGCCAGAATACGATCCCTTTATTCCCACTCACTGTTTTCTGCCAATCAGCCAATGTCCCACCCATGCTAGTAACACCCCTGTAATTCCATGGGCTCTTATCTCGCTAAGCAGCCTCATGTGTGACACTTTGTCAAAGGCCTTCTGAAAATCAAGTACACCAGAGCTACTGCATCTCCTTTGTCTACCCTGCTTGTAATTTCCTCAAAAAATTGCGTAGGTTTGTCAGGCAGGATTTTCCTTTCAGGAAACCATGTTGGTTTTGGCCTATCTTGTCATCTGCCTCCAGGTATTCCATAATCTCATCCCTAACAATTGATTGCAACAACTTCCCAACCACTGATGTCAGGCTAACAGGTCTATAGTTTCCTTTCTGCTGCCTCCCACCCTTCTTAAGTAGTGGAATAACATTTGCAATTTTTCAGTCATCCGGTACAATACCAGAATCTATTGATTCTTGAAAGATCATTGTTAATGCCTCTACAATCTCTGCAGCTCCTTCCTTCAGAACCCGAGGGCGCATTCCATCAGGTCCAGGAGATTTATCCACCCTCAGACCATTAAGCTTCCTGAGCACCTTCTCAGTCATAATTTTCACTGCACATACTTCACTTCCCTGACACTCTTGAATGTCTGTTATACTGCAGATGTCTTCCACTGTGAAGACTGATGCAAAATACGCATTCAGTTCCTCTGCCATCTCTGCGTCTCTCATTACAATATCTCCAATTCTAATGGTCCTATCTACTCTCAACTCTCGTTTACCCATTATATACTTAAAAAAAGCTTTCTGTATATTCTTTGATATTAGTCGCCAGCTTCCTTTCATAATTCATCTTTTCCTTCCTAACTACTTCCTTAGTTTCTTTCTGCAAGTTTTTAAAAGCTTCCCAATCCTCTATCTTCCCACTAGCTTTGGCTTCTTTGTGTGCCCTCTCTTTTGCTTTTACTTTGGCTTTGACTTCACTTGTCAGCCACGGTGGTGCTCTTCTTCCATTCGTAAATTTCTTCTTATTTGGAATATATCTGTCTTGCACTTCCCTCATTTTTCACAGAAACTCCAGCCATTGCTGCTCTGCTGTCCTTCCTGCTAGTGTCTCTTTCTAGTCAACCTTGGCCAGTTCCCCTTTCATGCCATTGTAATTTCCTTTATTCCACTGAAATACCAACACATTGAAATTTAGTTTCTCCTTCAATAAAGTTCAAAGTGAACTCGATCATATTGTGATCACTATTCCCTAAGGGTTCCTTAGCCTTAAGCTTATCACCTCTGAATCATTGTACAACACCCAATCCAGCACAGCCGATCCCCCAGTGGCTTCAACAGCAAGCTGTTCTAAAAAGCCATCCCTTAGACATCCTACAAATTCTCTTTCTGGAGGCCTGGATTTCCCAATCCACTTTCATGTTAAAATCCCTAACTATTACCATGGCAATGCCGTTCTGACATGGCCTTTCTGTCTCCTGATGTAATTCATAATCGACATCTCAGCTGCTGTTTGGAGGCCTGTATACAACTGCCATTAGGGTCCTTTTACCCTTGCCATTCCTCTACACCTTCCAATCCTGTGTCATCCCTTTCTAATGATTTAATATTATTTCTTATACACAGGGCCACACCACCACCTTTGCCTACTAACCTATCTTTCCAGTACACCGTATATCCTTGGACATTCAACTTCCAATGGCAGCCATCCGTTAGCCAAGTTTCAGAGATGGCCACAACATCATAATTGCCAATCTGTAGCTGAATTTCAAGATCATCCATTTTATTTCTTATGCTGTGTGCGTTCAAATACAACTCTTTCGGTCCAGTATTTGTTTTTTTTTGGTTTTAACTGCACCACACCTCTATTGCCCTGTAAATCATCCCACTGGCTATGATTATGCCTCATCTCCTGCCTGTCCTTTCTATCACTCTGTTGCACGCTGGCTTTGATTTATTTCTGTTTTCCCTTTCTCAGCCCTATCACTCCAGTTCCCAGTTGGAAATGGACCAGGTAAATTTGAGGGTAGGATGTAAGTTGGAGGCAAAGTGGATGAACCAGCACCAATGCAGACGTCGATGTAGTGTAGGAAATGTGCAGGACGGTCACCAGCGTAGGTTTGAAACATAGACTGTTCCACGTTGCCGACAAACTCCGTCGGATCTATAGGTGCAATCGCCGTTTCTTGGACTTTGTCATGTCAGGGAAGGATCGCAAGATCTTACATCTGCAGGCCCCAGAGCCTGCTGGCTCCGACACTAGCAGGCATGAAATCGATCTCAGCGGCTCCAGCATCCCAGGGCATATTCAAAACCTGGACTCCAGCAACGACCTTGGACACCTTCGAAGTGGTTGTACAACCTCCAACTGCGACTCCAGCCTTGAACTCCAGGCTGGGTCTTCACATGCTGCTATTGTGACTCCTGTCTCCCCTCCCCCCACCACCACTCTGCGACCCCGTCCCCCTCAGTTCCCACCGTCAGCTCCTGGGCCCTCAGAGGCTCCATCTTCCTCTCACCCCAACCCTCCCCTCTCCACTGACACCCCCAGCCTCTCCCCTCCCCCCTCTGATCCCACTTCTCATTTGTGCCATGTCTTTACCATCCCCTCCGACCTTCTACTCTGTGAGGCAGAGCGCTCTGTCCTCAGTAAGGGCCTTACCTTTGTCCCCCTTCGACCACACCTCTGTGAGTTCCACGTACACCATGATGCTGAACTCTTCTTCCACCGGCTCCATCCCCGAGCCCACTTCTTCGGCAAAGACTCTCCCACCCCCACCGATGACCCCTTCTCCCATCTTCAATTCTCCTCCTCTTCATGGACACCCCGCTCGGGTCTTCTGCCTGCCCTGGATCTCTTTATTGCTAACTGCCGATGGGACATCAACCGTCTCGACTTCACCACACCTTGTTCCAATTCCAACCTCACTCCTTCGGAACGCTCTGCTCTCCACTCCCTCCGCAACAATCCTAACCTTACTATAAAACCCACCGATAAGGGGGGTGCTGTTGTAGTCTGGCGTACTGACCTCTACCTTGCCGAGGCACAGCGTCAACCCGCGGATACCTCCTCTTATTTAACCCTCAATCATGACCCCACTTAAGGAGCACCAGGCTATTGTCTCACACAACATCACCGACTTTATCAGCTCAGGGGATCTCCCATCCACTGCTACCAACCTTATAGTTCCCACACCTCGCACTTCCTGTTTCTACCTCCTACCCAAGATCCACAAACCTGCCTGTCCAGGTAGACCCGTTGTCTCAGCTTGCTCCTGCCCCACCAAACTCATTTCTGCATACCTCGACACTGTTTTATTCCCCCTTGTTCAATCCCTTCCCACCTATGTTCGTGACACTTCTCATGCTCTGAATCTTTTCAATGATTTTAAGTTCCCTAGCCCCCACTGCTTTATTTTCACCATGGATGTTCAGTCCCTATATACCTCCATCCCCCACCAAGAAGGTCTCAAAGCTCTCCACGTCTTTTTGGATTCCAGACCTAACCAGTTCCCCTCTACCACCACTCTGCTCCGTCTAGCAGAATTAGTCCTTACTTTTAACAATTTCTCCTTTGGCTCCTCCCACTTCCTCCAAACTAAAGGTGTAGCCATGGGCACCCGTATGGGTCCCAGCTATGCTGGCTTTTTCGTTGACTTTGTGGAACAATCCATGTTCCAAGCCTATACTGGTATCTGTCCCCCACTTTTCCTTCACTACATAGACAACTGCATTGGCGCTGCTTCCTGCACGCATGCTGAGCTCGTTAACTTCATTAAATTTCACCCTGCCCTCAAGTTTACCTGGTCCATTTCCGACACCTCCCTCCCCTTTCTTGATCTTTCTGTCTCTGTCTCTGGAGAGAGCTTATCTACTGATGTCTACTATAAGCCTACTGACTCTCACAGCTATCTGGACTATTCCTCTTCTCACCCTGTCTCTTGCAAAAATGCCATCCCCTTCTTGCAATTCCTCCGTCTCCACTGCATCTGCTCTCAGGATGAGGCTTTTCATTCCAGGACGAGGGAGATGTCTTCCTTTTTTAAAGAAAGGGGCTTCCCTTGCTCCACTGTCAACTCTGCTCTCAAATGCATCTCTCCCATTTCACACACATCTGCTCTCACCCCATCCTCCCGCCACCCCACTAGGAATAGGGTTCCCCTTGTCCTCACCTACCACCCCACCAGTCTCCGGGTCCAACATATAATTCTCCATAACTTCCGCAACCTCCAATGGGATCCAACCACCATGCACATCTTTCCCTCCCCCCCCCCACTTTCTGCTTTCTGCAGGGATCGCTCCCTACGCGACTCCCTTGTCTATTCGTCCCCCCCCCGCATCCTTTCCCACTGATCTCCCTCCCGGCACTTTTCCTTGTAAGCGGAACAAGTGCTACACATGCCCTTACACTTCCTCCCTTACCACCATTCAGGGCCCCAGACAGTCCTTCCAGGTGAGGTGACACTTCACCTGTGAGCCGGCTGGGGTGATATACTGCGTCTGGTCCTCCTGGTGCAGCCTTCTATATATTGGCAAGATGCGACACAGGCTGGGAGACCGTTTCGCTGAACACCTACGCTTTGTCCACCAGAGAAAGCAAGATCTCCCAGTGGCCACACATTTTAATTCCACGTCCCATTCCCATTCTGATATGTCTATCCACGGCCTCCTCTACTGTAAAGATGAAGCCACACTCAGGTTGCAGGAACAACACCTTATACTCCGTCTGGGTAGCCTCCAACCTGATGGCATGAACATTGACTTCTCTAACTTCCGTTAATGCCCCACCTCCCCTTCACACCCCATCCCTTATTTATTTATTTTATATATTTTTTATTTCCCCCCCTTTTTCTCTCTCTCTCTCTCTTTTTTCTCCCTCTGTCCCTCTCACTATTACACCTTGCCTGCTCTCCACGCTCCGGGCTCCCCTCACCCCTTCTGTTTCTCCCCAGGCTTCCCGTCCCATAATCCTCTCCCTTCTTCAGCTCTTGGCTCCATCCCTCCCCCTCTTTGGATCTCCCCCTCCCCCTCCCCCTCCCACTTTCAAATATCTTACTAACTCTTCTTTCAGTTAGTCCTGACGAAGGGTCCCAGCCTGAAACGTCGACTGTACCTCTTCCTATGGATGCTGCCTGACCTGCTGCGTTCCACCAGCATTTTTTGTGTGGGTTGCTAAAGGTACCATAGATCTTTTTGGTGGCTGCCAGCTGCCACATCACAGCTTATCCAGTGATAATTCCTGTGCTTAAGACAGGTAAGTGGTACAGTTTGAATCCTTTGAGCCTGTCTGAAAGTACTGGGACCTCAGGTGTATTGTTCTTACAGCTTGATGACATTCTTTCTCATTGAGGTAGACTGAAAGCAACTTTTTCAGAGTGGCAGAAATCAAGATTGAATGAAGCAAATGGAAGGCAGGAAGGCATTACATGAATAGTGAATGCATTCAAACTTGGAATGGATTACTGGGAGGGGGGTCTGGTAGTGGATGGGCATATGCAAACAAGACATGCTTATTGACAATTGCATTGATGCCAACAGCCCATGCATATTGTCAGTAAAGGATAACATTCTTTACATTAACATAATATCAGAATTAGGGAAAACACTGAAAACCAAAGAGGAGGAAAGCTGTCAAATGACTGAGTAGTGAACGATGGGTTTATGAAAGGGAAGTTGTGCATGACAATGCATTGGATTTCTTTGAGAAGAGTGGAGCGAGCACAAATTGTGTATTTTAATTCTCAGAAAGCTTGTGATAAGGTCCACACAAGCTGGACATTGGTGATAAAGTACTAGCATGGATAAGTTGGTTGGTTGAAAAGGAATAAAGGGAAAATTTAAATGCAGATGCTAGAAATCTGAAACAAACGGAAAAGTTAGGAAAAAGCTTAACAGGTGGGGCAATGTTTTGTGTCTGCAACCCTCAGTTTTTCAAGTACTGCCTAATCTGAAATTCATCTGGAATTTTCCATTTTCATTTGTCCTAGTAATAGAAGCATTTACCTTGAGTTGATGGGCTATCATTAGAAGGATAAAGGCTTTGATGCCATACAAAACTGAGATTAAAAGATCTCTGGATACTAAGATATGGAGATGAGCAGGATAAAAGCTGTTTGGGGCAGAAACTGGTGATCTTACTGAGTGGTCTACTCCTATTTCTTCAAAACATGTGAGCATGCCCTTGCTAGTATAGAAGGGTGGAGAGAATTAACAAGGAAAGGAGTATGGCTTAGTATGGTATGTGATGGTTTTTGAGGAATGGAATATAAAATGCTGATATTGCCAGAACTATAGAAACAAAATCAAAGCAAAAACAAGCATGTAGATCCTGGAAAATGGAAGTGAAAAATACTGTGGATACATTCAGTCAGGCAGGTTTCATAGAATGAAAATGATGAACAGTGGAGCCCAGTGTCATTCATCAGAACTACTCAGTTTCCACTTGACCTGAGTATTCCAGTACCACTTGTAATATGAAATTTCCAGTTTGTCAACTTTAATGCATATAGCTTGGTGTCATTTTCACAGGAAAGATGTGCTGGAACACAAATCTACAGCACATTAGTCCTACAATTACAGGCCCTTTGGCCTACAATCTTGTGTCACCCATGTATCCAACCGCACAGCCTTCTATTTTTCTTTCTGTATATCTATCTAAGAGTCTCTTAGAAGACCCTGTTGTATCTGTCTCTACCACCTTTGCTGGCAGTGCATTCCATGCACCCACTACTCTGTGGAAAAACTTGTCTCTGGCATCTTCCTTGTGCTACATGCAAGCACCTTGAAACTGTGCCCCTTGTCGTACTTCAACCCTGGGAAAAAGCCTCTGGCCTTCCACATGATCAATGTCTTGCATTATCTTGTACACCTCTATCAGGTCACCTTTCATCCTCCGTTGCTCCAAGGAAAAAAGGCCAAGTTCAATCAGATGGTTCAAATTATTTGGCACTGAGGAAGCTAGGAAGAAACTTTTTTTTAATTGAGATGCCAGCATAGTATAGAACCATTTGTCAACAGGGATGAAAGCCAAGAGAATAGTTTTCAAGTATGTTGAGTGGATATTAATTTTAACCCAAATAATGATGGTACTGATATAGAACAATACCTGAACAGATGATAGAGGCTTGTTACACTTAAGCTGATCATTTGCTGACATGTGGAATTCAAATGGGTGGATCTTTTCCTACTGGCATGGGCAAGATTGATGAAATGGCTTTCTATTCCATTAGGTTTTGGTGCTGTATGTAGGGAGGATTGTTTGTACATTGTAGATGTATCTTGCAAGAGTAAAAAAGTGTAGGGGAGGGGAGTGCAGAAAATGAAGGTACAAGTATTGACTGTAATGGCAATTTATGCTGAAGAAAGGCTTAAGCCTCTGCAAGTTGAACTGTGGACGTGCAGAGAGAAATATGCAAGTGGCAGCAAATATTGTTTTGAAGAGGAAATGAAGACAAAAGATGGATGTTAGAGCCACTGAGTCTTGCACAGAAGAGCTTGGTGATTTTCTTATAGTAGCAAGCACCACAAGTGAAGCTTATGAATAGGGATGTCAGCCTTCAAAGTTGAAGTAATAGAGGAAAGAATGAAATCGAAGTGAGAAGTGTTGTAGGTTTGAACTGCTATGTGCATATACAAGCATCAAAGCAAAATTGGACAGTGTGGGAGCAAGTCAGTAACTTTCATAAATTATTAAAAGTTCAAGGTCAAAACTGTGTTCCCAGAACTGGCACAGGCAAATTGCTCCAACTATTGATCACAAAATCCTTATGGTGTGGCAGTGGAGAGAATAACTTTGGTGTGGGTGTGATGTTGTTGGGGAGGGGTGTCTTGTTCTGTGTTGTAGAACATCTTGAATTAACTTCCATTTTGAAGGAACTGATTTAAACATTTGAATCACATTGGTAGTACAGTGACCTTGGTTATATGCAAAAATTTTCAAAGGAATTTTGATAAGGTGCTGGGTAAAAGTGTTATGCAAGAAAGGGTTCACGAGGTTGAGGTAAATATCTTGACATGGTTAGACATTACAGAATAGAAGCAGAGGGGAGATTTTAACAGTGACAAAAAGTAATTACTGGGTACCTGTAAGGACCAGTAATTGGTCTTTGGCTATTTGTTGTGTACATCTGGATCCCTGATCATAATATATGCAAGTGTACTGGTGGTGTAAAGCTCATGTAAAGAAATAAGAACATAGATCATAGAATAGTACAGCACAGTACAGGCCCTTCGGCCCACAATGTTGTGCCGACCCTCAAACCCTGCCTCCCATATAAGCCCCCACCTTAAATTTCTCCATATACCTGTCTAGTAGTCTCTTAAACTTCACTGGTGTATCTGCCTCCACCACTGACTCAGGCAGTGCATTCCACGCACCAACCACTTTCTGAGTAAAAAACTTTCCTCTAATATCCCCCTTGAACTTCCCACCCCTTACCCTAAAGCCATGTCCTCTTGTATTGAGCAGTGGTGCCCTGGGGAAAAGGCGCTGGCTATCCACTCTATCTATTCCTCTTATTATCTTGTACACCTCTATCATGTCTCCTCTCATCCTCCTTCTCTCCAAAGAGTAAAGCCCTAGCTCCCTTAATCTCTGATCATAATGCATACTTTCTAAACCAGGCAGCATAAGTTATAAAGTTACAAAAGGATACTGTCATGGTCCGGATTGGGGTCCCTTTAAATTTAGCTTGTTTATGTTACGATCCAGACTGTTGATTCCCTGTTTTCCCGTGTCCCTCAACTTTGGTGATTAGAGGCAATTAACACTCAGCTGAACCAGTAGTTTATAGTCTCCGGCTTTCAGCCGTTCGGTGTGGGAGCGTTTGCAAAGTCACCAAGATACGGCGTGCCAATGTCATCTGGCCGGAGCAAGCCTAGTCTCCACCCAAAGCGAGTGCCGGTAATTCGCCTTTCCTCACCGGAGCAACCTTGTCAAGTTACCTCGCCAATGCGAGCCTGCAAAGCTTCCTCACCGAGGTGGGTCCGTCAGTTAACCCACCGGAGGGAATCAAGAACCGCTGTCTACTGTTTCCGGGGCGAGTCGAGAGCTCGCCATTACCCGGAGGCTCCAAGTCAAGACCTGACTCCGGTGGCATTCAAGCACCAAGTCAAGTCCTGGCCCTGGCATCATTCAAACACCAAGTCAGGTCCTGGCCCTGGCGGTCTGTGATTCCTGTCCTACCCCCTTGTCTGAATCCCTTCTCTGCCCCTCTCGCACTTCGGTCTAGTTCCATCACCGGAGCTAGATAGGTACCGTCTGGTGTTCATTCATGTTGATCTTGTCCTCGCCTCCATGGGGTAAGTCAGGCCGTCTTGCCGTTACCCCATGGGGAGTCATGTCTTGTCTTGTCTTATCCTCGCCTCCGTGGGGTAAGTCAGGCCGTCTTGCTGTTGCCCCACGGGGGGTCATGTCTTGTCCTCGCCTCCGTGAGGTAGGTCAGGCCGTCTTGCCGTTGCCCCGCTGGGGGTCATGTTCTGTCTTGTCTTGTCCTCGCCTCCATGGGGTAAGTCAGGCCATCTTGCCGTTGCCCCGCGGAGGGTCATGAGTCCCAGCCCTACGTCCTGTACCCAAAGAGGGGTCCCAGCTCTCTATTCTGTGTGCGAGTCCCGGCCCTATGTCCTGTACCCAAGGAGGGGTCCCGACTCTGTGTTCTGTGTATGTGTCCATGGTTCCGTGTACCTGCTCCTCGAGACCGAGGCTCTGTGTTCCCATGTTCCTCCTCTCCCTAGCCCATGTCATGTCTTTGCCTGGTTCTGGGGCCCGAGCCCGAGGCAAGACCCAGGTACTGGGTCCTTGCCCAGTCTCTGGCTCGGAGTCCATACCCTTGCCTCTTCATGTCTCCTCTAGTTCTGGGAGCCAATTCCGAGTACAAGCCCAGACCCTTGGTCCCAGCCTAGTCGTAGTCCTGAATCCTTGTCCAGTTGGCTATTTCCTGCTCTCTATTTCCTAGATCTCCTGGTATCGAACAATAAACTAAATCTAAGTAACCTTACAAGATGTGTCTTGCATTTGGGTCCACCCTTGCTCCCAATGCCCTGCCATTGTGACAGATACAGATGTATAGGCAAGAACGTGGCAGAGTAGTTTGTGAGAATTTTGAAGGAGTCACTTACTTGTCGAATGCTCAGTTTAAAAAAAATGTGGTTTAGCGAAGTGAGAGGTTTTTGACTGGTTTAGCAAGCAATTGAATTAGTAAAGCTGTATGGCATGATGGTGTTATAATAGAGGTTTTGGTGAGACAAGATTACTGTATGGTTTATTGCCTGCTTACCTCAGAACCATATTTAGCTTAAGCAATGCAATAAAGGCTCATAAGATATGTTGGGATGAGAAAGCTGTTCCATTAGGAAATTGAGCAGAATTGTTATAATTTCAGGAAATGCTAAATGATATAAGAAATGATTGGGAAGGAATTTGTCAAAGTTGATTTTTTTTTTCTTTGGGACTTTCTGATGGCTGGAATTACTAAAGATGAGATCTTGTTTTAGGATTAGGGACTGGCTGTTTAGGATGAAGTCAGATGAAAGTTCCTCACTTGAGGATTGACTTTTTAAAATAAATATACCCTTGAGCTGAGATTGCACAGCTGTTGAGCATGTAAAATGTTAAGATCCTGTAAGTTCCTGATTTCTTTTCAGAGAGATGGGGGAATTGGGTGAAAAAACTAGGTATTTAGATGGCAGAACAGGCTTGGCGTCTCACCCTACTATTTTACCTATTCCATGGATATTGCTACAGCTGCATTTGTCCAGGAAAACAACAAATACCACACATTTGACCTGTTTCAGTTATTAAGGTCTTCAGGAGTCAGGTGGCCACTTGATAATCATAGGGTACCCAATCTCTGCTCGATTCTGGCCACAATAGGCAACTGATGTCAGATTATCAGTCAGACTGTCAGGAAGGGCAGGCAGGTGATGAGATGGTTGCAGCCAACAGGCTGAGTATCAAATCATTAGGGATGCAGAGTCAGAAAGGATAGCAAATACATTACTCAAGATGTTATATCTAAATGCGTGTAGTATAAGAAATAAGGTGGATGATCCTGTTGCAATATTACAGATCGCCAGGTATGATGTTGTGGCTATCACTAAATCATGGCTAAAGGATGGTTGTAGTTGGCAGCTGAATGTCCAAGGCTACATGTTACATTGGAGGGATGGGAAGGTAGGCAGAGGGGATGGTGTGGCTCTACTGGTAGAGAATGTCATCAAATCATTAGAAAGATGAGATATAGGATCAAAAAATGTTGAATCCTTGTGGGTTGATTTAAGAAACTCTGAGAGTAAAAGGACATTGGCAGTTGTATACAGGCCTCCCAACAGTGACTGGGAGGAGGGCCATTGGTTACAAGAGGAAATAGAAGAGGAGAGACAAAAGGGCGATGTTATGGTAGTCATGGAAGATTATAACATGCAGGTGAATTGGGAAAATCAGGTTGGTAATGAATCTCAAGAGTGAGTTTGTTGAATGCCTAAGAGATAGCTTTTTAGAGCAGTTTGTCATTGAGCCTACTAGGGGGATCAGCCATACTGGATTGGGTGTTATGTAATGAACAGAGGCGATTAGGGAGCTTGAGGTAAAAGAACCCTTAGGAACCAGTGATCACAATATGATTGAGTTCAACTTGAAATTTGATAGGGCGAAAGTAGTCTGATATAGCAGTATTTCAGTGGAGTAAGGGAAATTACAGTGGTATGAGAGAGGAGTTGGCAAAAGTAAATTGGAAGGAGCTGCTGGCAGGGATGTCAGCAGATCAGCAATGGTGTGCATTTCTGGGAAAAATGAGAAAGGTGCAGGACATGTGTATTCCAAAAAGGAAGAAATACTCAAATGGTAAAATAGTACAACCATGGCTGACCAGGGAAGTCAAAGCCATTGTAAAAGCAAAAGAAAGGGCGTACAACAAAGTAAAAATTAGTGGGAACGTAGAGGATTGGTGGTGAATGCAGCAGGCCAGGCAGCATCTATAGGAAGAGGTACAGTCAACGTTTCGGGCCGAGACTCTTCGTCAGGACTGTACCTCTTCCTATAGATGCTGCCTGGCCTGCTGCGTTCACTAGCAATTTTTATGTGTGTTGCTTGAAATTCCAGCATCTGCAGATTTCCTCGTGTTTGCATAGAGGATTGGGAAGTTTTTTTAAAAAAACTACAGAGCAACTAAACAAATCATTAGAAGGGAAAAGATGAAATATGGAAGTAAGCTAGCAAATAATATCAAAGTGGATAGTAGAAGTTTTTTCAAGTATGTTTTTAAAAAAAGAGAAATGAGAGTGGATATAGGACCGCTAGAAAATGAGGCAGGAGAAATAATGGGGACAAGGAGATGGCTAATGAACTCGATGAGTATTTTGCATCAGTCTTCACTGTGGAGGACACTAGCAGTATGCCTGATGTTTCACAGTGTGAAGGAAGAGAAGTAGGTACAGTCTCCATTAGAAGAGAGAAGATGCTCAAAAAACTGAAAGACCTGAAGGTACATAAGTCACCCAGACCAGATGAACTGCACCTAGGGTTCTGAAAGAGTTCGTGTTAGAGATTGTGGTGGTATTAGAAATAATCTTCCAAAAATCATTGGACTCTGGCATGGTGCCATAGGACTGGAAAATTGCAACTATCACATCACTCTTTAAGAAAGGAGGAAAGCAGCAGAAAGGAAAGTATAGACCAGTTAGCCTGACCTCTGGTTGGGAAGATGTTCGAGTCAATTGTTAAGGATGAGGTGATGGAATACTTGGTGACACAGGACAAGATAGTACAAAGTCAGCATGGTTTCCTTCAGGAAAAATCCTGCTTGATGAACCTGTTGGAATTCTGACGAGATTACAAGTAGGATAAATAAAGGGAATGCAGTAGATGTTGTATATTTGGACTTTCAGAAGGCCTTTGCCACACATGAGGTACTTACCAAGTTAAGAACCCATGGTACATGGTATTACAAGAAAGTTACTAACATGGTTAGAGCATTGGCTGATTGGTAGGAGGCAGTGAGTGGGAATAAATGGATCCTTTTTTGGTTGGCTACCAGTGACTAGTGCTGTTCCCCAGGGGTCAGTGTTGGGACCACCTCCTTTTAAGCTGTATATAAATTATTTAGATGATGGAATAGATGGCTTTATTGACAAGTTTGCAGATGATACCATGATTGATGGGGGCAGGTAGTGTTGAGGAAACAGGTAGGATACAGAAGGACTTGGACAGATTAGGAGAATGGGTAAGAAAGTGGCAAATGAAATACAATGTTGGAAAATGCATTGTCATGGACTTTGGTAGTAGAAATAAATGTGCAGACTATTTTTTTAAAATGGGGAAAAAATCCAGGAATCTGAGATGAACAGGGGCTTGGGAGTCTTGTGCAGAACACGCTGAAATAAACATTTTATTTCTTACATCGCATACATGAGGAGTAAAAATCTTTGTTATGTCTATGTCTAAATGTGCCATCATAGTAATTTATAATAACTTATAATAAGTAAAACAGTCAATAATATAGAGTACACTCAAGTCAGTGTGAGTTCATCAGTCTGATGGCCTGGTGGAAGAAGCTGTCCCGGAGCCTGTTGGTCCTGGCTTTCATGCTGCAGTACCGTTTCCCGGATGGTAGCAGCTGGAATAGATTGTGGTTGGGGTGACTCGGGTCCCCAATGATCCTACGGTCCTTTTTTACACACCTGTCCTTGTAAATGTCCTGAATCATGGGAAGTTCACATGGAAGTAGTGGCTGTCCCCACCACTCTCTGCAGAATCTTGTGATTAAGGGAGGTACAGCTCCCATATCCAGGTGCAGACTGTAATAGTGACTATAACCCAGTAGTATGTCATGTAAAAGTAAAACTTAAAAAACTAAAGAAGCAAACACCTGAACAATCCCTTGACTACTTGCAATTAATTAAAGAAGAAAACTTAAGACAAAAATTTACAATTGAAGTAAGGAATAGATTTCAAAGTCTAGAAGTAGAATCTGTTGAAGATGATAGCAATCATGTAGAAATGAAATTTAACTCTAAAGGATGCCTTGGTAGAATCAGCAAAGTCAGTGATTCCTAAAAAAGGAAAAAGCACAAAGAATAAATGGATGACAGATGAAATCAAAAATCTGTACAGTTCCAATCTGTCCTGGTTATGACTCTAAACTGCAACTGGTGATGAGGCTCTGATTGGGGACTTTCAGAGCTTTGGGGAAAGTGGAGTTACCCCTTAGTCATTCATTGCTCTCAGGGCCGCTCTGACCCAGAATGGTAGCACCTGCAAGGGTTCCTGCTCAGGATACGAGCGAAGGCCAATGGCAGATCCAGCAGGTTCCATAACTGAACTTATGATGGAGAAGGCGGATGAGCTAATATTTCAATAAGTTATTTGAAATATTACAGAAAACTCTAGATCTAGATTCGAAAGACCTCCGCCTAATCAGAAATCTGTATTGGGAACAAACTGCCATTGTAAGAATAGATGGAGAAGTGAGTCAGTTTACGAAAATCAAGAGAGGCTTTAGACAAGGGTGTGTTTTCTCCCCTGATATATTTAATGTGTACAGTGAAACAGTATTACAAAAAATAAGAGACATCTTGGGAATCAAAGTTGGCGGTGAAAACATCAATAATTTCAGATATGCAGATGACACTGTGTTAATTGCAAGTACAGAGGAAGAACTACAAAACTTAATTGATATAATTGTTGAAGAAAGTGCAAAAATGGGTCTATCTACCAATTGCAAAAAGACGGAATGTATGGTGATATCCAAAAAGAAGGAGAATCCTATCTGCAGGATGAGAATAAACGGGGAAGACATAAAACAAGTACAGAACTTTTGCTACTTAGAAAGCTGGGTGACATCAGATGGCAGGTGCAACATGGACATCAAAAGAAGAATAGGGATGGCAAAAGACACCTTTACAAGAATGAAGAGTATACTGACCAATACTTAACTAGGCATGACAACCCGCCTCAGAGTACTGAAATGTTACGTTTATCCAGTTATGTTATATGGCTCAGAATGTTGGACAATATCTAGTAACATGAGAAAACAAATTGTAGCAGCAGAGATGTGGTTTTTGAGGAGGATGCAAAGAACATCATGGATGAAATGAATATCTAACAAGGATGTCATGAACAGAGCAAACACAAAAAGGGAAATAATGTATGAGATCATGAAAAGGCAATGTAACTTCATTGGACATGTGATTAGGAAAGAGGAGTTAGAATGCACGGTAATTATGGGAGAGATTGAAGGGAAGAAAGCAAGAGGAAGACAAAGACAAATGATGATGGAGACAGCAGCCAGAAAACTGGAAATGAATACCAATGAATTGATCCACTTGACCCGAAACAGGAGTGTGTGGGCCATGGCAGTCAAAGCTCAAACTGGGCACAGCACCTGATGATGATGATGACAGTTCCCATACCAGGCAGTGATGCAGCCAGTCAGGATGCTCTCAATTGTGCCCCTGTAGAAAGTTCTTAGGATTTGGGGGCCCATACCAAACTTCCTTAACTGTCTGAGCTGAAAGTAGCATTGTTGTGCCTTTTTCACCACACAGCTGGTGTGTGCAGACCATGTGAGGTCCTCAGTGGTATGGATGCCGAGGAGCTTAAAGCTGTTTACCCTCTCAACGCCAGATCCATTGACGTCAATAGGGGTTAGCCCATCTCCATTCCTCCTGAAATCCACAACCAGCTCCTTTGTTTTTGCGCATTGAGGGAGAGGTTGTTTTCTTGACACCACTGTCAGATGACTTCTTCCCTGTAGGCCACCTCATTATTTTGAGATTAGGCCGATCAATGTGGTGTTGACGGCAAATTTAATTAGCAGATTGGAGCTGTGAGTGGCGATACAGTCATGGGTATAAAGGGAGTAAAGGAGGGGACTCAGAATGCAGCTCTAAGGGGCTCCTGTATTGACAGTCAGAGGGGTGGAGGTAAGGGAGCCCACTCTTATCACTCGCTGGCGATCTGACAGGAAGTCCAGGATCCAGCTGTGCACTGAGGTCTCTGAGCTTCCTGTCGAGCCTGGCTGGGACTATGGTGTTGAATGCTGAACTGTAGTCCAAGAACAGCATTCTCACATAAGCATCTTTCTCCAGATGTGTAAGGACAGTATGTAGAGCAGTGGCTATTGTGTCATCTGTCAATTGGTTGCATGGGTGGGCGAATTGTAGGGGGTCCAATTTGGGTGGTAGCAAGCTGCAGGTGTAATCCTGCTCAGCATCTCAAAGCACTTACTTACTATTGAGGTGAGTGCGACAGGACACCAGTCATTCAGGCAAGTTACCTTGGTCTTTTTTGGTACAGGGACAATGGTGGATAATTTGAAGCAGGAGGGCACTCTACACTGGGGGAGAGAGAGAGATTGAAAATGTCAGTAAACACACCTGCCAGTTGTGCTGCGCACATCCTGAGTACTCGCCCTGGGATGCCGTCCGGTCCCGCAGCCTTGCGACTGTCCACCGGTTGGAAGCACCTGCATACCTCAGCCTCAGAGACGACCAGGTTGCAGGTTGTAGTGGTGGCTTTCCTCGGAGGCTCAGAGTTAGCGACATCAAACTGAGCATAAAAGCGGTTGAGTTCATCTGGGAGAGAGCTCAACTGAAGGTTAACTTGCAGGTTGAGTCGGTGGTGAGGAAGGCAAATGCCATGTTAACATTCATTTCAAGAGGTCCAGAATATAAGAGCAAGGATGTGAATTTGAGCTTTATAAGGCACTGGTGAGGCTGCCCCTTGAGTATTGTGAACAGTTTTGGGCCCCACATCTTAGAAAAGATGTGCTGGCATTGGACAGGGTTCAGAGGAGGTTCACAAGGATAATTCCAGGAATGAAAGGGTTATCATACGAGGAACATTTGATGGCTCTGGGGCTGCAATTGCTGGAATTCAGAAGGATGAAAGGGTATCTCATTGAAAAATTTTGAATGTTGAAAGGCCAAGACAGAGACTATATGTGGAAGGGATGTTTCCCATGGTGGGAGAGTCTAGGACAAGAGGGCACAGTCTCAGGATAGAGAGGTGCCCTTTCAAAACAGATGCGGAGAAATTTCCTTAGCTAAAGGGTGGTGAATTTGTGGAATTTGTTGCCACATACAGCTGTGGAGGCCGTGTCCTTGTGTGTAATTAAGGCAGAGATTGATAGGTTCTTGATTGGACATAGCATCCAAGGTTATGGGGAGAAGGCTGGGAAATAGGGCTGAGGAAGAGAAAAAAAAGGATCAGCCGTGATTGAATGGCGGAGCAGACTCGATGGGCCAGGTGACCTAATTCTGCTCCTATATCTTATGGTCTTATCAAAGGGCTATCCAAAATAATGACATTTCACTTAACTAAACTTGCTGTAGCTAGTCCAGAAGTTTCGGGACAGGGCTGATGCTCAGCATATTGAGGGGGTAATGCAGTTATAATATTGCAGTTGAAATTATAAAGGTAGTCAGACTTGCTGCTGATGGTTGATGCCTGATTCTTGTATGGCACAAACCTTATTTGCCATTTATACCCAGTGCCATTTAGATGGCAGAACAGGCTTGGGTCTCACCCTACTGCTTTACATATTCCACAGATATTGCTACAGTTGCATTTGTCCAGGAAAACAACAAATACCACACATTTCACCTGTTATTAATTAATCAGTTATTAAGGTGTTCAGGAGTCAGGTGGTCACTTGGTGATCATAGGGTGCCCAACCTCTGCTCGAATCTGGCCACAATTGGTAACTGTCAGATTATCAAAGTACTATCTAAGATAATGACACTTCACATAACTAAACTTGCTGTATCTGATCAGAATGTTTCTGGACAGGGCTGATGCTCAGCATATTGAGAAGGGAATGCAGTAATAATACTGCAGTTGAAATTATAAAAGTGGTCAGACTTGCTGCTGATGGTTGATGCCTGATTCTTGTGTGGCACAAACCTTACTGGCCATTTAGGTCATGGTGGCTGTGGGCATGGACCACCTCATTAGCTGAGGAGTAACAAATGGAACTGCACACTAAGCGAATGTTAAAGAAAATCTTCACTTCTGACCTTGTGAAGAAAATGTCATTAAGCAAGCTGAAGATAGCGCTGAGGGCCTCCTGAAATGATGCTCTGGAGTTGAAATGATTAACCTCTAGCAATCCGAACCAACTTCTTTCAGATATGATTAGAGATTGAAGAGTTCATGCCTTCATTCCCATTGATGCAATTTTATTTGGACTCCTTGATGTTGCACTTAGTCAGTTGCACCAAGGGGAAATCTCTTGTATTATCTCTGGAATTTGACTTTCCTATCTTCCCTGTATTAGGACCAAGATTGTAAATTAGCACTGAACCAAATAGCTCTGATGGTGCAAAAGTATTGGTAAGTGGATTCATGGAATGAAAGATTTATCTTATGAAGAAGTATTAAGCAGTCAGGATCTAAACGGAGGTGCTACTGAAATAATATGCTGAAGAAGTTATGAAGGTAGATACTGAAGATGTTGCCTTCTATGGAAAAACTGATTGGGCAGAGATGAAGGTTCAGAATAAGTGGAAAAACCATTTAAAATTACAATGAGGAATCTTGTATGAGGATTATAAATCTCTGGCATTCTGCTTTCCAGAGTGCTGAGAAGGCTCAGTTATTGGATATGTTTAAGCCTGAAACAGATTTCTGGGCTCCGGTGGAATTGGGTTTGGGCAGCAAATTGGAGGTCAAGCTAATATCCAGTCAGCCATTGAGCTATTGTCTTTAAATGGTGCAATAGGCTTGGATCACTTTACCTACTGCTGCTGCTTCTAGAATGGCACTTGATAGCATTGTCAGGGACCCTTCTGGTACTTGGTAGTGCTTTTAGTTGGCTGAGTGTCAGGATTGTGCCTGTGCTAGAGCAGTTTTGTGTATAGCAGGGCAGATTTGCTGTATTACTAACAGGACCTAAAGTCTTTGCTGTAAACAGTATCCTTAGGATTTTCAAACACAAGAAGATCTGTAGATGCTAGAAATCTAAGGATCACACACAATGCTGGTGTAGCCCCCTGGTAAGCTTCAGGTTCGCTCAATTCACTTTCGTCTAGCGGGGAGCAGCCTTCAGCCCCACCAGACTGGGTAATCAAGTTTGGGTGGATGCTGTGTGATGTACCCCACCCCACCAAATAACAGACAATACACCATATGCAATTAAATGATTACACTTTATAGATCTTACTGGAACTATGTAATTAATAGAGGTAAATATAAAAGGCGCCAAAATTATCAAAGTTCAACCACTTTGTACACAACAGTTGGAGCTCAATTAACGGAGTTTTCTTTCCACCGGTCGATCCTCTCGACCCACCGATTGGGACCAACCTCAGTGGTCGACTAGACGCTCCACACGCATCTGTCTTCGTCTCCTCTCCTCACCAAAGACCCTGGGCCTCAGACTCCTGCTCGGGGTCGGCCCCGTCACCCAGGGTCACAGCATCGCATCTTCTCTCTCTGTCCCCATCTGCCTTCTGCCCCAAAGCCCACAAACAATAGCTTGCAGACACACAAGAAAGAATAACATCTATCCCAATTAGTTCGTTCTCCCTATTATCAATAATATAACTCAAACAAGCAGAGAGAGAGAGAAGCACTTTCTCAGCAGTTAACATAACAAAGAGGCCATTTTATTCTAATATAACAAAGAAGCCATTTTCATTTGCCTTAGCAGTAACATAAAAGAAGAAACCCCTTACACTGGAGTAACTCAGCAAGCCAGGCAGCATCTATGGAAAAGAGTAAACAGTCAAAGTTTTGGGCTGAGACCCTTCAACAGTCCTGACTTTATTTCATTTTATGCGTTGTTGGTTGCGGTAGCAGAGACAGCCTATTGCCCTTTGTGGTGATGCTCATCCACCATCTTGAGGCCCTGTGGTTGTCCTGGAGAGGTACATCAAATAGTTTTGGTGAGAGTTCAAGAACCGGCGACTGTGTGCGAGGGGTGATATCATATTTTTCCATAGAAATTGCAGTTGGTCATGTTCTCATCACTTGCTGTCCTTGCCTCAGTGATAAAATTTGTGCTTTAGGGAGGTGCTAATGGAGTGACCTAGATGAATAACCATTTTATGGATAGTTTGCATTTCAGTTCTGGTGGGGGGGGTGCGGGGGGTCATGTTTAGACTGGTGAATGAGTTGGCAATCATTGTCTGCTACCACTATTGTCAAGCTTTCCAAGTGTAAATGCAGCTGTCCTGTGCCTTTGTGCCTCTGACTTGTGGCTGGTAGGTGCAGAAAAGGTTTTTGCCAGGAGGTGTCACTCAAAGAAATTATACCTGACTTGTGATCTGCTCTGGTAGAGCTCAGTTAAATTCTAGGTTCAAGAGAATGCTAGAAGAATGTTTTTAGCTTTGCTGTTCTGAAATGCTTAAATTTGAATTGACTGCCATTTGTATTTGTTTCATTTGGTTTTGCCTTACCATTTGAATTTTAATTAGAAGCACTTTTCTGTTCAGTCTGAGCCAGGTAAAGTGACAGCAGCAGTGAAAACGGCCATTGATGCTGGTTATTGTCACATTGATGATGCATTTGTATATGAAAATGAAAAAGAAGTTGGTGATGCTATTCAGGCAAAGATCGAGGATAGAACTGTAAAGCGTGAAGATCTTTTCATTGTTAGCAAGGTAAAGGATTTGGAGTGCAGCCGGGTAGCTAAAGTATAATTTAACTTTAGCAATATCAATGCACTAATGAATAGTTTTGTTTTCCTGCTAGCTGTGGTGTACATTTCATGCCAAAGACATGGTGAAGGATGCCTGTTCTAACACATTAAGTGACCTGAAACTGGACGATCTGGATCTGTACCTTATTCTTTGGCCTATGGGATTCAAGGTAAAATGCCGGACAAAAACATTTTTGCACATCTTCCTCCAGTTTAATTTGCACGTTGCTTGAGTTAACTTATTTATACCCTTAGATAGCCAAGTACTCAGTGGGTTGTTTAAAGTCAGTAAATTTTGGGGGGTCAGGTACTGTACTTGAGGTTTTTTAACATTCATTTCTGAGAAATCTAAGCCAACTGAATTACATTGAAGTGACTCATAGGAACATTGCTAGGTAGTAGCAAGCCATACTGGAACATCGAACATACAATGCAGAACAACCTCTTTGGCCCAGTTAGAAGAAACACAGGACCCCTGCCCTTGCATGCCAATGTGTTCCTCTTGTTGAGTAATGTCAAGGGATATGTAGTGAATACAATTTGATAAGACTTGGACATGAAGTATATTCTGTAATATAAATGAAAACAAACCAAAGGCAAACTTGCAAACAGCTCTTAAATGTTGGCATGTATTAACCTACTTGGGTCTACCTCCTTTCTTAGTAATTTAAGTCATGCTTTTTGTTCTTGTTCCTAAAATATCTCCTTTCAGGCTGGCCAGGAGAACCTTCCTCTTGATGGGAATGGGATGATAATACGAAGTGACATAGATTTTGTTGACACTTGGGAAGTGAGTATGTAATTGAAGAATCTAAGTTTATTGTTACTAGATTTATCTAGAAAATAAACCTGTAATGTTTCCTCCTTAAAGCCATTGGTGTTAGATTGGTCCCTTGATTCTAGTTGCTTGAAACATTATTCTGGATAGCCTTCATTGTCTAAGATTCAATTTTCATCTGACTGTTAATTATTATAATCATTTTCCATTCACAGGCAATGGAAGAATTGGTGGATCTAAATATGGTTAAAGCTATAGGGGTGTCCAATTTTAATCGTAAGCAGATAGAGCGTATCCTAAAAAAAAAATTTGAAGTACAGACTGGCTGTCAACCGGTTAAGGATCCAGCCTGAACACTGGGTCAAAGGGTCTCTGCTGGTAGCTCTGGATCATGACAGATTTCTGTTTTCTTTCACCTGGCCATGTGGGTTCTGGCCCAGCCCCTTTCCTTTTTGGACTTCCTCCAATTACCTGCTTGTCTCCTCATTTGAACCCACCTGTTTCTAATTTTCACTCATTACGCTGTCCATTTAAACCCCGCCTTGACTAGTATTCTCTGCCAGTTCGTCCCAGTTCTGACCTGTGTTGTTCTAGCCTGTCATTGATTTCTGCCAACTGATTTTGCCTGATTCTGTGTTTTGGATTTTGCCTGTTCCTGGACCTGATTTTTGCATGTGTGCCCTGGATTGTCTGCCCTCGCCTGACTGCCTTTCCTGGTAAGACCTCTGCTTGCCATTTTGGATTCGTGCCTGCCTTCTGTTTTTGAAAGACTGTTGCCTTTGTGCTCCCTAATAAATCCTGGTGAAAAAGTATTCATTAGTCTGCACTTGAGTCCCACTGTAACCCAACAGAGCGAACTGGCCAAGATGGACTCAGTGGACCCCAACCAGGTGCGTGAGGCCCTCTCCCGACAGGGCGTGTTGTTAGGGAGACATGAAACGCAGTTCGCCTCTATCAACCAGTCAATGGAAGCCTTCTCTGCCACTCTGACCAGCATAGCCTCCCAGCTACAGCAGATTCAGCTGGCGCTGAGCTCTAACCCACCTTCTCTTGCTGCGCCATCAGCCCCGCAGACTCCAACCCAACCAGCCTGAGAGGCCTATTTACCTCCACCTGCACTTTACAATGGTGAACCAGACAGCTCGAGATCCTTCCTGTCTCAATGCTTGCTGATTTCTGAGCTGCAGCCCACTACCTTTCCCTCTGATCGATCCTGTATTACTTATGTTATCACACTGCTGTCAGGAAGAGCTAGAGAGTGGGGTACGGCTGTGTGGGACAGCAGAGCCCCTTCTTGCCACACGTTTAAGGACTTTTGTGAGGAGATGAGAAGAGTCTTTGACCATTCCCAGCAGGGGTGAGAGGCAGCAAGGGAGATGTTGCGAGTTCGTCAGGGTAACCGTTCTGTTTCGGACTATGCCATTCAGTTCCGCACACTGACCGCCACTACTAACTGGAATTCGGCGGCCCAGTCTGACGTGTTCCTCTGTGGGCTTAGCGAAGAGGTTAAGGAAAAACTAGCCAGCCATGACCTGCCTGCTGGCTTCCAAGAGCTGGTCGATTTGGCTATTAAGATTGACAGCCGGATAAAACAGCATCAGCAGGAGCTTGATGTCCGGGGAGTCACGAAGAACCACTGGGGGCGTCTGACCTCTTCCCAGCCAGCATCCAGATCTCCTTCTCCGAGTCCTCAGTCACCCCCATCCAGCCCAACGGAGCTCATGCAGATTGATCGTACCCGTCTGTCTCCTTCGGAAAGAAGGAGAGTCAGTACCAACTCCTGTCTGTATTGTGGTCAGGCTGGTCACTATGTATCTACCTGTCCCGTAAAGGCCAAGGCTCACTTGTAAAGAGGGGACTACGGGCGAGCAGTACTTCCTTTCCCTGGTTCCCTGTCACTCAAACCCTGCTACCTGCTTTTATGCTGGCTGAAGGGAGAAGACGCACCGTTTCAGCTTTTATCGACTCTGGGGCTGAGGGAAACTTTATCAGTTCCAGCTTTGCGGCCAATCTCAGGATGCCACTCTCCCGTCTGAAGCAACCCCCGGCTTAACTGGAGTGAAACTTGCCATGGTTACCCACTCTACAGCTCCGGTGAGTCTCCTCGTTTCTGGAAATCACCAGGAGAGCATTGCTTTCCATGTAATAGATTCCCCCAAAGCTGATGTTGTGTTAGGCCACCCATGGCTAGCTCAGCACGGTCTACACATTGATTGGTCTAATAACAGAGTGTCAAGCTGGAGCCCTTTCTGCCTAAATCATTGTCTGCGTGTTGCTCATGCTTCTCAAAGCCCGGTTCCTCTGCCTACAGAAGAGTTCCCCGACCTGTCCTCTGTACCCCCTGAATATCTGGACTTCAAGCTGGTATTCAGCAAGACTCGGGCCACCACCTTATCCCCACATCGTCCCTATGATTGCGCTATAGATCTCCATCCAGGAACCTCGCCACCTAGGGGCCATCTGTATTCCGTCTCCACCTGAAAGGGAAGTGATGGACGGGTATATCCAGGAGGCCCTGGCTGCAGGAATTATCTGTCCCTCTTCCTCCCCAGCAGGGGCAGGGTTCTCCTTTGTAGCCAAGAAGGACGGGTCCCTGCGTGGACTATAGAGGTCTCAATAAGATCACCGTTAAGAACTGCTATCTTCTTCCTCTTATGTCATCTGTATTTGAATTGCTCCAGGGTGCTTCTGCTTACCATCTGGTCCGCATAAGAGCGGGGGATGAGTGGAAGACCGCGTTCAATGTGCCATCTGGGCACTATGAATATCTGGTAATGCCTTTCGGACTTTCTAATGGTCCTGTTGTGTTCCAGTCCCTGGTGAATGACATTCTCAGAGATATGCTGAATCAATTCATATTTGTGTACTTAGATTACATTCTGATATTTTCTAGGTCCCTCTCTGAATACATCCAGCACGTCCGTCGGGTGCTCCAATGACTCCTGAAGAATCAGTTATTTGTGAAGGCAGAAAAGTGTGAATTTCACTGGAGTTCAACTTCATTCCTGGGATATGTGATCAGCGCTGGAAGAATCCAGATGGACCCTCAGAAGATCAAGGTGGTAGAGGAGTGGCCACAACCCACCTCTCGACGAGATGTCCAACACTTTCTTGGGTTTGCCAACTTCTATCACCGATTCATTCGAAATTTCAGCATCCTGGCCACCGTGCTGACTGCTCTAACCTCCTCCAAGTCGAAGTTCGCCTGGAATCCAGCAGCTGAGAAAGCCTTTTCTGATCTAAAGACTCGTTTCACCATGGCACCTATCCTCCTTGAGCCCGATCCTACAAGGCAGTTTATTGTAGAGACTGACGCCTCTGATGTAGGAGTAAGGGCTCTACTGTCACAGCGTTCAGCAGAGGACAACAAGCTACGCTCGTGCGCCTTTTTTTCCCACAAATTTTTGCCCGCAGAACGCAACTATGACATCGGCAATCGAGAGTTATTGGCTGTTAAACTTGCTCTTGAGGAATGGCAGCATTGGCTTGAGGGAACGACTACTCCTTTTCTAGTCTGAATGGATCACAAGAACCTGGAATATATCCGTTCAGCCAAACGCCTCAACCCGCCAGGCTCGGTAGTCCCTGTTTTTTGCCCGTTTTAGATTCACCCTGGCCTACCGTCCTGGCTCAAAGAACAGCAAGCCTGACGCACTCTCCAGGCAGTTTCCAACAACCGACGAGGCACCTGAGGTTGCGACCATTCTCCCCAAGCAATGTCTGGTCGCCGCAGCACAGTGGGAGATTGAATCTGTGGTCCAGTCTGCCCAGCAGGGCGAGTCTGTTCCTAGTGCCTGCTCTGCTAAACTATTGTATGTTTCCCCAGTCTGTCCGCTCCCAGGTTCTCCAGTGGGGACACACCTCCAGACTGGCATGTCACCCTGGCATCAGACGCACGACGGCTTTCATCAGTCGAAGATTTTGGTGGCCATCCCTGAGGAAGGATATTGAGAGCTTCATTTCTGCCTGCCCAGTCTGTGCACAGAACAAGACCAACTGGTCTCCTGCAATCCCTGCCTGTTCCTAGAAGACCCTGGTCACACATCGCACTGGACTTTGTCACTGGACTCCCTCCATCTGACGGTAACACTACCGTTCTTACCATACTGGATCATTTTTCCAAATCGGTCCACTTAGTTCCCCTTCCCAAGCTGCCCTCTGCCAAGGAGGCTGCCAACCTGGTGATTCAGCATGTTTTCCGTATTCACGGTCTCCCCATTGAAGTGGTATCAGATAGAGGTTCACAATTTACCTCCCACTTTTGGAGGGCCTTTTGCAAACTACTCGGGATCAGGGTTAACCTCTCATCTGGGTTTCATCCACAGAGTAATGGCCAGACCGAGTGGGCTAATCAGCAGATGGAGGTGATGCTCTGTTGTGTGACACCTCAGGAGTCTTCCTCTTGGAGTCAGCAACTTCCCTGGGTCGAGTACGCCATTAATTCTTTGCCTTCTGCTTCATCAGGTTTATCACCATTCCAGTGCTGTCTTGGCTATCAACCCCCCTTATTCGCATCTCAGGAGGAGGAAGTGGACGTTCCCTCAGCCGAAGCGTTTGTCCAGAGGTGTTCACAACTTGGAGACGAGTCCGAAAGGCGCTGCTTCAATCTACAGCCAGAATGAAGCAAGCAGACCATCACAAGCATTGAGGTCCCTCGTTACCACCAGGGTCAGAAGGTGTGGTTATCTTCGCGTGACATCCCCTTGAAGGTGGACTCCCGCAAGCTGGCACCATGCTACATTGGACCTTTCCCCATCACCAAGGTGATCAGCCCTTCGGTGGTATGTCTAAAACTACCCCCTACCCTTCGCAGAATCCGTCCTACATTCCATGTTTCAAGGATTAATCCCCTTGTCTGCAGCCCCACCTCCCCATCTCATCGATGGCTCAGAGACCGTCACTGTGTGCCGATTACTGGACGTTCGACACAGAGGTCGTGGACTGCAATACCTCGTTGATTGGGAGGGCTATGGCCCCGAAGAGAGGTGTTGGGTTCCCGCTCAAGATATCCTGGATCCCTCTCTCATTAAGGACTTTCATAGGAGCCATCCGGTACCAGCAAGAAGGGTGTCTGGAGACGCCCGTGGGGGTGGGGTACTGTTAAGAATCCAGCCTGAACAATGGGTCGAAGGGCCTCTGCTGGTAGCTCTGGATCACAATAGTCTTTAAATTCTGTTTTCTTTCACCTGGCCATGTGGGTTCTGGCCCAGCCCCTTTCCTTTTTGGACTTCCTCCAATTACCTGCTTGTCTCCTCATTTGAACCCACCTGTTTCTAATTTTCACTCATTACGCTGTTCATTTAAACCCTACCTTGACTAGCATTCTCTGCCAGTTCGTCCCAGTTCTGACCTGTGTCGTTCTAGCCTGTCATTGCGACTTCTGCCTACCGATTTTGCCTGATTCTGTGTTTTGGATTTTGCCTGTTCGTGGACCTGATTTTTGCCTGTGCACTCTGGATTGTCTGCCCTCGCCTGACTGCCTTTCCTGGTAAGACCTCTGCCTGCCATTTGGGATTCGTGCCTGCCTTCTGTTTTTGAAAGACTGTTGCCTTTGTGCTCCCTAATAAATCCTGGTGAAAAAGTATTCATTGGTCTGCACTCGAGTCCCACTGTAACCCGACACAACCAGGTAATCTATTTCTTTTAATATTTGGCATTACAGAGTTTCACTTATTTTCAGGATGGCATTTAGAGACCATCTTTTTCTGTGAAAATTTCTCATCAACATTGAAGTTTATCATTTTTTTTTGCTTTACTAGATTGAGTGCCATCCTTATCTACCTCAAGAAGATTTGATCTCCTACTGCACTTCTAACAATATTGTTGTGACAGCCTATAGTCCACTGGGATCTCCAGACAGACCATGGTACCTAACATAATTTGCTATTTTAGTAATGAGAAATTGCTAATATTGGAGTTTATTTTATAAAGTGACTTTCTGAAGCTGTTGTCCATGCAAATCTTTGGAAAGAGTTGTAATAAATTTCCAGTGTAATCTGGCCAACCTCTTGACATGAAAGAATCAAACTGCAAAGCTGTGTATCTTGAGGACACATAATGGAAAGACCATTGTCTGTCTCCATAAAATCTAAACAGTATAATTACTGTTTCCCATGTGTCTACCTGACACTTTGTCTACCTGATTTGCCATATTCTTCAAAACCTGATCATCCATTGAATTTTTTCCCCTTGGTACTTGAATTATAATGATGTATTTGCAAAAGTATTCTCTGCTTTGCTCTTATTAGACAATGATTGTTTTTGAGTAATTGATCCCCGATTTTTTTTTTAAACCATACTACAATTTTTGCACACTTAAACTACTGTCACTTGTACTGAGATACAGTGGAATACCTGTCTTGCATACTAATCATACAGATCAATTTGAGGAAGAACAAGGTAAAATACAAAACACAGAATAAAGTAACAGCTAGAGAGAAAGTGTAGAATAGACAATGAGGTGCAAGGTCTTAATGAGGTAGATTGTGATGTCAAGTTTATTTTATATGTAGTCCCCCAGCCACCCTCAGGGTCGCTCGGCTCACTGTTGTCTAGGGAAACAGCCCACGGCCCCGCCAAACTAGGTAATTAGTTTGTGTGGATGCTGTGATGTACCCCACCCCACCCAAATAACAGATAATACACCAGATATGATTAAATGATTTACAGTTTATAGATATTACTGGAACTATATAATGAATAGAATAAAATATAAAAGGAAAAGAAAAGGCGCCACACTTATCAAAGTTCAATCTCTTCGTGCACAAACACTTGGAGCTCAGGACCCTTCTTCTTCACCCTGCGACCCCTCGGACCACCTTGACTAGCCGCCTGGGACCAATAACAGTGGTCAACCAGATGCTCCACACGAGTCCGTCTGTCTCCTCTCCTCGTCGAACACCCTGCTCGGGATCGACCCCGTTAGCAGACATCACAGCACTTGGTCCATCCTGTCTCTCTCTCCCGCCTTGTCCCTCCAAAACCCCGTGCATACAAATCTTACAGATACACCAAAAACAACTATCCCAATTGGTTCATAACATCATCTTATCAGTAACGTGATTCAACAAACTGCTAGTGGGAGGACTTTCTCAGCATTTAACATAACAAAGAAGCCATTTTAATTAGCCTACACAGTAACATAAGAGACAAAACCCCCTTACATATAGAAGCAGAAACCCTACAGCACAATACAGGCCCTTCAGTCCACAAAGCTGTGCTGAACATGTCCTTACCCTAGAAATCACCCAGGGTTATTCATAGCCCTCTATTTTTCTGAGCTCCATGTATCAATTCAGGAGTCTCTTAAAAGACCCTATCATATCCACCTCCACCACTGTCGCCGGCAGCCCATTCCATGCACTTACCACCCTCTGCTTGTAAAAATAAAACAATTTACCCCTGACATCTCCTCTGTACCTACTTCCAAGCACCTTAAAACTGTGTCCTCTCACGCTAGCCATTTCAGCCCTGGGGAAAAAGCCTCTGACTATCCAGACAATCAATGCCTCTCATCATCTTGTACACCTCTATCAGGTCATCTCTCATCCTCCTTCACTCCAAGGAGAAAAGGCCGAGTTCACTCAACCTATTCTCAAGGCATGCTCCCCAATCCAGGCAACATCTTTGTAAATCTCCTCTGCACCCTATCTTGTTACAAGGGGGTGCTGGGAACGGACCTAAATGTGAGACACAGACACTGAAGTACAAAGGAACAGGACTTGACTGGAGTAGGGACGTGACAGGATTCAGACCAGGAGCAAAGACAAGAATACAGACCTGGGCTAGGGAAAGCAGAACCAGGACTAGAAACCTACAGACTAGGAGACAAGGCTTCGACTCTGAGCCCGAGACTGGACAAGGACCCAGAACCTGGGTCTTGCCTCGGGCTCAGACCCCAGAACCAGGCAAGGACATGACATGGCTTCAGGCTGGGGCCTGGGGACTTCAGGCTTGGGTTCTTGGAGCTTGGCTTGGGATCCTCGAGGCTAGTGTTCTTGGAGGAACTCCTGGGCAGGACACAGAACTTCACCCCGCAGAGGCATGGACAGGGAGGGACAGACCCAACCGCAGGGTAACAGCAAACAGCCTGCTTACCCGACGGAGGCAAGGGACAGGAAGGGACAGAACCAACCGCATGGTAACAGCAATCGGCTTGGCTTACCCAACGGAGGCAAGGGACAGGAAAGGAGCTCAATCCAGGGTGGCTCTGAGTCTCAGGGCAGCCAGCAACCTTGGCTGGCTACAGAAACAGCCAAATCCATACCACAATGACTACTCCAACAAGTGGCAACAAGGCTCCATGAAGCAGTGGTCCTCCAACCAGGCCTAGATATCACAAATGCTTTCACTAGCCTTCCATCAACAGGTTGCTCCAAGGAGGACTGACAAGACAAACCAGCAGCTCACACTCAACCCCAAGGCTACTTATATTCCAAGCCCCAAGATGGGAATCAGGTGCCTATGATTAACTCAAACAAGGGACAGCTGGAAGACCCGGAGTCCTGAGTTCACGGACCTGACTGTGAACCAGAATGCAGACTTCACGTACCGGACCATGGCATTTCTATGGTTTCCACATCCTTCCTATAGTGAGGTGACCAGAACTGAGAACAGTACTCCAAGTGGGGTCTGACCAGTGTCCTATAGAGCTGCAACATTACCTCTGGGCTCCTAAACTCAATCCTACATTTAATGAAGGCCAATACACCATATGCCTTCTTAACCAGAGTCAATCTGCACAGCAGCTTTGAGTATCCTATGGACTCAGAGCCCAAGATCCCTCTGATCCTCCACACTGCCAAGAGTCTTACCATTAATGTTATATCCTGCCATCATATTTGTCCTACCAAAATGAACCACCTCACACTTATCTGGGTTGAACTCCATCTGCCACTTCTCAGCCCAGTTTTGCATCCTATTGATGTCCTGCTCTAACCTCTGACAGCCCTCCACACTACCCACAACACCCCCAACTTTTGTGTCATCAGCAAATTTACTAACCCATCCCTCCACTTCCTCATCCAGGTCATTTATAAAAACCACGAAGAGTAGGGGTCCCAGAACAGATCCCTGAGGCACACCACTGGTCACCGACCTCCATGCAGAATATGACCTGTCTACAACCACTCTCTACCTTCTGTAGGCAAGCCGGTTCTGGATCCACAAAATAATGTTCCCTTGGATTCCATGCCTTCTTACCTTCTCAATAAGTCTTGCATGGGGTACCTTATCAAATGCCTTGCTGAAATCCATATACACTACATCTACTGCTGTACCTTCAATTTGTTTAGTCGCATCCTCAAAAAATTCAATTAGGCTCCTAAGTCATGACTTGCCTTTGACAAAGCCATGCTGACGATTCCTAATCATATTATGCCTCTCAAAATGTTCATAAATCCTGCCTCTCGGGATCTTTTCCATCAGCTTGCCAACCACTGAAGTAAGACTCACTGGTCTATAATTTCCTGGGCTATCTCTACTCCCTTTCTTAAATAAGGGAACAACATTCCCAACCCTCCAATCCTCTGGAACCTCTCCCATCCCCATTGATGATGCAAAGCTCATTGCCGGAAGCTCAGCAATCTCCTCCCTCGCCTCCCACAGTAGCCTGGCGTACATCCCATCCATCCCGGTGACTTATCCAACTTGATGCTTTCCAAAAGCTCCAGCATATCCTCTTATTTAATACCTACATGCTCAAGCTTTTCAGTCCACTGTAAGTCATCCCTACAATCACCAAGATCCTCTTTAGTCGTGAAAACTGAAGCAAAGTATTCATTAAGTACATTTGCTATCTCCTCCAGCTCCATACACACATTTCCACTGTCACACTTGATTGGTCCTATTCTCTCACGATTTATCCTCTTGCTCTTCACATACTTGTAGAATGCCTTGGGGCTTTCCTTAATCCTGTCCGCCAAAGCCGCCTTATGGCCCCTTCTGGCTTTCCTAGTTTCATTCTTAAGCTCCTTCCTGCTAGCCTTAATCTTCTTGATTTCTATCATTACCTAGTTTTTTTTTAACCTTTTGTAAGTTCTTCTTTTCTTCTTCACTAGATTTACAACAGCCTTTGTACACCACAGTTCCTGTACCTGTACCCTACCATCCTTTCCCTGTCTCATTGGAACGTACCTATGCAGAACCCCACGCAAATATCCCCGAACATTTGCCACATTTCTTCCGCACATTTCCCTGCAAACATCTGTTCCCAATTTATGCTTCCATTCCTGCCTGATTGCCTGATATTTCCCCTTACTCCAATTAAACGCTTTCCTAACTTGTCTGTTCCTATAGCTCTTGAATGCTATGGTAAAGGAGATAGAATTGTGATCACTATCTCCAAAATACTCGCCCATTGAGATCAGACATCTGACCAGGTTCATTTCCCAATACCAGATCAAGTGCAGCCTCTTCTCTTATAGATTTATCTACATATTGTGTCAGGAAACCTTCCTGAACACCTAACAAACTCTACACCATTTAAACCCCTCACTCTAGGGAGATGCCAATCGATATTTGGAAAATTAAAATCTCCCACAACAACCCTGTTATTATTACACCTTTCCAGAATCTGACTCCTTGATGTCCCTGTTACTATTGGGTGCTCTACAAAAACCACCCAGAGTTATTGACCCCTTCCTGTTCCTAACTTCCACCGATAGAGATTCTGCAGACATTGTCTCCATAACTTCCTCCTTTTCTGCAGCCATGACACTATCTCTGATCAACAGTGCCACGCCCCCACCTCTTTTGCCTCCCTTCCTGTCCTTTCTGAAACATCTAAAGCCTGTCACTCGAAGTAACCATTCCTGCCCCTGAGCCATCCAAGTCTCTGTAATGGCCACAACATCATAGCTCCAGGTACTGATCCACACTCTAAGCTCATCCGCTTTGTTCATAATACTCCTTACATTAAAATAGACACATCTCAAACCACCTGTCTGAGTGCGTCCCTTCTCTATCACCTGCCTATTATCCCTTTCGCATTGTCTCCAAGCTTTCTCTATTTGTGAGCCAACTGCCTCTCGCTCCTTCACTTCAGTTCAGTTCCCACCCCCCAGCAATTCTAGTTTAAACTTTCCCCCGGAGAACTACTTAATAGCCTTACGAGAGCAGGGTAAAAGCTATCCTTGAGTTTGGTCGTATGTGCTTTCAGGCCAGTGCTATCTTTTGGCCGATGGGAGAGGGGAGAAGGATGTCTAGCGAATGATTTATTGGGGCACTGGCCTGAGAAGTGTAGACAGGGTCCATGGAGGGGAGGCTAGTTTCTGATATGCTCAGCTGTGTCCACCATTCTGCAGTTTCTAGTAGTTATGTACTGCATCTACTCTGTGATGTATCCAGCTAGGATGCTGTCTATGGTCCGGCAATTGAAAATTGCTGAGGATTGATGGGGACATGCCAGATTTCTTTCGCCTCCTGATGAAGTAGTTGTTGGTATGCTTTTTGACTGTGATTAGGCCAGGATAGGCTATTGATCATGTTCCCTCCTAGAACACACGGTTGACAGACAGGAACATTTACACAGCCCCCTTCCTGAAGTTAATAACATGTTCTTTTGTCTTCCTGACTTGGGAGAAGTTGTAACACATTACTATCCACCCTTTCCTTCTTGTACTCTGACTTGCTGTTGGGGTATGGTGTCATTTGCAAACTGGTAATTGGAGCAGAATCTGCCCAATTTGTTCCTCCATTACACTTCCACTGCTTGGCTTCTTGAATACACCAGTCATGTGAAAACATTATTTGGTTGTTTTTTTTTTATGAGAACATGAAATGCTAACAGGAATAGGTTACTTGTTTCTTTGAGCTTACTTGAATAAATTCTGTACTTAAAAATTCTCTCCCGTACTGAGTTACCTTAATCTGTACTACATTCCCACTATTTTAAACCCCTCTAACCCTTTGAACATAAGTCGGCCCCATCTAACCTAATGAACCTGACAAGAGTATCTGTTCCAGTTGTGACAGCTGCAAGACTGATATGCTCAGCTGTGTCCACTACTCAAAAAAAATTCCCTTAATAAATCTAACATATCAACAGCCATCCATTAATCTGCTTTCTCTTTCTCCTTCTTTGCTCATTGATGTACAGAGTAATTTAGAGTACTGATTTTGAGATCCTCATTAACTTTCCTAATCTGTCTGTGTGCTGAGCTTCTGCATGCCACCTGTACCAATACATAGCACGTTGATGGCTTATTGCTTTTGCCCTTCAGAATTCTGTCCTCTGCGCTGCCTATGTTACCCCGCTTCTTAATTTGTATTGTCTTATTCCGAGCTTTCTCAGTTTGTTTGACAGCGACTTTCTGCAACATATGCTACAGGGAAGTCCTTTTCTCATGCTCAGCAGAAACTTCATAAATAAAAGTATACAGTACCATTACATTTATTGAGGTTGGATGAATTTTTGGACAATGGGAAATTAAAGGTTATGGGATCATGCAGAAAAGAATGAACTTAATACAAGTGAGTTGTGGAGCAGGTATGAGAGACCACTGGGTTGCTACCGTTGTGTTCTTGTAAAAAGATGTTGAGGATTCTGAATTTAGTTTACAAGATGATTTTTGCTGGATGTACATGCATTAAAGTGTTACGAGACAACAGGACCCTGGAACCCAAATGAATATGAAGTATCTTAATCAAAAAATGTATCACATTTAATGAGTGAAATGCAGGAGAAGAAGGGTTTAGTTTGAGGCGAGTCAGTTTGAGAAATAAACGGACGCTGTCGAGGAGAGGGCAGATTTCACTGTCTAAGATGACAACAGATCAGAGCCTGTAACAAAACAACACTGAAGAACACTAGTTATAACCTTAAACTGCCAAAAGACCGATTAAACAAGCATCAGATAAGGCATTGTTTAGTTTGAGGCAAGTTTCAGGGTTTAAACTCTGGTTACCTGGAAACCAAAAACAAATACCTTAGAAAGCTGGCTTTAAGAAAGAAACGGACGCTGTCCATACCAGTCAGTCGACTTAGTGTCGTTGGAACTTGTTGGGGAGGAGAGACATCGTGTCTAACCAGATGCCACTGGTAAAGAGAGCGATTGCACTATCCAACCCTGCAGTTGAAAGGAAAGTTACTGTCCAGCCAAATTCGGAGAATGAAGAATCACAATCCAGTACGACACCAGAGTTGTGAGAAAGTCCACCAACAATCTGATCCACAGGTGGGAGGAGAGCCACTGTGTTGTCTGAGGGAAACCAGATTGATTGTTGAGCCCGACCCCAAGCAAGGAAAACCATCGTATCGGTGAGAAAAAGTGTTGTTGGAACTTGTTGGTGAGGAGGGACATCGTGGCTAACCAGACGCCAAGCATTAGAGTCAGAGAACTGCCTAGCAACATATATTAGGTTTAAAAAGAGGAATTTTCAATGGTTCTTGTTTCGATCCTGTAAATACTGTACAGCCACGAGTCAATTGAAGATCAATCACTAGGGCCGGTCTACGGTTTGAAAGACCGAGTGTGGTCTAAACAAAGGCTTTCTGCGGGGGTTGGGAGGGCTGAGGGCTGGCTGCTGCGGGAGTGGCTGAGTGGACGAGGGAGTTAGCTGCTGGCTGTGGGGTGTTGTGGGGGACATTCTGTGGGAATATTGACCAACGGCCTGTATAGGTCCGGAATGATATTTGTACACGGTCCCTTGAAAACTCTGATAAGATGGCAGGGAGGGAGACTGATGGTGACTGCAATAGCACGGAGTGTGAGTGGGAAGAGGTGGGGAGAGGGACTAAGAACAGGAAGATGATGGGTGAGAAGAGAAAAAAGTTGGGTCTAGTGTAAGTGGATTGGAAAGTGAGGGAAGAGAAGTTGAGGAGAAGGGCCCGAGGGCAAAATTGCTAAATGTAGTGATAAGATTTGAGGGGCAAGGGGGAGTAAAGAAAATCAATCCACTTAAGCTAACAAAAATCATTAGAGGACAAGTAGGGGAAGTGAACCATACGAGAATTTTGGGAGATGGAAACCTGCTGATAGGATGTAAAACTGAAGAGCAGGTGGAGAAGGCAATGAAGGTAACTAATGTTGGGAAAGTCAAAGTGTCCAGGGTTGTAAGAGTTGGAGCACAAAGGGTCAATGGTTGCAAGGGGGTGATATCTGGGGTTCCCCTCAGTGTTAATATGAAGGAGCTAGTGGAGAACTTGAGGGTGAGGAATAGTTCAGTGAAGACTGAGAAAAGAATGACAAGGGGAGCAGAGAAAAGGGAGACTGAAACCATTCTGGTAGAATTTGAGGATAAGGTGCCTCCAAAGGAGTTATATTTTGGATTTCTAAGATACAGTGTAAGAGAATATATATCAAAACCTGAGGTGTTTCAATTGCCAGGAGTTCGGGCATGTGGCCAAAGTGTGCAAAGGAAAGAGAAGATGTGCAAGGTGTGGTGGGGAACATGAATACGGAAAATGTGGACAGGGAGTGAGACCAAAGTGCTGTAATTGTGGAGGTAACCACAGTGTAGCGTACCGGGGATGTGAAGTGTTGAAAAAAGAGGTGGAGGTGCAGCAGATAAGGATGAAGGAAAAAGTCTCATATGCTGAGGCAGTCAAGTTGGCAGGACAGAAGAAAATGAATGAGGGAGGGTGTAGCAAAGAGCAAGTGGCAGCTAAAGGCAAGATAAGAAGAATGCATGGATAGAGAAGAAGAAATTGGTGACCTTTATAGCAGGAGTGGTAAACGCAACGTATGAGATCAAATCTAAAACTGAAAGGATTCAGATTATTGTGAAAGCTGCAGAGCACCATTCGGGTATGATAGGATTAAAATGGGAAGAAGTAAACGAACTCAGGGTACAGTCAAGTCAAGAGACAGTATGTGTGGGTTGATATTACTAATAATGCTACTTCTTCAATGGAATGCAAGAAGCCTGATTGCTAATGGACAAGGTTTCAAGCAGTTTATAGCGAGTAGGAGAGAAAAGCCAGATGTTGTGCATATCTAGGAGATCTGGTTAAAACCTAACTTAGATTTTGTTTTATATGGTTATGAGGCAGTAGGGCGAGACAGGAGAGAGGGTGGAGAAGGAGGATGTGCAACTTATGTAAAGCAAGGTATTCCTTATAGAATACTAGGTGTAGGAAGTGAACAAGAGTATGTGGTAGTAAAAATATGGGCTAAAAGGAAAGAGTTGGTGATTGTGAATTATTATAATCCATGCAAAAGACTAGAGTTAAACAAGCTTGAGGAGGTAGAAGGGCAGAATAGTAGTAACATTGTTTGGTGTGGTGATTTTAATGGACATAATGTATTATGAGGGAGTGACAGAACAGACATCAATGGTCAGGTAATAGGAGGAGTTGCTAGATGAGAAGTATTTAGTGTGCCTAAATGATGGCAGTAGCACTAGAATTGATGTTAATACAGGTAAAGAATCTGTGCTTGATCTTACATTAGTATCAAACTCCATTGCATCAGTATGTGATTGGTTAGTGTACGAAGGAACTGTAGGGAGTGATCATTACCCAATCTGGTGCAAGATAAATATTTCTGCTTCATTGGTCACAGAGAATACAGGTGGGAAATGGATCCTTGAGAAAACCAATTGGGAGAAATTTCTGGAAAAAAGTGATATATATCTAAGTCAGGTCAATGATGGAATGGACGTAGAAACACTTGACAGCATATTAAAACAAGGTATAATATCAGCTGCATTAGAATCCATCCCTAAAAGTAAAGGAAGAATAAAGAGAATAATACCATGGTAGGATAATAATTGTAAGGAAGCGGAGAATTAGAAATAAGGCATTTAAACTGGTTAAAAGAACTCATAACTTCCAACATATGATTCAGTACAAACAAGCTCAGGCAGTAGTAAGGAGGACAATAAGACATGCTAAAAGAACGTACTGGAGAAAGTATTGTGATTCAGTCGGAACCACAACTCAAATAGGAGAAGTGTGGGGGATGATAAAAAGGATGGGAGGGGACAAGAGAGAGTGGAGTTACCCAGTTCTGGTTGATGGAACTGTGACTGCAGTAACAAATAAGGAAAAGGCAGAGTTGTTGGCAAACACTTTTGTTATGGTACATAGTCCCGATAATTTGTCTGAGAAGGGTAGAAGAGGTAGAGAGAGAACAACAGCTGAAAATATGGAGGCTTTGTGTAGGAAAACTAACCTTGACGGTGTGCAAGATGTCCCTTTCAGCATGGGAGAATTAAGAAAGGCACTAGATAAAACAGGAAAGACTGCGCCAGGTAAAGTTGAAATAAGTTATAGTATGATAAAACACTTGAATGAAGGAAGTCTGGAGAAACTACTGCTTCTGTATAACAAAGTCTGGAATGAAGGGAGAATACCAGGGAGCTGGAAAGAGGCAATAATTATTCCAATAAGAAAACCTGGGAAAGATGCCAGCAGGCCAGAAAACTACAGGCCTATTGCCTTAACATCACATGTATGTAAACTTATGGAACGTATGATAAATGAGAGATTAGTGTACTTCTTGGAAAGTAGAAGTATGTTGGCTATGTATCAAAGCGGGTTCAGGAAAGGAAGGAATACTATGGATCCAGTGTTGTGTCTAGAGGATGAAATAAGAAAAGCTTAAGTAAATAAAGATACAGTGGTTGCAGTTTTTTTGATGTTGAGAAAGCTTATGATATGTTATGGAAAGAGGGGCTCCTAATCAAGCTACATTTAATGGGAATTGGGGAGGGCGATGTTCAATTGGGTTAAGGACTTTCTAAATGGGAGAACTATTCAGGTGAAGATAGGATCAGAGCTATCGAGCCAGTATGTTGTAGAAAACAGGACGCCTCAGGGGAGTGCAGTGAGTCCAACTTTATTCTCCATTTTGATAAATGATGTATTCGTAAATATTCCAACGGAAATGGGGAGATCATTGTTTGCAGATGACAGGGCTTTGTGGAAAAGAGGGAAAAATATTGAACATATAGATAAGAAAATGCAAGATGGGATTAATCAAGTAGAAGGGTGGGGGACAAAGTGGGGTGTTAATTTTTCAGTGAAGACAAAAGTATATGGGAGGGATGGAGCCAAGAGCTGGACAGTTGATTGGCAAAAGGGATATGAGAGGATCATGGGACAGGAGGCCTAGGGAGAAAGAAAGGGGGATGTGGGATGCCCAGAGATGGGCAAGGGGTCTAGTGAGAGGGACAGGGGGAGAAAAAGGAGAGAGAGAAAAAGAATGTGTGTATATAAATAAATAAATAAATAATGGATGGGTTACAAGGGGGAGGTGAGACATTAGCGGAAGTTTGAGAAATCAATGTTCATGCCATCAGATTGGAGGCTACCCAGACAGAATATAAGGTGTTGCTCCTCCAACCTGAGTGTGGCTTCATCTTTACAGTAGAGGAGGCCATGGATAGACATATCAGAATGGGAATGGGACGTGGAATTAAAATGTGTGGCCACTGGGAGATCCTACTTTCTCTGGCGGACAGAGTGTAGGTGTTCAGCGAAACGAACTCCCAGTCTGCGTTGGGCCTCGCCAATATATAGAAGGTTACATCGGGAGCACCGGACGCTGTATATCACCCCAGCCGACTCACAGGTGAAGTGTCGCCTCACCTGGAAGGACTGTCTGGGGCCCTGAATGGTAGTAAGTGTAAATGCATGTGTAGCACTTGCTCCACTTGCAAGGATAAGTGTCAGGAGGGAGATAGGTGGGGAAGGATGGGGGGGACGAATGGACAAGAGAGTCGTGTAGGGAGCAATCCCTGCGGAAAGCAGGGGGGCGGGAGGGAAAGATGTGCTTAGTGGTGGGATCCCGTTGGAGGTGGCAGAAGTTATGGAGAATTATATGTTGGACCCGGAGGCTGGTGGGGTGGTAGGTGAGGACAAGGGGAACCCTATTCCTAGTGGGGTGGTGGGAGGATGGAGTGAGAGCAGATGTACGTGAAATGGGGGAAATGCGTTTGAGAGTAGAGTTGATAGTGGAGGAAGGGAAGCCCCTTTCTTTAAAAAAGGGGGACATCTCCCTCGTCCTGGAATGAAAAGCCTCATCCTGAGAGCAGATGCGGTGGAGACGGAGGAATTGCGAGAAGGGGATGGCATTTTTGCAAGAGAGAGGGTGAGAAGAGGAATAGTCCAGATAGCTGTAAGAGACAGTAGGCTTATAGTAGACATCAGTAGATAAGCTGTCTCCAGAGACAGAGACAGAAAGATCTAGAAAAGGGAGGGAGGTGTCGGAAATGGACCAGGTAAACTTGAGGGCAGGGTGAAAGTTGTAGGCAAAGTTAATGAAGTCAACGAGCTCAGTATGCGTGCAGGAAGCAGCGCCAATGCAGTCGTCGATGTAGCGAAGGAAAAGTGGGGGACAGATACCAGAATAGGTTTGGAACATAGATTGGTCCACAAAGCCAACAAAAAGGTAGGCATAGCTGGGACCCATATGGGTGCCCATAGCGACACCTTTAGTTTGGAGGACGTGGGAGAAGCCAAAGGAGAAATTATTAAGAGTAAGGACTAATTCCGCTAGATGGAGCAGAGTGGTGGTGGAGGGGAACTGGTTAGGTCTGGAATCCAAAAAGAAGCGGAGAGCTTTGAGACCTTCCTGATAGGGGATGGAAGTATATAGGGACTGGACAACAATAATTGGTTGGATAGGTTGGGTGAATGTTTGTTCTCCTTCCAGTACCTTATCTATTGGTGTAAAAAGTTTGGAAGGATGGAAATCTGTTCTTTAATTTAGGATGTAACTTTTTTTTTTACAGGAACTACCAGTTTTAGTGCTGTGCCTGGTAATTCTGGTGTTCTGAGCCAGAAAGGGGTAGGTTCTATTCCCATAGTTGTCAGCAATGTGCTTAGGACCTTGACTAAAGCGGCTCTTTGCCCAGTGGATGGATGTCCCACCTTTTAAGTTAACACTGCTTTCATTGTTCCTGATTTTGTCACATTATAGCAGACATCCCACCTGTCCCAGAAGTTCCAAGAGCCTCCCGAATATTAATAGTGGCTCTCGGAAATCATTTTTTTTTGAGAGAGAGAGATTTTTTTTCAAAAAAAGGAAATATAAAACGTACATCACCCCAGACTACCCTAAAGTGTACCCCTGGTCAAACTAATGACAGTGTTGCTCGCTGCACTATTTGCAACAGTGACTTCTCTATTGCCCATGGAGGGTTAAAATGTAAAAGACATGTTCAGGTGAGTTTAACAGGTGTCATTCGTTCATTAGCATAGCTAACGTTATTTAAACTAGCTGGCTAGCTGCTAAGGAGCTACTCTATTGCAGACATCTCACCTCTCCCGAAAGTTCTGGGAGTCTCCCACAAATTGATGGTGCTACCTCCCTGAAATAAGTTTTTGCAGGGTGGGATGTCTGTTATAGTGCCCTACTATCCGAAGGGATTTTGGGGCTGAATGGCAAATTTAGAGTGCTTGTGTACAGGCCCTCATGTGAAAAGGCATTTCCAACATGACAATTCAGCAGCCTCTTCTGTGACCTGGGCAGTTTCCTTTCAATATAGGAAATCAAGGTTTGCCTATCACTTCATTTGGAATCTCACTTCTGCATATAAATCACATGGTGGGGATTCCAAAACATCTGGGCAATAGAATCCACTCTACATTTAAGTAGCAAATCCGCAATTGTCATTAATATTCTACAGCAGGCTATTGGCACTAACTATAGTGGATTTGGTTTCAGGTGTTGATCCGGTTCCAGATTCAAAGAAGGCTGGGTGTAATTCCAAAGTCTGTCACTCCAGAATGAATTAAGAAAAACTTTCAGGAAAGTAAGATTTGAGGTATTGTGTCCTGTACATTTCCTGGCCTGTTTCCTCTTAACCTGTGTTGCAGTTCCCTGGAACACCTGCAATTACCCTTCCATTGGTTGCCCCTAGATTACTGGGGACTACTTAAAAGCAAGGCCACATCCACTTTCTCTCTTATATTCTGCAGCCAGCACTACATCACCCTTTTCCCCCCATTTAATTTAATAAAAATCTTTTGTAATTCTTGTTGTGGCCTGACATCTGTGTTACCTGCTGAGAGCAGAGGTTGTAACATAATGGGGGCTCGTCCATTTTTTTTTTATTTTGAAAAGATGCACCAAATTTGTTTGCCCCTAGATTTTTGAAGTGTACAGGCCTTTTATGTTCTCTTGTGGTGTGCTGCTGTCTTGCCATTTTTCTTCCGTTTGGTATAACTGCTGGGTGAGTGTGGTTGCTTGAGTGCTGTTAAGTTAGCTAGTGCACGAGTATGCTGGTTAGAGAGGGAATGTATTCCAGCTGAACTGAGTAAATCAGTTTTTCCTATGGGTCACTCCATTGTTTTCAAGGTGTTCCTAGGTAGAGACATTATCTGATAAGATGAGCATTTCTTAACTGCATGACCATAGGCTGATGGCCTATGCTTCCTGAATTTTTGCTTTTAAAGTCACCTCTTGTCCAGTACACCTCAGAAGATAAGTAGGGTTGTTCATTTGATTCTTAGATCTGCACTTTTTTGTGTGTTTAGATTAGCACTCAATCGCCATTCTCATTTTGGTGTGTGTGGGATGGGGAGGGGGGAATGAGAGAAAGCTTAAGTGAATAGGTTAAGTTGGGAGAGTTAAAGTGACTAAATTTTAGGTACTTTTGTGGTGGATCCATAATTGGCTTCTGTGAAGTTCTACCTTTGAACTTGTTTGTAAACTACTATCCTGAGTTTTGTTAATTAGGATGACTGGTAGTCTCCATTGAAGAATTATGCTTGTCTGGGGTAGGTAATCCATTCTATGCTATTCTGGTATTTGAGAGGTAACATCTAGTTTTAATTTTGTAATTATGGTCTTAATGGCTATTTTCTAGAGCAAAATTTGCCACATGTCATATCTAGGTAGCTATGTGCTGTACTGGGCCCTCGTGTGTGTCGTGTACACAGTGTTGCTTTGTAATAAACGGCCCAATTGTAAGTTGTGCTTATTTCTATACCTTGTCAGTGCTTCAGTGTAGGGAAACTTTTAAATATGGCATCTGTTGAAGAGTTCATTAAAGCTCCTTCTCAGGAGCTGCTTAAGCAGTTTACAGAAGATCAACTTTTGCAGCTGGCCTCTGATTACAAAATTGAGCTTACTAACACTGAAAATGGTTGAAAGGAGTGTAAAAGTTGTCATCAGGTAAGTGTTGATAGACACTGGGGTTCTTGAAGTTAGCTTCCCACCCCCCGGATGCCCAAACCTATTCCTTTGTCAGAGGCTGTCATTGAGTTGCGGCTAAACGAGATAGATAGTGCTGCAAGAAAAACAATTAGTGGACAGGCACAAGGAACACCAAATGCATTTAGAACATGAATGTTTCCTTATGGAATTGTAGTTTAAGAAGTCTCCTAGATTAATCCTTCTGTATTTGATGTAGGTAGCCATTGTAAGTAAGTTCCACCATTTGCAGAGAAGGATGCCGAAGTACTTCTCTCATTTTGAATGTGTGGCTACCACTTCAAAGTAGCCTAAACGTGGGTAAAGCCACGGAAGCCTACTCTGCTCCAAGCACTGAAAAGAGCTCAGATTATGATGGGGTCAAAGTGGCTATCTTGAAATCTTATGAATTAGTTCTTGAGTCTTATCGGCAACACTTTATTAGCTATAGCAGGGGTCGGCAACCTTTTTGCCTCTGTGGGCCAGATCGCGTATTAATGAGCAGACGGTGGGCCAGATAAATGCCTTAAACAACTTGAAATATGGGAATTATCCATTTAAATACATCTAGTTATGCTTTGCCTCAAATTAGTGAATAACGCATGCTAGAAAATCATTTGTGCTTAACCAAGGATGCCAATTAGTAATCAAAGAACTCAGTTTAGTTGCAATTTATTTCAATCAAGGCATCTTTTGAATCTATTAAAAGGACACAAAGAATCTTTAAACATAAAACCTATGAACATGATGCATTGAATGGTGGTAAATTAAGTATAATAAAAAAGAAAATTTTAATGCAAACAGTTGATAAATCAATGTGAAACTTGATGCTGTTTGTTGCTTGAAAGCTTCTCAATACTGAGTGTCAGACTTGTTGATGCCAAGAGCAAGACATTATCCAGATGGGCATCAGTCAATCTTGTTCTCAAATGGTTCTTGGTGTGCTTCATTTTTGAAAATAATTGCTCACACAGATAAGTGCTGCCAAACAATGATGCCATTTTATTTGCATGGTCCACATTCTTTGACAAACTCTCCATCTCTGAAAGGTTTCACCTGTTCTGCAATACGTTTTGAGACTTCGTAGCTGGCACGGGTATTTCCTTCATTTTCACTGCTTTTCTTGGCAAAAAATGATGTTTGTTTTCTGAAACTAGCCTTCATTCACTCAACTTCATCTTTTCTTGCTTGCTTAGTAAACTTGTTAAAATTTCCACTATGGTGGGTCTCGTAATGTCGCCTGATATTTGCCACCTTCTTCACAGCAACATTTTCTAGGCAAATGAGACAAACTGGTTTCCCAGCTTGCTCGATGAAGAATTAATCTAGTGTCCAAGTGTCTTGGAAATTTCGGCACTCAGTGTCTACCTTCCTGCGTTTTGCATTCATTGCCATTGGAATTTTTTTCATCAATTTTATTTTGAAACGCGAGTTATTCAACAAGTATCATAGCACATGTAAATATCTGAGTATTTAGTTTGGATTTCTGGTTAAAACACAGTGACGCTGTTTCTGTTTACAAATTTAAACGATCCCATCTGAAAACCTGCGCGTGCACGGAGAGTATCTAATACATAGTAATAAGGTAGTCTGCCTTCCCGTCATTCGTATATACCAGTGTTTGGTTTGAAACGAAACGGAACCTGGGGCCAGTGTAACAAGATGCCATGCATGTCCATCAGCGTGGTCATGTGAAACACTCAGAACAGGGAAAAATTGCTCGCGGGCCAGGTGAGCATAGTATCCCAATATTTGCTCACGGGCTGGTCAAAATACCTTCGCGGGCCGGATATGGCCCGTGGACCATAGGTTGCCTACCCCTGAGCCTATAGTAAGATTGACAGGAAAACGTGTTGTTTGTCCGGGGGGTGGGGGAGAGAGGGGTGAGTCTGCTTGACCAGTGGTGTTTAATTTCGACTTGGGCTAAAGAATGACTTGGTCAGCTCATCATGCTTGAGGAGTTTAAGAGCCTGTCTGCCTGATGTTGTATCTGTCTGCTTAAATGAGCAAAAGGCATCAACCCTTGAGCAAGCTGCCATATTGGAAGATGAGTAATGTCTTAACCCACAAAGTCGGTGTTACCTGTAAACAGCATGCTGGGGAAAAAGGCCTATCCTATCAAACACCATCTTTAAAACCAGTACCCCACCTCACCCTTGGCTAAGAATTTTAAATCTGAGAACATCTGAGACCCTGGAGAGACTTGTTCTGGAGCTGCTCCGGCCTATGGTTAGGCCACACTTAGATCCCCTCCAGTTCACCTACCAGCCCCGACTAGGAGTTGAGGATGCCATTGTCTACCTGCTGAACCGTGTCTACGCCCACTTGCACAAGCCAGCGAGCACTGTGAGGGTCATAATTTTTGACTTCTCCAGTGCGTTCAACACCATCCGCCCTGCTCTGCTGCGGGAGAAGCTGACAGCGATGTAGGTGGATGCTTTCCCGGTGTCATGGACTCTTGATTGGCAGACCACAGTACATGCAACACTGTGCGCCCGACAGAGTGATCAGCAGCACTGGGGCTCTGCAGGGGACTGTCTTGTCTCCCTTTCTCTTCACCATTTACACCTCGGACTTCAACTACTGCACAGAATCTTGTCATCTTCAGAAGTTTTCGGATGGCTCTGCCATAGTTGGATGCATCAGCAAGGGAGATGAGGCTGAGTACAGGGCTACGGTAGGAAACTTTGTCACATGGTGTGAGCAGAATTATCTGCAGCTTAATGTGAAAAAGACTAAGGAGCTGGTAGTAGACTTGAGGAGGGTTAAGGCACCGGTGACCCCTGTTTCCATCCAGGGGGTCAGTGTGGACATGGTGGAGGATTACAAATACCTGGGAATACGAATTGACAATAAACTGGACTGGTCAAAGAACACTGAGGCTGTCTACAAGAAGGGTCAGAGTCGTCTCTATTTCCTGAGGAGACTGTGGTCCTTTGACATCTGTCAGACGATGCTGAGGATGTTCTACGAGTCTATGGTGGCCAGTGCGATCATGTTTGCTGTTGTGTGCTGGGGCAGCAGGGTGAGGGTAGCAGACACCAACAGAATCAACAAACTCATTCGTAAGGCCGGTGATGTTGTGGGGATGGAACTGGACTCTCTGACGGTGGTGTCTGAAAAGAGGATGCTATCCAACTTGCATGCCATCTTGGACAATGTCTCCCATCCACTACATAATGGACTGGTTGGGCACAGGAGTACATTTAGCCAGAGACTCATTCCTCTGAGATGCAACACTGAGCATCATAGGAAGTCATTCCTGCCTGTGTCCATCAAACTTTACAACTCCTCCCTTGGAGAGTCAGACACCCTGAGCCAATAGGCTAGTCCTGGACTCATTTCCTGGCATAATTTACATATTACTATTTAATTATTTATTGTTTTATCACTATTTAATTATTTAAGGTGCAACTAACGAAAACCAATTTCCCTCGGGATCAATAAAATATGACTATGACTATGAATGCTACATTCCACTGTGTTTCTACTGCAACAAGCCTGGTCATCTAATTACTGAATGCTCAGTGCTTAATAAAAATCAGAAATCTGTGAAGTCTGTAGCTTTTGAGAAAACTGTAACAAATTCCTGTCTCCATTTGGTGACATCTCAAGCAAGGAACATGAGTTGGCTGGCTGGCTCTTCCTAATGGATGTTTCATTTCTCCTGCCTCTGACCTTGAGTCAAAGCAACCCATTAAGATCTGGAGGAACAGAGCTTTTCAGTCTGATTCTCTAGAATGTTTTGACATTGAGTCTGCTTTGGGTTCAGAGACACTTGTGAAAGAGTTTGGTACAGGTTTTTTATCCATGTCTTTGCATAACTTTTGTCTCCACTCAGGTTCAGTTTCTGGTGAAGTTGTTGCCCTTTGTTGCCAGATACCAATTGAAGGCATGTCTTTCATTCTAGGGAACAACTTGACGGGTAGTAGTGCTCCCTACTCCTGAAGTAACCTCTAATCCTGTGGTGCAGATCAGCTTGAGCTGACTATCCCAATACCTTTCTTGTTTGTGTTACTACTCATTGCAATGTCTAAGAAAGATCAAAGCAAAGGCAAGAGCTCTGACAATCTCCCTATATTGCCCTCTGTGACACTTTGATGGCTAAGGTGATGTAGATCTAACAGGGTTTGGCCACGAGTTTCCTCTTGTGAACAGCTAGTACTTGAACAGAAAAAGACCCTTCTGTCTCCTCTGAAGAGGTGGTCTCAGAGGAGACAATTTAGAGGCCTTGTTGTGGTTATTAGCAATGGGGTGATAGTGAGAAAGAGGACTCCAAAAGTGTCCATTCAGGACAATTTGAGTAGTGCCCTGATGTTTACCGATCGGACATAGTGCATTTGGCTCACAATCATAACCTCGCTGATCATTTGGGCACTAGGAAAGCTCTTGTGCACTTGGGCATTTCTTCTGGCCTGGTGTGAGGCCTGATGTAGCACAGTACCGTAAGTCATGCCAGGTGTGTCAGGTTGTTGGTAAGCTTAATCAGAAGATCCCTGTTGCTCCTCTACATCATCTACACTGTTTTAATTTCACAATCTAAATGTGTTTCTGCTGTTGCAGGTGTTTGATTTTCAGTTGAGCGATGAGGAAATGAAGAGTATTCTTTCCTTCAACAAGAATTGGTGATCTTCAGGAAAATGGTGAGATGTGTGCACGTCTATTCAGGCTGTCCAGCAGAAGTTGAGCATTACTTTTCCAACATTACCATATCTATTTTAACTTGCAGTGGTTGTAGTGTTTCTCATGCAGTGTGTTGAAACTCTGACTAAACACCAAGTTAAATCGGAGCCAATGAAGACAGAGTCGTAGTAAGGTTAACCATTCACTGTTCACTCTTCCACATTAACATCGTATGGTGAAAACCGTTGATAAAAGAATAAAAACATATGCAGCGTCTGTTTCATTCTGGAACCACGTGCGCTCTCTTCTTTTAGTGAGTGTCTCCAGCCGCCCGGAGTAGCGGGCGAGGGGGTCGTGTCAAACCGCCATTGGGCTCGAGCCGGGCTCAAGTTTGAAATTGAAAAGTCGGCACGCGCTGCTCCACCCACCGCTTCCTTAACAGAAACCGTGTTAATATTTTAACTTCAAATACATTCTTATGAACTTACGGCGTTGCTTCTGTAACAGGGGTCCCCAATCTTTTTTGCATTGCGGACCGGTTTAATATTGACAATATTCTTGCGGACTGGCTGACCCGGGGTGGGGGGGAAGGGGTGGGGGGTAGGGTTGCCAACGGACAAGAGTAGCGGTCAAATACCACACATCAAAGTTGCTGGTGAATGCAGCAGGCCAGGCAGTATCTCTAGGAAGAGGTACAGTCGACGTTTCGGGCCGAGACCCTTCATCAGGACGTCTCAGCCCGAAATGTCAACTGTACCTCTTCCTAGAGATGCTGCCTGGCCTGCTGCGTTCACCAGCAACTTTGATGTGTGTTGCTTGAATTTCCAGCATCTGTAGAATTCCTCGTGTTTAGCAGTCAAATACGTTGGGTTTATCCCAAGAAAGACTACAATGGCCATGAAGTCTTGCGCAGGTACCAGTGTGCATGTGTGTTCGTGCCGATTTTTTTTTTTAACAAATCATTTTTGGCGATTCTGGTCGGGGGGGGGCGGTGTTAATCACGACCGGAATATAGGTGATAAGTGGCTAATACACTCAATTTCATTTCTGAAAGGGTTTATCTAACGAATTTAATATTAAACACACAGCGCATATTTTCCTCGCATGAATATAGTGATAAGTCAGTTATCAGGGGAGGACGGGGAGCTTGAAGTAAGTGTTGAATGAACTTCCAGTATAAGTGGCAGAGGCAGGTTCAAAATTGGATAGGTATGTGGACAGGAAAGGAATGGAGGGTTATAGCCTGAGTGCAGATCGGTGGGACTAGGTGAGAGTAGCATTCAGCACGGACTAGAAGGGCAGAGATGGCCCGTTTCCGTGCTGTAATTGTTATATCGTTATATAAGTCACTTATAAGTCAATATCATCATAACATTTTAAGTAACATTTGGATATTAAACACATAGCCCGTATGAATATATAAAATCATTGCAACACACCAATATCGCTGAATCAGTGGGAGCCCTGGGCTTGTTTCCCTGCAACAAGACGGTCCTATCAAGGGGTGATGGGAGACAGCAATACTCGAACGGGGTTCCTTATGTCCAGTCTATTCCACAATTTAATTTTCGTTGCATTCATTGCAGAGATATGTTGGAAATGGAAGCAACGCTTTCAGTGCTTTCGTGGCTATCTCAGGATATTTAGCCTTGACTTTGATCCAGAATGCCGGCAGAGATGTTATGTCAAACATTTCAGCCCGCTGTCATTTGCAAGCTCGAAGAGTTGATCTTCTTCCCACACTGACATGGATGACGTGCGGGTAATAACCTCACGTGCATTCAAGCTCAACAGTGGCCGTGACAGAGAATGAGGAAAGGTACAGCTGACTCGTAGCGTTTCCTCGTGGCCTGGTAGCGCATGCTTTGTGGCCCGGTGGTTGGGGACCGCTGTTCTATAATGTTTCTTTGTGGGTAGAAACGGAACTCTTCACGATCATGCCATATGCATGGCACCCACCTTCACACCTTCACACCTTCCCAAACCGGAGTTACACATAAGACGCAGTGAAACCGGAAGTGACGTCACCACATGCCATGATATACCATAGACAATGAATTTACCTTTGTTAAACTGTAACATAATTATCAACCTTTAACTTTAACTAGAAAATAGTTGCAACAAATTATTTAAAACGTAGACCCAACAAAGTCAAATAAATGCCTTAAGGGCAACACACACCCCGCCTGACCTTTGTAAGGTCACTATAAACATGGTACAGAACTTTAGTCTCTAGATCAGTCTTTAGGTAGAAGTAGAACAATCTCTGTAACTGGTCTCAGGTTTCCTTTTCAGGGTTCGTTGTAAAGATGTGAACCGGTTGACTGCCTGCTCTTTGTTGTTTGGTAAGCACTGGCATGGTTCTCTGAACAGTAGTGGGGCGACCCAGTTGTTCGCTTCGTTTCTAAAGACCTTTGTGTTCATTATTTTTAAGAAGATGGCATCTTCCACTGATGGAGCAAGTTTATTATCGTGCTTAGTTTGAGCGAAGACTGATTGTCCCAGTGTCTTCTCAGTTACCTTACTATGCTCGTGCCTTTGTTGTGCTTCCTTGATACACGCAACACTTGTGGAGGGCTGAGAAGTTGAACGGTGGCCACTCTCTGTGTTTGTGTACGTTGCCAGGGCACACCTCTCCTATCAACACCCAGCCCAGATCCAGATGTTGGGCGAAGGGGGCGTTGTGTGGTCCATTGACCTGCTGCCTGACTTTGTGCACCCTAAGAACATCTCTTCTGAGCAGCAGGAGTATTTCTGCTTCCGGATCCAGTTCTGGGATGTGCTTGGCAATGTGGTGGAGATGGGGCTGGTGTATCACTGCACTTGGCGTCGTAATCTCGGATCGGTTATTCATGATCTCATTGCACTCTAAGAGTGGAGGGAGACAAATGACGACTTTGCCATCCAACGACTCGAGCTGGAAGCCTTCTGCCTTCCTGCCATATGCTTCTGCGATGCCAGAGCAAGTTCTGAGGTAGTATGGAAATGGATTACCCTTTACACTGAACAACTCAAAGAACTCTGGTCTTGCTAGTGAGTAGTTGCTCTGGTTGTCCAGAATTACACAGGCCTTGATGGCCTTGCCTTTGGCTCCCTTAGGGTATACCTTAGTGAGGTAGATTCTCGAGCACGAACAGCTCGACTGACCTGGACTGCAAACTTCTGTGCAGCTCGAGCTGACAATAGTTGTATCACAGCGATCCTCTCCCTCCCCACCAACAAGCAACACACATCAAAGTTGCTGGTCAATGCAGCAGGCCAGGCAGCATCTCTGGAAAGAGGTACAGTCAACGTTTCAGGCCGAGACCCTTTGTCAGGACTAACTGAAGGAAGAGTTAGTAACAGATTTGAAAGTGGGAGAGAGAGGGGGAGGGGGAGATCAAAAATGATAGGAGAAGACAGGAGGGGGAGGGATGGAGCCAAGAGCTGGACAGGTGATTGGCAAAGGGGATATGAGAGGATCATGGGACAGGAGGTCCGGGGAGAAATACAAGGGGGGAGGAACCCAGAGGATGGGCAAGGGGTATAGTCAGAGGGACAGAGGGAGAAAAAGGAGTGTGAGAGAAAGAATGTGTGTATAAAAATAAATAACAGATGGGGTACCGGGGGAGGTGGGGCATTAGCGGAAGTTAGAGAAGTCAATGTTCATGTAATCGGGTTGGAGGCTACCCAGACGGAATAAAAGGTGTTGTTCCTCCAACCTGAGTGTGGCTTTATCTTTACAGTAGAGGAGGCCGTGGATAGACATGTCAGAATGGAAATGGGATGTGGAATTAAAATGTGTGGCCACTGGGAGATCCTGATTTCTCTGGCGGACAGAGCGTAGGTGTTCAGCAAAGCGGTCTCCCAGTCTGCGTCGGGTCTCGCCAATATATAGAAGGCCACATTGGGAGCACCGGACGCAGTATATCACCCCAGTCGACTCACAGGTGAAGTGTCGCCTCACCTGGAAGGACTGTCTGGGGCCCTGTAAGGGAGGAAGTGTAAGGGCATGTGTAGCACTTGTTCCGCTTACAAGGATAAGTGCCAGGAGGGAGATCAGTGGGGAGGGATGGGGGGGACGAATGGACAAGGGAGTCGCGAAGGGAGCGATCCCTGTGGAAAGCGGAGGGGGGGGAGGGAAAGATGTGCTTAGTGGTGGGATCCCGTTGGAGGTGGCGGAAGTTACGGAGAATAATATGTTGGACCCGGAGGCTGGTGGGGTGGTAGGTGAGGACCAGGGGAACCCTATTCCTAGTGGGGTGGCGGGAGGAAAGAGTGAGAGCAGATGTGCATGAAATGGGGGAGTTGCGTTTGAGAGCAGAGTTGATAGTGGAGGAAGGGAAGCCCCTTTCTTTAAAAAAGGAGGACATCTCCCTCGTCCTGGAATGAAAAGCTTCAACCTGAGAGCAGATGCGGCGGAGACGGAGGAATTGCGAGAAGGGGATGGCATTTTTGCAAGAGACAGGGTGAGAAGAGGAATAGTCCAGATAGCTGTGAGAGTCAGTAGGCTTATAGTAGACATCAGTGGATAAGCTGTCTCCAGAGACAGAAAGATCTAGAAAGGGGAGGGAGGTGTCGGAAATGGACCAGGTAAACTTGAGGGCAGGGTGAAAGTTGGAGGCAAAGTTAATGAAGTCAACGAGCTCAGCATGCGTGCAGGAAGCAGCGTCGATGCAGTCGTCGATGTAGCGACGGAAAAGTGGGGGACAGATACCAGAATAGGCACAGAACATAGATTGTTCCACAAAGCCAACAAAAAGGCAGGCATAGCTAGGACCCATACGGGTGCCCATAGCTACACCTTTAGTTTGGAGGAAGTGGGAGGACCCAAAGGAGAAATTATTAAGAGTAAGGACTAATTCCGCTAGACGGAGCAGAATGGTAGTAGAGGGGAACTGATTAGGTCTGGAATCCAAAAAGAAGCGGAGAACTTTGAGACCTTCCTGATGGGGGATGAAAGTATATAGGGACTGGACATCCATGGTCAAAATAAAGTGGTGGGGGCCAGGGAACTTAAAATCATCGAAAAGTTTAAGAGCGTGAGAAGTGTCACGAACATAGGTAGGAAGGGATTGAACAAGGGGGGATAAAACCGTATCGAGGTATGCAGAAACGAGTTCGGTGGGGCAGGAGCAAGCTGAGACAATAGGTCTGCCAGGACAGGCAGGTTTGTGGATCTTGGGTAGGAGGTAGAAACGGGAAGTGCGAGGTGTATAAGGTTGGTAGCAGTGGATGGGAGATCCACTGAGCGGATAAAGTCGATGATGGTGTGGGAGACAATGGCCTGGTGTTCCTTAGTGGGGTCAAGATCGAGGGGTAAATAAGAGGAGGTATCCGCGAGTTGTTTAGTGCTGTTGCATTTTGGGCACTTTACGGGGAACGTACACTCTTTAGCGAGGTGGGAGGTAGAGGAACAGCACATAAACATATTATCTTTTCCTTGAAGGGCCTTTCTTTCGACGAAGGGTTTGTTTTGAAACATTCTGCATTTTTGAGGGGTTGGGGTTTGTTGTGCAATGGACAATCCTTGCTAGGGTCATCGTTGATTGCGGAGACTTCGGTTTTATGCACTGAGACGGGTTTATTGACGACAAAATTTTTCGAAATGGGGTTGACTGGGTTGATGTGAGTTGTGGTGCTCCCTTGATTCATGAAGCTAGGATCGCTTCACCTCTTTGCCTCTTTGCACACAAATCTACTAAAGTACTCAAAGGGAGGGAATCGACCACCGTTCTCTTCCTTGTACTCTGAGCCAATAGACACCTATCTTTCCTGCAACCCAAATGGAAGCTTGTCCACAATTGGTCCAACTCCACGTGAGGTATCCAGATACGACAAGCCAGTTAAATAGCCGTCTTCTTTAGCACCTTGAATCTCCATGAGTAAATCTCTGAGTTCTCGTAATTTAGTGTGGTCCTTGGCTGACATGCTAGGAAATTTTTCCAGCCGTTGAAATAGCGCCCTCTCAATAATTTCAGGGGCCGCATAGCAGTCCCGAAGTCTCTCCCATGCTTTGTGTAAGGCTAGCTTGGGGTTGCTGACGTACGCTGAGTGTATGCATTTCACTTCACCTGATTCCTTTCCCAGCCATTTAGTCATAAGGTCCAACTCTTGGGTTGCTGTGAGCTGGACTCCGCCGGTGGCACTGGTGAATGAGGAGTACCACGCACGGTAATTTTCAGGCTTATCGTCAAACTGGTACAGTCCTGAATTGACAAGGTCTCGTCGCGCTAAATACTGTGCCAGGGGTTCTGCTGCGGGTGGCATGCTAGCTGGGGGAATATGTTGGGGGACATATGACTGAGCATGTACGTTCATGATGTGATTTGATGTTCTGACTTCAGCCTTTGTCTCTGATCTCGCCGGATCTGGTAAGCTTGGTGTCGGGAAGTATTCGTAGTCAGCCCTTTCATACTTGAGTTTGTGGCAAGGTTGCAGTTGTGAGTTGTCTTCCCCAGGTGGACGCGATGCAACGAAGCTTCCCTGTGATTCCACACGAGATGGGACGCCAACAGGCAAGTATGGAGAGGGAGAATGAATCTGCAGGTCAATCTGAGATTGGACATATTCGCTGGTGCGTTCCAATTTGGCCCTTTCTGACATAGATTTTCCTGTTTCGTCTAGAACGTGTATTTCTTCAGCGTTTTCCAACACTTGTGCTTCCACCGTGGCCGCATCAGCTTCTCGTTGTAGTGTCAGCACTTCTAACTCTTTATCTATCCTTGCCTTTTCCTTCTGGTTTTCCGCTTCACTGGCAGCTTTTTCCATTTCCAGTTTTGCTTCTTGGTTAGTGTATGACGCTCGCACCTTGGCGGCTTCTGCTTTAGCTCTTGCGAGGGCAGCCACACTTGTGGATGTCCTACTGCTCTTGGCGCTGAGTGCAAGCGACTTGATGCTTGATCGCGAAGCCATCGTACCACTTGTCGAAACACCGAATGATTCCATCTTTTCACTGTAGTGTTCTCGTGCAGTGTGTTGCAACTCTGACTAAACACCAAGTTAAACCCGAGCCAATGAAGACAGAGTCGTAGTAAAGTTAACCATTTACAGTTCACTCTTCCACATTAACATCATATGGTGAAAACTGTTGATAAAAAAATACAAACGTATACAACGTCTGTTTCATTCTGGAGACCACGCGCGCTCTTTTCTTTTAGCGAGTGTCTCCAGCCGCCCCGAGTAGCGGGTGAGGGGGTCGTGTCAAACCGCCATCAGGCACAAGCCCACTCCGCGTTTGAAATTGAAAAGCCGCACGCGCTGCCCCAACCGCCGCTTCCTTAACAGAAACCGCATTAATATCTTTACTTCAAATACTTTCATGGGAACTTATGGCGTTGCTTCTATAATGTTTCTTTGTGGGTAGACACGGAGCTCTTCACGATCATGCTGCACGCATGGCACCCACCTTCCCACCTTCTCCGAACTTGAGTTACACAGAAGACGCGGAGAGACCCGAGGTGATGTCACCACATGCTGCGATATATCATAGACAATGAACTTACCTTTGTTAAACTGTAACATAATTATCAACCTTTAACTTTAACTAGAAAGTAGCTACAATAAATCATTTAAAACGTAGACCCAACAAAGTCTCCAAATGCCTTAAGGGCAACACAGTAGTCGAGCCATCTAAATCTAAGAGATGGAAATTTGCTGTACTGAGCCTATACTCAAATAAGTGTGCTTGACTCTGATCTGCCTGCCTGAACTAATCTATTTTAAAGACCAGTTAATAAAAGCTGATTTGTCCCTAGTATTGTATTACATGAAGAAATACAGGAGGAAAGTGTTTGCCTTACTTTGGCTAAGGGTCCTTTACTGGTACCAGGCTAACTGGGTAATATTGGTCCTTAAACTCGACCTGAGAATTCCACTATATTCGTAGATCTTGAATCTTCTCTGTACTGATGTTTTCCACATTCTTTTAATGTTTCCTTAGTTTTTATTTTGATTCAAAAAATTAGAGATTTTTTTTCCACCTGCTTTTTGACTGTGTATTTTTGAAAGCTACTTCTCACATCTTGCTGTTCTCCTGGAAAGCTTTGACCAATGAACGTCTAGAACGTCTGATGTGCATAATGGGTTTTCAAACAGTTGTAGCATGGCTTTGACCATTCCACTTGCTGCAAATTCCATTTGAATAATCGAACAGGCAATATGTTCTATCTTGAGTTACCAAATCATTACTTTGCTCAACCATTTCTTAAGTGATGAACTGGAATAGTATTGGAAAACTCTTTCCATTTTCCTAAATGAATGAAGTTGCAATAACATTACAGAAAACAAACAATCCAGCATTATTCAACCTGTTCTGAGTGTTTCCAGCAACTTGATACTTCTGCATGTTCACTCTCTCCACGAGGTTTCTTTGAGACAAAGATGTCATGGGTTTGAAGTAACACCAAGCAAGATGCTGAAGCTAGTGAAATGTGGTAGCAGGTGAAAGGAACTCAGGGAAAAATCTGCACTTTGTTAGATAACCTTAAATTCAAGCAAATTGGAATGATGGGAAGAGATTAAACTGTTACAACAGCAAAGGTTGTACATGATTTGTGCCTAGATGAAGGTTGGGGCAGATGAAATGTAAGCAGTTTTAGGTGATGCTTGAGGTTGTTAAGTGTATAAGCTGCTTAAATCTAATCTTGATCTAATATAATACAAAGTTTCTACAGTGTAGTTTGGTGTATATTTGGTGAGAATTATATTAGAAATTTGGGATTGGATTTGGGCCAGAGCTTCTAGGTAATTAGCTAGAGGAAAATTGTGCTTCTCCAGTACTTAAATTTTGGTAGAGAATGGAAAGGTTGAGCTGGCGGAGAATGGAACTGAATCATCAATGTGGATGTGGAAACTGCTGCTGTTTTGAGTTCCCCGGCCAGATCCACTGTGTGAAATCATGAAAGGCAACCAGCCCAGATGGAGTATCTGGCCAAGTACTGAAGACCTGTGCTGATCAACTGGCTGGAGCGTTCACTGAGATCTTTAACCTCTCATTTTGTCATACTGAGGTATCCACCTGCTTCAAACAGATCTGTACAGGTGCTCAAGAAGAATGCAGCAGATGCAATCTCAGTGGCTCTTTTCGTGGCTTTAGACCACCTGGACAACACAAACACCCATGTCAGAATGCTGTTCATTGAATATAGCTCAGCATTTAATGCCAACATTCGCACAATCTGGATTGAGAAGTTACAGTACCTGGGTGTCTGTACCTCCCTCTGCAATTATATCCTCGACTTCCTAACTGGAAGACCACAATCTGTGCAGATTGGTGATAACATCTCCTCCTTGCTGACGATCAACACTGGCGCACCTCGGGTGTGTGCTTAGCCCACTGCTCTACTCTCTATGTACACATGACTGTGTGGCTAGGCATAGCTGAAATACCATCTATAAATTTGCTGACAATACAACCACTGTTGGTAGAATCTCAGGTGGCGACGAGAGTGCATACAGGAGTGAGATATGCCAACTACTGGAGTAGTGCCGCAGCAACAAACTGGCACTCAACGTCAGTAAGACGAAAGAACTGATTGTGGACTTCAGGAAGGGTAAGATGAAGGAACACATACCAATCCTCATAGAAAGATCAGAAGTGGAGAGAGTGAGCAGTTTCAAGTTCCTGGGCGTCAAATTCTCTGAGGATCTAACCTGGTCCCAACATATTGATGCAGTTATAAAGAAGGTAAGACAGTGGCTATACTGTATTAGGAGTTTGAAGAGATTTAGCATGTCAACAAATACACTCAAAACTTCTACAGTTGTACCATGGGGGCTACTGCACAGGACCGAAAGAAGCTACAAAAGATTGTAAATCTAGTCAGTTCCATCTTGGGTACAAGCCTACAAATTACACAGGACATCTTTAGGGAGTGGTGTCTCAGAAAGGCAGCGTCCATTATTAAGGACCTCCAGCACCCAGGGCATGCCCTTTTCTCATGGTTACCATCAGGTCGGAGGTACAGAATCCTGAAGGAGCACACTCAGCGATTCAGGAACAACTTCTTCCCCTCTGCCATCCGATCCGTAAATGGACATTGAATCTTTGGACACTACCTCACTTTTTTTAAATATATGGCATTCCTGTTCTTGCATGTTTTTAAATCTATTCAATATATGTACACGTTTGTAATTGATTTACTTATTTATTATTTTTTTTATTTATTGTTTATTTCTCTGCTGGATCATGTATTGCATTGAACTGCTGCTGCTAAGTTAACAAATTTCACATCACATGCTGGTGATAATAAATCTGGTTTTAATGTGATGTGTGGTTTGAGTTCACACCTTGAGAATAATTACATAAAAGGGACAGAAAAGCTGGCATCTCCTGCAACACTCTTATTTCATGAATGAAAGGATGTTGCCTCGACAGTTAACTATTTCCAGCACACCTTATTTTTGTCCAATGTGGTTCTGGCACTACTATTTTAATTGATGTGCAGTCTACAAAACTTCCAAATCACAATCCCAGACACTGCTGTAAATTGTAAACTAGTACTCATGATCTTTCTAAACAGTTACTGACCTATTGCGGATGTTGCTATCATTTATTTTATGTAATTGTCCTGAGAAGGTGGTTCTTGAACCACTACAAACTCCGCAATGCTCTTAAGAAGTTGCATGATTTTGACACTTAACTGAAAGTGATGTCTCCAGGGTAAGATGGTAGTTGTGGATGGGAATTTGCAGTTGATGGTCACGTGCGTGTTGTCAAAGTTTATCTAAATTGCTGAAGTTACCTGCTAACAATGAAACCTTAGTGCATTCAATGGATCTAGTTAACTTGCATAGAATCAGTTGATGGGGCTGTTAACAATGGGGTTCAGTTAAGTTGACTAATTTTTGCTCCCGATGATCATGAATGCGCACCTGAGCTGCATAATTCAGGCAAACAGAACATAAAAGCAAGGATGTAAGATGAGGCTTTATAAGGCATTGGTGAGCCTCATTTGGAGTACTGCAAGCAGTTTTGGGCCCTTTGTTCAAAGGATACTCACAAAAAATGATCCTGAGATTGAAAGGCTTGAACATTTGATGGCTCTGGGCTCGTACTCAAATTCAGAAGAATCATGATCTCTCTATTGAATGTTGAAAGGCCTTGATAGAGTGGATGTGGAGAAGATATTTCCTATGGCAAATTCTAAGACCAGCGGACACTGTCTCAGAGTACAGGGATGTCCATTTCGAACAGATAAGGAATTCCTTTAGCCAGATAGTGGTGAATCTATGTAATCTGTTGCCACAAGTGGCTGTGGAGGCCAAGTCATTGGGTATATTTAAGGCAGAGATAGATGAATTCTTAATTAGTCAAGACATGAAGGGATACAGGAAGAAGGCTGGAGATTTGGGCTGAGGGAAATAGATCAACCTTTATTATATGGCAGAGCTGACTCAATGGGCCAAATGGCCTAATTCTGCTCCTATATTTTTTGGTCTTGTGATGTAAATAGAGAATGTTCTGTTGCACCCATAAATTGGCTTGTAACCTGGACAGATATTGAGTTACAAGATGCTACTCTGTTAGAGGCTATCCAGCTTCTGACCTGTACTTGCAGCTATACCTTCTAATGTTCTTGGTCCAGTTAAGTTCTGGGCCTCTGGACTGTAGAGAGGGAAGGCTATTGATCAGTGAAGATTGCAGAAGTTTAGGTCTCAAAGTCTTGTGATTGCATAATAGTTGTGAAAGCACATCTTTTGTCTACAAACTGTAAATTGGGGCTCCAGCTGGTGTGGTGGATATTGGGGATTTTTGCTTGGCTCGATGTAAAAGTACAAGAAGGCTTTTTAGAAGATAATGGCTCTATCTGAAGTGCACTTGATACCAGATTGCCAGTCTGTAATTGCTCAGCTTAGTCTTGCTGATCTTGAATCAAGGAAGATTTCCTTTCTGCCCCCTCAGCAGCCTGGGATACATTCCATCAAGCCCTGAAGATTTATCCACCTTTAATTCCACCAAGATAATACTTCCTTGCATTCTCCAACCACAATATCCATCTCTATTAAGATTACTTCTCATTTCTATTAATAGAAACATAGGAAACCTACAGCACAATACAGGCCATTCGGCCCACAAAGATGTGCCGAGCATGTACTTACCTTAGAACTACCTGGGCTTACCCATAGCCCTCTATTTTTCTAAGCTCCGTGTACCTATCCAAGAGTCTCTTACAATACTCTATCGTTTCCACCTCCACCACTCTGTGTTTAAAAAAAAAACAACTTACCCCTGACATCTCCTCTGTACCTATTTCCAAGCACCTTAAAACTATGCCCTCTCATGCTAGCCATTTCAGCCCTGGGAAAAAGCCTCTGACCAGCCACATGATCAATAACCTCTCATTATCTTGTACACCTCTATCAGGTTACCTCTCATCCTCTGTCGCTCCAAGGAGAAAAGGCTGAGTTCACTCAACCTTTTCTCATAAGGCATGCTCCCCAATCCAGGCAACATCCTTGTAAATCTCCTCTGCACTATTTCTATGGTTTCCACGTCCTTCCTGCAGTGAGGCGACCAGAACTGAGCACAGTACTCCAAGTGGGGTCTGACCAGGGTCCTATATAGCTGCAACATTACCTCTCAGCTCTTAAACTCAATCCCACGGTTGATGAAGGCCAATGCACCATATGCCTTCTTAACCACTGTGCAGTAGCTTTGAGTGTCCTATGGACTCAGACCCCAAGATCCCTCTGATCCCCCACACTGCCAAGAGTCTTACCATTAATGCTATATTCTGCCATCATATGTATCCTACCAAAAATGAACCACCTCACACTTATCTGGGTTGAACTCCATCTGCCACTTCCCAGCCCAGTTTTGCATCCTATCAATCTCCCGCTGTAACCTCTGACAGCCCTCCACACTATCCACAATAATCCAAACCTTTGTCATCAGCAAATTTACTAACCTATTCCCTCCACTTCCTCATCCAGGTCATTTATAAAAATCACAAAGAGTAGGGGTCCCAGAACAGATCCCTACATCTTCTGACTCCAAACATGTCATCTTGTCTCTACTCTTCCCTGATTATCCTTTTGCCTTTAGTATTTAAATATTTTTCTTCAATTTTCCCCATTTGATGCCCTTTCTCTCAGTTCCTTCATAGTTTAAGTACACTTTGTGTATTTTCATACTTTTGAAAAGGTTATCCTGTTTCAGCTCTCGATAGTTGCCAAGCTTAAACCTTAGTTCAATAATGTTCTTTGGAGAGAACATTGTACCGTGGCCAAAATGTGACTCTGACCTGGCCAACTTGACTCAGTTTGGGCTCATTTGAGGAATGATGTTAATTGTCATTATTGCCAAGAATGTATCCTAGGAATGAATAGATCAAGACCATCTCCAGCCCAGCCACCCAGGGTCTCACCAATGAGAGGGTGGAATGAAGGAGATGAGTTCAAGTTGACTGTCATCTGACTGTATATATATGTGTGTATGTATGTGTGTGTGTGTGTGTGTATAAACCAAAACATTGTACTATAAATAATTTTTAAATATAATTCAAATGCAGGTAGTAAAGTGCAGCAAAAGTAAATGGCTGTCTGTCTGAGTGACGCCACTTTGGTAGTGTCAGGATATTCATTAGACTCAGCCTGATGGAAGAAGCTGTTGCCCTGTCTGGTAGCTCTAGTCTTAATGCTCCTGCACCTCTTTCAGACGGTACTGAGTTAGAGATTGTTGGATGGGTGGTAGGGATGGATCTTTGATGTTTTGGGGCCCTTTATCGGCAATGCTCCTGGTAAATGTCACAAATGGGGATGAAGGAGACCCTGATCATCTTTGTGGTTTCTGCTTTCCTTAGCAAATGTATAGTTGTGGTCACTATGGGAACAGGTAGTGAGGTAAAGGTTAATTAATGTCCAAGTAAGGGTAGATTGATGACATCTCAAGCAAGAAATATCTTTAAGGAGCATAGCTTCCATTTGCCCAGCAGGGGAGTTGGAACTAAAGGAACATTTTGACGGAGCTTTAGTTTAGCCATTCTTTATTAATGTGAGTGACCTTGACTCTCCCTTCCTGAAACCTAATTGTCCAGTCCAATCTTGCCTCCATCCTATTTTTAAAAATTGAAAAGGCCATTTACCTAAAATGAGGCTTCTAGAGCAGTGAGTGTTGCTTTTGAGGTTCTTCGAAGGGAGAAACTTCTGTTTCCCAAGTTCTTGACATTTGCAATTTTAGGATGAAAACAAGGAAACGGTTGTCAAAAGCTCGGTTCCTCCTGTCCAATAATAGCTTCTGGCCAGAAGTTTTGTACTAAATTGTGTACAAATTACATTTTCAACTACATTTAAGTTGGTTATTCAAGTACCTCTAACACAACTATCACCATATAACCTCTGATACAGAAAGGTCAAGTGTACAAGAGCTTAGTATCTGATTTGTCTTTTGAATTCAAACTGCAATTTTCCTGATTCTGATTGAGCTTTGTGGGTTTAATCTGATAATGACCTGCAGTTACTTGTTCATTTCATAATTTTTGCCTTTCACCTGTCACTTTGGCAACCAGTCTTCCTTTCAGCCAAGCAGCCAAAGCAAAGTCAATGGAAAATGTGCAAAAGTACAAGCTCATTGTAGGGAAAAATGTTTCTGACTGAATTGCAGAGAATTTTTATATCCTTATCAAGCTCAATTTGTACACTTTCAGTCCCTTAAATACTTCTGACCCAAATTTAACTAAAAATAAACTTGGAAATAGAGCAAAATGTTTATTTAAAAACAGCAAGGAAATGGGGGAGGGGGTCTCTGAGCTGTTAGTCTGCAAAAAAAATTGCTACATTCAGTTATCAGCATTTAACATAGCGTTTTATAGAAAGGAATTGCAATTATGAAAGTATACTGTACATGTTAATAGTTGTTAATTACATTTGAAATACAAGAGTAGCAATCATCTGGAAAAGTGCACATGGGCTTTACCTTGGAGCTTATGGGTCTGATTGTAGGAAGGGTGGAGCATTGGCCAGTGGGGTGTGCAGTGTATCAAATAAGGGCCTGGCTTATAATCAATAACTGTAGACTTGCTGCCCAGAGAAGTGAAGCCATTGTATGACCCCTTCCACATCTCTATTTGCCCCCTTCTGTTACTGGCCTACCAGGCTTCTCTAAAGTATTGCTTCTGCTGCTTCCCAACACCCACAAGCCTGTTCCCTACAACTGAGGGCTAGATTTCTGGTTGGGAGGTGTTGGAGCTGGAGTCGTCTGTCAGTAGTGCCTGGTTCTGAGGCAATGGAGTTGCAGTAAAGGTCTGTGTTGAACACTAATCTGAATAATTTTATTTATGGCTGAAGTACAAAACTTAATAAAATTGCGGGCAAGACACCTTGGGGTGTGTAGCCTTTTATTTGCCTGCCCTTAAAATGGAAACTAACTTTTTCTTTTAGGTGTGTTAACCACAAGGACTATCCTTTTTGAGATTACAAACTAACTGCTTCAGATGGAACAAGCTGTCTGAAAATTTAAGTTTCTTTTATGGTTGTCCTATCTGTAGTCTTGGACAGCAGAATTAATATACAAACCCATTTGTAATATTTTGAAGAACAAATCACTGTACAGTGATGTGTTTTAGCAGTGTAACTTTCTGCTTGTATCAATGATGTGAATAAACATTCCACTCTTGCTGAGATGCCTCCATTTTCTCGCTGTGCAAATCCAGAATCAATTTTCTGTTCCTGGCTCCAGTTTATCAAATTTTTGTTATTTCATAGCATCTGTTGCTGGGTGTGATTTGATTTTATGCCTTAAGGGCTTAAAGCAAATGGTAAGTTTCTTGTTGGCCATGGGCCCATCATGCACCAGGCAGCTTTGTCATGTGCCAAATGTGAGTGTAAAACTATATATAGATAGCAAGATCTATTACTGAAATTTTTGATAGTTCCAATTGCCAAGTTGCACCCATTCAAAGTTATGTGTCTTATGTCAAACTGTTGTATTCCTTTAAGTGAACAATTTGGCAGTTTCAAGCTCTGTGATCAAATGGAACCGGCTCTGATTGAAACTTAAGCAGTTACATGAAGTTATTCTGGGATTATTATACCAGCCTTTAGAAACATAACACTAAACAGAACTATCATGTTGCGAGGTGATACTGAAGAGTTGGACTTCAGAATTATAAATTTATGTCTACTATAAATTGGTTTCATAAATCAAAAGAAATTTTATTTTTTCTGCAATCAGACTCTTGGAATCTTTGATCTACATCGTTAATTCTTAACTGCCAAGTACAGTAAAATACTATATCAAAAATACCCATAAGTAGCCCGGTCTTTCCAAATTTTTCCCTCAAACAAAGACCAGGCTGTTTATGGGTATTTTTGATAGACTTGGCAGTTAAGAATTAATGATGTAGATCAAAGATTACCAAGAGTCTGATTGTAGGAAAAATAAAACTTCACTTGATTTATGAAACCAGTTTACAGTAGACATAAATTTATAATTCTGAAGTCCAACTCTTCAGTATTAGATTAGATTATGAGGACATGCAGTCCTCTTTTATTGTCATTTAGTAATGCATGCATTAAGAAATGGTACGTTCCTCCAGTGTGATATCACAGAAACACAAGACAGACCAAGACTGAAAAACTGACAAAAACCACATAATTATAACATATAGTTACAACAGCGCAAGCAATACTGTAATTTGATAGAAGAACAGACCATGGGCACGGTAAAAAAAAGTCTCAAAGTCTCTCGAAAGTCCCAACATCTCACACAGGTGGTAGAAGGAAGAAAACTCTCCCTGCCATGAGCTTCCAGTGCCGCAAACTTGCCGATGCAGCATCCTGGAAGCACCAGTATCACTTCACAACATGATAGTTCTGTTTACTGTTATGTTTCTACAGGCTGGTATAATAATCCCAGAATAACTTCATGTAACTGCTTGAGTTTCATTCAGAGCTGGTTCCATTTGGTCACAGAGCTTGAACTGCCAAATTGTTCACTGAAAGGAATATAACAGTTTGACATAAGACACATACCTTCGAATGGGTGCAACTTGGCAATTGGAACTATCAAAAATTCCAGTAATAGGTTTTGTTTTTTGTCCATTGACAAATTTTTTCCACTCAAAACATTTGCGAGGAATTTATCCCATTTCATAAATTCAGGAAATGTCATACAAGAATTATGTAATGAGCTAACATTATGTTGATGACTACCACACTAATAATCCAGAGGCCTGCCCTCATAAATAAAACTGCACCAAACTGATGAAATTGAATAAAGCAAAGAAACATCATGATATTAATGCAGATGATAACCACCAGATTTTCCAGAGGAGTGTAGGAGTTAAATTCTAATTTCCTGTTTGAAGGAAATCTGATGACCTTCCACAGGGTTGGCTAATGCAGCATCATGGTCTGAACAATGCAGATGACTGTTCTGGTCCCTCTGAAAGCTGGAAAGGCACACTCAGCACAGTCAACTTTGTATGCACCTGTCCTACATGAGGAAGCAAGTTTAATGTGGAGGAGTAACTAAGTACGATCTCTGGAGAGCCATCTCAAGGGCAAAGTGGCAATTCTAGACACTATCACCTCAAAGTAAAATCAAGTGATATAGGTGACAATAGGACTTGGCTTCTGTGTTGGGACTGCTTTTTTATATTATATGTCAATAACTTGGATAATGGAATTCATGGTTTTTTGTCCAAGTTTGTGGACAATACAAGGATAGGTGGAGGGGCAGGTAGGTTTGAGGAAGGAGAAAAGACGACAAGTGGCAGATGGAATACAAAGTTGTAAAGTGTATGGTCATGCACTGTGGTAGAAGAAATAAAAAGGTTAACTATTTTCTAAATGGAGAGAGAATTCAAAAAATCTGAGGTGCAAAGTGGCTTGGGAATCTTCACACAAGTTCCCTAAAGGTTAAATTACAGGTTGATTCAGTGGTGAGGAAGGCAAATGTTGATAGCATTCATTTCACGAGGACTAGAATGTAAAAGCAAGGATATAATGTTGAGACTTCATATTGCAATAGTGAGGCCTCACTTGGAGTATTGAGCACAGGGCTCTTATCTAAGAAAGGATGTGGTCTCAGAACAGCCTCAAAATAGAGATATAGAAGGGAGATCGAAAACCTGGCTGAGGGGTGCCACAGCAACAAACCTCTTACTTAATGTCAGCAAGTTCAAGGAGCAGATTATTGACTTCAGGAGAAGGAAACCAGAAGCCCATGAGCCAGTTCTCCTCAAAGGATCAGAGGTGGAGAGGGTCAGCAACTTTAAATTCCTCACTGTTATTATTTCGGAGGACCTGTCCTGGACTCAACACGCAAGTGCAATTACAAAAAGCGTGGCAGTACCTCTACTTAGGATTTTGCCATGGGGGATCTTTGCCATCCATCAGAAAGGCTGATTCAATGCTATGATTACTGGTCCTGACTAAGAGTAGTACTGCACAAAAACATCCATGTTCTTTGCCCAGCTATGCTAGTTCCATTTGCCCACCTTATTCCGTATCCTATGTCTTGCCTATGTACGTGCCTGTCTAAATGTCTCTTAAATGCAGTGATCATACTTCACTATTTCCTTGAAATGCACTTTAGGTACCAACCTTTCCCTATCTTGGGGGGGTGGGGGACATTTTCCTCAAATCTTTAAAACTCTTCTTCCTCTTGGCTCATGGGAAGTAGAATCTATTTATCTGTATGCTTATTTTTGTATACGTCTACCATGTCATACTGCTGCCCCACTTGCCTTTCCTTCAAACCCCCACCCCACCCCAAACTCCCTTGTTCCAGGAAAAACAAGCCTATTCAATCTCTCCCCATAACTGGTGCTCCAATCCAAGCAATGTCTTGGAGAATCTCCTCTACACATTAGCTCAGTCACATAGCAACCAAAACTACATACAATTCAAGTGTTTTGTAAAGTTGCAATGTAACATCCCAACTTTTATGTTCCATACCCTGTCCTATGAAGACAATCATGCCGTCTGCCTTTTTTACCACTTTATCTGAGTTGCCACTTTCATGCACTTACTCTCTTTTTTAAAAAAAAACAAACCTACTTCTGGCATCCCCCTATGTCGTTCCTATCACTAAAACTATGTACCTCCATATTAGCCATTTCTGTCCTGGGAAAACAGCTCTGGCTGTCCACTCTATCTATGCCTCCTATCATAGAAACATCTTATCCTCCTTTTCTCCAAAGAGAAAAACCCAAGTTTGCTCGACCATTCCTCATAAGACCTGCTCTCCAATTCAGGCAGCATCCAGGTATCTGCCTACCTGGACTCCATTTTGACACCCATAGTTTAGTCCCTCCCCACCTCCATCTGGGATACATCCCATGCCCTCCACCTCTTCAATAGCTTCCAGTTTCCCGGTCCCGACCGCTTCATTTTCACTATGGATGTCCAATCCCTATACACCTCCATTCCCCATCAAGAAGGCCTCAAAGCCCTCCGCTACTTTCTGGATAATAGACCTCACTAGTTCCCCACCACCACCATCCTCCTCCGGTTGGCGGAACTGGTACTCACACTTAATAACTTCTCTTTTGGCTCTTCCCACTTTCTTCAGACCAAGGGTATAGCTATGGGCATTGGCATGGGCCCCAGCTATGCCTGCCTCTTTGTTGGTTATGTGGAACAGTCTATGCTCCAAACCTATACTGGTACTACTCCCCAACTTTTCCTTCACTACATTGACGACTACATTGGTGCTGCTTCCTGCACCCATGCTGAGCTCGTCAATTTCGACTTTGCTTCTAACTTACACCCAGCCCTCAAATTCACTTGGTCCATCTCAGACACTTCTCTCCCCTTTCTCGATCTCTCGGTCCCCATCTCTGGAGACAAACTGTCCACTGATATCTTCTATAAGCCTACTGACTCTCATAACTACCTCGACTATACCTCTTCCCATACTGTCACATGCAAAAATGCTATTCCCTATTCCCAGTTCCTCCGTCTTCGCCACATCTGCTCCCAGGATGAGGCTTTCCGTTCCAGGACATCTCAAATGTCCTCTTTCTTTAAGGATCGTGGTTTCCCTTCTGCCGTCATCAATGATGCCCTCACCCGCATCTCCTCCATTTCCCGCACTTCAGCCCTCACCCCATCCTCCCGCCACCACAACAGGGACACAGTTCCCCTTGTCCTCACCTACCACCCCACCAGCCTCCAGCACATTATCCTCCACAACTTCCGCCACCTTCAACAGGACCCCACCACAGAGCACATCTTTCCCTCTCTACCTCTCTCTGCTTTCCGCAGGGATCATTCCCTCCATGACTCCCTGGTCCACATGACCCTCCCCACAGATCTCCCACCTGGCACTTATCCCTGCAAGCGTAAGTGCTACACCTGTCCCTACAGCTCCTCTCTCACTACCATTCAGGGCCCCAAACAGTCCTTCCAGGTGAGGCAACACTTCATTTATGAGTCTGTTGGGGTCATCTATTGCATCCGGTGCTCCCCGTGCGGCCTCCTCTACATCAGTGAAACCTGAAGCAGAAACTCGAAACATTGACTTCATTTCCAAGGATGCTGCCCGACCTGCTGAGTTCCTCCAGCGTGTTGTGCATGTTGCTTTAACCTGAGTTTTAGAGCTGGAGAATTACCTTGCAACTCTTGAACTCAGTCCCCCAACTAAGGAATGCCAACACTGCATATACCTTCTTAACCACCCTATCAACATGCACAGTAACTTTGAGGGGACTGTCAATGTGGACCTCAAGATCCCTGTTTCTCTATGCTGCTCAGAATCCTACGATTAACCTTGTACACTCCTTTAAAAAAAAATCAATCTTCCAAAGTGAATTACTCCATGTTTTCAGATTGAACTCCATCTGCCCCTTGCTGCCCAGCTCTGCATCCTATCAATATCCCGTTGCAATCTAAGACAACCGTCTACATATCCACAACACTACTAATCTTTGTTATCATCTGAAACCTTATTAATCCACCCTTCTAGTTCCTCATCCAAGTCATTTATAAAGATCACAAAGAGCAGGGGTGCCAGAGCAGATCCCTGTGGAACACCAACCTCCAAGCAGAAAACACTCCAACACAAGGAAATCTGCAGATGCTGGAATTTCAAGCAACACTTATAAAAGTTGCTGGTGAACGCAGCAGGCCAGGAAGCATCTATAGGAAGAGGTACAGTTGACGGACCATCTACTACCAACACCTTCCTTCTGTGGGCAAGGCAATATTGAATCCAAGTTTCCCTGGATCCCATGCCTCTTGATTTTCTGAATGAGCCTACCGCAGGCAAGCTTCAACACCTTACTAAAATCCATATACACCACATCCACTACTCTACCTTCATCAATCTGTTATGTTACTTCCTCAAAGAATTCAAGCAGGCTCATGAGGCATAGCCTGGTCCCCACAAAGCCATGCTGACTATCCCTAACCAGACTACGCTTCTCGAAATGCTCATTAATCCTGTTTCTCAGAATCCTTTCCAATAGTTTATCCAACACTGACATAAGACTCACTGATCTATAAATTCCAGGATTATCCCTATTAACTTTCTTGAACAGAGGAATGACACGTGCCACCCTCCAATCTTCTGCTACTACTCCTATAGCCAGTGAATAATCAAAGATAGTCAAAGACGCAGCTATCTTTCCCTTGCTTCCTATAGTTGCCTGGTGTATATACCATAAGCCTGGAGGTTTAACTATCCTAATGTTTTTCAAAAGTTCCAGTGCATCCTCTTTCTTAATGCCAACATGTTCCAGCAAGTGCCCAGCTCTGCATCCTATCAATATCCTGTTGCAACCTAAGACAACCTTCTACATACCCACAACACTACCAACCTTTGTATAATCTGAAACCTTATTAATCCACCTTTCTAATTCTTATTGAAGTCATTTATAAAAATCTCAAAGATCAGAGGTGCCAGAGCAGATCCCTGCGGAACACCAACCTCCAGGCAGAAAACACTCCATCTGCTACCAACACCTTCCTTCTAGGGGCAAGCCAATATTGAATCCAGGTTTCCTTGGATCCCATGCCTCCTAATTTTCAGAATGAGCCTACCGCAGGCAAACTTCAACACCTTACTAAAATCCATATACACCACATCCACTACTCTACCTTCATCAATCTGTTTTGTTACTTCCTCAAAGAATTCAAGCAGGCTCATGAGGCATAGCCTGGTCCCCACAAAGCCATGCTGACTATCCCTAACCAGACTTTGTTTCTCCAAATGCTCAAATCCTGTTTCTCTGAATCTTCTCCAATAGTTTATCCATCACTGACAAGGTTAACCCTGGTCTATAAATTCCAGGGTTATCCCTAGTGTATGTTTTCTCTTTCTCTTGATTAGACATGCCTTATCTCTTGTCAACTATGGTTCCTTCACCCTACCATCCTTTGCCTGCCTTTGTATCAATAAAAATTACACAGAATGAATTAATTTACAGCCACTCCACCTCCCATTGGTAAATACCCATCATAATTTAAAACTGAATGAGGCAAGAATCCAGATTTCACCATTTATGAGATTATTGAAATATCTATTCCATATTGCTCTAGCTCATTAAATGGCTTTAATCCTGTATTTTGTCTTCCACAGTTTGTTGCCTTACTCTTAGATACATTTGGTCTGTTCCTGCCACAATGGTACACAGTTAAGGGAAAAACTGCCTTGGGTTTTGAACTATTCAAAACTATAGCCCTGATATATTCAAAGCAAAGGGTGGTGTAGGAAGGGTGTTTTTTTTTTGATAGGTATCAGTCCTGGTACTCCTTTTTGTAATATATTTTAATGAACTGGATGTGAATACAGGAGGTACGATTAGTAATTTTGCAGGTGACACGAACAAAGAGTCATGCCTCAAGGATGTGTGCTTAGCCCACTGATGTACCATCTCTACACTCATGACTGTGTGGGTAGGCACAGCTCAAATGCCATCAATAAATTTGCCGATAACACATCTGTTATTGGTTGAATCTCAGGACTGAGACCGATTATCTGGTTGAGTGCTGTCACAACATCAACCGTGTGCTCAACATTGGTAAGAGTGTGGAATTCACTGTGAACTTCAGGAAGTGGAGAATATGCAGATGGCAACTAGAGGAGAGGCTAGATTGGATCTGCTACTGAGCAATGAACCTGCTCTGGTGACAGAACGGCAAGTGAGCATTTCAGAGACAGTCACTGCAACTCCCTAACCTTTACCAGGGATATAGGAGCAGACTGTATGGGAAAGTATTTAATTCGGGGAAGGGTGAATAATGATGCTACTAGGCAGGAATTTGGGAGAATAAATTGGGAGTAGATGTACTCAGGGAAATGCACTATGGAAATATGAAGGATGCTTAGGAAGCACTTGCATGGGGTTCTCAATAGGGTTGTCCCATTGAGGCAGGCAAAGGATGGTAGGCTGAAGGAACTATGGTTGACAAGAGATTGTGAAAGTCTAATCAAGAGAAAGAAGGGAACAAACTTTAAAATTTAGGAAACAAGGGCCGGTCAAGGCTCTTGAAAATTGTAAGGTAACCAGAAAGGAGCTTAAGAATGGATTTAGGAGAAGTGCACATGAGAAGGCCTTGGTGAGCAGAATTAAGGAAAACCCTAAGGCCTTCTATACATGCGTGAAGAACAGGATGACTAGAGTGAGGATAGGACTGATCAGGGACACACTGTTGAAGACACAATACAGGATTAAAACCATTTAATGAGCAAAAGCAGTATGCAGTGGGATTGAGTTTAGGAGCCAAGCAGTAATGTGGGATTGAGTTTAGGAGCCAAGAGGTAATGTTGCAGCTCTATAGGACCCTGGTCAGACCCCACTTGAAGTACTGTGCTCAGTTCTGGTCGCCTCACTACAGGAAGGATGTGGAAACCATAGAAAGGGTGAAGAGGAGATTTACAAGGATGTTGCCTGTATTGGGGAGCATGCCTTATGAGAATAGGTTGAGTGAACACAGCCTTTTTTCCTTGGAGCGACGGAGGATGAGAGGTGACCTGATAGAGGTGTATAAGATGATGAGAGGCATTGATCACCTGGATAGTCAGAGGCTTTTTCCCCATGGCTGAAATGGCTAGCACGAGAGGACACAGCTTTAAGGTGTTTGGAAGTAGGTACAGAGGAGATGTCAGGGTTACATTTTTTTTTACGCAGAGAGTGGTGAGTGCATGGAATGGGCTGCCGGAGACAGTGGTGGAGGCAGTACTGTATACAAAAGGGTCTTTTAAGAGACTCCAAGATAGGTACATGGAGCTTAGAAAAATAGAGGGCTATGGGTAACCCTAGGTAATTTCTAAGGTAAGGACATGTTCGGCACACCTTTGTGGGCCGAAGGGCCTGTATTGTGCTGTAGGCTTTTCTGTTTTCTATGTTTTTATGGAATAGATATTTCAATAATCTCATACATGGTGAAATCTGGATTCTTGCGTCATTCAGTTTTAAATTGTGATGGGTATTTACCAATGAGAGGTGGAGTCCCTGTGAACTTCATTCATTCTGTGCAATTATTACTTATACAAAGGTAGCAGTGTGACACCACAGTTTTGCATAAAAACTTGTGCTTCAAAACTAGTCAGGCTTCCGGGCAGGCTGTCCCAATATTATAACACCACTGATATCTACTCGACAATTCTACACAATGCAGGACAAATCCAATTACTTCCCTGTGATTAGATCCATTGACTTAATTTTTTTTGAAGATACATACATTGTACATCTTTCATTGACAGTCAGAGTCATAGAGCAGTACAGGACAGAGAGAGGCCTTTCGGCCCACTTAGTCTGTGCTGCACTGTTATTCTGCCTAGTCCCATCGACCTGTACCTGCACCATACCCCTTCCATCAATGTACATATCTAAACTTCTTTTAAATCTTGGACTACCAGTGATAGACTCTAGTCGTTTATCCTTGTCAGCTTGTCATCTAATTGCATTTGTTACATTAATAGCCAGAAGATCCATTTTATTTAAATGGAAAGATTCTAATCCCCCCACTACACTTCAGTGATTTTCCCAAATGATAGCATGCCTAAACTTGGAAAAGATTAGGAATGGTACTATGGATCCTTCAGTTAAATTTGAAGAAACTTGGAATCTGTGCTTGTACATGTTAACTGTTATTATTGTAAATCATTACTGTTATGTTTATTAATCTTGAAACTTAATAAAAAGATTGAAAAAGAAAGAAAGAAATCTTAGATTTGAACCGGTAACCACCAATTCTACTGGCAGCTTGTTCCACACTCGCACCAATCTCTGAGTGAAGAGGTTCCCCCTCATATACCTCCTGTAAAGTGGCCATTAAATGTAGATTTGTGGTTTTTCAAATTTATAGATGGCATTTGAGCTGCGCCCAGCCACACAGTCATGGGTGTAGAGAGAGTAGAGCAGTGGGCTAAGCACGCAACCTTGTGGTGCGCCAGTGTTGATTATCTTTGAGGAGGAGATGTTATTTCCAATCCGTATGGACAGTGGTCATCCGGTGGAGAAGTCAAGGATTCAGTTGCAGTAAGAGGTACAGAGTCCCAGGTTTTGGAGCATTTCAATTAGAACTGAGGATATGATTGTATTCAAAGCTGAACTCTAATCGATAAATAGTGGTCTGATGTAGGTGTTACTATTGACCAAGAGATCCAAGGCTGAGTGAAGAGCCAGTGAGATTGTATTTGCAGTAGAGTTATTGTGGCAATAGGCAAGTTGGCAGCGAGTCCAGGTCCGTGCTTAGGCAGGAGTTGATTCTAGCAACGACCAACTTCTTAAAGCACTTCATCACAGCATATGAGAATGCCACTAGGTGACAGTCATTGAGGCAGTTCACACTGCTCTCCTTGGGCACTGGATTTATTGTTGCCCTTTTGAAGCAAGTGGGAACCTTTGATAGCAACAGTGAGGGATTGAAGATCTCCTTAAACACTCGTGCCAGAGGGTTGGCACAGATTTTCCAGAGGCCTACCACGTACAATATCATGGCCTGATGCCTTGTGATGGTTCTCCCTGTTGAAAGGTATTCTGACGTCAGCTTCTGAGGCAGAGATCACAGGGTCATCATCAGTGTTCCCTCTAAGCTGCACAGTAACTGGAATACTCACGCACACATGACCTTTACTGCCACACAGCTGGAGTTTTCTTTTATATAATTTTGACATTATGCTGATATAAATTTGAAATATATGGCAAAGTGCATTTTTGAAATGCAACCACAATCAGAATCAGGTTTATTATCACACATATGTTGCAAAATCTGTTGTTTTGTTTTGCACCAGCAATTCAATGCAATATATTAAAAAAACTATAAATTGCTTTAAGGAATATTACACGTGTGTGTGTGTATATATATCTCACACATTTTAGACACACACACACACATATATATATATATATATATATATATATATATATATATATATATATATATATATATATTTTAGCCAGAGTTCAACTACAAGAAGGGTGAGGCCATCTTCTTTGGCAACTGATCCTAGCAATGCTTTGTTTCCTTTCCATGACCTCTAAATACCTGTAGGTGCTGGGAATCTGCTTTGGAGGAGCTGGGGGATACAGCAAGAATAACCAAAAATAAATAAAAACTGGGACTATAGGAGTGGCCTTCCTCACATTGGCAGGTAAGAACCTGATCAGCAGGTGAGAAGTACCCTCAATGTTGCTGCATGCAGCAAAAGTATTATCCTTATCCTGTTCCTGCATCGTGGCAGTTACCTGAAGCATTTTCTGTTTTATCTGAAAATTCAAAATGGAATGTATTGGCATTGCAATGCACAAGTCTCCAGAGAACGAACGAGAAAGCATAGAGTGATGGCCACCTTTGTATGTAATTGCATTATGCTGTGCTTGCAACTAAAGTCAGGCCCCAACTGTCCCTCTGTGCTGAGGTTCTACCTTTTCATGGTGTTCCAAAGGATGACTCATATAACTTATTTAAATCCTCCTAGAGGACAACTTTGTTGCTGTTTGCAGGCCTGTGTAGGCTCACCCATGCCAAACAGGTCAAAGGGCAGAGGCCAGACTAAGAGTGGTCCACTGGATCTCCAGGTTCGGGGGTTCAGCTCAGAGCTAACAACTGTGACTGGCAAAACAAAACTGTTGCAGAAACAGCAATGAAGAATCCTTCTACATCTGAGTGTGACGGTATTCCTGAGTCTCCACCCGGGACTTGCATGACTGGCAGTAGTGAAAACCAAGAAGCTACTGTCAGGAAGAAGGAAGCCCTGAACACCGCCATAGATAGAAGACCTTCATTACTGCCCTAAATGCCAGCCACGTAATGGCCAGTTTATTTACATGTCAACAGGACAAAGGAAATTGTTACTGACTTCAGCAGAACTCACACCACTCATACCCTTTTCTATCAGGTAGTGTAGTAGTTTGCACAATGCTTTACATTACCGGCGACCCAGTTTCAATTCCCACCACTGCCTATAACAAGTTTGTACATATCTCAATAAACAAATAAATAAATAAATATCAACAGCACTGCTATGGAAACTGTGAACAGTATCAAACTCCTGGGATTGTACATCTCGCACAACCTCTCTGGTTCCAGACCACAATCAGGAAAACTCTACTTTCTGAGGGGTCTGAAGAGAGCTGGACTATGCACATCTATGCTCAGGTCATTCTACAGATGTGCAGTAGACAGCATCCTAACATGCTGCATCGCTGCAGGGTACAGAAACTGCACTGTGGCAGACAGGAAGGCTCTACAATGGGCAGTCAAAACTGTCTGTCTGTCACCTTATGTATGGACACTCCCTTGCTTAGCACCACTTTATAGACATAAAATCAATTTACTTAAGCTATATTATATATTTATCCTTCAGGACTCAAAGGAAGGAAGAGACACCAGAATAAAAAGGTGGGGGAGGGAAGAAAGATAACGAAGTGATAGGTGAAGTCAGGTGGGTAAGAAAACGAAAGGACTGGAGAGGAGTGTGGACCTCGGGAGAAAGGGAAGTAGGGGAGGCACTAGTGGGAGGTGATAAGCAGATAAGAAGAGGCAAAAGGACAAAGTGGGGAATAGAAGGGGGAAGCAGAAGGGAAAAAACATTGACCAGAAGAAATCTATATTGATGCCATCAGGTTGGAGGCTATTCAGATGGAATGAGATGTTGCCCCTCCACCCTGAGAATGGCCTCATCCATAGCATAATTTGTCTTCCAAGAGTGATTCTGAGCTTCCTCTTTCTACTAATTTTCATTTTCAGTCTCACATATGTATCCTTTGTTACAACTAATGTATTTCAAAACTAAAGGACAGTTGTGGCTATGGCTTGTTTTGGAGGGCCTAATTGGGCAGGTCATGTTTGCCATATCAGTTAGGAATTCAGTAGTTTCTAAAGCACGTCCTAATAGGATTGCTTTGAGATAATATTACAGATCTCAAGACTGTCACTTGGTCTTTGTGCATCTCTCTCATTATTCTTTCTGATCTGTTCTTCCCTCCTTCCTCCTGCATCATTACTTCTGTCCTGTATTTCTCTACTTCTTCTCTGATTACCCCATCTTCTTCCTCTTTCTCTTCCCATTTTCTTCTCTCTATACTGGCAGTAAGATATTAAAAGCTAGTCTTTTGATAGTTGGGTAAGTGAGGAGCTGGGGGGGGGGGGATACAGCAAGAATAGTCAAAAATAAACAAAAACTGGGACTATAGGAGTGGCCTTCCTCACATTGGCAGGTAAGAACCTGATCAGCAGGTGAGAAGTACCCTCAATGTTGCTGCATGCAGCAAAGGTATTATCCTTATCCTGTTCCTGCATCGTGGCAGTTACCTGAAGCATTTTCTGTTTTATCTGAAAATTCAAAATGGAATGTGTTGGCATTGCAATGCACAAGTTTCCAGAGAACGAACGAGAAAGCATAGAGTGATGGCCACCTTTGTATGTAATTGCATTATGCTGTGCTTGCAACTAAAGTCAGGCCCCAACTGTCCCTCTGTGCTGAGGTTCTGCCTTTTCATGGTGTTCCAGAGGATGACTTGTCTTTTGCTGTATAACATTCCATTCACTTGGACCTTGCCACACTACCTGTCCCTTAGTGAAAAGTTTCTGTAGAAAAGCATCTCTTGGCCTGAAGTCCATCTGTCAGTGGTCAGCACAGAACATCCTGCAGACCCTGTGGGAGAAGGGCACAATGGACCATCTCAATAGCTTCTGAAGGAGGATGCCAAAACCTGTTGGAAGAATAGCTCATTGACAGAACTCACCAATTAGGCCCAAATCCTTGCTTGGCTGACAGTGAGAGAGGCCAGCCCCCTCTGGTCCTTGCTGCACAGTTGGAGTTTCACTCTCAACACACACTGCTCTCGAGATGCCTACAACTTGGGTAAAACAATTGTCCAGGTTTTTAACAGACTGTGCTTTCGTCAAGATGATATGGAAAAGGTTGCAAACGTTCTTGCTGAGGATTGTTCTACGCAGCTGCATAAAAGATCCGCTTATCTATGGGTTGGTCCTAGGGATGCAAACCGAGAGACCATCAACTGCTTCTTTTACCATCAGCTTGGTAAAAGGAATACTGGTCTATATCAGTGCAACTGAATGTTGCTGACCAACATATTCCGGGATGAAGAATTCAGTGCTGAGGGACATAGTGAAACTTGATGCAGCTGTCACCACTCAACCCACTAAGTAGTACAGGCACACAGTAACTGAAATGTTCTGGCGCACATAGTCTTTGTTGCTGCACAGGTACAAGTTTCTTTTATATAATGTTAATATAATGATAAAATATCCTGTAATTAATTATGTATTAATTAATATAATCCACAAATTTTCTAAATAATAAACATACCACAACCTTTATTTTGAAATATTTTAGAGCTTAAACACATTTACATTGAGTGTTTCACACTACAACACTGTTACAAGTTATAGCAATAGAAACAAAATGGAAGTAGGTAGCCCATTGAATGCTGACGCAAAGGATTTTCTTTGTTGTACTGTATTTCATTATGCATTTCAATTAATAAATAAAATGTACAGTATGTGATTTTTCAAATTTCATTTGAAATATTCATAGTGTGCATATTTTATATAAAACATTTAAAGGGCCATGCAGTTTTGAGGCCTTGTAAAAGAATTTCCTGCCCAGAGCAATAGTTGGTCCACGCAGCTGTAAAAAAAATTGCCACTACAAAGGCTTTATGGGCTAAGACCACAATCTAAATTTTTTCTGCTATTGGACACTGAGGAGCTCTGCCCTGTGTAAGAGCCTCTCAAGCACTTTGGTGTATTATTTGAACAGGAAACATGATTGCCATTGCTTTTCGTAAAAGGGATATTATGATTTGATGTCACAACAAATGTATAAAACAAACACAAGATGAATGTAAAACATCTATTCAATGCATTGTATTTTCTGTATATACTATGAATCAACTTTAATTTTGAAATAAAAATTACATCATGACTAGTATCAATAACACCTTTTTTACCCCTTGACACCTAACACCTTTAAATCCTTTCCATCAACACCTTCCTATTCAACCACAGGAATTCCAAAACTGTCTCTCTTACTGCAAGAATTCCCATTAAGTCTTCAAGCACTCTCTCCCAGTTTATCATGTTGCCATTTAATCCACTGAATTTGCCTAGAATTCTTGTGTTATTTTAATTTTTCAAAACTAGTAAAACACTTCCAAAGAGCTTTGTCGTTTTTTTTTGAATCATGTATCTACAAACCCCATTTCCAGAAAAGTTGGGATATTTTCCAAAATGCAATAAAAACAAAAATCTGTGATATGTTAATTCACGTGAACCTTTATTTAACTGACAAAAGTACAAAGAAAAGATTTTCAATAGTTTTACTGACCAACTTAATTGTATTTTGTAAACATACACAAATTTAGAATTTGATGGCTGCAACACACTCAACAAAAGTTGGGACAGAGGCATGTTTACCATTGTGTTACATCACCTTTCCTTTTAATAACACCCTTTAATTGTTTTGGAACTGAGGATACCAATTGTAGTAGATTTGCAATTGGAAATTTTGTCCATTCTGGCTTGATACTTCAGCTGCTCAACAGTCCGTGGTCTCCGTTGTCTGATTCTCCTCTTCATGATGCGCTATACATTTTCAATAGGAGATAGATCTGGACTGGCAGCAGGCCAGTCAAGCACACGCACTCTGTGTCTACAAAGCCACGCTGTTGTAGCCCGTGCAGAATGTGGTCTGGCATTGTCCTGCTGAAATAAGCATGGATGTCCCGGGAAGAGACGTCGCCTTGATGGCAACATATCTAAAATCCTAATATATGCCTCAGAGTCAATGGTACCTTCACATACATGCAACTCACCCATGCCGTGGGCACTGATGCACGCCCATACCATCACAGATGCTGGCTTTTGCACCTTTCGCTGATAATAATCTGGATGGTCGTTTTCATCTTTGGCACGGAGAACTCGACGCCCGTTTTTTTCGAAAATTAGCTGAAATGTGGACTCACCTGACCACAGCACACGGTTCCACAGTCTTTTGGTCCATCTGAGATGAGCTCGGGCCCAGAGAACTCACCGGCATTTCTGCATAGAGTTGATGTATGGCTTCCTCCTTGCGTAATACAGTTTCAAGTTGCATTTCTGGATGCAGCGACGGACTGTGTTGAGTGACAATGGTTTTCCGAAGTACTCCCGAGCCCAGGTGGCTATAATTGTCACAGGAGCATGACTTTTCTGTGCACTTTTCAATCTTATTTTAACCCTGTCCCAACTTTTGTTGAGTGTGTTGCAGCCATCAAATTCTAAATTTGTGTATATTTACAAAATACAATTAAGTTGGTCAGTAAAACTATTGAAAATCTTTTCTTTGTTTTCAGTTAAATAAACGTTCACGTGAATTAACACATCACAGATTTTTGTTTTTATTGCATTTGGAAAATATCCCAACTTTTTGGGAAATGGGGTTTGTACCATGTTCAGAATCTTTTGTCTGACTAGTCAACTTTGTTTGTGGATACATATTAAAGTATGCTAGTCAGTGTTGACACTGAAGTACCTTTGGGGCAAAAACCTCTACAATATTAAAAAATTTCAATAGCCTGGTATATTGCCACTACCAATTTAGGTGCAATCCTACTATAAACCCAGGTTCAATTCCTGCCACTGCCTGTAAGGAGTTGGATGTTCTCCCCATTATCATGTGGGTTTCCTCTAGGGGCTCCAGTTTCCTCCCACATTCCAAAGATGTACTGGATGGTAGGTTAATTAGTCATTGTAAGTAGGATTAAATTGGGGTATTGCTGGGTAGCGTAGCGCGAAGGGCTGTAAGGTCCTATTCCACGCTGTATAAAAGCATATAACTTATTTCAATCCTCCAAGAGGACCACAACCTTGTCGCTGTTTGCAGGCCTGTGTGCCTCAATGACTTTGTTGGCTGGAATCAAGGCCTTATGTTTTAGCTCTTGGTAGGCTTACTCATGCCAAACAGGTCAAAGGGCAGAGGCCAGACTAAGAGTGGTCCACTGGATCTCCAGGTTCGGGGGTTCAGCTCAGAGCTAACAACCGTGACTGGTAAAACAAAACTGTTACGGAAACAGCAATGAAGAATCCTTCTACATCTGAGTGTGACGGTATTCCTGAGTCTCCACCCGGGACTTGCATGACTGGCAGTAGTGAAAACCAAGAAGCTACTGTCAGGGAGAAGGAAGCCCTGAACACCGCCAGAGATAGAAGACCTTCATTACTGCCCTAAATGCCAGCCACGTAATGGCCAGTTTATTTACATGTCAACAGGACAAAGGAAATTGTTACAGACTTCAGCAGAACTCACACCACTCATACCCCTTTATATCAGGTAGTGTAGTAGTTTGCACAATGCTTTACAGTACCGGCAACCCAGTTTTAATTCCCATCACTGCCCATAACAAGTTTGTACATATCTCAATAAACAAATAAATAAATAAATATCAACAGCACAGCTATGGAAACTGTGAGCAGCATCAAACTCCTGGGATTGTACATCTCGCACAACCTCTCTGGTTCCAGACCACAATCAGGAAAACTCTACTTTCTGAGGGGTCTGAAGAGAGCTGGTCTATGCACATCTATGCTCAGGTCATTCTACAGATGTGCAGTAGACAACATCCTAACATGCTGCATCGCTGCAGGGTACAGAAACTGCACTGCGGCAGACAGAAAGGCTCTACAATGGGCAGTCAAAACTGTCTGTCTGTCACCTTATGTATGGACACTCCCTTGCTTAGCACCACTTTATAGACATAAAATCAATTTACTTAAGCTATATTATATATTTATCCTTCAGGACTCAAAGGAAGGAAGAGACACCAGAATAAAAAGGTGGGGGAGGGAAGAAAGATAACGAAGTGATAGGTGAAGTCAGGTGGGTAAGAAAACGAAAGGACTGGAGAGGAGTGTGGACCTCGGGAGAAAGGGAAGTAGGGGAGGCACTAGTGGGAGGTGATAAGCAGATAAGAAGAGGCAAAAGGACAAAGTGGGGAATAGAAGGGGGAAGCAGAAGGGAAAAAACATTGACCAGAAGAAATCTATATTGATGCCATCAGGTTGGAGGCTATTCAGATGGAATGAGATGTTGCCCCTCCACCCTGAGAATGGCCTCATCCAGAGCATAATTTGTCTTCCAAGAGTGATTCTGAGCTTCCTCTTTCTACTAATTTTCATTTTCAGTCTCACATATGTATCCTTTGTTACAACTAATGTATTTCAAAACTAAAGGACAGTTGTGGCTATGGCTTGTTTTGGAGGGCCTAATTGGGCAGGTCATGTTTGCCATATCAGTTAGGAATTCAGTAGTTTCTAAAGCACTTCCTAATAGGATTGCTTTGAGATAATATTACAGATCTCAAGACTGTCACTTGGTCTTTGTGCATCTCTCTCATTATTCTTTCTGATCTGTTCTTCCCTCCTTCCTCCTGCATCATTACTTCTGTCCTGTATTTCTCTACTTCTTCTCTGATTACCCCATCTTCTTCCTCTTTCTCTTCCCATTTTCTTCTCTCTATACTGGCAGTAAGATATTAAAAGCTAGTCTTTTGATAGTTGGGTAAGTGAGGAGCTGGGGGGGGGGATACAGCAAGAATAGTCAAAAATAAACAAAAACTGGGACTATAGGAGTGGCCTTCCCCACATTGGCAGGTAAGAACCTGATCAACAGGTGAGAAGTACTCTCAACGTTGCTGTATGTGGCACAGGTACTATCCTTATCCTGTTCCTGCACTGTGGCAGTTACCCGAAGCATTTTCTGTTTTATCTGGCAATTCAACATGGAATGTGTCGAGGCATTGCAATGCAGATGTCTCCAGAGAATGGAGAAGAAAGCTGGTTGTCATAGCTACCCCACTGCCAGTTATATTGGTGGTATTTAGGAAAGCAATGAAGGTCTTCCATCACTGGCAGTGCTCAGGGTATCCTTCATTGTGTCAGTAGCTCGGTTTCCACCACAGTCAGTCATGGAAGTTCTGAGTGGAGGCTCAGAAATACCGTCATAATCAGATATTGAAGGACTCTTCATTGCTGTTTCCATAACAATTTAGTTTTACCAATCAAGGTTGTTAGCCCTGAGCTGAACCCCTGAACCTGGAGGACCAGGGGACCAAGGTTGTGGTCCTCTTGGAAGGTCATAGATTAGCCTTCAACTAATCATTCCTCCTGCAAAGCTGTCATGCACTGTGGATGCAGGATTTCCCCAGCAGTCAAGAATCCAGTGAGGCAAGTTTAAATGCAGTTTAAATCATTGGGAGCTGGCAGTGACTGTAAAATCCTGCCCACTGGTTCAGGATTCAACCTTTATAGTTGTATGCTCAGAAAGAAAATTATAAAGGAACTAAAATGTGGCATGCTTATCTCATACAACACCATCAACTTTATACTGAAATAAGGAACATTTATTTCAATTCCAGAATCTTTAGTCTCCTATCACAAATTACTGAAATTGTACAATAGCTTGATAAGGTCCAACCCAGAATACTGACTAGACATTTCAACTCACTGCTTAATCAGCAGAGCAAAACTGTCTATCTGGAATGGAGGTCACATGAAGACAAAGCAGGCTGTGTCCAAGTGAGATGCATTCTCATTAAAGCAATCAAAGTTCTTACTCATCCAAAACTGGCCATCTGGAATGGAGGTCACATGAAGACAAAGCAGGCTGTGTTCCAGTGAGGTGCATTCTCGTTAAAGCAATCAAAGTTCTTACTCATCCAAAACTGGCCATCTGGAATGGAGGTCACATGAAGACAAAGCAGGCTGTGTCCAAGTTCAGGAATATGAGGTGCATTCTCGTTAAAGCAATCAAAGTTCTTACCTAATTTATCCAAAACTGCCTATCTGGAATGGAGATCACATGAAGACAAAGCAGGCTGTGTTCCAGTGAGGTGCATTCTCGTTAAAGCAATCAAAGTTCTTACTCATCCAAAACTGGCCATCTGGAATGGAGGTCACATGAAGACAAAGCAGGCTGTGTCCGAGTTCAGGAATATGAGGTGCATTCTCGTTAAAGCAATCAAAGTTCTTACTTAACTTGGTAAGGATGACTAATTCCCTGGTAGGAGTTACTTTTAAGAGGGACCAGTCTCAGTATGAAGGCTCAGCCATTCGGGACACGAAGGGGAAAGAAAAACCCTTCACCAAAAGAATGAAATTTCTGGAATTCTCTATCCAAGAAAGCCGAGGAGGTTCAGTCATCGAGTATATTGAAGAAATACTTTTTCTTTGTATTCTTACTGAGAAATAAAGTACATACCTTGACAAAGCACATTTCAACTTTGACCAATGATTTGAACAAAATGATGTTATTATATGCTGTTTTATCGTTATCCATTTTACCAATCTTTTGTTCCTTTCCCTGTGCTATTGATTAATATCTTTTGTTATTTAATCTGTCTTCCGTCCAGTCACTCAGATTTCATTTTGTTCTTCCCAATAGCCTTTTATCACTATCATTTCCAGTCCTTATAAAAATCGTTAGAATAACTTCAAAATTGATGTTTTCCCTCCTGTCTCGCATACTGTACTGAGAGATTACTACCAGTCCCTTCTTTCCCGTTCAGAGGGTCAGTAGACCCGATGGTGCATGGGTGGGGGGGGGAGGGAGGAGGAATGTGGGCGAATAACCGGTTTGGAAGGGGCGGGTCTATTGCGGGCGCCCTTTAAATGACAGCGCCTGTTAGCCAATCGGAGAAAGGACTGGCGTCAGCAGGCGGGCTGGGAGGGTAAAGGAGAGCAGTGTGTAAAGCCCACCTTTGAGCGACAGCAGCCAATCAGAGGAGGAATTGGCTTCAGGAGCGGGGTGGGGGCGGGTACGAGTTTATTTTTTCCATTTAAACGAACGTGCTTGCTAGAATCTTCTACGTGGCGGTAATGCACTGTTAAGCTGGATGCTAACCGCCGTAAAACTAGATACAGACAGAATCTTCTATTAGTGTGCGTCATGGCTGGTGGTGGTGCTTGGACTATTACCCTCAACACTGGAGCTCACATGCCCGTTGTTGGGCTGGGGACCTGGAAAGTGAGTGAGGCAGCTGCCGCCGTTCCGTTCAGTAACTCGAAGGATGGGCACTCGGCAAAATTAAACCTCACCGGAGTTCTGTGCGCTTGGTCAATGTCACTCCCCGCCCGGTGGGGTGGGGGGGAATGGGGTAGCGGTCCGTACCCCGAGAGCATGCGGGCCGAACCGTGTGTTCGGGGGTTGCCCCCCCAAGCGCTGAGGTGATGGGGTGGGGGCGGGGACGCGCGATCACCATCTGTGGCGCACATGGCCGACTCGATCTCGGTCCGAGTGAAGAACTGATAGTGTGGGGGGGGGAAGGTTGTTCAGACGCGGGTTAACACGCTGTGTTGGGGGGGGGGTGTTCATTGCAGCGCAGGCGAGACTGAGTGAGGGGTGCCCGAGTTCTGGGACCGGACAGTGCTGTGAATCTCCCCGAGGTAGGGGCGTTACTGCTCGCATAGATGTGCGCTGGCGGGGGGGGGGGGGGTATTCTCGCAAAGGAACTTCGTCTTTAAAGCGAAAGCGTGCAAGCAATTCCTTAATAAAGAAGTGTCTGTATGATATCTTTGTTTCAACTTGTCATATTCTCCTTCGCCGTTATCTGAAGGAACATATTTTGCATCCGCAGCGCTGTCTTTATCCAGAATAATCCTGAACAAAAAAAAATTCGGGTGGGAGATAGGAGTTGGGGAGGGTGTTGATGTTTAAATCTATAGGTCCAGTGTCAACGTACTAATGTGATGCCTTGCAGACTAAGTCAGAAGTTCGAGTTTTCTGTTTTCACTAATGGACAAATGCCCGGGTAGAATTGAGCTTTTGTATCTGTTTTATCCAGCACCGGAATGTAAATATCTGGTGGAAGTGTAAGAGTGAATCTAATCTAACGAGTAAACAGCCAATAGGTGCTCTTAGTTTTTTTATTTTCTTTTTAGATTTATGCCTTCATTTATCTCCAGCTGAAAATAATCTGAATTCACAGTTTCATCTCCAAAGTATTTGTGCCATGTCTGCTTGGGGAGATCGTTTCCAGACAACACGCCGTTTTGAGCATAATGGGGAAACCTGGATTGAACACAACAGGAATTCTGCAGATGCTGGAAATTCAAGCAACACGCATCAAAATTGCTGGTTAACGCAGCAGGCTAGACAGCATCTCTAGGAAGAGGTACAGTTGACATTTCAGGCCGAGACCCTTCGTTAAGGCCTGAAACGTCGACTGTACCTCTTCCTAGAGATGCTGCCTGGCCTGCTGCGTTCACCAGCAACTTTGATGTGTGAAACTGGATTGCAGTTTGTTGGTGACCTTTAGTCACCGAATTCTGGTCAGCACTGCTGGACTAGAATGCCTTCTGGGATGAGATTACAGAGTACCTGGAAGCACATGACGAGATAGGCCAAAGCCAGCATGGTTTCCTGAAAGGAAAACCATATCTGACAAACCTACTGCAATTCTTTGAGGAAATTGCAAGCAGGGTAGACAGAGGAAATACAGGAAACGTGGTGTACTTGTATTTTCAGAAGGCCTTTGACAAGGTGCCGCTCATGAGACTGCTTAGCAAGGTAAGAGTCCATGGAATTACAGGGGAGTTACTAGTGTGGGTGGAGCATTGGCTGGTTGGCAGAAAACAGAGTGGGAATAAAGGGATCCTATTCTGGCTGGCTGCCAGTGGAGTTCCACAAGGCTTGGTGTTGGGACTGCTGTTTTTTATGATGTATGTCGATGAATTGGACTACAGTATTAATGGATTTGTGGCTAAATTTGCCGATGATACAAAGATAGGTGGACGAACGGGTACTATTGAGAAAACAGAGCTGCAGAGAGTTAGATAGTTTAGGGGAATGGGCAAAGAAGTGGCAAATGAAATACAATGTTGGAAAGTATGGTCATGCACTTTGGAAGAAATAAACGGGCAGACATTTAGATGGGGAGAGAATTCAGGATTGAAGGATGTCCTTTTAGAACTGAGATGCGGAGAAATTAGTCAGGGTGGTAAATCTGTGGAATTTGCCACAAGTGGCTGTGGGGGACAAGTCATTTGTGTGTATTTAAGGCAGAGATGGATAGGTTCTTGATTAGCCAGGGCATCAAAGGGTATCGGGAGAAGGCAGGGGAATGGGAATGACTGGAGGAATTGGATCAGCCCATGATTGAATGGCAGACCAGACTCGATGGGCCAAATGGCCGCCTTTTGCTCCTATATCTTAAGGTTTTATCTCATCTCCATTTTGTACAGTATTCGTCCTGGTATTCCTTCTTGTTGAATCCTCTATTTCCAGTCTGTGCTCCTTGTCTCTTGATTGCTCTGAATGTTTGGACTGCTACTCAATTGACCCATTGCCTGAGTGTACACTACTAGAATTTCTTGGCCAGTGAGTGTTCATACTGCAGAGCTGAGGTCTGACCAATTTTTGATGACCGGAGCTTTTAATTGTGCAAATAGTTCTAACCAGAAGTAACTATTCTGTTTGTTTCTTTTTTACTTAAAAAGAAATGATATTATTTTGACTTGTTGAGTTCAATGTGGCAAATACAGTATTTTAAATATTTTATGGAGAATGTTGGGTACCAAAGCTGTTTGGAACTACCATAGATGTGAATTCTAGCAGTAGTAGTGTTAGCTGTGATGATGCTAAGGGTGTAAGAGATCTTGATAATTTTTGGGATGTAGGGTTTAAAACTTTGCTAAGTAGTATTGTGAATGACCAGGGAGGGTGTTTAAAGGTGAGCAAAGATTGGCTGGACCTACTCACATTACAAACAATTTTGATTTGGAAAGCTAGGATGAGTTATACTTTTTGAATTGAGAATTTTGTCATGTTTTCAGTTAAGTAATTTTCATGATCAATTGGAGGAAATTCACTGTTTAACATTAAGCCTGTAAGATGAAAGTAACCAGTAAGTGGAGAAAGAGGTGGGTGTGATCAGTCAACATTCTATGCAAGGGAAATAAACAATAATTCTTTCAAAACTCCGAATGCCACTTTACATGGTTATCCAATTATGAGTTTTGATGTTACCGGCCTTGGTTGCCTGATCAAGTCTCAATGCCGCCAAGTACAGATCCCATACTGAACCTAAAGTTACCACAGGTCTTTCTGGTGACTGCCTGCTGCCACATCACAGCTTATCCAGTGATAATTCCTGTGCTTAAGACAGGTAAGTGGTACAGTTTGAATCCTTTGAGCCGTCTGAAAGTACTGGGACCTCAGGTGTATTGTTTTTACAGCTTGATGACATTCTTTCTCATTGAGGTAGACTGAAAGCAACTTTTTCAGAGTGGCAGAAATCAAGATTGAATGAAGCAAATGGAAGGCATTACATGAATAGTGAAAGCATTCAAATTCTGAGGATGGAATGGATTACGGGGGGGGTGGGGGGGGAGATGTCTGGTGTTGGGTGGGTATACGCCAACAGCCCATGCATATTGTCAGTAAAGGATAACATTCTTTACATTAACATAATATCAGAATTGGGGAAAGCACTGAGAGCCAAAGAGGAGGAAAGCTGTCAAATGACTGAATAGTGAACAATGGGTTTATAAAAGGGAAATTGTGCATGACAATGCATTGGATTTCTTTGAGGAGAGTGGAGCGAGTACAAATTATGTATTTTAATTCTCAGAAAGCTTGTGATAAGGTCCACACAAGTTGGACATTGGTGATAAAGTACTAGCATGGATATGTTGGTTGGAAGGAAAGGAATAAAGGGAAAATTTAAATGCAGATGCTAGAAATCTGAAACAAACGGAAAAGTTAGGAAAAAGCTTAACAGGTGGGGCAATTTTTGTGTCTGCAACCCTCAGTTTTTCAAGTACTGCCTAATCTGAAATTCATCTGGAATTTTGCATTTTCATTTGTTGTAGTAATTGAAGCATTTACTTTGAGTTGATGGGCTATCATTAGAAGGATAAAGGCTTTGATGCCATACAAAACTGAGATTGAAAGATCTCTGGATACTAAGATATGGAGATGAGCAGGATAAAAGCTGTTTGGGGCAGAAACTGGTGATCTTACTGAGTGGTCTACTCCTATTTCTTCAAAACATGTGAGCATGCCCTTGCTAGTATAGAAGGGTGGAGAGGATTAACAAGGAAAGGAGTATGGCTTAGTATGGTATGTGATGGTTTTTGAGGAATGGAATATAAAATGCTGATATTGCCAGAACTATAGAAACAAAATCAAAGCAAAAACAAGCATGTAGATCCTGGAAAATGGAAGTGAAAAATACTGTGGATACATTCAGTCAGGCAGGTTTCATAGAATGAAAATGATGAACAGTGGAGCCCAGTGTCATTCATCAGAACTACTCAGTTTCCACTTGACCTGAGTATTCCAGTACCACTTGTAATATGAAATTTCCAGTTTGTCAACTTTAATGCATATAGCTTGGTGTCATTTTCACAGGAAAGATGTGCTGGAACACAAATCTACAGCACATTAGTCCTACAATTACAGGCCCTTTGGCCTACAATCTTGAGTCACCCATGTATCCAACCGCACAGCCTTCTATTTTTCTTTCTGTATATCTATCTAAGAGTCTCTTAGAAGACCCTGTTGTATCTGTCTCTACCACCTTTGCTGGCAGTGCATTCCATGCACCCACTACTCTGTGGAAAAACTTGTCTCTGGCATCCTCCTTGTGCTACATGCAAGCACCTTGAAACTGTGCCCCTTGTCTTACTTCAACCCTGGGAAAAAGCCTCTGGCCTTCCACATGATCAATGTCTTGCATTATCTTGTACACCTCTATCAGGTCACCTTTCATCCTCCGTTGCTCCAAGGAAAAAAGGCCAAGTTCAATCAGATGGTTCAAATTATTTGGCACTGAGGAAGCTAGGAAGAAACTTTTTTTTAATTGAGATACCAGCATAGTATAGAACCATTTGTCAACAGGGATGAAAGCCAAGAGAATAGTTTTCAAGTATGTTGAGTGGATATTAATTTTAACCCAAATGATGATGGTACTAATATAGAACAATACCTGAACAGATGATAGAGGCTTGTTACACTTAAGCTGATCATTTGCTGACATGTGGAATTCAAATGGGTGGATCTTTTCCTACTGGCATGGGCAAGATTGATGAAATGGCTTTCTATTCCATTAGGTTTTGGTGCTGTATGTAGGGAGGATTGTTTGTACATTGTAGATGTATCTTGCAAGAGTAAGTCATGCACAAATGAAAGAATTGAAGAAGCAGGCAAAAGTGTAGGGGAGGGGAGTGCAGAAAATGAAGGTACAAGTATTGACTGTAATGGCAATTTATGCTGAAGAAAGGCTTAAGCCTCTGCAAGTTGAACTGTGGACGTGCAGAGAGAAATATGCAAGTGGCAGCAAATATTGTTTTGAAGAGGAAATGAAGACAAAAGATGGATGTTAGAGCCACTGAGTCTTGCACAGAAGAGCTTGGTGATTTTCTTATAGTAGCAAGCACCACAAGTGAAGCTTATGAATAGGGATGTCAGCCTTCAAAGTTGAAGTAATAGAGGAAAGAATAAAATCGAAGTGAGAAGTGTTGTAGGTTTGAACTGCTATGTGCATATACAAGCATCAAAGCAAAATTGGACAGTGTGGGAGCAAGTCAGTAATTTTCCATAAATTATTATAAGTTCAAAGTCAAAACTGTGTTCCCTGAATTGGCAGTATAGATGAGCTATAGTGAATTGCTCTAACTTTTGATTAACAAAATCCTTGTGTCGTGGCGGTGGAGAGAATAACTTTAGTCTGGATGTGATGTTGGGGGGTGGGGTCTTGTTCTGTGTTGTATAACATCTTGACTTTCGTTTTGAAGGATCTAATTGAAATATTTGAATAACATTGGTAGTACAGTGACCTTGGTTATATGAAAGAAATTTTTGAAAGGAATTTTGATAAGGTGCCAGGTAAAGGTGTTATGTAAGAAAGGGCTCGAGGTTGAGGTAAATATTTTGACATGGTTAGACATTACAGAATAAAAGCTGAAGGGAGATTTTTAACAGTGACAAAAAATAATTACTGGGTACCTGTCAGGATCAGTAATTGAGCTTTGGTTATTTGTTGTCTACAACTGGATACCTGATCTTAATATATGCAAGCGTACTGGTGATGTAAAACTTGTGTAAGGAAGTTTAAGTTAAAGTACACAAGTTAGAAGAGGATACAGGTGGATAGGCAAGAATGTGGCAGAGTGGTTTAATGTGAGGATTTTGAAGAAGCCACTCACTTGTAGAATGCTCAGTTTTTAGAAAAAATTGAGTGTGGTTAAGTGAAATGAGATGTTTTTGTCTGGTTAGCAAGCAATTGAATTAGTAAAGCTGTATGGCATGATTACTATGTGATTTATTGTCTGTTTATCTCAACCATATTTAGCTTGAAAGCAATGCAACAAAGGATCTTAAGATGTGTTGGGATGAGAAAGCTGTTCCATGAGGAGACATAGAGCAGAATTTTTATGATTTCAGGAAATGCTAAGATATGATTAGGAAGGAAATTGTCAATGTTGATAGGTTTATTCCTTTGGTACTTTCTGATGGCTGGGATTACTAAATCTGAGATTTTGTTTTGGGATTAGGGACTGGCTAATGAAGTCAGCTGGAAGTTCCTCACTTGAGGATTGATTTCTTAAAATAAAAGATTATACTCTTGAGCTGTGGCTGTGCAGCTGTTGAACATGTCAAAGGTTAAGATTCTGTAAGTTCCTGAATTCTATTGTGAGAGAGATGGGGGAATTGGGTGGGAAAACTAGGTATTTAGATGGCAGAACAGGCTTGGGGTCTTGCCCTACTGCTTGACCTATTCCATGGATATTGCGACAATTGCATTTATCCAGGAAAACAACAAATACCATACATTTCACCTGTTATTAGTTAATCAGTTATTAAGGTGTTCAGGAGTCAGGTGGTCACTTGGTGATCATAGGGTGCCCAACCTCTGCTCGAATCTGGCCACAATTGGTAACTGTCAGATTATCAAAGTACTATCCAAGATAATGACACTTCACATAACTAAACTTGCTGTATCTGGTCAGAGTGTTTCTGGACAGGGCTGATGCTCAGCATATTGAGAAGGGAATGCAGTAATAATACTGCAGTTGAAATTATAAAAGTGGTCAGACTTGCTGCTGATGGTTGATGCCTGATTCTTGTGTGGCACAAACCTTACTGGCCAATTATACCCAGTGCCATTTAGGTCATGGTGGCTGTGGGCATGGACCACCTCGTTAGCTGAGGAGTAACAAATGGAACTGCACACTAAGCGAATGTTAAAGAAAATCTTCACTTCTGACCTTGTGAAGAAAATGTCATTAAACAAGCTGAAGATAGCTCTGATGCCTCCTGAAATGATGCTCTGGAGTTGAAATGATTAACCTCTAGCAATCAGAACCAGCTTCTTTCAGATATGAATAGAGATTGGAGAGTTCATATCTTCATTCTTATTGGTGCAATTTTATTTGGACTCCTTGATGTTGCACTTAGTCATGTTGCATCTATTGTGTCAAATCTCTTGTATTATCTCTGGAATTTGTCTTTTCCATCTTCTCTGTATTAGGACCAAGATTGTAAATTAGCTCTGAAACAAGTGGCTCTGATGGTGCAAAAGTATTGGTAAGTGGATTCTTGGAATGAAGGGCTTGTCTTATGAAGAAGTATTAAGCAGTCAGGATCTAAATGGAGGTGATACTGAAATAATATGCTGAAGAAGTTATGAAGCAGGATACTGAAGATGTTGCCTTCTATGGAAAAACTGATTGGGCAGAGATGAACGTTCAGAATAAGTGGGAAAAACTACAATGAACACAAACAACAGGAATTCTGCAGATGCTGGAAATTCAAGCAACATACATCAAAGTTGCTGGTGAACGCAGCAAGCCAAGCAGCATCTGTAGGAAGAGGTGCAGTCGACGTTTCAGGCCGAGAACCTTCGTCAGGACTAACTGAAGGAAGAGTGAGTAAGGGATTTGAAAGTTGGAGGGGGAGGGGGAGATCCAAAATGATAGGACAAGACAGGAGGGGGAGGGATAGAGCCGAGAGCTGGACAGGTGATAGGCAAAAGGGGATACGAGAGGATCATGGGACAGGAGGTCCGGGAAGAACGACAGGGGGGGGGTGACCCAGAGGATGGGCAAGAGGTATATTCAGAGGGACAGAGGGAGAAAAAGGAGAGTGAGAGAAAGAATGTGTGCATAAAAATGAGTAACAGATGGGGTACGAGGGGGAGGTGGGGCCTTAGCGGAAGTTAGAGAAGTCGATGTTCATGCCATCAGGTTGGACGCTACCCAGATGGAATATAAGGTGTTGTTCCTCCAACCTGAGTGTGGCTTCATCTTTACAGTAGAGGAGGCCGTGGATAGACATGTCGGAATGGGACGTGGAATTAAAATGTGTGGCCACTGGGAGATCCTGCTTTCTCTGGCGGACAGAGCGTAGATGTTCAGCAAAGCGGTCTCCCAGTCTGCGTCGGGTCTCGCCAATATATAAAAGGCCACATCGGGAGCACCGGACGCAGTTATATCACCCCAGTCGACTCACAGGTGAAGTGATGCCTCACCTGGAAGGACTGTTTGGGGCCCTGAATGGTGGTAAGGGAGGAAATGTAAGGGCTTGTGTAGCACTTGTTCTGCTTACACGGATAAGTGCCAGGAGGGAGATCAGTGGGGAGGGATGGGGGGGGACGAATGGACAAGGGAGTTGTGTAGGGAGCGATCCCTGCGGAATGTAGAGAGAGGGGGGGAGGGAAAGATGTGCTTAGTGGTGGGATCCCGTTGGAGGTGGCGGAAGTTACGGAGAATAATATGTTGGACCCGGAGGCTGGTGGGGTGGTAGGTGAGGACCAGGGGAACCCTATTCCTAGTGGGGTGGTGGGAGGATGGAGTGAGAGCAGATGTACGTGAAATGGGGGAGATGCGTTTAAGAGCAGAGTTGATAGTGGAGGAAGGGAAGCCCCTTTCTTTAAAAAAGGAAGACATCTCCCTCGTCCTAGAATGAAAAGCCTCATCCTGAGAGCAGATGCGGCGGAGACGGAGGAATTGCGAGAAGGGGATGGCGTTTTTGCAAGAGACAGGGTGAGAAGAGGAATAGTCCAGATAGCTGTGAGAGTCAGTAGGCTTATAGTAGACATCAGTGGATAAGCTGTCTCCAGAGACAGACAGAAAGATCTAGAAAGGGGAGGGAGGTGTCAGAAATGGAGCAGGTAAACTTGAGGGCAGGGTGAAAGTTGGAGGCAAAGTTAATAAAGTCAACGAGTTCTGCATGCGTGCAGGAAGCAGCGCCAATGTAGTCGTCGATGTAGCGAAGGAAAAGTGGGGGACAGATACCGGAATAGGCACGGAACATAGATTGTTCCACAAACCCAACAAAAAGGCAGGCATAGCTAGGACCCATACGGGTGCCCATAGCTACACCTTTAGTTTGGAGGAAGTGGGAGGAGCCAAAAATTACAATGAGGAATCTTGTATGAGGATTGTAAGTCCCTGGCATCCTACTTTCCAGAGTACTGAGAAGGTTGCATTATTGGATATGTTTAAGCCTGAAACAGATTTCTGGGTTCTGGTGGAATTGGGTTTGGGCAGCAAATTGGAGGTCAAGCTAATATCCAGTCAGCCATTGAGCTGTTATCTTCAAATGGTGAATAGACTTGAGTCACTTCACCTGCTGCTTCTAGAATGGCACTTGATAGCATTGTCAAGGGATCCTTTTAGTACTTGGTAATGCTTTTGGTTGGCTGAGTGTCAGGATTAAGACTGTGCTAGAAAAGTTTGGTGTATGGCAGGGCAGATTTGCTGTATTACTAACAGAACCTAAAGTCTGCTGTAAGCAGTATCCTTAGGATTTTCAAACACAAAATCTGTAGATACTAGAAATCACACTCAATGCTGGATAATGCAGCAAGCTGGGCAGCATCTATGCAAAAGAGTAAACAGTCAATGTTTTGGGCTGAGGCCCTTCAACAGTCCTGATTTCACCCATTTTATGGCTTGTTGGTTGTAGTAGCAGAGACAACCTGTTGCCTTTAGTGGTGATGCTCATCCACCATCTTGAGGCTCAGTGGTTGTTCTGGAGAGGTACTTCAAATAGTTCTTTTGGTTAGAGTTCAAGGCCCAGTGACTGTGGGGGGAGGGGATATAATTTTTTTTTCCATGTGAACTTGCATTTGGCCATGTTCTCATCACTTACTGTCCTTGTCTCAGTGATAAAGTTTGTGCTTTAGAGAGGTGCTGATGGAGTGACCTAGAAGACTTAACTATTTTATGGATACTTTGCGTTTCAGTTCTGGTGGGATTGGGCATGTCTAGACTGGTGAATGAGTTGGAAGTCATTGTCTGCTACCACTGATGTCAAGCTTCCCAAGTGTAAATGCAGCTGTCCTTTGCCTTTTTATTTCTTACTTGTGGCTGGTAGTTGGAAAGGTTTTGTCAGGAGGTGTCACTCAAAAAAAAAGATACCTGACTTGTGATCTGCTCTGGTAGAGCTTGGTTAAATTCTAGGCTAAAGAGGATGTTGGAAGAATGTTTTTAGCTTTGCTGTTTTGAAATGCTTAAATTTGAATTGAGTGCCATTTATATTTGTTTCATTTGGCTTTGCCTTACCATTTGAATTTTAATTAGAAGCACTTTTCTTTTCAGTCTGAACTAGGTAAAGTGACAGCAGCAGTGAAAACGGCCATTGAAGCTGGTTATCGTCACATTGATGATGCATTTGTGTATGACAATGAAAAAGGAGTTGGTGAAGCTATTCAGGCGAAGATCAAGGATGGAACTGTAAAGCGTGAAGATCTTTTCATTGTTAGCAAGGTAAAGGATTTGGGGTGCTGCCAGGTCGCTAAAGTATAATTTAACTTTAGCAATATCAATGCACTAATGAATAGTTTTGTTTTCCTGCTAGCTGTGGTGTACATTTCATGCCAAAGACCTGGTGAAGGATGCCTGTTCTAACACATTAAGTGACCTGAAATTGGACTATCTGGATCTGTACCTTATTCATTGGCCTATGGGATTCAAGGTAAACTGCCTGGCAAAACAATTTTGTATATCTTTCTCTAGGTTAATTTGCACACTGCTCGAGTTAAATTATTTGGACCCTTAGATAGCCAAGTACTCAGTGGGTTGTTTAAAATGAGTAAATTTTGGGGGGTCAGGTACTGTACTTGAGGTTTTTTAAAATTCATTTATGAGAAATCTAAGCCAACTGAATTACATTGAAGTGACTCATAGGAACATTGCTAGGTAGTAGCAAGCCATACTGGAACATCGAACATACAATGCAGAACAGCCTCTTTGGCCCAGTTAGAAGAAACACAGGACCCGTGCCCTTGCATGCCAATGTGTTCCTCTTGTTGAGTAATGTCAAGGGATATGTAGTGAATACAATTTGATAAGACTTGGACATGAAGTATATTCTGTAATATAAATGAAAACAAACCAAAGGCAAACTTGCAAACAGCTCTTAAATGTTGGCATGTATTAACCTACTTGGGTCTACCTCCTTTCTCAGTAATTTAAGTCATGCTTTTTGTTCTTGTTTCTAAAATATCTCCTTTTAGGCTGGCCTGGAGAAATTTCCTCTTGATGGGAATGGGATGGTAATACCAAGTGACACAGATTTTGTTGACACTTGGGAAGTGAGTATGTAACTGAAGAATCTAAGTTTATTGTTACTAGATTTATCTAGAAATTAAACTTGTAATATGTTTCCTCCTTAAAGCTCTTGTTGTTAGATTGGTCCCTTGACTTCAGTTGCTTGAAACATTATTCTGGATGGTTTTCAGTCTAAAATTTAAATTGATCTGACTGTTAATTATAATCATTTTCCATTTACAGGCAATGGAAGAATTGGTGGATCTAAATATGGTTAAAGCTATAGGGGTGTCCAATTTTAATCGTAAGCAGATAGAGCGCATCCTTAATAAAAAAAATTTGAAATACAGACCGGCTGTCAACCAGGTAATTGATCACTTTTAAAATTTGGCATTATAGAAGTTCACTTATTTTCAGTATGGCATTTATTGACACTACCTTTTTCTGTGAAAATTTCTCATCAACATTTATTGTGTTCTTTTTTGTTTTACTAGATTGAGTGCCACCCTTATCTAACTCAAGAAGATCTGATCTCCTATTGCACTTCTAACAATATTGTTGTGACAGCCTATAGTCCATTGGGATCTCCAGACAGACCATGGTACTAACGTAATTTGCTCCTATTTTAGTAATGAGAAATTGCTAATATTGTAGTTTATTTTATAAAGACAACTTTCTTTTTCAATATTTTTATTAATTACTTACATAGACGAATACAAAATACATTATGGAAACAGAAACAAGATTGAAGTGCCCCATAACTATGTATAGTAACTAACCATAATATTGAAAAGGTATATTTTATTCTAATCTAAAACAATCAAAATGCCATAACAAACCAAAAACGAAGGAAAAAAAAGCTATTTGGTTACAAGAAAAAAAAATCTGACATATAGTCGTAAATTCAAACATATAATAGCCATCATCATTGCTATAATAGCCAAATCGAAAATTGTGAAAGTAGTTCCAAAAAGGTCCCCATAATGTGAAAAAATCTTGTCTAGGTATAGAAACAGAACACCTAATCTTCTCCAGATTTAAACGTGACATAACATCAATCAACCAATGGACATGAGTAGGCGGAGTGGCATCTTTCCATTTAAGCAACAAAACTCTTCTGGCTACAAGAGAAATTAAAGCCAAAATATGCAAATCATTTGGCTTAAGAGTAAAATCATTTCCTCCAACAATGCGAAACAAGACAGTCGGGGTTGGATTTAAAGTTTACTTTTAAAAAGCTCTGAGAAAGTTTGAAATACTTCTTTCCAAAATTTATCAAGCTGCGGGCAGGACCAAAACATATGAATTAGAGAGGCCTCTTCGATATTACACCTATTACAGTATGGAGAAAAATCTTGAGTAAAATCGAGAGAGGTTATCTTTAGTCATATAGGCTCTTTGAACCACTTTAAATTGTAAAAGAGAGTGACGAGCACATAACGAAGAGGTGTGAACAAGTTTTAAAATTTCATTCCAAGTATCCTCATCAATTGAAATCTGTAGGTCTTGTTCCCAGAGGTTTTTAATTTTGTCTAACGGAATGTTTCTCGTTACCAACAACATACTATAAATATTAGAAATAGATCTATTATGAAAAGGTTTCAAAGTAAAAATTGTATCAAGTTCTTATCTGGACATTTAGGAAATGTATGAAGTTGAGAATGCAAGAAGTCTCTAATTTATAAATATCTAAAAAAGTGAGCTTTACGAAGATTAATAGTTGATCAAATGAGGAATGACCATCTCCAACAAACAGATCTGAAAACATTTAATACCTAGTCTATTTCACTCTTTTAAAAACTACATAGGTCAAAGAAGGTATAAAAAAAATTAGAAAAAATGGGAGTGAAAAACCAAATAACCCAAAGAATTTTCTAAATTGTAACCAAATCCTCAAAAAATGTTTAACTACATAATTATCAGTTAAATTATGTAAAGATAGAGGAATTAAAGGATCAAGAAGAGAAATAATAGAACATTTATTAACAGAATTAATTTCTGAAGAAACCCAAACTGGACAGTCTTCACGATTAATGTAGTATAACCAAAACGTAAAGTGGCGTATGTTGACTGCCCAGTAGTAAAACCTAAAATTGGGTAGGGCTAATCCCCCTTTTTTTTTCTGAAGATGAACTTTTTTTAATTGGGGGTTTTTATTCTTCCATAAGTAAGAAGATATAAATCGAATCTGAAGAGTCAAAGGATTTAGGAATAAAAACAGGTAGGGCTTGAAATAACTATAAAAAATTTAGGCAAAATATTCATTTTTGTAGAATTAATACGACCAATCAGCGATAAGAAAGGGGAGACCAATTTGATAGTACCTTCTTAATATATTCCAAGAGAGAGAGAGTTTTCTTTAAAAAGAAATTTGTAATTCCTAGTAATTGTTATACCCAAATAAGTAAATTGATTTCTCAAAATTTTAAAAGGAAGGTCAGAGTTGACTGATACCAAATTATTCAAGGGAAAAAGTTCACTCTTATGAGGATTAAGTTTATATCCTGAGAACTGGCTAAATTCAGAAAGTAAAGAGTATTGAGGGTAGAGAGGACTCCACATTAGAGATGTAGAGCAAAAGGTCATTAGCATAAAGTGACAACTTATGAGTGATACCCCTCCATAAAATACCTGAGATGTCAATGGATTCTCGAAACACGATGGCTAAAAGCTCTAAAGCCAAACAAAAAGCAAAGGACTCAAAGGACATTCTTGTCTGGTTCCACGTTGGAGGTTAAATAGTTTGGAGCTCAGAGTTAATAAGAACCTGTGCATTGGGAGATGAATAAAGTAATTTAATCCATTGAATAAAATTTACCCAAATTTAAATTTTTCTAATATTTTAAGTAAATAATTCCATTCAACCCAGTCAAAGGCTTTCTCAGCATCCAAAGAAATCACGCATTCCAAAGTTTCTTTAGAGGGAGAATAAATAACATTCAGTAAACAACGAATGTTAAAATGAGAATAATGATTTTTAATAAATCTGGTCTGGTCTTCAGAGATCTTTGCAAATCTTTAGAAAGAGTTGTAGTAAATTTCCAGTGTAATCTGGCCAACCTCTTGACATGAAAGAATCAAACTGCAAAGCTGTGTATCTTGAGGACACATAATGGAAAGACCATTGTCCTTCTCTATTAAATCTAAACAATATTATTACTGTTTGCCATGTGCCTACCTGACACTGTCTATCTGATTTGCCATATTCTTCAAAACCTGATCATCCATTGATTCATCCTTGGTACATTAAGAAATGTATTTGCAAAAAATAATCTCTGCTTTGCTCTTATTAGATAATGTATTTTTGAGTAATCCCTAATTTTTTTAAACCATGCTACAATTTTTGCACACTTATTATTGTCACTTGTACTGAGGTACAGTGGAAAACTTGTCTTGAATACTAATCATTCAGATCAATTTGAGGAAGAACAAGGTAAAACAATACAAAATGCAGAATAATGTAACTCCTAGAGAGAAAGCGTAGGGCAGACAATGAGATGCAAGATCATAGGTAGATTGTGAAGTCGGGTTTATTTTGTAGTACTAAGGAACTATTTTATAGTCTTACAAGAGCAGGGTAAAAACTGTCCTCGACTCTGGTATGTGCTTTCAGGCCTGTGCTATCTTTTGGCTGACGGAAGAGGGGAGAAGAATGTCGAAAGTGGGTGTGATCTTTGGGAAAGTTAGAGGATCTCAAAATCAATCTACCTCTGTGCTAAGCTTCTCCATGCCACTTGTACCGATATGCATCATATATTGCTGCTGAAAGTTCTTACTAGGAGATTCTGCACAACTAATTCCATTTCCTTTCGTTAATTTCAGGGTAAAGCCAAATGAACCTAATCTCCTTGAGGATCCCAAGCTACAGGAAATAGCACAGCGCCATAGGAAGTCAGTTGCACAAGTAGGAACTTATTAAATCTCTGCAGCAGTGTCAAGTTCTAGCTTTTTGGTTCATTACGTGTAGCTGTACCGTATGTACTTTAATTTTATTTCAAATACAATGGATTCCATTCGGACATGTTGAGACCAGTACGTTTTGGCCCAGTTGAGTGGCTGCCCCAATTGGCAGAAGATTCATGGAAAAGTTAGGTACAAAAAAGAACAAGTACTGTTTAACTGAAGAATAGTTTGTATTTAAATTAAATACAGAGCAAATTAGAACACTACCACTACTTTAAAGATGGAGGAATTCGTCAAGTGTACGCTGGCACATTCTTTGAACAAAACCAGTGCAGACACCTATGCAGCTAATGGATTGCCTTCATTGTCTACCTGCATGAAGCAGTGTTGTAATCCAAATAATTTCCTGGCATCCTGTGTAGTCAAGCTCAGGTTCAATTGTGTCATTCTCATCACTTTCCTAGTCTTAACGTTCCCCACTTGGTGTTCTGATATAATGCTTTCAATGATTGCATCCTCCAAATCTTCATTTTCTTTAGAATATTCAAGATGATTGTTGATGCCTTCAAATTCTTTGTAGTTTCTAACTTGAAGTAGTGAAATCATTTCCTTTTCACTCTTAGCTATTTCTGGCATCTCTAAGCCTGAACACTTGAAACTACATTGAGCAAAACAGTTCTGAATTGTCTTGCTTATTTCTTGCCAACTTTTATTGACAAAATATACTGCCTGTAAAAGATTAAACTTTGCTCTCACTTCCTAGGCTATTGAAGATGTCATTGATTTTCTTCAAATTCTTTAATGTGTTCGCTAACTTTAAATTTTTTGATTCACATATCTATTGGCTACACCAAGGATGTTGTATTGTCAGACAAATTCCGGAAGGCTGTTTCTCAAACATTCTACACTATAAAGAACTATTTCATTGACATTGCAGATATTGTCTGTAAAATTACTGAATTTGAAGGTTTGTAGATTTCCTTGTTTCTACATATGCAACATCAGCTTTGCCTTTCTCACCATGTGCTTTCTTTAATGTGCTGACATTTCATTGAGATAACCAGCCATCTGTTCATTTAAATTCTTCTTTACCCAGCTTCTTAGCTACTCCCTCTGGCTTGTCTTTTTTAACATTTGGTCCTTTATCATGCACATCTTGTCCAGTTATAATGGAAAACCATTGAGAGCCTCCAACACCTTCACACATTATTTTTGGATAATTCTTTTTGTCATGCCCATTCTTACAGTTTAACTTGCTGATGCAGTTGTCAATTTCGGCACTCAGTTATCTCTGCCAGCCCACATTGAGTGGTGTTGGGTGGATGGGTTTTAATTTGGTCTAGGTAATTTTTTTCGGCTATTGACAAATCTGTTGGTGCTTATTTGGCAACGATCTCAATTTTTTTAAAAGACAATTAGACAACTTTTTTAAAAATCATCAAAAATTGCTGCTTTTTGAATCTGTCCATTCAAGTGGATAACATAACATCACACAAGCATGTGTAAACTGGTCGTTCCAAGCACGGTGAAGTCTTAACAGTGACAAAAGCGCCAATGACCAACCGTCTGCTGCCTAATTAAGTGACATTGTGTCCCAAATGAATTAAGGGAATCTTGGCTACTTTCTTGATTTAGTTTTTGTTCATTAAGTGTTGTCCAAAATAAGTGGCTTCACCTATTAACTGATGGCCCGATTAACCAGAATCCACTGTTTGAATCTTTTTAATGTAACTTCCGAAGAACTGATACTTGATTTTCTTTAATATTTTGATTATTCATCTATAAAAGCTGTAACTCAAATCTGATTCTGGTTAGTTCACTGAAGAAGAGTTCCATAATTGGTTGGATACATTGGGTGAATGTTTATTCTCCTTCCAGTACCTTACCTATTAGTGTAAAAAGTTTGGAAGGGTGGAAATCTGTTCTTTAATTTAGCATGTAACTTTTTTTTTTACAGAAACTACCAGTTTTAGTGCTGTGCTTGGCACTTCTGGTGGTCTGAGCCAGAAAGGGGTAGGTTCTGTCCGATTTGTTGTCAGCAATGTGCTTAGGACCTTGACTAAAGCTGCTTTCTGCCCAATGGATGGATGTCCCACTTTTTAAGTTAACACTGCTTTCGTTGTTCCTGATTTGTTAAATTGTAGTGTCCTACAATTTGAAGGAATTTTGGGGCTGAATGACAAGTTTGGAGTTCCTGTGTACAGGCCCTCGTGTTAAAAGGCATTTCCAACATTAAAGTTCAGCAGCCTCTTCTGTGACCTGGGTAGTTTCCTTTTAATATAAGAAATCAAAGTCACTTCCTCACTTGGAATCTCACTTTGGAAAATCACATAGTCGGCATTCCAAAACATTTGGCCTATGGAACCCACCCTATATTGAAGCAGCAAATCTGCAATCGTCATTAATATTCTACAGCAGGCTATTGGCTCTAACTATAGTGGATTTGGTTTCAGGTTTTGATCCGGTTCCAGATTCAAAGAAGGCTGGTTGTAATTCCAAAGTCTGTCACTCCAGAGCGAATTAAGAAAAACTTGCAGGTAAGTAAGATTTGAGGTGTTGTGTCCTGTACACTTCCTGGCCTGTTTCCTCTTTAACTTGTGTTGCCGTTCCCTGGAACACCTGCAATTACCCTTCCATTGCTGGGGACGACTTGTGGTGTGCTGCTGTTTTGCCATTTTTCTTCCTTTTGGTATAACTGCTGGGTGAGTGTGGTTGCTTGAGTGCTGTTAAGTTAGCTAGTGCACGAGTATGCTGGTTAGAGAGGGAATGTATTCCAGCTGAACTGAGTAAATCAGTTTTTCCTATGGGTCACTCCATTGTTTTCAAGGTGTTCCTAGGTAGAGACATTATCTGATAAGATGAGCATTTCTTAACTGCATGACCATAGGCTGATGGCCTATGCTTCCTGAATTTTTGCTTTTAAAGTCATCTCTTGTCCAGTACCCCTCAGAAGATAAGTAGGGTTGTTCATTTGATTCTTAGATCTGCACTTTTTTGTGTGTTTAGATTAGCACTCAATCGCCATTCTCATTTTGGTGTGTGTGGGATGGGGAGGGGAGAATGAGAGAAAGCTTAAGTGAATAGGTTAAGTTGGGAGAGTTAAAGTGACTAAATTTTAGGTACTTTTGTGGTGGATCCATAATTGGCTTCTGTGAAGTTCTACCTTTGAACTTGTTTGTAAACTACTATCCTGAGTTTTGTTAATTAGGATGACTGGTAGTCTCCATTGAAGAATTATGCTTGTCTGGGGTAGGTAATCCATTCTATGCTATTCTGGTATTTGAGAGGTAACATCTAGTTTTAATTTTGTAATTATGGTCTTAATGGCTATTTTCTAGAGCAAAATTTACCACATGTCATATCTAGGTAGCTATGTGCTGTACTGGGCCCTCGTGTGTGTCGTGTACACAGTGTTGCTTTGTAATAAACGGCCCAATTGTAAGTTGTGCTTATTTCTATACCTTGTCAGTGCTTCAGTGTAGGGAAACTTTTAAATATGGCATCTGTTGAAGAGTTCATTAAAGCTCCTTCTCAGGAGCTGCTTAAGCAGTTTACAGAAGATCAACTTTTGCAGCTGGCCTCTGATTACAAAATTGAGCTTACTAACACTGAAAATGGTTGAAAGGAGTGTAAAAGTTGTCATCAGGTAAGTGTTGATAGACACTGGGGTTCTTGAAGTTAGCTTCCCACCCCCCGGATGCCCAAACCTATTCCTTTGTCAGAGGCTGTCATTGAGTTGCGGCTAAACGAGATAGATAGTGCTGCAAGAAAAACAATTAGTGGACAGGCACAAGGAACACCAAATGCATTTAGAACATGAATGTTTCCTTATGGAATTGTAGTTTAAGAAGTCTCCTAGATTAATCCTTCTGTATTTGATGTAGGTAGCCATTGTAAGTAAGTTCCACCATTTGCAGAGAAGGATGCCGAAGTACTTCTCTCATTTTGAATGTGTGACTACCACTTCAAAGTAGCCTAAACGTGGGTAAAGCCACGGAAGCCTACTCTGCTCCAAGCACTGAAAAGAGCTCAGATTATGATGGGGTCAAAGTGGCTATCTTGAAATCTTATGAATTAGTTCTTGAGTCTTATCGGCAACACTTTATTAGCTATAGCAAGCTTGACAGGAAAACGTGTTGAGTTTCTCCGGGTGGGGAGGGGAGAGAGTCTGTTTGACCAGTGGTGTTTAATTTCTACTTGAGCTAAAGAACGGCTTGGTCAGCTCACCATGCTTGAGGAGTTTAAGCGCCTGTCTGCCTGATGTTCTATCTGTCTGTTTAAATGAGCAGAAGGCATCACCCCTTGAGCAAGCTGCCGTATTGGAAGATGAGTATGTCTTGACCCACAAAGTCGGTGTTATCTGTAAGCAGCATGCTGGGGAAAAAGGCCTATCCTATCAAATACCATCTTTAAAACCAGTACCCCACCTCACCCTTGGCTAAGAATTTTACATCTGAGAAAGCTACATTCCACTGTGTTTCTACTGCAACAAGCCTGGTCATCTAATTACTGAATGCTCAGTGCTTAATAAAAATCAGAAATCTGTGAAGCCTGTAACTTTTGAGAAAACTGTAACAAATTCCTGTCTTCATTTGGTGACATCTCAAGCAAGGAATATTGGTTGGCTGGCTGGCTCTTCCTAATGGATGTTTCATTTCTCCTGCCTCTGATCTTGAGTCAAAGCAACCCATTAAGATCTGGAGGAACAGAGCTTTTCAGTGTGATTCTCCACGATGTTTTGACATTGAGTCTGCTTTGGGTTCAGAGACACTTGTGAAAGAGTTTGGTACAGGTTTTTTATCCATGTCTTTGCATAACTTTTGTCTCCACTCAGGTTCAGTTTCTGGTGAAGTTGTTGCCCTTTGTTGCCAGATACCAATTGAAGGCATGTCTTTCATTCTAGGGAACAACTTGATGGGTAGTAGTGCTCCCTACTCCGGAAGTAACCTCTAATCCTGTGGTGCAGATCAGCTTGAGCTGACTATCCCAATACCTTTCTTGTTTGTGTTACTACTCATTGCAATGTCTAAGAAAGATCAAAGCAAAGGCAAGAGCTCTGACAATCTCCCTATATTGCCCTCTGTGACACTTTGATGGCTAAGGTGATGTAGATCTAACAGGGTTTGGCCACGAGTTTCCTCTTGTGAACAGCTAGTACTTGAACAGAAAAAGACCCTTCTGTCTCCTCTGAAGAGGTGGTCTCAGAGGAGACAATTTAGAGGCCTTGTTGTGGTTATTAGCAATGGGGTGATAGTGAGAAAGAGGACTCCAAAAGTGTCCGTTCAGGACAATTTGAGTAGTGCCCTGATGTTTACCGATCGGACATAGTGCATTTGGCTCACAATAATAACCTCGCTGATTATTTGGGCACTAGGAAAGCCCTTGTGCACTTGGGCATTTCTTCTGGCCTGGTGTGAGGCCTGATGTAGCACAGTACCGTAAGTCATGCCAGGTGTGTCAGGTTGTTGGTAAGCTTAATCAGAAGATCCCTGTTGCTCCTCTACATCATATCCCTGCTACTGGGGTAGCTTTAAATTGCACCAGAGCAAACTTATTAAGGATGAGGTTATGTCCTGTACTTTTCCTGGCCTGTGTTTCCTTTTTAACCTGTGTTGCAGTTCTCTGGGATGCCTGCAATTAGCCTTCCATTGCCAGCACCAGCTGGGGACTGCTTTTAAAATGAGGCCACTCCCTCTCCCTCTCTCCCATTCTGCAGCCACATCACACATCACCCTTCTTCCCTTACCTTAACAAAAATCTTCTGTTTTCCTGTCGTGGCCCAACTCCTTTGTGTTACTTCCTGAGCCAAGGTTGTAAGAGGGGGTAGGAAGAGGAGATCAAAAGATGATGCATTGCACCAGCTCATACTTAATTTAGATCTGTATTAGTGCTTTTTTTTTAGGGGTGGGTTGGGGGAAGAAACTAAATTTATGATAGTTAGCTTGAGGCTTCTGATTTGTCTTTGAAAGGTCAAATGCTATAGTTACTTTTCAGCCCCTTGTTAAATCCCAGCTGAAAAGCTCATGGAAAGATTATTTCTACATGTCATATATGTCATTTCACCAATCTTTCACTGTTTTAATTTCACAATCTAAATGTGTTTCTGCTGTTGCAGGTGTTTGATTTTCAGTTGAGTGATGAGGAAATGAAGAGTATTCTTTCATTCAACAGGAATTGGCGATGCTGTCCATTGGAATGGTGAGTTGTGTGCATGTGTCCATTCAGGCTGTGTAGCAGAAGCGAAAGCTGAGCATTGTTTTTCAAACATTACCACTTCTGCTATTTTTTTTTCTTATGGTGGTCAAGCCATCTAGATCTAAGAGATGGAAATTTGCTGTTCTGAGCCTAGACTCAAATAAGTGTGCTTGACTCTGATCTGCCTGCCTGAACTAATCTATTTTGAAAGCCTGTTAATAAAAGCTGATTTGTCCCCAGTAGCACATTACATGAAGAAATAAAAGAGAAGTGTTTGCATTACTTTGGCCAAGAGTCCTTTACTGGTGCCAGGCTGACTGGGTAATATCGGTCCTTAAAATCTACCTGCGAATTCCGCTTATGTTCCTCGACCTTGAATCTTCTCTGTACTGATGTTTTTCCACATTCTCATTTTTCCTTAGTTTTTATTTTGGTTCATAAATTAGAGATTTTTAATACCTGCTTTTTGGCTCTATTTTTGAAAGCTACTTTTCACATCTTGCTGTTCTCATGGAAAGCTTTGACCAATGAACGTCTAGAACTTCTGATGTGCATAATAGATTTTCAAACGGTTGTTGCATGACTTTGACTATTCCACTTGTGAGTATGCTGCAATTCCATTTTGAATAATTGAACAGGCAATGTGTTCTGTCTTGAGTTACCAGACTGTTACTTTGCTTAACTATTTCTTAAGTGATGAACTAGAATAGTATAGGAAAGCTTCCCATTTTTCTAAATGAATGAAGTTGTTATAATATTACAGAAAACAAACAATCCAGCATTATTCAACCTGTTCTGAGTGCTTCGAACAATTTGATACTTCTGCATGTTCACTCTCCACATTTGAGGTTTCTTTTAAGACAAAGATGTCATGGGTTTGAAGTAACGCTGAGCAAGACACTGAAGCTAGTGAAATTTGGTAGCAGGTGAAAGGAACTCAAGGAAAAATATGCACATTGTTAGATTAGATTTTGAGGACACGCAGTCCTCTTTTATTGTCATTTAGATAACCTTAAATTCAAGCAAGATGAAATGACTGGAAGAGATGAAACTATTATAACAGTAAAGGTTGTATATGATTTGTGCCTAGATGAAGGTTAGAGCAGATTAACTGAAATGTAAGCAGTTTCAGGTGATGTTTGAGGTTAAATGTGTAAGCTGCTTAAATCTAATCTTGATCAAATGTAGTTTGTGTACAGTGTTTATTTTGGTGAGAATAATGTTGGAAATTTAGGATTAAGTTTGACTCAGAGCTCAGTAATTAGCTGGACGGAAATTGTGCTCACCAGTACTTTGATTCAGTTCCATTCTCTACCATCTCAACCTTTCCATTATCTGCCAAAATTCATGTGGATGTGGAAACTGCTTCTGTTTGAGTTCCTCAGCCATATCATCCAAAACATAATCATATTTTAAAAAGGAGTTGATCTTCCATATAGGATTAAGAACTCCTGTCATGACTGGCAAGGTAAGAATAAAAACAAACAAATGTGATTATTCCCACTGTTGAATAATCTTCATGTGATTTGTTTTAAGCTCGCACCTTAAGAATAATTACATAAAAGGGACAGAAAAGCTGGCATCTCCTGCAACACGTATTTCATGAATGAAAGAATGGTGCGTCAACTGTTAACTATTTCCAGCACTTCTGTCCAATGTGGTTCTAGTACCACCATCTTAATCCTGTAATTGATGTGCAGTCTACAAAACTCTGAGATCATAATCCCAGACACTGTAAATTGTAAACTAGCAGTCATGATCTTTCTGAACAGTTACTGATTTATTGTGGATGTTGCTATCATTTATTGTATGTAATTGTCCTGAGAAGGTGGTTCTTGAACCACTACGAACTCCACAATGCACTTGAGAAGTTGCATGATTTTGACACTTAACTGAAAGTGATGTCTCCAGGATAAGATGGTAGTTGTGGAAGGGAGTTCGCAGATGATGGGCACGTGTGTTGTCAAAGTTTACCTAGATTACTGAAGTTACCTGTTTGAAAGGTCCTGATAAGTAAACCTTAGTGCATTCAATGGGTCTAGTTAATTTGCATAGCATCAATTGATAGGAGCTGTTAACAAAGGGGTTTAGTTAAGATGAGTAATTTTTGTTCCTAATAATCATGAATGTGCACCTGAGCTCATAATTCAGGCAAATGGAATATAAAAGCAAGGATGTACTATTGAGACTTTATAAGACATTGGTGAGCCTCATTTGGAGTATTGCAAGCAGTTTTGGGCCCTATGTTCAAAGGATATTCACAAAAAATGATCTGAGGATTGAAAGGCTCGAGTGTTTGGCTGTGGGCCTGTACTCGAATTCAGAACAATCATGATCTCACTAAAACCTAATGAATGTGGAAAGGCCTTGATAGAGTGGATGTGGAGAAGATGTTTCCTATGGTAGAGTCTAAGACCAGACGACACGGCCTCTGAATATAGGGATGTCCATTTAGAACAGATGAGGAATTTCTTTAGTCGGGTAGTGGTGAATAGACAATAGGTGCAGGAGTAGGCCATTCGGCCCTTTGAGCCAGCACTGCCATTCACTGTGATCATGGCTGATCATCCATTATCAGTATCCAATTCCTGCCTTATCCCCATAACCTTTGATTCCACTATCTTTAAGAGCTCTATCCATCTCTTTCTTGAAAGCATCCAGAGACTTGGCCTCCACAGTCTTCTGGGGCAGAGCATTCCATATATCCACCACTCTATGGGTGAAAAAGTTTTTCCTCAACTCCGTTCTAAATGGCCTACCCCTAATTCTTAAACTGTGGCCTCTGATTCTGGACTCGCCCATCGGCGGGAACATGCTTCCTGCCTGCAGCGTATCCAATCCCTTAGTATTATGTTTCAATAAGATCCCCTCTCAGCCTTCTAAATTCCAGAGTATACAAGCCCAGTCGCTCCAATTGTTCGACATATGACAGTCCCGCCATCCCGGGAATTAACCTTGTGAACCTACGCTGCACTCCCTCAATAGCAAGAATGTCCTTCTTCAAATTTGGAGACCAGAACTGCACACAATACTCCAGGTGTGGTCTCACCAGGGCCCTGTACAGCTGCAGAAGGACCTCTTTGCTCTTATACTCAATTCCCCTTGTTATGAAGGCCAGCATGCCATTAGCTTTTTTCACTGCCTGCTGTACTTGCATGCTTGCTTTCAGTGACTGATGTACAAGAACACCTAGATTTCGTTGTGCTTCCCCTTTTCCTAACTTGACTCCATTTAGATAATCTGCCTTCCCGTTCTTACCACCAAAGTGGATAACCTCATATTTATCCACATTAAACTGCATCCGCCATGCATCTGCCCACTCACCCAGCCTGTCCAAATCACCCTGCATTCTCATAACATCCTCCTCACATTTCACACTGCCTTCCAGCTTTGTGTCATCGGTAGATTTGCTAATGTTATTTTTAATTCCCTCATCTAAATCATTAATATATATTGTAAACAGCTGCGGTCCCAGCACTGAACCCTGCGGTACCCCACTGGTCACCGCCTGCCATTCCAAAAGGGACCTGTTAATCGCTACTCTGTTTTCTGTCAACCAGCCAATTTTCAATCCATGTCAGTACTCTGCCCCCAATACCATGTGCCCTAATTTTGCCCACTAATCTCCTATGTGGGACTTTATCAAAGGCTTTCTGAAAGTCCAGGTACACTACATCCATTGGCTCTCCCTTGTCCATTTTCATAGTTACATCCTCAAAAAAAAACAGTGAATCTATGGAATGTTTTGCTACAGGTGTTTGTGGAGGCCAAGTCATTGGGTATATTTATGGCAGAGGTAGATGAATTCTTGATTAGTCAAGACATGAAAAGATATAGGGTGAAGGCTGAGGGAAATGGATCGGCCTTGTTGAAATGGTGCAGCAGACTAGATGGGCCAAATGGCCCAATTCTGCTTCCATATCGATAGATAGATATACTTTATTGATCCAGAGGGAAATTGGGTTTCGTTACAGCTGCACCAACCAAAAATAGAGCATAAATATAGCAATACAAAACCCACAAATAATCAAACAACAAAATGTAAACTATGCTGGATGGAAATAAGTCCAGGACCAGCCTATTGGTCTTGTGATGTAAATAGAGAAAGTTCTGTAGCATCCATAAATTGGCTTGTAACCTGGAAAGATATTGAGTTACAAGATGTTACTCTGTTAGAGGCTATCCAGCTTCTGACCTATATTTGCAGCTATACCTTCTAATGTTCTTGGTCCAGTCAAGTTCTGGGCCTCTGGACTGTAGAGAGGAAAGGCTGTTGATCAGTGAAAATTGCAGAAGTTTAGGTCCCACAAGTCTCGTGATTGCATAATTAGTTGTGAAAACACACATCATTTATCTAAGTTGACACTCCAGCTGGTGTTGTGGATATTGGGGATTTTTGCTTGGCTAGATGTCAAAGTACAGGAAGGTGTTTAGAAGGTAATGGCTCTATCTGAAGTGCACTTGATACCAAATTTGCCAGTCTGTAATTGCTTAGCTTAGTCTTGCTGATCTTGAATGAAGGAAGATTTCCTTTTTGCCCCCTCAGCAGCCTGGGATACATTCTGTCAAGCCCTAAAGATTTAGCCACCTTTAATTCCACCAAGATATACCTCCTTGCATTCTCCAACCACAATGCCCATCTCTACCTAGATTACTTATCTGTATTAACTGAAACATCACCTATATTTTCTGACTCCAAACCTATCTTGTCCCTATTCTTCCCTGATTATCCTCTTGCCTTTAGTTTTTAAATATTTTTCTTCAATTTTCCCCATATGATGCTCTTTCTCTCAGGTCTTCCTTAGTTCTTTAAGTATACTTCGTATATTTTCATAATTTTGAAGAGGTTCTCCAGTTTCAGCTCTCAATAGTTGCCAAGCTTAAACCTTAGTTCCATAATGCTCTTTGGAGAGAACATTGCACCGTGGCCAAAAAGTGACTCTGAACTGACCAACTTGACTTAGTTTAGGCCATTTGAGGAATGACATTAAATGTCATTATTGCCAACAATGTATCCTAGGAATGAATGAATCAAGACCATCTCCAGCTCAGCCACCCAGGGCCTCACCAATGAGAGGGTGGGATGAAGAAAACAAGTTCAAATTGATGGTCATCTGACTATATATGTACAACCAAATGAAACAATGTTCCTTGGGACCGCAGGGCACCCACACGTGTAACACACAGCACAAACCAAAATATTGTACTATAAATAAGTTTAAAATATAATTCAAATGCAGGTAGTGAAGTGCAGCAAAAGTATGAGTGACGCCACCTCGGTGGTGGCAGAGTATTCATTAGACTCAGCCTGATGGAAGAAACTGTTACCCAGTCTGGCAGTCCTAGTCCTGATGCTTCTGTTCCTCTTCCAGTTGGTACTGAGTCAGAAATTGTTGGATGGGTGGTAGGGATGGATCCTCAATGCTTTAGGGTCCTTTGTCGGCAGCGCTCCTGGTAAATGTCAGAAATGGGGATAAAGGAGACCCTGATCCTCTTTGAAGCAAAGTGATGGTCACTATGGAAGAGGTAGCACGGCAAAGGTTAATTAATGTCCAAGCAAGGGTAGATTGCAGACGTCCAAAGAAAGAGAGCATAGCTTCTATTTGCCCAGTAGCGGAGTTGGAACTAAGGGAATATTTCAATGGAGCTTTGGTTAAGCCATTCTTTATTAATGTGGGTGACCTTGACTCTCCTGATGCCAAATTGTCCTGTCCAATTTTGCCTCCATAAGTTGAAAAAGCTGTCATTTAACTAAAATGGGGCTTTTAGAGCAGTGAGTATCGCTTTTGAGGTTTCAAATCTTCAAAGGGAGAAACTTCTGTTTCCTAAGTTATTGATATTTGCAATTTTAGGATGAAAACAAAGGAAGTGTTGTCAAAAGCTTGTTTCCTCCTTCTGTCCAATAATAGCTTCTTGCTGGAAGATTTGTACTAAATTGTGTACAAATTACATTTTCAACTACATTGAAGCTGCTTATTCAAGTGTAAATACCTCTAGCATCACCATATAACTTCTGATACCAAATTCTTGTACGTTTTGGCCTTTCTGTATCTGATTTGTCTTTTGAATTCAAACTGCAATTTTCCTGATTCTGATTGAGCCTTGTGGATTTAATCTGATAATAACATGCAGTTGCTTGATCTTTTCAAGGATTTCAGGTTTCCTGGCCCCCATCATATTTTTACTATGTATGTCCAGTCCCTATACACCTCCATCCCCGACCAGGAAGGCCTCAAAGCTCTTTTTTTCTTTCTGGACATCAGACCCAACCAGTTCCTCTCCACGATTCACCTCTGCCTAGTGGAACTTCTCCTTCTAAGTAATTTCTCCTTTGGGTCCTCCCACTTCCTTCAAATAAAAAGGGTAGCCATGGGCACTCACATGTGTCCCAGCTATGTTGCCTGTTGGCTACATGGAACAGTCTATGTTGCAAGCTTAGACTGGTGACTGTCCTGCCCTTTTCCTATGCTGCATTAACGACTGCATTTGTGCTGCTTTCTGCACCAGTGCTGAACTCGTCGGTTTCATGCACTTGGCATCCAACTTCTACCCAGCCCTCAAATTCACCTAGTCAATCTCCGACATTTCCCTTCCCTTTCTCTATCTACAGTGACAGCTTATCCACTGATATCTATTATAAACCAACAGACTCTTACAGCTACCTGGACCATACCTCTCCCCACCCTGCTACTTGTAAAAACGCCATTCCCCTTCTCTCAATCTCCCCCACATCTTTCAGGATGTGGCTTTTCATTCTAAAATGAAGGGTATGTCCTTTTTCCAAAAAAAAAGGCATCCCTTCCTTCATCAACGCTGACCTCAACCGCATCTCTTCCATTTCACGCACATCAGCTCTAACCCCATCCTCACGCCACGCTACCAGGGATAGCATTCCTCTTGTCCTCACATACCACCCCACCAGCCTGCATGCCCAGCACATAATTTTCTGAAACCTCCCCCATCTCCAACTGGATCCTATCACCAAACACATCTCCTCCCACCCCCACTTCCTGCTTTCTGCAGGGATCGCTTCCTGTGCATTCCTTTGTCCCTTGTCCATTCGTCCCTCCCCACTGATCTCTCTCCTGGCACTTAACCTTGCAAGCAGAACAAGTGCTTCACCTGCCCCCTACACCACCTTACTCACTACCATTCAGGGTACTAAACAATACTTCCAAGTGAGGTGACACTTCACCTGTGAGTCTGTTGGGGTTATATACTGTGTTTCGTATGCCTGGTGTGGCCTCTTGTACATCTGTGAGACCTGATGTAGGTTGGGAGACCGCTTCACTGAGCATCTATGCTCTGTCTGCCACAACAAACGGGATCTCCCAGTAGCAACCCGTTTTAATTCCACTTCCAATTCCCATTCCAGTATTTCCATCCATGGCTGCCTCCACTGTCAGGATAAGGCCACACTTGGGTTGGAGGAGCCTTGTATTCCATTTGGGTAGCCTCCAGCCTTATGGCATGAGCATAGATTTCTCAAACTTCCAGTAATGCCTCTACCCCCTCCTTCACCATTTCCCATTTCATTGCCGCCCTCATATGTTATCTTCTTACTTGCGCATCGCCTCCCTCTGGTGCGCCTCTTCCCTTCCCCCGCCCCCCCATGGCCTTCTGTCTTTTTCACCAATGAACTTCCTAGCTCTTTGCTTCATCCCTCCCTCTCCAAGTTTCACCAATTGCCTGATGTTTCTCTCTCCCCTCTTTCCCCCCCCCCCCTTCAAATCTACTCCTCAGCTTTTTTTTCTCTCCAGTCCTGCTGAAGGAGTTTGGCCCAAAACGTTGACTGTATTTTTATCCGTAGATGCTGGCTGGCCTGCTGAGTTCCTCCAGCATTTTGTGTGTTGCTTAGGTTTTCACCATCTGCAGACTTTCTCTTGCTTGTGACATGCAGTTGCTTGTCCATTTCATAATTTTTGCCTTTCACCTGCCACTTTGGCAACCAATCTTCCTTTCAGCCAAAAGTAAAATCAATGGAAAATGTGCAGAAGTACAAGCTCATTGTAGAGAAAAATGTCTCTGACTGAATTGCCGAGTATTTTTATATCCTTATCAAGCCCAATTTGTACACTTCCAGTCCCTTAAATGCTTCTGACCCAAATTTAACTAAAAATATGCTTGGAAATGTAGCAAAATTTTGATTTTAAAAAAAATTGAAATATGGGACTCTAAGCTGTTACCTTGAAATCCACAAAAGATCAGCTTTTAACATGGCTTTTTGTAGAAAGGAATTGCAATTATGAAAGTATGCTGTACATGTTAATGGTTGTTAATTACATTTGAAATACAAGAGTACCAATCATTTGGAACAGTGCACATGTGCTTTACCTTGGAGTTTGTGGGTCTGGTTGGAGGAAGGGTGGGGCATTGGCCAGTGGGGTGTGCAGTGTGCTGGAGTTGGCTATCAGTAGTGCCTGGTTCTGAGGCAATGGAGTTGCAGTAAATGTCTGTGCAGAACACTAATCTGAATAATGTTTATGGCTAAAGTATAAAACTTAATAAAATTGCAGGCAAGTTATCTTGGCATGTGTAGGTGTTTATATGCCTGCCTTTAAAGTGGGATCTCTAACTTTTTTTTCTTTTTAGGTGTGTTAACCACAAGGACTATCCTTTTTGAGATTATGAACTAACTGCTTCAAATGGAACAAGCTATCTGAAAATTAATAGCTCTCCTATCTGTAGACCTGGAACAGCAGAATTAATTTGATATTTTGAAGAGTAAGTTCTTTAACTACGGTGATGTGCTTTAGCAGTGTAACTTTCTGATTGCATCAATGATATGAATAAACATTCACAAGAATTTTCCACTCTTGCTGCGATGCCTCCATTTTCTTACTGTGCAAATCCAGAAACAATTTTCTGTTCTTGGCTTCAGAAAATTTGCCCTTACCTAATTACTAAAAGTCTGATTGCAGGAAAAATATTTTCACAGGATTTATGAAACCAATTTACAGTAGACAAATTTATAATTCTGAAGTCCAAATCTTCAGTATCACCTTGCAACATGATAGTTCTGTTTAGTGTTACATTTTATAGGTTGTAGTAATCCCAGAATAACTTCATGTAACTGCTTGTTTCTTCAGAGCTGGTTTCATTTGGTCACAGAGCTTGAAACTGCTAAGTTGCTCACTGAAAGGAATATAAGTTTGACATGAGACACATACCTTTGAATGTGTGCAACTTAGCAATTGAAACTGTCAAAAATTCCAGTAATAGATTATGCTTTTTGTCCATTGACAATTTTTCACTCAAAACATTTGCTAGGAGTTTATCCCATTTCACAATTTCAGGAAATGCTGTACCTGAGTTCTGTAACAAGCTAGCATTATGTTGGTGCATTACCACAGTGATAATCCAGAGGCCTGCTCTGATATTAATAAATAAAACTTCACCAAACTGGTAAAATTGAATAAAGCGAAGAAACATCATGCCATTACTGCAGATTGTAATCACTGGGTTTTCCAGAGGGATGTAGAAGTTAAATTCTAATTTCCTGTTTGAAGGAAATCTGATGACCTTCCACAGGGTTGGCTAATGCAGCATCATGGTCTGAACAATGTAGATGACTGTTAATAACCTGTGAAATGGTCCCTCTGAAAGCTGGAAAGACAAAGTCACACTCAGCCCAGTCAACTTTGTATGCACCTGTCCTACATGAGGAAGCAAGTTTAATGGGGAGGAGTAACTAAGTACGATCTCTAGAAAGCCATCTCACAGATAAAGTAGCAATTCCAGTCTCAACTCTAATCAATGAATGATGCTCAACTGTTGTGGCCAGGCTTGAATGCCACGACCTCTTAAAGTAAAATGAAGTGACATAGGTGACAATAGGACTTGGCTTCTGTGTTGGGACTGCTTTTTTTTTACATTGTATGTCAATAACTTGGATAATGGAATGCATGGCTTTGTGTCCCAAGTTTGTGGATGATACAAGGATGGGTGGAGGGGCAAGTAGGATTGAGAAAGTAGAGAAAAGAGAATGGACGAAGAAGTGGCAGGTGGAATAGTGTTGGAAAGTATATGGTCTGCACTGTGGTAGAAGAAATAAAAGGGTTATCTATTCTCTAAATGGAGAGAGAATTCAGAAATTTGAGGTGCAAAGGGGCTTGTGTGTCTACACGGGATTAATAAAAATGATTCTGGGATTGAAAGGTTTGTGATATGAGGAGCATTTGATGGCTCTGGGCCTGTACTCATTGGAATTCAGAAGAATGATGGATAACATAATTGAAACCTATTGTATGTTGAAAGACCTAGATGTGGAGAGGATGTTTTCTGTGGTGGGGGTGTCTAAGACCACAGGATTCAGCCTCAAAATAGGGGTGTATCCTTTTAGAATGGAGATAAGGAATTTCTTTAGCCAGAGATTGGTGCATCTGGAATTCATTGCCACAGGTGACTGTGGAGGCTAAGTCATTAGGTAGATTTAAGGCAGAGGGTAATAGATACTTGAATAGTCAGGGCATGAAAGAATACAGAGAGAACATAGGATACAGGGGCTGAAGAAAGGTGGATCAGCCAAGATGAAATGCTGGAGCAGGCTTGATGAGCCAATTAGCCTAATTCTGCTCCTCTATCTTATGGACTTGTGACTCATTGCCTTCTATGCTTGCTTTGATGTCAAAACATGAAGGAACCATCATGAACTCCCAAAGCAACCCCCCATGTCTCCCTCTTCCCTGCATAGTCATGTGATTTCAGTCTGAGGCTGATGTGTGAGTGGCCTGTGAAAAGCAACCAGCCCAGATGGGGTATCTGGCCAAGTACTGAAGACCTGTGCTGATCAACAGGCTGGAGTGTTCATTGAGATCTTTAACCTCTCACTTTGTCATACTGAGGTATCCACCTGCTTCAAGCAAACTTGTACAGGTGCTCAAGAAAAATGAAGCAGATGCAATCTCAATGGCTCTTCACATGGCTTTAGACCACCTGGACAATACACACCCATGTCAGAATGCTGTTCATTGACTATAGCTCAGCATTTGATGCCATCATTTCAACAATCCTGATTGAGAAGTTACAGGACCTGGGCCTCTGTACCTCACTCTGCAATTATATCCTCGACTCTTAACTGGAAGATCACAATCTGTGCAGATTGGTGATAACATCAGGGAGGTACTACTGCAGTTGTAAAAGGCCTTGGTGAGACCACACCTGGAGTATTGTGTGCAGTTTTGGTCCCCTAATCTGAGGAAAGACATCTTTGCCATAGAGGGAGTACAAAGAAGGTTCACCAGATTGATTCCTGGGATGGCAGGACTTTCATATGAAGAAAGACTGGATGAACTGGGCTTGTACTCATTGGAATTTAGAAGATTGAGGGGGGATCTGATTGAAACGTATAAGATCCTAAAGGGATTGGACAGGCTAGATGCAGGAAGATTGTTCCCGATGTTGGGGAAGTCCAGAACGAGGGGTCACAGTTTGAGGATAGAGGGGAAGCCTTTTAGGACTGAGATTAGGAAAAACTTCTTCACACAGAGAGTGGTGAATCTGTGGAATTCTCTGCCACAGGAAACTGTTGAGGCCAGTTCATTGCCTATGTTTAAGAGGGAGTTGGATATGGCCCTTGTGGCTACAGGGGTCAGGGGGTATGGAGGGAAGGCTGGGGTGGGGTTCTGAGTTGGATGATCAGCCATGATCATAATAAATGGTGGTGCAGGCTCGAAGGGCCGAATGGCCTACTCCACCTATTTTCTATGTTTCTATCTCCTCCTTGCTGATGATCAACACTGTCACACCTCAGGGGTGTGTGCTTAGCCCACTGCTCTCCTCTACTTTCTATACCCATGGACTGTGTGGCTAGGCACAGCTGTATAGCATCTATAAATTTGTTGATGATACAACCATTGTTGGTAGAATCTCAGATGGTGACACGAGAGCATACAGGAGTGAGATATGCCAACTAGTGGAGTGGTGTCACAGCAACAACCTGGCACTCAACATCAGTAAGATGAAAGAGCTGATTGTGGACTTCAGGAAGGGTAAGACAAAGGAACAAATACCAATCCTCATAGAGGGGTCAGAAGTGGAGAGAGCAGTTTCAAGTTCCTCGGTGTCAAGATCTCGAAGGAATTAGCCTGGTCGCAACATACCAATGCAGTTGTAGAGAAGGCAAGACGGCAATTACTAGAAATTTGAAGAAATTTGGTTTGTCAACAAATACACTCAAAAACTTATATAGATGTACTGTGGAGAGCTGACAGGCTGTATTACAGTCTCATATTGGGATGGTGGGGAGCTACTGCAAATGACTAAAAGAAGCTGCAGAGGGTTGTAAATTTAGTTGGCTCCATCTTTGGTATTAGCCTACAAAATACCCAGGACATCTTCAAGGAGTGGTGTCTCAGAAAGGCAGTGTCCATTATTAAGGACCTCCAGAACCCAGGGCATGCCTTTTTCTCACTGTTACCATCAGGTAGGAGGTACAGAAGCCTGAAGGCACACACTCAGTGATTCAGGAACAGCTTCTTCCCCTCTGCCATCTGATTCCTAAATGGACATTGAACCCTTGAACACTATCTCACCTTTTTAATATGCATTTCTGTTTTTTGCACGATTTTTAATCTATTCAATATATGTATACAGTAATTGATTTATTTTCCTTTTCTATATTATTTATTGCATTGAGCTGCTGCTAAGTTAATAAATTTCATGACACATGCCAGTGATAATAAACCTGATTCTGATTCTGATTCAATGACTATTCTTCAGTAGCACTTATATCCATAGTAAAGTGTTTTGAGAGGTGCATGATCAAATATATCAACTCCTGCCTGAGATGTGACTTGGATCCTGTTACGTACCCCGTAACTGGGTTGCCAAACCAGCAGAAATGGATCACTCAGTTGGAGTCTGGAGTACTAGAACTAAGAAAGTTTTATTAAAGAAACAAGCACCACAGTAATCGAAAGGATAATAAATGCAACAATTCAACAATGATAACCACACATGTGCACAGAATTAAGATAACAGCATCAATCACGCTCTATCGTTGTCTAGGGGTAAATGACCAATTTCAAAATGACTCAAAGTTCAGTCCAGTTTGTAGTTCAGTTCGCAGTAATCGTTGCCATGGCGATGGACAAGGTGGGGGAAGAGAGACATAGAATAGGAACAACTCATCATTCAGCACAGCTTCACTCACAGACCAGCGAGATGGCTCACAGACAGCATTTGGGCGGGTCCTTGGTGATGTCACCTGAGGTCACCGACTGTGACCCCTCCTCCAGATGCGGTCGATCCTCTGCAGTGAACCCGGCACCCAGGCAAGGGCGGAAACACACCGGGTTCCCGCTGATCGTACCTTTCCACCCTGGTCGTTGTCTGATACTTCTCACCCACTCGTGAGAAGCGTACCGCTTCCAGGGTCTCGTTACCTCGGGTGGCGTGTGTCTCTGTCTTAGCGAACCTGTCCCTTTTTATCCCCCTGCTGGGGTATCGCCTGTCCATCACTTCAAACAGTTCAAGGTTCAAAGAGGGGAGCCGCTCCAGACAGCTCTTCCTCCCACATCCCTTCATTACACATCTCCAGACGCTGCTCCATTGTTCCTTATCTCTCCTTCCCCTGAGGGCAGGTGGCAGACCAACTGCTGATGCCACTGATGCTAGCCCAGGCCAGCAAACATCTTAATTTTATGTGTATTCTCGTAACACTTCCCCCCTTTAAGGATTTTTACCGGGAGGTAAAAATTACAAACATGACTACATTATCTGATACATACACAATATACATCTTTAACAGTTATTTAGCTAATACAGAGAATTTGAAGCTGTCAACACCTTGACAGACAGTCATCACATTTTCTGTTCCTTTTACACGTGTTATTAATAATCCCTTAGACCAGGCTCCAACTCAGCAAACTTCATAGTGGCCAAAAACACTGATGAATTGCGACCAATGTAACCTCTCATTTGGTTTTGTCCCGGACCACAACAACAAGGGTCGTCCCATTCCGGCTCAGTTTTCTCTCGCAAGGGCTTAGTAGGAGGGGGACGGGTATTGACCGCAGAGTTATTGCAAAACTTCCTGCAGTACCCCACCATCTCCAAAAGCCTTCTGAGGGCCCTCTTGTCTGTCGGGGTTGGGAGGTCAGCGATAGCCTGCACTGTAGCTTGCATCACTGCCAGCTGCCCCTGTGTCACCACAATTCCCAGGTAAGTGACCTTCGTGTGGCCGAATTCATTTTTTTCAAGGTTCACTATCAAGCTGGCTTCAGACAGCCGTGTTAAATTGCCAATACACACCTCTGTGTTCATCAGCCCTTTAGTCACTGAATTACTCAAAAAATATGGGTGTTGTTTACTTGGCCGTCCTATTGTAACCACAATCGCCCAACGTCCCAGTTCTTTGCATTTCCTCGGGACAATCAAACACATGGGTGCGAGTCGTTTAATTACTCCTTCGGGGATTAAGGGAGAGACCTTATCAGTAGACCTGGCCAAAACAATAGCCTTCTCCCATCTGACCGATCCCATCCTAATCTTTTCAAAATGGTTCTTTTCTCTTAACAGGGGGCCCCTAGCTTCATTGATTTCCACGCTAACACCGACTAGGTTTGTTAGCATATCAAAAGCCGGTGACCGTCTCAGTTCGCGTCGGTCATGATCAATAACATTCTTCCCCCTGGGCAGCCGGTAAATCTCTTTCATGATTCCACCAACTGTTTCCTCCAGCACCGCAAAATGTCCACCGGGGGGTACCTCGTGGGCCATGTTAAAAACCTCATCCCCATAACTCTTTTGCACCACCCCCCACTCCTCATCTGCGGATACTGTCCTTGATTTCCCTTTCTTCCTTAGCACTTCCTCATCCGCACAATAGCCTACTAGTTCCCTTGTCAAGGCTGTGTCAGAGAGAGCTGTCTCTGCAAAACCCATCAGCCCCTCGCCTCGCTCCTGCGTCTGCACAAATTCTTTCCTGGCTACTGCTACGTCCGTCCCAGCTCCCTCACTACCTCTTATCTCACTACACCCTGTCTCATACAAGGTTGGCAGAAATGTTTCAGCCAAATTCACCATCGCGGGCGGGGCCTCCATGCTGGCAGGCTGACCCGTCAATCTCACGACTGGGAACACGATTCCTCCGGCGATGTCATTACCGAGCAAGACTTCCACGTCTTTCATCGGTAATTCGGACCTCACCCCGATCGTGACTAGTCCAGAGACCAGGTTGCTCTGTAAGTGTATCTGGTGCAAAGGGACTGACTCTGTCCCTTCCCCAACACCTTTGACCTCTACCTCCCCAGTCTGGGTCTCTGAGCTAAACTCTAATACACTCTTCAGTATTAGTGACTGACACGCTCCCGTGTCTCTCCAGATCCGCACTGGAACTGGTTTTAACCTCTTTTTCACTGACACCAGTCCGGCCGAGATAAACCTCTCGCGCCCTTCCTGGACTTTTTCAGACCTGTCCTTCCCTAGCGGTTCGCTTAACAGCTCGATACAGCCATTCAAAATTTCCGCTTTTCCTTTCCCCGTCTCCTTCCTTGGGGCAAAGCACCTGGACGCAAAGTGTCCGACTTTCCCACAATTATAACAGACGACCCCAGGAGACTTCCTACCAGACTGCTCCCGGTCTACCTTATCCTTTTCACTAGTCCCCGGTTTACTTTCTGACTTTTCCGGCGGACTCTCCCCTCCGTCCTGACTACCCTTCTGGTAGCCTTTACTCGGGGCAAACTTCATTTTATGCGTCAACGCATACTCATCCGCTAACTTAGCAGTTGCGGCTAACGTGGCTGCCTCTTTCTCATCGAGGTAGGGTCTCATACCCTCAGGGACACAACCTTTAAACTGCTCAATCAGAATCAGTTGCAGCAGTCTGTCATAATCCCCCTCTACCCCTTTCCAGGCGCACCAACGCTCACAATATGTTTGCATCTCACGAGCAAACTCCAAATACGTGCGGTCCCACCGCTTCCTCGCATTCCGGAACCTCTGCCGGTATGCCTCCGGGACCAACTCATAAATCCTGAGGATGGCCTCCTTCACCACCTCATACTTCTGGGCATCTTCCGTGGATAAAGCGGAGTAAGCTTGTTGGGCCTTCCCTTTCAGTACACTCTGAAGTAAAACAACCCACTTATCCCTCGGCCATTCCTGACTTATAGCCACCTTTTCGAAGTGGAGAAAGTACCGATCCACATCGGTATCGTCAAATGGGGGAACCAGCCTAACCTCCTGGGTCGCCCGGAACCCTCCACCTTGGTTCGGCACGAGCCCCTGCTCGGCCCTTATTTTTAACTTCTCCAGCTCAAATTCCCTTTCCCTCTGTTTCTCCTCTCTCTCCAACTGTCTGTCCCTCTCTCTCTCTTCTCTCTCCAACTGTCTTCCTCTCTCTTGCCTTTCTACCTCTTTCTCTCTCTCTTGCCTTTCTACCTCTTTCTCTCTCTCCCGCCTTTCTAACTCTCTCTCTCTCTCTTCGTGTTCTAACTGCCGTACCCGGAACTCGTGCTCGAGTCTCAGTTTTTCAAGCTGTACCTGTACCGCATCTCCAGCAGGTTTTTCAATAGACACCACCCCCAGCTCACCTTGGGGAAACACACCTTTAGATACATAGTGCTCTACAATAGCTCTGTGTATCTCCTCTCTCCTCATTGTCGACTTCACCTTAGCAAGATTCACCCGTTTGGCCACAGCTATCAATTCCGATTTCCTGGCATCCTCTAATGCCTCCAAGGTCGGCGCCTTTATAAATTCCTCAACCTCCATTTCTGCTGTTTGTCTTTTCTTTCTTTCGGGAATTTTAACCCAATCAATTTACTCCGTCCCAAATTTAGCGTTCAAAATCCCGGACGAGCCCCCACTTATGTTACGTACCCCTTAACTGGGTTGCCAAACCAGCAGAAATGGATCACTCAGTTGGAGTCTGGAGTACTAGAACTAAGAAAGTTTTATTAAAGAAACAAGCACCACAGTAATCGAAAGGATAATAAATGCAACAATTCAACAATGATAACCACACATGTGCACAGAATTAAGATAACAGCATCAATCACGCTCTATCGTTGTCTAGGGGTAAATGACCAATTTCAAAATGACTCAAAGTTCAGTCCAGTTTGTAGTTCAGTTCGCAGTAATCGTTGCCATGGCGATGGACAAGGTGGGGGAAGAGAGACATAGAATAGGAACAACTCATCATTCAGCACAGCTTCACTCACAGACCAGCGAGATGGCTCACAGACAGCATTTGGGCGGGTCCTTGGTGATGTCACCTGAGGTCACCGACTGTGACCCCTCCTCCAGATGCGGTCGATCCTCTGCAGTGAACCCGGCACCCAGGCAAGGGCGGACACACACCGGGTTCCCGCTGATCGTACCTTTCCACCCTGGTCGTTGTCTGATACTTCTCACCCACTCGTGAGAAGCGTACCGCTTCCAGGGTCTCGTTACCTCGGGTGGCGTGTGTCTCTGTCTTAGCGAACCTGTCCCTTTTTATCCCCCTGCTGGGGTATCGCCTGTCCATCACTTCAAACAGTTCAAGGTTCAAAGAGGGGAGCCGCTCCAGACAGCTCTCTCTCCCACATCCCTTCATTACACATCTCCAGACGCTGCTCCATTGTTCCTTATCTCTCCTTCCCCTGAGGGCAGGTGGCAGACCAACTGCTGATGCCACTGATGCTAGCCCAGGCCAGCAAACATCTTAATTTTATGTGTATTCTCGTAACAATCCCCATTTATTTTGCCTACTGGAGCAACAGGTCCCCAGCAGATGCTATCTCACTGGCTCTTCACTCGAGATCTGGGCAACCAAGATGCGTACATCAGGATGCTCTTTAACAACTACAGCTAGGCATTCAATAGCATCATCCCATCAAAACTAATCAGTAAGCTTCAAGACCTTGGCCTCAATACCTCCTTGTGCAATTGGATCCTCTGTTTCCTTACAGACTCCAGTCAGTTTGGACTGGCAACATTCTCTCCAGAATCTCCATCAGTATAGGTCCACCAAAATGCTGTGTGCTTAGTCCCCTGTTCTATTCACTTTATACTTATGACTGTATGGCTAAGCCATATTCAAATTATTTGATGACGCCACAGTCATAGGCAAAATTAAAGCCAGTGAGAGATCAGCATGTAGGAGGGAGATTGAAAACCTGGCTGAGCGGGACCACAGCAGCAACCTGTTACTCAATGTCAGCAAGACCAAGGAGCTGATCATTGACTTCAGGAGGAAGAAACCAGAGGCCTATGAGCCAGACATCAGAAGATCAGAGGTGGAGAGGGTCAACAACTTTAAATTCCTCCATGTTGCTATTTCGGAGGTCCTGCTCTGGGCCCAGCACAATGTGCAATTACGAAGAAGGTGTGGTGGTGCCTCTAGGTAGAGTTTTGCGAAGATTCAGCATGACAGCTAAAACTTTGACAAACTTGTAAGATATATAATGGAGCATATATTGACTGGCTGCATCACAGTCTAGTATGGAGGCACCAACTCCAGTAAAATCCTACAGTATCTGTCATCGGGGACCTGCTCCACTCATGTCATGCTCTGTTCTTGCTGCTGCCACTAGGAAGATGATAGGAGCCTCTGAACTCTCACCTCCAAGTTCAGGAACAATTAGTACCTCTCAACCATCAGATTTGTGAACCAAAGCAGGTAACTTCACCTGCCCCATAATTGGAATTTTTGCACAACCAATAGACTCACTTTCAAGGACTCTCCATTATCATGTTCTCGATATTTATTGCTTTTTATTACCAGTTATTTCTGTATTTGCAGTTTGTTGTCTTTTGCACATTAGTTGAACACCCAAGTCGGTGCGGTGTTTCATTGATTCGATTATGGTTGTTATTATTATGCATTTAATAAGCTTGCAAGAAAATGAATCTCTAGGTTGTAAATGGTGACATAGAAAAACTTTTTGCTTTAAGTGCACATCAAATGTTGTTTCTTTTTTTTGTAATTTATTTTTTATTGAATTTAATCGTAAAACAAACATTTCCATAAGATGTATTTCAGATAGTGTGTGTATATATCATATAATCATATTTGTCACAGATCTCTACATAATATTTATCTGAGGTATACATTTATAGAAAGGAGAGGAAAGAAAACAATCGAAAGAAGAAAACTATGTACAGAGTAGGGAGTGATTTTTTTTAACAGCATATTCATTGACTTGTGAGAATAAAATCAGGCCTATGAGGTGTTATGTAGTTAAACCATTTTTCCCAGTATGAATAAAATTGTTCTAACTTATGATTAACAGATGCTGTTATCTTCTCCATTTTGTAAATGTCCATTGTAATTTCCATCCATACATTTAAAGTTGGGCTCTCCTGTGATAACCATTTCCTGGTAAGGGTCTTTTTACCAGCCACCAGCAGTACCTTCATTAAATATTTATCTCTTTTCAACCATTCTTGAGGTATATACCCAAAATATATGGTCTTACTCTCTAAAAGTATTGCACATTTAAAGACGTCTTGTAGGGCATTATGTATCCCACTCCAATAGTCATTGATAATGGGGCATTCCCAGAAAATATGATAATGGTTTGCATTTTGATTTCCACAATTTCTCCAGCAAACAGGGGGGTTATTATCGTAATGGGATTTCTGAGAGGGTGTAATAAAATACCAAGTTTTTCCACCCGAACTCCCTCCATTTCTGTGAACTGGTACACTTCCATTGATACCTCCATATTATTGTCCAGTCTTCCTCAGATATTATTATCCCTCCTTCCTTCTCCCATTTTGTTGTAATGTATGAAGTCGAATGTGTTTTAAGATTTGGCAAACCCTTATACAAGCTTGAAATGATTCTACTACCATTGTCTGAATTATATGCTTTTCTAAATAGCGCTATCAGACATGTACTTGCCTTGGTTACATTTTTAACCGTCCTATTAACATACTGTCTGTAAATACCGGTAAAAGTCTTGTTTTCCTAATAAGTGTTTCTCTGAGCATTTCAAAACTGAACAGTGTTCCTTCTTTCATTATATTGCAAATAGCTGTTATTCCTTTAGCTGTCCAGTCCTTAAATCTAGCATCCTGTTTATTTGGCGTAAAATCTGAGTCATATGCACACCATTTAAGAATTGCCATATCACTCTAGTTTATGTTCTTTTATAATAGTTTTCCATATTTTAAGAGTCCATTTCACCCACAGGTTATCAATAGTATTTATGTAACTTTGTAGGTTGTTATCAGCCAAAATTGCCCGTATGGGGATGGAAAGTATTCTCTCCTCAATGTTTTTCCATTGAGCGTCATATGATGGATTGCACCCAGCATATCACAGCTCTCAACTGTGCTGCAAAATAATAATCTCTAAGAGAAGGTAGGTCCCATCCCCCCTTTTCCTTGGCTAATTGCAAAGTTTTGAGAAGAACCCTAGGCCTTTTACCTTTCCATATGTATCTTGATAGCATCTTGTTCCATTCATTGAATTGATTTTGGTTCATCTCCATTGGTAGGGTCTGAAAGAGATATAGTAGTCTGGGCAGTATATTCATTTTAATAGATTCAATACAGTTAGAGCATAAAGCAAACTTTGCATGACTATTCTGGGATGTGTTCTGTTCACTTCAGTGTCATACTATGAAGTTGGTAGTGTTACCTTAGGAGTCTTTAACATAGACTGGAACCAATGAAGACTCATCATATCAGATCAAAAAGGAGCAAACTGAATCAGTACCCTCATCTGTTGAACATTGCTTGGGAGAAAGCAATAACACAATAGAGTGTGAATGGGAGGACTTAGCCATCCATCATGAAGGCTGATTCAATACAATGATTACTGATATTGACTAGAGTAGTACTGCACAAAAATGTACAGGTTCTTTGCCCAGCTATGCTAGTTCCATTTGCCAACCTTATTCCGTATCCTATGTCTTGCCTATGTACGTGCCTGTCTAAATGTCTCTTAAATGCAGTGATCGTACTTCACTATTTCCTTGAAATGCATTGTAGGTACCAACCTTTCCCAATGGGAAAAAATCCTCAAATCTTTAAAAGTCTTCTTCCTCTTACCACATGGGAAATAGAATCTATTTATCTGTATGCTTGTTTTATATACCTCTGCCAAGTCATACTGCTGCCCCACTTGCCTTTCCTTTAAACCTGCCACCCCACCCCAAACTCCCTTGTTCCAGGAAAAACAAGCCCAGCCTATCCAATCTCCCCCTATAACTGGAGCTCCAGTCCAAGCAACATCTTGGAGAATCTCCTCTGCACCAGAACAACATACAATTCAAGTGTTTTGTAAAGTTGCAATGTAACATCCCAACTTCTATGTTCCATACCCTGTCCCATGCAGGTATCATGCCACCTGCCTTTTTCACTACTTTATCTACCCGTGTTGCCACTTTCATGCACCTACCATTCTATTAAAAAAAACCTCTTTCTGGCATCCCCCTATGTTCTTCCTATCATTAAAACTATGTACCCCACATTAGCCATTTCTGTCCACTCTCTATGCCTCCCATCATATATACTCCTCTATCAAGTCACCTCTTATCCTCCTTTATTCCAAAGAGAAAAGCCCAAGTTTGCTTAACCTTTCCTCATAAGACCTGCTCTCTGATCCAGGCAGCCTCCAGGTAACCAGAGTTTTATAGAGCTGGAGATTTACCTCACAACTCTTGAATACAATCTCCCAACTAATGAAGGCCAACAATGCATATGCCTTGTTAACCACCCTATCAATATGCACAGTAACTTTGAGGGGTCTATCAATGTGGACCTCAAGATCCCTGTTTCTCTATGCTGTCACGATTAACCTTTTTTAAAAAAAAATCAATCTTCCAAAGTGAATCACTTCACACGTTTCCAGATTGAACTCCATCTGCCTCCTTGCTGCCCAGCTCCGCATCCTATCAGTATCCCGTTGCAACCTAAGACACCTGCTACATATCCACAACACTACCAACCTTTGTATAATCTGAAACCTTATTAATCCACCCTTCTAGCTTTTCATCGAAGTCATTTATAAAAATCTCAAAGATCAGGGGTGCCAGAGCAGATCCCTGCAGAACACTAACCTCCAGGCAGAAAACACTCCATCTACTACCAACACCTTCCTTCTGTGGGCAAGGCAATATTGAATCCAAGTTTCCCTGGATCCCATGCCTCTTGATTTTCTGAATGAGCCTACTGCAGGCAAGCTTCAACACCTTACTAAAATCCATATACACCACATCCACTACTCTACCTTCATCAATCTGTTATGTTACTTCCTCAAAGAATTCAAGCAGGCTCATGAGGCATGGCCTGGTCCCCACAAAGCCATGCTGACTATCCCTAATCAGACTACACTTCTCTAAATGCTCATTAATCCCGTTTCTCAGCATCCTTTCCAATAGTTTATCCACCACTGACATAAGACTCACTGATCTATAAATTCCAAGATTATCCCTATTAACTTTCTTGAACATAGGAATGCCCAATCTTCTGCTACTACTCCTATAGCCAGTGAATAATCAAAGATAGTCAAAGACGCAGCTACCTTTCCCTTGCTTCCTATAGTTGCCTGGTGTATATACCATAAGCCTGGAGGTTTAACTATCCTAATGTTTTTCAAAAGTTCCAGTGCATCCTCTTTCTTAATGCCAGCATGTTCCAACAAGTAGCCTGTTCTATGCTTCCTCACATTTGTCATGATCCTTCTCACTAGTAAATACGGAAGCAAAGTATTCATTAAGGACCTTCCCTACCTCCTCCAACTCCAGGTACATTTCCTCTTTTTTCCTGATCAGTCCTACCCTCACTCTAGTCATCCTGTTCTTCACGTACATGTTGAATGCCTTGGGGTTTTCCTTAATTCTGCTCACCAAGGTCTTCTCATGTCCCTTTCTAGCTCTCCTAAGTCCATTCCTAAGCTCCATCCTGGTTACCTTACAACTCTCAAGAGCCTTGACTGACCCTTGCTTCCTAAATTTTAAATGTTTCCTCCTTTCTCTTGATTAGACATTCCCAATCTCTTGTCAACGATGGTTACCCTACCATCCTTTGCCTGCCTCAATCCAGAACCCATGTGACAGCACTCAACCAGATAATCTATCTCATTCCTGAGATTCTACCAATAACAGATGTGATATCAGCAAATTTATTGATGACATTTGAGCTGTGCCTACCCACACAGTCATGAGTGTAGAGATGGTACATCAGTGGGCTAAGCACACATCCTTGAGGCATGACTCTTTGTCGTATCACCTGCAAAATTACTCATCATACTACTTATAAGCACATCCAGTTCATTAAAATATATTACAAAAAGGAGTACCAGGACTGATTCATAAAAAAAAACACCCTTCCTACACCACCCTCTGCTTTGAATATGTCAGGGCTATAGTTTTGAATAGTTCAAAACTCAGGGCAGTTTTTCCCCTAACTGTGTACCATCGTGGCCGGAACAGACCAAATATATCTAAGAGTAAGGCAACCAACTGTGGAAGACAAAATACAGGATTGCCATTTAATGAGCTAAAGCAATATGGAATAGATATTTCAATAATCTCATAAATGGTGAAATCTGGATTCTTGCCTCATTCAGTTTTAAATTATGATGGGTATTTACCAATGGGAGTTGGAGTGGCTGTAAATTAATTCATTCTGTGCAATTATTACTTATACAAAGGTAGCAGTGTGACACCACAGTTTTGCATAAAAACTTGTGCTTCAAAACTAGTCAGGCTTCCAGGCAGGCTGTCCCAATATTATAACACCACTGATATCTACTCAACAATTCTGCACAATGCAGGACAAATCCAGTTACTTCCCTGTTATTAGATCCATTGAGTTAATTTTTTTTGACGATACATACATTGTACATCTTTCACTGACAGTCAGAGTCATAGAGCAGTACAGGACAGAGAGAGGCCATTCGGCCCACTTAGTCTGTGCTGAACTGTTATTCTGCCTAGTCCCATTGACCCGCACGTGGACCATACCACTTCCATCTATGTTCATACAGTGGCATGCAAAAGTTTAGACACCCCTGGTCAAAATTTCTGTTACTGTGAATAGCTAAGCGAGTAAAAGATGAACTGATTTCCAAAAGGCATAAAGTTAAAGATGACACACTTCTTTAAGATTTTAAGCAAGAAAACATTTTTTATTTCCATCTTTTACCATTTCAAAATAACAAAAAAGGAAAAGGGCTTGAAGCAAAAGTTTGGGCACCCTGCATGGCAGTACTTAGTAACACCCACTTTGGCAAGTATCACAGCTTGTAATTGCGTTTTGTAGCCAGCTAAGAGTCTTTCAATTCTTGTTTGGGTGATTTTCACCCATTCTTCCTTGCTAAAAGCTTCTAGTTCTGTGAGATTCTTGGGCCGTCTTGCATGCACTGCTCTTTTGAGGTCTATCCATAGATTCTCGATGATGTTTAGGTCAGGGGACTGTGAGGGCCATGGCAAAACCTTCAGCTTGTGCCTCTTGAGGTAGTCCATTGTGGATTTTGAAGTGTGTTTAGTTTCATTATCCTGTTGTAGAAGCCATCCTCTTTTCATATACGGCTTTTTTACAGATGGTGTGATGTTTGCTTCCAGAATTTGCTGGTATTTAATTGAATTCATTCTTCCCTGTACCAGTAAATGTTCCCCGTGCCACTGGCTGCAACACAAACCCAAAGCATGATCGATCCACCCCCGTGCTTAACAGTTGGAGAGGGGTTCTTCTCATGAAATTCTGCACCCTTTTTTCTCCAAACATACCTTTGCTCATCGCGGCCAAAAAGTTCTATTTTAACTTCATCAGTCCACAGGACTTGTTTCCAAAATGCATCAGGCTTGTTTAGATGTTCTTTTGAACCTTTTGAATTGAAGTTTTTGGCAGCTCGTTCCAAACGCGCACCAACCTGGCCACTGAATGTAGATATGTGGTTTACTACTGCTGTAGCCCATCCACATCAAGATTCAAGTGTTGTACTTTCAGAGATGATCTTCTGCACACCACTGTTGTGATACATGGTTATTTAAGTTACTGTCACCTTCCTGTCAGCTTGAATTAGTCTGCCCATTCTCCTCTGACTTCTCTCATCTTACAAGGGATTTTTGCTCTCAGAACTACTGTTTACTGGAGGCTTTTTTGTTTTTCACACCATCTTCTGTAAACTCTAGAGCCTGTTGTACATGAAAATCCCAGGAGATCAGCAGTTTCTGAGATACTCAAACACCCCGAATAGCACCAACAACCATTCCATGGTAAAATACACTTAGTTCACATTTCTTTCCCCATTCAAAGGTTCAAAGGTACAATTTAATGTCAGAGAAATGTCTACAATATACATCTTGAAATGCTTTTACTTCACAACCATCCACGAAAACAAAGGAGTGCCCGAAAGAATGAACGACAGTTAAATGTTGGAACACCAAAAGTACCCCCAGCTTTCCCTTCTGGCACAGAAGTGGCAGCAAGCAACGATCCCCCCTCCCCACACTGGCAAAAAAAACATCGGCACTACCACTAGGCACTCAAGAGTGAGCAAAGCAATAGCAAAGACGCAGACTTGCAGTTACCCCAAAGACTTTGTATTGCACCCAGTATTTGACATACCACAGGTTCTCTCTCTCCCTAATAAGGGAGGAAGAGGTGTCTCCATTTTCCCAGCGAGCGGGGAGGCATAACAAACAACTTGCTGGTTTATAATGTTAAAAGTCCGTTATGTCACTTTTCTTTGGTGTTTGGAACAATAACCAAACCTTCTGACTATGTCTGAATATTTTTATGCATTCAGTTGCTGCCACATGATTGGCTGATTAAATATTTGCATTAAGAAGCAGGTATACCTAATAAAGTGGCCACTGAGTGTATTTCAGTTTATCACATTATCATTGAGATTTTTGACATAAATGACCCAGTGCTGATCTCTGCTGCACACCACTAGTCATGGGCCTCCAGTAAGAGAGAGGCAGCCATCTACTACCACTCTCTGGCTTCACCCATGAAGCTAATGTTGAGTCCAATTTATTACCTCATCCTGAATGCCAAGTGACTGAACTTTCTCAACCAGGCTCCCGTGGGGAACCTTGTCAAAGGACTTCCTAATGTCCGTGTAGACGATTTCCGTCATCAATTTTGCTGATAATTCAGTAAGTCAATTTATCTGCAATATTCCATGGACAATTTTTCTAGTTAATCCACATTTCTCCACGTGACTGTGCATCCTGTCCTCAATAATTGTTTCCAGAATTTTTCCCACCACTAATGTTAAACTGACTGATCTGTTGTTATTTATTTTATCCCTACACAATTTTATTTGAACGAGGCCCCTCCTTCCCTTTCTCCTATGGTCCACTCTCCTCTCCTATTAGATACATTTATCTCCAGCCCACTTGGCTTCACCTATCACCTCCTAGCTATCCCTCTTCCCCCTCCTCCCACTCCTCCCTCCTTTTTATTTTGTCATCTTCCTCCTTCCTTTCCAGTCCTGATGAAGAGTCTCAGTTCAAAATGCTGACTGGTTATTCATTTAAAGACACAAGAAAATCTGCAGATGCTGAAAATTCAAACAACACACACAAAAAATGCTGGTGGAACGCAGCAGGCCAGGCAGCATCTATAGTGTTACGAGAATACACATAAAATTAAGATGTTTGCTGGCCTGGGCTAGCATCAGTGGCATCAGCAGTTGGTCTGCCACCTGCCCTCAGGGGAAGGAGAGATAAGGAACAATGGAGCAGCGTCTGGAGATGTGTAATGAAGGAACGGGGGAGAGAGAGAGCTGTCTGGAGCGGCTCCCCTCTTTGAACCCTGAACTGTTTGAAGTGATGGACAGGCGATACCCCAGCAGGGGGATAAAAAGGGACAGGTTCGCTAAGGCAGGACACACGCCACCCGAGGTAACGAGACCCTGGAAGCGGTGCGCCTCTCACGAGTGGGTGAGAAGTATCAGACAACGACCAGGGTGGAAAGGTACGATCAGCGGGAACCCGGTGTGTGTCCGCCCTTGCCTGGGTGCCGGGTTCACTGCAGAGGATCGACCGCATCTGGAGGAGGGGTCACAGTCGGTGACCTCAGGTGACATCACCAAGGACCCGCCCAAAAAGCTGCTTGTGAGCCATATCGTCGGTCTGTGAGTGAAGCCGTTCTGAATGATCAGTTGTTCCTGTTCTCTCTCTCTCTCTTCCCCCACGTTGTCCATCACCATGGCAACGATTACTGCGAACTGAACTACAAACTGGACTGAACTTTGAGTCATTTTGAAATTTGGTCATTTACCCCTAGACAACGATAGAGCTTGATTGATGCTGTTATCTTAATTCTGTGCACATGTGTGTTTATCATCGCTGAACTGTTGCATTTATTATCCTTTCGATTACTGTGTTGCTTGTTTCTTTAATAAAACTTTCTTAGTTCTAGTACTCCAGACTCCAACTGAGTGATCCATTTCTGCTGGTTTGGCAACCCAGTTACGGGGTACGTAACAATAGGAAGAGGTACAGTCAACGTTTCGGGCCGGGATCCTTTGTCAGGACTAACTGAAAGAAGAGATAGAAGGAGGTTTGAAAGAAGGAGGGAGAGGGGGAAATCGAAAATGATAGGAGAAGACAGGAGGGGGAGGGATAGAGCTAAGAGCTGGAAAGTTGATTGGCAAAAGGGATACCAGACTGGAGAAGGGAGAGGATCATGGGATGGGAAGCCTAGGGAGAGAGAGAAGCGGGGAGGGGAGCCCGGAGGGTGGAGAGCAAGCAAGGAGTAACAGAGGGAGAGGGACAGAGGGAGAAAAAAGAGAGAGAGTAAAAAAGGGGGGGAAATATATTTCATTTCCATGGATACTGCCTGACCTGCTGAGTTCCTGAGTGTATGTTGTTTTGCATATGATGTTTGTAACCGTCCAGTCCTTAGCACCAGCCCTGTTTCTATTGTTTTTATTTGAATATCATTTGGTATCCTGGTTGAATATCATGGTCAGGATCTCTGCATTTCCATTCCTTAATTTCCTCAGCAACCAAAGATGTATCTGATCTAGAACCAGTGATTTATCCCCTTCAAGTACAGCCTGCCTTTCAAGCATCTCTTCTTTATCAGCTTTTATTCCATCCTGAATCAATACTACATCTTCCTTTACAGAATCTCCAACAGCACCATCTTCCTTGATAAAGATGGATATGAAGAAAATCAAGGATTGATGGTCAACTTTATCGACCATATGCATTTATATGCATTAGGAATTTGCTGTGGTGTGTTGGCATGACGTGCAACAAAAATAACACGTTCAACAATTATAAAGTATGTAGCCTCCCTGCCCCCACCACCGGCTTGTATGCAAACTTGGCTTGTTGCCCAGCTCTGCTAACAGCTACATGAATCAGCGGTGAGAATGTCACCTTTCATAAACAATATACGTCTAGGGTCAGTATAATTTGGGGTTGCACCAAACAGGAACGTTGTGTTGTTCCGATTAAAGAAACCTCGATTTGAGTGAATTCTCTGTAAATACTGTCCATACACAATTGTCAGTCAGCAAGAAATACAGATGATACACTGCATACAATTATAAAGAAGGTATACTTACAAATTTTGGCTTTATTGAGCAGTTAGTGGGGAGAAAGAAAAGAAATAAAAGGCTCCATTACAGTTAAACCAACCCAAATGAGCACATAAAGTTGGAGCTCATCCTGGAGTTGTCTTTTTACTCATGCGCTGGACCCACACTCCACGTGAAAGCACACACCACATTCTGAACTTCGCTTGAAATCCATCTTGAACAAACGGACTCTCTCAGAATTATTGGCCCTTCCTCCTTGGAGCTATCCATCTGGACAAAACACTTCACACAGCAAGGACGCCCCTTCACATGGCATCCTCAACCATCCGCCCTCCTGTCCTCACTTCAGGTCCCGCCAGAAAGACACGCAAACCACACAGTCCGTCACCAAAACCTCTCTCCCGCTTCCGCCATCCTGACTGGCTGACATAGCCTTCCTAAGTGGAACAGCAGGGCTCTTGTCTCTGGCTGAAACCAAAACATTCTACCAGCAGGTCACACTGCCTTTGCAGAAAATACCTACAGCGTAGCTTTACAAGAATAAAGAGTTACATAGAAGATAAAATTAGCGGTTAAAGCACGGATATGGAACAAGTTTGCATAAATACCTAACTGCAAACAAATATTTACTATGTAAACAGCATTATAAAAAGTGGTTTAAAGTAAGTACAATCCTGTAGCTCAGTGCAGTCACTGAGGTGATAGACAGAGTGAGGTGGGCTAACTAGAATGGCTATGCAGATTAACTTGCTGGGTTAAGAAAGTTTTTAAGATGGCATGTAGTTTTATAAGTTGCTAAACCTCACCACCTCTGATCACCTGATGGGGACTGGCTCATAGGCCTCTGGTTTCCTCCTCCTGTAGTCAATAATCAGCTCCTTGGTCTTGCTGATATTGAGTGAGAGGTGGTTGTTGTCTGATTTTCAGTCTCCCTCCTACATGCTGATTCATCATCACCTTTGATACAGCTAATGACAATGATGTCGCCGGCAAACTTAAATGACCACTAGAGCTGTGCTTAGCCTCACAGTCATAAGTATGAAGCGAGCAGAGCAGGGGGCCAAGCACACAACCTTATGGTGCACCTTTCGTGATGGAGATTGTGGAGGAGATGTAATAGCCAATCCAAACGACTGGGGTCTGCAAGTGAGGAAATCGAGGATCCAGTTGCACAAGAAGGAATTGGGGCCGAGGTCTCAGAGCTTATTGAGAGTTTTTTATAGTATCCAGTGAAGAACTGTAGGCAATGAAGAGCATGCTATGTATGCATCTTCAATGTCCAGATATTCCAAGGTTGAGCGAAGAGCCATGAAATGGCATCTGCTGTTGATCTTTGGTGATGGTAGGCAAACTGGAGCAGATTCAAATCACTCCTCAGGCAGGAGTTGATGTGTTTCATCACCAACCTCTCAAAGCACTTCATCACCATGGATGTAGGTGCTACTGGATGATAGTCATTAAGGCTGGTTACCATATTATTCATGGGCCAGCTTGAAGCAGCTGGGTACCTCAGACTGCTGAAGCGATGTTAAAGATCTCAGTGAACACTCCAGCCAGTTGATTAGTATAGGTCTTCAGTACTCAGCTAGGTACCCCATCTGCTTTCCTTGCTTGCCCGTCAGCCTCAGAGACTCCAAATCATAGGGTTGTTGGGGACATTCTATTTATTAATTTACTTACGTAATGTGGGCATCACCAGCCAAACAAGCATTATTTGCCCATCCCTTGTTGCCCTTGAGAAGGTGTTGATGAGCTGCCTTCTTGAACCGCTGCAGTCCCTGAGGCGCAGGTACACCCACAGCACTGTTAGGGAGGGAATTCCATGACTTTGACCCAGCGACAATGAAGAAACTGTATTATGTTTCCAAGTCAGGATGGTGAGTGACATGGAGTGGGATTTCCAAGGGGTGGTGTTTCCAGGTATCTGCTGTTCTTGTCCTTCTAGATGGTAGTGGTCGTGCGTCTGGAAGGTGCTGCCTTAGGAACTTTGGTGTATTGTTGCAGTGCACCTTGCAGATAGTACACACTGCTGCAACTATTTGGTGATGGTGGAGGGATTGGATGCTTGTTGGAAGGGGTACCAATCAAATGGGCTGCCTTGTACTAGATGGTGTCAAGCTTGAGTGTTGATGGAGCTGCACTCAACCAAACAAGTGGCAAGTATTCCATTACACTCCTGACCTGAGCTTTGTAGATGGTGGACAGGCTTTGGGGAGTCAGGAGCTGAGTTACATGCCGCAGGATTCCCAGCCTTTGACCTGGTCTGGTAGCCACGGTGGTTATATGGCTAGACCAGTTCAGTTTCCTGTCATTGGTAACCCCCAGGATGTTGATAGTAGGGGAATTCAGTGATGGTGATGCCACTGAATGTCAAGGGACAATGGTTAGAGACTCTCTTCCATTGCCTGGCACTTGTGTGGCTCGAATGTTACTTGCCACGTCAGCCCAAGTCTGGATATCTTCCAGGACCTGCTGCATTTGGGTATGAACTGTTTCACTATCTGAGGCGTCACGAATGGTGCAGAACATTGTACAGTCATCTGCGAACATCCCCACTTCTGACCTTATGACAGAAGGAAGGTCATTGATGAAGAAGCTGAAGACAGTTGGTCCTAGGACACTTCCCTGAGGAACTCCTGCAGTGATGTCCTGAGGATGAGATGATTGACCTCCAACCACCACAACCATCTTCCTTTGTGTCAATGATTCCAACCAGCGCGGGTTTTCCCCCTAATTCCCAGTGACTCCATTTTAGCTAGGGCACCTTGATGCTATACTCGGTCAAATGCTGTCTTGATGTCAAGGGCTATCACTCTCACCTCACCTCTGGTATTTAGCTCTTTGGTCCATGTTTGGACCAAGGAGGTGATGAGGTCAGGAGCTGGGTATCCGTAAGCAGGTTGTTGCTGAGAAGGTGCTGCCTGATAGCACTGTTGATGACTCCTTCCCTTACTTTGCTGATGATTGAGAGTGATGATTGGCTGGGTTGGACTTGGCCTGTTTCTTGTGTACAGGACATACCTGGGCAATTTCCCACATTGCCGGGTAGATGCCGGTGTTGTAGCTGTTCTGGAACAGCTTGGCTAGTGCTGTGGCAAGTTCTGGAGCACAAATCTTCAGAACTATTGCTGGGATTTTGTCTGGGCCCATAGCCTTCGCAGTATCCAGTGCTTTCAATCGTTTCCTGATATCACGTGGAGTGAATCGGATTGGCTGCATACTGACATCTGGGATGCTGGGGAATTCTGGAGGAGGTCGAGCTGGATCATCTACTCAGCACTTCTGACTGAAGATCGTTGCAAATGCCTCAGGCTTATCTTTTGCACAGGTGTGCTGGGCTCCTCCATCATCGAGGATGGGGATATCTGTGGAGCCTCCTCCTCCAGTGAGCTGTTTGATTGTCTACCATCATTCATAGCTCGATGTGGCTGGACTACAGAGCTTAGATTTGATCCATTGGTTGTGGGACCACTTACCTCTGTCTATTACTTGCTGCTTATGGTGCTTGGCATGCAAGTAATCCGGTATTGTGGTTTCACAGGGTGACGCCTCATCTTGAGGTATGCCTGGTGTTGTTCTCGGCATGCCCTCCTGCACTCTTCATTGAACCAGGGTTGATCCCCTGGCCTGGTGGTAATGCTAGAGTGGGGGACATGCCGGGCTAGGAGGTTACAGATTGTAATTGAGTACAATTCTGCTACTGCTGATGGCCCACAGCGCCTCATAAATGCCCAGTCTTGGGCTGCTAGATCTGTTTGAAGCCTATCCCATTTAGCACGGTGGTAGTGCCACACAATGCGGTGGAAAGTTTCTTCATTGTGGAGACGGGATTTAGTCTCCACAAATACCGCGCAGTGGTCACTTCTACCGATGCTGTCATGGACAGATGCTTCCGCGACAGGCAGGTTGGTGAGAATGAGGTCAAGTGTGTTTTTCCCTCTTGTTGGTTCCCTCACCACCTGCTGTAGTCCCAGTCTAGTAGCTGTGTCCAGTAGGACCTGACCAGCTCGGTCTGTGGTGGTACTACCGAGCCACTCTTGGTGATGGACATTGAAATCCCCATTCTGTGCCCTTGCTGCTCAACATGGAGAAGTACCGATTCATCAGCTGAGGGCGGACGGTAAGTGGTAATCAGCAGGAGGGTTCCTTGCCCATGTTTAACATGGTGCCATGAGACCATGTTTTGTTGGATAAAAGCGACCATAAAAGGCACTGAGCTCAGCTGGGAGTGAAATCTTCAAAGTTTAAAGTACATTTAATATCAAAGTATGGATTCTACATACAATCCTGAGGTTCATCTTCTTGCTGGCAGCCACACACAAAATAAAGAAACACAATGGAACCCATTAAAAAAGCTTCACATGACAAAGACCACCAAACCGCCAACGTGTGAAAAAAGAGCAAACAATAAAAAAGTGAACAAAAAGCAGTAACTGCAGAGTCCTCAAAGGTGAGTCGACAGTGAGTGAAGCTGGTCCAGGAGTCCAATGGCTCCAGGGCCCAGTCACAGAGCCAGTTTAGCACTGAAGAAAGTGCTGATGGTTGCAGGCCACATCTACGAAGTCAGTTCAGCGTTGAGATGAACAAACCTATGAGCTCAACTTCCTTGGTTCATGATGCCTTGATCTTTTTAATCTGGCTTGGTGCTTAAATCCACCAAACATTGGCTTGTTTCTCGTTCTTGTCCCCAGGCCCTGCCACTTTGATCTGGCCCCAAGTCTGCTCCAGGAATGGCCAAATATCGGTTTGTATTTTGCTCCTGGGCCCAGGACCAATGCTGACCTTGTTGTCACATACTGTGCGTTGCTGGGTTGTACTTTGTGGGAGGTGATATAATTCATGCCCTGTGACAGATGTTGACCATCCTTCTGTGAGTCAAGTTTGGTCCAGAACTGCTTCTTTGCTTGTGAGATGGCTCTCTTGAGGCCATACCTGGACCTCTTGCGATTTACTTGGTCACCAGACCTGAATGCCACTGATCTGGCCCTCGGCAGATTGCTAATTTCTTAGTTCATCCAGGAGTTCTGGTTGGGGAAGACTCGGAGTGATTTTGTAGGGACACATGCGTCCACACTGACTCTACAAATTCTGTGACAATTGTGGCAGATTTGTTCAGATCCTCTGAGTCCTTGAACATGCCCAAGCCCACCGATTCAAAGCAATCCTGTAGCTGTTCCTCTTGCCCTCTGGACCACATCTTTGTTGTCCTGACCTCTTCAGCCTCTGTCTGTATGCAGGTAGGAGGAGGACAACCTCTGAAATCAGGATCAGTGTACTAAAATGCAGTCTAGTAAAGGAACAGTAGGTATTCTTGATGGTGGTGTAGCAGTAGTCAAGTATGTTGAGACCCCTGGTACTGCATGTGATATGTTGTTGATAATTGGGCAGAGATTTCTTCAAGCAAGCTTGATTGAAGGCAATAATTTGAAAAGCGCTTAGGTAGGCTGCTTCTTGTTTGCTAATCGTGGCACTCGTTACATAAAGCCCTTACTTAACATCAGCCTTTGGGAGTATGTAAACTGTGGTCAGGATCACGGAGAAATATTCTCTTGGTAAGTAGAATGGACAGCAGTTAATCATAGATGTTCCAGGTCGGGAGAGCAAGAGTGTGACGTGACCACTACGTCTGAGCACCACAAAGATATTATCATATTACCCCACCTTTTGCCCTCTTTGAAACAGTGGTTTAGTTCGTCCAGTGGATCAAGAAGCCCTTGGGTGTGACTGCCATATTTGGCTTGTCCGGAGTGAGCTATGTCTCTGTGAAACAGATAATGCAGCAATTCCTCATTTCCCTCCAACACAGCAACCTTGCCCTTAGATCCTCAATCTTGCTCTCTAGTGACTGTACCGAGTAGAGGAAGTTTTACACCCCAACGTTGTGGTCTGGCACGTAGTCCTCCCCTCTAACCTCTCTTCTGGCCATGGCAATGGACATTCGCCCACTTGAAGGTACCGTACCTACATTCCTGAGGGTCCAGTCCACTGAATCCTTCAGGAGATTGTAAAATTGCTAGTTCATTTTGATGGTTCAAAAGTACATTACTTAAAGGGAAATTGCAGTCTGTGGATTGCAGCGATAGCAGGTCACAGTAAGTATATCTCGCAGTTTTGTGAGGTGTCTGCAAAACGTCGCCCGAATGTTGAAACAGTGTTAACCGTAGAGTTGTTGATGACAAGTGAGTGGAGAGGAAACGTATTTCTCCTGCAGTTGATATGCATCTCCAGGATTTGAGAGCATTCAGCTCCAAGTAGTTGTGATGGCACAAGGGCATTGGTTTGTTTACTTCAAAGAGGTAGTGGGTGTTGTGTATTTAATATTTTAGTAATATTTGAGTAATATTGTAATTGTGTTGTTTGATTAAGCATTCTTTGTTGTTTACAGTGTTCATTACGGGTTATATGTAAAGGTATGTGAATGGCATACGTCATCATGCCACTAAAGTCATATTTGTGCATCACTAAAGTCAAAATGAAACTAAGAGTACAGGCTGTCCTGGATCCTATGTTTTTCTTTCAATTAGTTTTATGTTTTGGAGTTACAAAGCATAACAGTGGTGATGAAGAAGTTTTAAAAGAACCTAAGATAATCTGTTGAAGTGCAGTGAGACATTTGAGTAAAAAAAAGCAGCACTGCATGGTGTCTCTTTGGAAGGACAGAGGGGAATGGTCAAATTTTTAAAAAAGGCAGAAAACAGATGAATTCATGAGTTCATAAACAGTGACTACCTCATTGCTCAGTCTTGAACTAGCCTTTCCATAATCACGCTCTTAAACTTTTCGATGGTTTTAAGTTCCCTGGCCCCCACCGCTTTATTTTCACCATGGATGTCCAGTCCTTATATACTTCCATCCCCCATCAGGAAGGTCTCAAAGCTCTACGCTTCTTTTTGGATTCCAGACCTAATCAGTTCCCCTCTACCACCACTCTGCTCCGTCTAGCGGAATTAGTCCTTACTCTTAATAATTTCTCCTTTTGCTCCTCCCATTTCCTCCAAACTAAAGGTGTAGCTATGGGCACCCGTATGGGTCCTAGCTATGCCTGCCTTTTTGTTGGGTTTGTGGAACAATCTATGTTCCGTGCCTATTCTGGTATCTGTCCCCCACTTTTCCTTCGCTACATCGACGACTGCATTGGCGCTGCTTCCTGCACGCATGCAGAACTCGTTGACTTTATTAACTTTGCCTCCAACTTTCACCCTGCCCTCAAGTTTACCTGGTCCATTTCTGACACCTCCCTCCCCTTTCTAGATCTTTCTGTCTCTGTCTCTGGAGACAGCTTATCCACTGATGTCTACTATAAGCCTACTGACTCTCACAACTATCTGGACTATTCCTCTTCTCACCCTGTCTCTTGCAAAAACGCCATCCCCTTCTCGCAATTCCTCCGTCTCCGCCGCATCTGCTCTCAGGATGAGGCTTTTCATTCTAGGACGAGGGAGATGTCTTCATTTTTTAAAGAAAGGGGCTTCCCTTCCTCCACTATCAACTCTGCTCTTAAACACATCTCCCCCATTTCACGTACATCTGCTCTCACTCCATCCTCCCACCACCCCACTAGGAATAGGGTTCCCCTGGTCCTCACCTACCACCCCACCAGCCTCCGGGTCCAACATATTATTCTCCGTAACTTCCGCCACCTCCAACGGGATCCCACCACTAAGCATATCTTTCCCTCCCCCCTCTCTCTGCATTCCGCAGGGATCGCTCCCTACACAACTCCCTTGTCCATTCGTCCCCCCCATCCCTCCCCACTGATCTCCCTCCTGGCACTTATCCGTGTAAGCGGAACAAGTGCTACACATGCCCTTACACTTCCTCCCTTACCACCATTCAGGGCCCCAAACAGTCCTTCCAGGTGAGGCATCACTTCACCTGTGAGTCGACTGGGGTGATATACTGCGTCCGGTGCTCCCGATGTGGCCTTTTATATATTGGTGAGACCCGACGCAGACTGGGAGACCGCTTTGCTGAACATCTACGCTCTGTCCGCCAGAGAAAGCAGGATCTCCCAGTGGCCACACATTTTAATTCCACATCCCATTCCCATTCTGACATGTCTATCCACGGCCTCCTCTACTGTAAAGATGAAGCCACACTCAGGTTGGAGGAACAACACCTTATATTCCGTATGGGTAGCCTCCAACCTGATGGCATGAACATTGACTTCTCTAACTTCCGCTAGGCCCCACCTCCCCCTCGTACCCCATCTGTTACTCTTTTTAATGCACACATTCTTTCTCTCACTCTCCTTTTTCTCCCTCTGTCCCTCTGAATATACCTCTTGCCCATCCTCTGGGTCACCCCCCCCCCCGTCTTTCTTCCCGGACCTCCTGTCCCATGATCCTCTCGTACCCCCTTCTGCCTATCACCTGTCCAGCTCTCGGCTCCATCCCTCCCCCTCCTGTCTTCTCCTATCATTTTGCATCTCCCCCTCCCCCTCCAGCTTTCAAATCCCTTACTCACTCTTCCTTCAGTTAGTCCTGACGAAGGGTCTCGGCCTGAAACGTCGACTGTGCTTCTTCCTATAGATGCTGCCTGGCCTGCTGCGTTCACCAGCAACTTTGATGTATGTTGCTTTCCATAATGATGTTCATTTCGAGTGACCTGTGTATCTTCATCGACTCTTCTCTGAATAAACTCTCATCCATGTTTTACACTCGAGTCTCCGGTTATTCCACTGTCACGTACCCCGTGACAGGTATAAAGAACCAGCAGAAATAGAAAACATCTTGAAGTCCAGTATTGCTATTAACTGATAATATTTATTAGTAACTATGCAATACAGTAATATAAATGTAGATAAATCAAACAGGTTAACAATGATTGTATATAAGTAAGTAAGTCAGTAAGTGTGGAAATATATGTGAAAAACCAAGCTTCTTTAAGTCTAGGGGTAAAAAGATACAGTCTTATGATTACAAGTAAAGTTCAGTTCAGTTCAGTTCGTGGTATTGAGTTGAGCAATGATGGAGAGAGAGGGAGAGATTTGAGTCTTCAGGTGAGCTGATGCCGTCGATCTTCTCGTTGTCCTCTGAAATCCTTTAAAAGTCACCGACTGTGACCACAACAAAGGGGACCGGTTTTCTGTGGTGGAGCTATCACCCAGGCAAGGGTGGACACATGGCCAACTCCCCACCAGTCAACCCCTTTCCTTTTCACTGCAAGAGCCACTGATCGATCTGCCTGATCGATCCTCCAAAAACCCACTTTTTCTGTGGGCACAACAAAGCTCATTCAGTGTCCACAAACACGTGCCTGAGGTCTATCCTCTGACCTTCTAGTTTATCTTCCCGTGCTGAGCATCAACTGTCACTCAAATAACTCCTCCTTCCTTTGTCTGTGTAAGAAATACACCAGCATGCCATGTCCTTGAAGAAAGTATAAACAACCTGTGAGCAGTCTTCATCTCTCTCTCTCTCTCTTTCAAAACAACATGTCGGTGTTAAATAACTCTCCCTCTCTCTTTTCAAAAGCACAGTTAATAGGGGTAAACGAGCACTTCATAGGGGTAATTCAGGACCCCGTCACACCGCGCCTGGGTTCACCAGCCTGAGTTCATCATTACTAAACCTGGCTACTGTGTTCCACCCCTTGAATTCATTACTACAGATCAGGAAGAAATGGCAATGGGCAAAGCAGTGTGAAATAGCTTTCCAAAAAGTTAAAGGAAATGATGACATCAGACATTGCATTCCCACATTATGATCCCCATTGTCCAGTGAAGCTTGCCTGTGACCCCTCTTCTTATGGGCTAGGTGCAGTCATGTACATGTATTATGTTATGAGTGATGGAAGTGAATGCTCCATAGCTTTTGCATCTGGCCCCTTACCATTGCAGAGAAAAACTACACACAGATTGACAGAGAAGCTTTGAGTTTGGTTTGGGGTGTGAATCATTTTGTATGGGAAAGAGTTTCAAGTCAAATCAATTTTATTGTCATTTAACTATATACATGTATATAATGTATATGGAAACAAGACAACATTTCTTCAAACCGGGGTGTAAAGCACAGTAGTACACATAACACACGATAACTTATGAAGGTAAAGATAAAACCTACAGATGACTCACACATAAATTACAAACTAAAGTGCATAAATTTTAAACATTGGAAAATACGGAACAGATTAACCAGTGACAATTTGAATACAATGCAGCAGGAATTCAGAAGCCTAATGGCCTGGGAGAAGAAACTGCTCCTTATCCAGACCATTCTTGTTTTTATGCATTGTAGTCTCCTGCCTGATGGTAGAAAGTCAAAGAGGATGCTGGATGGGTGGGTGGGATCTTTAATGATACTATGGACCTTGCCATGCAGCACTCCTGATAAGTGTCCCCGATGGATGGTAGGAAGACTCCTATGATTCTCACAGCTGTTCTCACAGCCCTCTGTAGGGACTTGAAGTCTGATTCTCGATTGCTCCCATACCAGATGGATTTGCAACTTGTCAGGAGGCTCTCAATAGTGCTCCTGTAAAACGCAGTTAAGATTAGGGGATGGGAGCCTTGCTTGCCTCAGTCTTCTTAGGAAGTGGAGGTGCCGCTGTGTCTTCTTTTTCAAGGAGGTGATATTAAGGGACCAGGTGAGGTCATTCATGACGTGAACTCCCAGGAACTTGGTGCACTTAACTCTCTCTATAGAGGAACCATGTTTTTTGCAGAGGGGGATGGTTCATCTGCACCTTCCTGAAGTCCACAATGATTTCCTTTGACTTCTCCATGTTCAGGCTTAGGTTGTTCTTCCCTCACCAACCCACCAGCAGCTCCACTTCTTCTCTATACTCCATCTCATCATTGTTCTTGATAAACCCAACCACTGTTGTGTCATCCGCAAACCTGACGACACGGTTTGAGCTGGATCTGTGACACAGTCATGTATCAGCAATTTGAACAGCAGCAGGCTGAGCATGCAGCCTTGGGGAGCACCAGTGCTCAGCGTGATGGGACGAGAGACGTTGCTGCCCAGCCTTACTGTTAAGAAGTCCAGTATCTAAATGCAGAGGGAGGTGTTGAGACCCAGCAAGAATAGCTTTCCCACTAGTTTCTGGGGTATGATTGTGTTGAATGTTGAACTGACATCTATAAACAGCAGTCTGCCATGTGAGACCCATTTTCTAGGTGGGGCAGTACAGGGAGGAGAGCAGGGGCTATTGCATCATCGTTGGATCGATTTGAGCAATAAACAAACTGAAAAGGGTCCGAAGTAGCCAGTAGAAAGGCTTTAATATGCTCCATGACCAGCCGCTAAAAGCATTTCATAATGGTTGATGTTAATGGAGAGAGGAGAAGATGGCGGCGCGACGCAGTGTGCGCAGATCTCCGGTGAAATGATATTGTATCTGTTAAATAGGGGCTGTGGACAATTCTAATTTGATGGAGACAGACGTGAGAAGCACAGAGGAACGTCTGGAGAAATTTCTGAGATGCCCGGTTCGCTGCCGCTGCTACTGTACGATCGAGAATCTCTGGAGGGAAGGCCCCAGAATCCCCGGCTTTGCCTGCTGCTGGCGACCGAGGCTGGGTTCGAAGCATTCGGTGGAGATGGTGCTCAGTACTTGGTGTCAGAGGGCTGATCAGAGCTCGAAGTTTTCAGACAACTCAGAGTCGGACTGTGGTCGGGCATGGCAGGGAGAGTTTTCTTCCTCTCCTGTCTGCCTAAGATGTGGGACTTTCGAGAGACTTTGAACTTTTTTGCTGTGCCCATGGCCTGTTCTTCTTCAAGTTATAGTATTGTTGCACTGTTGTAACTATATGTTATAATTATGTGGTTTTTGTCAGTTTTTCAGTCTTGATCTGTCCTGTGTTTCTGTAATATCACACCAGAGGAATATTGTATCATTTCTTATTCCATGCATTACTAAATGGCAATAAAAGAGGACTGCGTATCTTCATAATCTAATAATCTAAACTAATAATGCCACCGGACAGTAGTCATTTAGGCAGGTTACAATCATCTTCTTTGATGGTTGCCGCCTTGAAAACTGAGGGGACAATGGATTGTTTCAAAGAGATGTTAAATCTATCTGTCAGCACCTCTGTCAGCTGGGCTGTGCAGTTTTTCAGAACCCGACCTGGTATATTATAGAGTCCTGCAGTTTTGCACGCGTTGACTCTGGCCTGGGTCTTCCTCACATCAGCTTCAGCAATACGGAGGGTCTGTTCCCCTGGGGTGATGGGGTGTCTTCCTCGCTAGCTCTTAGTTCTGCACATCAAGACATTCAACTTCTCAGGGAGTGAAGCGTAGGGTAGACTTGTAGTCTGTAATCCTCCGAATTCCCTGCCACATGCACCTCATGTCTCAGGTATCATTGAAGTGGCTGTAAATTCTCTAAGAATGCTCCCATTTCACCTTCTCGATGGAGCAGAAAGACACAGTTCTCGCTTCCTGAGAGCTGTCACGTCCCCTGATCTAAAGGCCAGGGGTACAGTGCTGTTGGAGCTCACCGAAGCGTAAAATAGAGTCAAAATAAACAAATGGGGAATTTAACAGCGGCCGCATATTAAATGGAGGGAATTTTACTGAAGTGGGGGTTGGGAAGAGGGTGTGGTGGCTGGTGGGGAAAAACACTAAAAACATTAGGATAGGATATTTGATCGTTTGTGGTGAAATCCTGGAGCTGTGACTGTTTTTTATTTAGGTATTTGTGAAATTTGTTCTCGCTCGACCCGTTGTTTTCCCAGCATACCCTGCTGTAGCCCCCCCCCCCGCCATTTCACAGACCCTCAGTCTCTCTCCAGCCGAGGGACAACTGTACAAGTGTGAGCATTTTTCCGTTCTTTCCAACGGGTACCATTGGATTCCAGGTTGGAGCTGTATTAAGCAAGGAATGAACATCAAAACCTAAGGTTAAAAGTCGAAAATAATGAAAGAAAAATTCGCTGTTTGCTTATCTTCGGCCTGACTTTGATGAAATATTCAAGGTAATCATCCAAAATCCTCTTCTACACCTGGATAAAGTGAATTTAGTTCTCTTTTCACAAGCCAAGTAACAAAGAACATTTCTAGACATAAGCTAGTTTTATGTCATTTCAACGATCATTAATAGCGGATCAACCCCTTGGCCGAGCTCCACCAACTGTAGTTGATTGGAAAGAGGCTCTTTTTCTCTCTGTGTTGATAAGAAAAAGAGTAATTTAGTGAGGCAATGAACAAGACGAAATGCATTTCCAAACCTCCCAAATGGTTGCTCTCCTCCCCTATTAGCATTTGTCACTTCCAAAATGAGATATTTGTTTATTCATATAGATACGAAAATAACTTATGTAAAGATTCAAACTTCTTTAACTGTTTATATATTTAAAGACTAAACAGGATCTGTATTGGTCTAACCATGTAATACCCGACGTGTGAGGATATTTGTGAGTATCGACACACACAGGTAAACTTCCTGTCCAACCATTCCTGCAAGAGAAATGGTACGAGGCAGAGTTACCAACCTACCGCTTTTGATACTAATATTCAGCAATATTCATGGCTTTAGCAATAGTTCATTAGACATTCTTTTTTCATACTTGATGACTTGGCTCCAATTTAGGTGGCTAAAAGTGTAAAAAGCTTATTTGCTTTATTTCTGTTATTTCTATACCTGCTTAGGGACACTGCTGTCTGCTCTGACTCAGTCGTATTAGTAAGGCTATATCTGTGGTGGTCCGTGGATTACTTGCAAATACAAAAGTAAATTTTTCTCACTAACAACCCTATGGCTTCTAAGCCAGCGGTCCCCAACCACCGGGCCACGGACCAGTACCGGGCCGCAAAGCATGTGCTACTGGGCCGCGAGGAAACGATATGAGTCAGCTGCACTTTTCCTCATTCCCTGTCACGCACTATTGAACTTGAACATAGGGTTTCCAACTGTCCCGTATTTGCCAGGACATCCCGTATATTGGGCTAAATTGGTTTGTCCCATACAGGACCGCCCTAGTCCCGTATTTCCCCCGCTAAGGTACAGGGTTCCTATGAAACCTTTTGTGTGGAAATTGGTGTAAAGCGAAGAAACAATTACCATTAATTTATATGGGAAAAATTTTTGAGCATTCCCAGACCCAAAAAATAACCTAACAAGTAACACATAAAACCTAAAATAACACTAACATATAGTAAAAGCAGGAATGATATGATAAGTTGGTTGGTTGGTTGTTCGTCCATTGTTGACGTCGATGAGGACCTCGCCACCATTATGATGGTGTTGAGACTAGCACGTGATTTGGATTTAAGTGAGGGAGAGTTGCGCAGCGTCAGCCTCACTCTCTCTTCCCAATTCCCATCTGGATCCAGTGGCAAGACAGAGTCTAGACGGCTGGAGATGGGACTAGGCGCAGTGGATGACCTGGACGTCTTCTGTGTCTTGTCCTGCTCTACACGTTCCACGACGCTTGCAGAGGCCGCCTTCTTGACCGTTGGACCTTCCATAGGTCTCGTCCGCTCAATCCACCGGAGTCTGTCTTCACATGCTGGGATAGACAACTCCTTATCTCACCGAGGGTTTGAGACCCGTCGGCTACCCTCACCTGGTTTAGCCGGCTTGTCGAAGCTGTTGCCCGGGGTGTGGCCGCTGTCGCATGCAAACAGCTACGGGGAGCCACAGGTGAGAGCTGAGTGCCAGGTGGGGACCAAAGGTGGACTAATCGCCCTGAAAAGGACGCGACATGTTCCCCCACCAGAGGTGCTACCCCTCCCTGACACCCCATACACCCCAGTACACAGCCTATATAAAGTAGAAATAACATATGTACAGTGTAGTTGGGAAGATGAAGCCAAAACCGATTTGTGGGAAAAAAATTGGCATGTACACGCATGCGCACGTCACATATGTGCACGTCACAGGTGCCCGCGCAAGGCTTCATGGTCATCGTAGTCTTTCCTGGGGTAAATACAAGTGTCCTGGGATTTGACTGCTACTTTTGTCCCTTATTTGGGAGTGAGAAAGTTGGTGAAAAGACTTGTTGAGATGAGTTTAACCTCATTTGAACACTGGGGTGGCGGGGGGCGGGGGGGTCAGCCGGTTCACAAGAATGTTGTCAATATTAAACCAGTCCGTGGTGCAAAGAAGGTTGGGGACCCCTGTTCTAATCAAACAACGTTAACTTCTTTCTTTCATGAACAAGCTGGGGAGTGTAACAAGAATAACGTACAAGAGACTGATAACAGTAAAAGTGACAAAAGCTGTGTTTCGCCTGCTTCTAGTTCAAATTTTCTAACCGGGTCCAAATGCAGTTCTGAAAGTAATGGTCCTTCGAAGTCAGGCTTGTATCCCTGTTCAGATGTTTGGACTGAAGAAATATGGAAGAAAAAGAAGGAAACTTATCCCTGATTAGACTTCAAGTATGATAAACTTGGGTGTAAAGTATGTGCAACTGCAAAAGGAAGCAAGCTGAGACTTTTCACTTCTAAGGTTTTGAGGCTGTCAAATGAATGGCAGATGTACCAAGAATCCTATTATGGAGCCGATTGAAGTACACGCTTGAAGTCTCCCAGAAAAAAAATTGTTGATTGCAAACTATCAAAAGCTCACACTGCTGCTCTAAATGTTGAAAATATAGCTAGTGAAGATGCTCTTGGAAAATTATATGACACCATGAATGCTTCGCACCTAAAGGCAACTTGTTCAATTTTTCATTCTGCATATTATTTAGCTCAGAATGACAGACCATACTCTGATCTCTTTGGCTTATTGGAACTTCAAAAAATTAATGGTATTGACATTGGAATTGGACTGCATTCCCGCACTAGTGCTACAAAGATAATTAATCACATAGCCATTAATATGAAAAAGAAAATTTGCATATCAAGCAGATAAATGGCAAATTTTCTGCTCTCATTGATGTATCAACAAGCCTGAGCATTAAGACCACCCTAATAGTTTATTTGAAATGTGATAGTGATAAGGAAGGGGATCCCCATTTTATGTTTTTAGATTTAATTGAACTGCCTGATCAGAAAGCTGCAACTATTGCTAAGCATCTATTGAACTGTCTCAATAACCATGGGTTTGATGACTCTTACTTGAAACAGAACCTTGTAGCATTTGCTAGTGATGGGGCGAGCGTAATGCTTGGTGTCAAACCTGGTGTTGCTACAATTCTCAAGGAACATTACCTTGATGTGATAATTTAGCTTAATCACAGATTAGAAATTGCAGTAGGTGATTTGGTGAGAGAAGTTCATGGAATAAACCATTTTCAATCATTTATGGACAAATTGTACTCTGTTTACAGTAGATCACCTCTAAATCAAAAGGAACTGTCTGAATGTGCCTCTCAACTAGAACAACAAATTTGCAAAATAGGCCGTGTTCTGGGCACCAGGTGGGTAGCTAGCTCGTTTTGAACAGTGTGGCAAAATTATGAAGCACTGTGTTTTCATTTTGAAAAAGCCATGAAGGATGAAACAAGATCTGGGAGTGACAGAAAAACCTATGAAAGTCTGTTGAAAAGACTCTCTTCAGAACAGTTTCTATTGGACTTAGCTCTAATGTATGACGTGTTGAACGAACTTGGTTTACTGTCAGAGTGTTTACAGAAACATACTACTACAATTGTTTATGCAGCCAAACTGATCCAACAGAGCATAAGATCACTGCATGGACTGAAAGAGCAACCTGGTACAAGAACTCTAGAAGGTCAAGAGTCAGTTGAAAAAGGGAAGTTTGGAGAAATTACCTTAACAAGCAACAACAAAATTGTCTCCATTAATTATCTACAGTTTCTTACCAGTCTTAGAAACAATTTGCAGCAACACTCACAACACGTTGGAGGAACTCAGCAGGTCGGGCAGCATCAGTGGAAAAGATCGATCGACGTTTCGGGCCGGAACCCTTCGTCAGGACTGAAGAGGGGCAGAGGCCCTATAAAGAAGGTGGGGGGAGGGTGGGAAGGAGAAGGCTGGTAGGTTCCAGGTGAAAAACCAGTAAGGGGAAAGATAAAGGGGTGGAGGAAGGGAGGCAGGGAGGTGATAGGTAGGAAAGGTGAAGAAAGAATAGGGGAAAACACAATGGGTAGTAGAAGGAGGTGGAACCAAGAGGGAGGAGGTAGGCAGCTAGGGAAGGGGGCAGAGTGACATAGGGATAGGGGAAGTTTAGCCTGAGTTTAGCCCCACCATGGCAGTAGAGGAGGCCATGTATGGACATATCTGAATGTGAGTGGGAAGCAGAGTTGAAGTGGGTGGCTACTGGGGGATCCTGTCTGTTTCAGCGGATGGAGTGGAGGTGCTCGAGAAGCGGTCCCCCAATCTGCGTCGAGTTTCACCGATGTAGAGGAGGCCGCACCGGGAGCACCGGATGCAATAGATGACCCCAACAGACTCACAAGTGAAGTGTTGCCTCACCTGGAAGTACTGTTTGGGGCCCTGAATGGTGGCAAGAGAGGAGGTGTAGGGAAAGGTGTAGCACTTGCGCTTACAGGGTTAAGTGCCAGGTGGGAGATCCGTAGGGAGGGACATGTGGACCAGGGAGTCGCGGAGGGACCAATCCCTGCGGAAGGCGGAGAGGAGTGGAGAGGGAAAGATGTACTTAGTGGTGGGGTCCTGTTGAAGGTGGCGGAAGTTGCGGAGGATAATGTGCTGGATCCGGAGGCTAGTGGGGTGGTAGGTGAGGACAAGGGGAACTCTGTCCCTGTTGTGGTGGCAGGAGGATGGGGTGAGAGCCGAAGTGTGGGAAATGGAGGAGATGCGGGTGAGGGCATCATTGATGACGGCAGAAGGGAAACCACGATCCTTAAAGAAAGAGGACATTTGAGATGTCCTGGAATGGAAAACCTCATCCTCGGAGCAAATGCGGTGGAGACGGAGGAACTGGGAATAGGGAATGGCATCTTTGCATGTGGCGGGGTGGGAAGAGGTATAGTTGAGGTAGTCTCTTGCCACCATTCAGGGCCCCAAACAGTACTTCCAAGTGAGGCAACACTTCACTTGTGAGTCTGTTGGGGTCATCTATTGCATCCGGTGCTCCCGGTGCGGTCTCCTCTACATCGGTGAAACCCAACGCAGATTGGGGGACCGCTTCGTCAAGCACCTCCGCTCCGTCTGCCAAAACAGACAGGATCTCCCAGTAGCCACCCACTTCAACTCTGCTTCCCACTTACATTCAGATATGTCCATACATGGCCTCCTCTATTGCCATGATGAGGCTAAACTCAGGTTAGAGGAGCAACACCACATATACCATCTAGGTAGTCTCCAGCCCCTTGGTATGAACATAGAATTCTCCAACTTCTGGTAATTCCCTCCCCCTCCCTTCCCCTATCCCTATGTCACTCTTCCCCCTCCCCCAGCTGCCTACCTCCTCCCTCTTGGTTCCGCCTCCTTCTACTACCCTTTGTGTTTTCCCCTATTCTTTCTTCACCTTTCCTACCTATCACCTCCCTGCCTCCCTTCCTCCACCCCTTTATCTTTCCCCTTACTGGTTTTTCTCCTGGAATCTACCAGCCTTCTCCTTCCCACCCTCCCCCCACCTTCTTTATAGGGCCTCTGCCCCTTCCCCCTACAGTCCTGACGAAGGGTTCTGGCCTGAAACGTCGACCGATCTGTTCCACTGATGCTGCCCGACCTGAGGGTGAGTTCCTCCAGCATGTTGTGAGTGTTGCTTTGACCCCAGCATCTGCAGATTATTTTGGGTAAACAATTTGCAGCACCGTATGTTCGCGGCAACATCCTTGAAAGGTTCTCAAACTTCTAAACCTCAAAGTATGTATAAATCCCTGCTGAATGAAATGTGTGTCCTTGATAAAAATAACTGGCCTGCTGAAATACCACCTAATTATGGAGAAGCTGCAATATCATCTCTCTGTAAGAGGTTTAAGCTTTCTTCTTCCTCTGTAATAAATGCCTTCAGATATTATGTGGAGGATCGTGGACTCCGCATCCCCCAAGATTTACGCCCATTACTGAGCTGTTCACAAGTTATTCCTATTAGTACTGCTGAGTGTGAGAGAGGATTCAGTCACATAAACTTGATAATAACAACAACACGCTCAAGATTTCTCATAGATCATGTATCACACTTATGTTTGTTAAACTACACGGACCCCCTCTAGTTCAGTGGAATCATGAGCCATATGTCACATCATGGCTGCGGTACCACAGATCAGCAGATGACACCAGGGCAAGAGTTGCTTCAGACCCCGGAACACATATTACACCTGACCCTTTGTGGAAATTATTGTGAAACTTCTCATTGGTGGCATTTGGTAAATAGACAATTACTTTTAAATAGGTAAAATACATGATTACCGTCTTTTTCTTTACTTGCTTGATAATTATATTTTATGATAATTAGTGAGTGCAACTGTGCAATACTTTGTCATATTATTAAATTAAGTATTATATGTTTTATTGTACCACTTATACACTGAAATGTAGCGATAGGCTATAATCTTGTTAATGTCTTAACTATCACTATTTTTATGTGGAGCTCTGGAATTCATATATTTCTTTCATCTTGGTTTAGTGCTTGACATTATAAGAAGCCCTATTCATATGTGTTTATATATATACATGTCACACCCAATTTGTGTACCTGCTCATTACATGAATGGGGCAAGGAAGTTGCCCAGTACCTGAAATGGGCAGGTACACAAACTGGGTGTGACATACGAAGGGGTGATTAATAAGTTCATGGCCTAAGGTGGAAGTGTCAATTTTAGAAAACCTAGCAATTTTCAATTATCTGAAACAGAAATAGCACAAAAGTTAATAACTTCAAACTTTCTGCATAATCACTCAAACAGTTGAACTGCACATGCATGTAACGAGAGCTGTATAACCTTAGACCACAAACTTATCAATCACCTCTTGTACAGCTCCAGCACCTAAAAAATTGGCACTGCAGCCCTGCTAAAGGCAGCTTCATGATCCCTCAGCCATTCATGAATCTCTGCAGTAAGCCATGGCTTCTGAATTGCTCTCACCCGCTGATGATTTGTGATGGTAATATCCTATGTAGCTGGTCACAGAATCCACATATTCCTTAATATTAACATGGTTACCGTAGGTAGCCTCCCTGAACATTCTCCAGTTCTTGTTTTCAAAACAGTCCTGTAATGCATAGATTGTCCCCTCAGGCCAGGGGAGGGGACAATCTCAACATTACCACCTTTCACCAACTTTAGAAATGGTTTGACCGGTTTGATTACCGGAATTAACATTACAGATAAGTGACCTGAGAGTCTTTGTGGGGTCAAGGGACCTGCTTCATAGGCACCAATGACAGTGCATTTTGCCTCTAGTAGCAAAACCAACATGCTGGTGGAATTTAGCGAGGATTGTCCTTGGATGCTCATGGGTAAAACCACCTGTGATACCAAAGATACCCTCGGGGTGATTGGTTTCAAAGTTACTGAGGGCGCTGCAAAGCTCACGCAGTGCCTCGCCTGGATTAGAGGGGGGTGGGGGTGGGGAATATACAGCCAGGGGCGTGTCTACGGAAAATAGCGCCAATGGCAAGCACTGAAATTGCGCCCCTGTCCAAACATCTGACACCCATCTTTTAGATAACTTTACCATAATATCAGCTCAAAAATACAAGTCAAGCTCGTTAATCTTTTAATTAACAAATTATGGCACTACATGAAAATTATAACTGTACCTTCCTTGCTTTCACTGATGCAAATTGGTCTATGATGTGATCAAAGTCAGTTTTTTCAGTTTCTTCAATGGTTGGGGGGTGGGAATCAAATTAAAGAGGCTAGGCGTGAGGAGGTTAGTTCACAACAGAGGGATGGGAACCAGTGCAGAGAGACAGAGGTGTGTAAAGTGAGGGTAGAAGCAAAAAGTACAAAGGAGAAAAGTAAAAGTGGCAGGCCGACAAATCCAGGGCAAGCATTAAAAAGGGCCACTTTTCAACATAATTGTATAAGGGCTAAGAGAGTTGTAAAAGAGCGCCTGAAGGCTTTATGTGTCAATGCAAGGAGCATTCGTAATAAGGTGGATGAATTGAAAGTGCAGATTGTTATTAATGATTATGATATAGTTGGGATCACAGAGACATGGCTCCAGGATGACCAGGGATGGGAGCTCAACGTTCAGGGATATTCAATATTCAGGAGGGATAGACATGAAGGAAGGGGAGGTGGGGTGGCGTTGCTGGTTGAAGAAGAGATTAACACAATAGAAAGGAAGGACATAAGCCGGGAAGATGTGGAATCGATATGGGTAGAGCTGCGTAACACTAAGGGGCAGAAGACGCTGGTGGGAGTTGTGTACAGGCCACTTAACAGTAGTAGTGAGGTCGGAGATGGTATTAAACAGGAAATTAGAAATGTGTGCAATAAAGGAACAGCAGTTATAATGGGTGACTTCAATCTACATGTAGACTGAGTGAACCAAATCGGTAAAGGTGCTGAGGAAGAGGATTTCTTGGAATGTATGCGGGATGGTTTTTTGAACCAATATGTCGAGGAACCAACTAGAGAGCAGGCTATTCTGGACTGGGTTTTGAGCAATGAGGAAGGGTTAATTAGCGATCTTGTCGTGAGAGGCCCCTTGGGTAAGAGTGACCATAATATGGTGGAATTCTTCATTAAGATGGAGAGTGACATAGTTAATTCAGAAACAAAGGTTCTGAACTTAAAGAGGGGTAACTTTGAAGGTATGAGACGTGAATTAGCTAAGATAGACTGGCAAATAACACTTAAAGGATTGACGGTGGATATGCAATGGCAAGCATTTAAAGGTTGCATGGATGAACTACAACAATTGTTCATCCCAGTTTGGCAAAAGAATAAATCAAGGAAGGTAGTGCACCCGTGGCTGACAAGAGAAATTAGGGATAGTATCAATTCCAAAGAAGAAGCATACAAATTAGCCAGAGAAAGTGGCTCACCTGAGGACTGGGAGAAATTCAGAATTCAGCAGAGGAGGACAAAGGGCTTAATTAAGAAGGGGAAAAAAGATTATGAGAGAAAACTGGCAGGGAACATAAAAACGGACTGTAAAAGCTTTTATAGATATGTAAAAAGGAAAAGACTGGTAAAGACAAATGTAGGTCCCCTGCAGACAGAAACAGGTGAATTGATTATGGGGAGCAAGGACATGGCAGACCAATTGAATAATTACTTTGGTTCTGTCTTCACTAAGGAGGACATAAATAATCTTCCAGAAATAGTAAGGGACAGAGGGTCCAGTGAGATGGAGGAACTGAGCAAAATACATGTTAGTAGGGAAGTGGTGTTAGGTAAATTGAAGGGATTGAAGGCAGATAAATCCCCAGGGCTAGATGGTCTGCATCCTAAAGTGCTTAAGGAAGTAGCCCAAGAAATAGTGGATGCATTAGTGATAATTTTTCAAAACTCGTTAGATTCTGGACTAGTTCCTGAGGATTGGAGGGTGGCTAATGTAACCCCACTTTTTAAAAAAGGAGTGAGAGAGAAACCGGGGAATTATAGACCGGTTAGCCTAACGTCGGTGGTGGGGAAACTGCTGGAGTCAGTTATCAAGGATGTGATAACAGCACATTTGGAAAGCGGTGAAATCATCGGACAAAGTCAGCATGGATTTGTGAAAGGAAAATCATGTCTGACGAATCTCATAGAATTTTTTGAGGATGTAACTAGTAGAGTGGATAGGGGATAACCAGTGGATGTGGTATATTTGGATTTTCAAAAGGCTTTTGACAAGGTCCCACACAGGAGATTAGTGTGCAAACTTAAAGCACACGGTATTGGGGGTAAGGTATTGGTGTGGGTGGAGAATTGGTTAGCAGACAGGAAGCAAAGAGTGGGAATAAACGGGACCTTTTCAGAATGGCAGGCGGTGACTAGTGGGGTACCGCAAGGCTCAGTGCTGGGACCCCAGTTGTTTACAATATATATTAATGACTTGGATGAGGGAATTAAATGCAGCATCTCCAAGTTTGCGGATGACACGAAGCTGGGTGGCAGTGTTAGCAGTGAGGAGGATGCTAAGAGGATGCAGGGTGACTTGGATAGGTTGGGTGAGTGGGCAAATTCATGGCAGATGCAATTTAATGTGGATAAATGTGAAGTTATCCATTTTGGTGGCAAAAATAGGAAAACAGATTATTATCTGAATGGTGGCCGATTAGGAAAAGGGGAGGTGCAACGAGACCTGGGTGTCATTATACACCAGTCATTGAAAGTGGGCATGCAGGTACAGCAGGCGGTGAAAAAGGCGAATGGTATGCTGGCATTTATAGCGAGAGGATTCGAGTACAGGAGCAGGGAGGTACTACTGCAGTTGTACAAGGCCTTGGTGAGACCACACCTGGAGTATTGTGTGCAGTTTTGGTCCCCTAATCTGAGGAAAGACATCTTTGCCATAGAGGGAGTACAAAGAAGGTTCACCAGATTGATTCCTGGGATGGCAGAACTTTCATATGAAGAAAGACTGGATGAACTGGGCTTGTACTCATTGGAATTTAGAAGATTGAGGGGGGATCTGATTGAAACGTATAAGATCCTAAAGGGATTGGACAGGCTAGATGCAGGAAGATTGTTCCCGATGTTGGGGAAGTCCAGAACGAAGGGCCACAGTTTGAGGATAGAGGGGAAGCCTTTTAGGACTGAGATTAGGAAAAACTTCTTCACACAGAGAGTGGTGAATCTGTGGAATTCTCTGCCACAGGAAACTGTTGAGGCCAGTTCATTGGCTATATTTAAGAGGGAGTTAGATATGGCCCTTGTGGCTACGGGGGTCAGGGGGTATGGAGGGAAGGCTGGGGCAGGGTTCTGAGTTGGATGATCAGCCATGATCATAATATATGGCGGAGACAAAGAATAAACAGCAGAAGAGATGAAGAGACGGCGGATGAAAGGGCTGCACATCTCCAGAATGACAACGAGAGGCACAAGGGTTGCAGATCAACCAGAAATGATGTTATCAAAAGTGTTCTTCGTTAAACGAGGAGGAGCTATATTTGCCTTGCTACGCATCGTTCTTCTTTAATAAACTGAGGTTTTCTTCTTCAATTTCCAAAGCAAAGCGATACCTATAGCATTCAGGAAAATTTAATGTTCATTCTGGTCACATCAAATTGCACTACCCTTCTCTCAAAGGGTGCCCCAATGGGTCACCCCGTTGTCTAGTATTTAATATTTTCCTCCTTTTTGTTTTATTAGTTATTCTGTTGCTTTTTAAAAGCTTTCCAATCCTCTAACTTCTCAATAATTTTTGCTATAATGTATGCCTACTCTTTTGTTTTTATGCTGTCTGTGACTTCCCTTGTCAGCCATGGTTGCCTCGTCCTCCCTTCAGAACACTTATCCTTTGGGATGAAGCTGTTGTCCCCAGTTAACCAGAGTCTGAAAACTTACACTTGTTCCGTTATCACACTTCATTTGTTTGTGAACAAGATGGCCCCTGTAACCAAACTGCTCTGAAGAAATTACATTTTTATACAGATATTGACAAATTGGTAACCTTGTGTATGCCTTCACATAATCACCATCACACTACAATAATACAGGTACTAGTAGCCAATAGAATCTACATGTTAAATGCCAATAATACTTCAGAATTAGTAAAATAATTATAAAAATAACAGATTGATAATATAATAGCAAGCGCCACACAAGAATCCTTTATTTGCATCCATATCAGTATGCCTAATAGCTCCGGTCCCCTGCTGTGCAAAGGGTGATGTGATCCTCAAGGATCCCTCTTACCTGCGTACTATCTACAAGCTGTACCTGCCTGGACATTAATGTAACCCTTACCTTGTCACAACAAACCAATCCTGTGCCTTCCAAATTACTCCCAGAAACTCCAGCCATTGCTGCTGTACCATCACCTCTCTAGTGTCCCCTTCTAATCAGCTTTTGCCAGCTCTTCTCTCATGCCTCTGTAGTTACTTTTACTCAGCTGTAATACTGACACCCAATTTGAGCTGAGCTTCTCCCTCTCAAATTTCATGGTAAATTTCATCACATTTGGATCACTGCTTCCAAAGGGTTTCTTTGTCCAATAATCCCTAATCAAATCTGGTTGACACCCAATTCAGGTTTGTCTTTTGCCTTGTAGGTTCGATCACAAGTTGCTCTAAAAAACCATCTCATAGGCAATCTACAAGTTTCTTTTCTTGGGATCCAGCGCCAACCTAATTTTCCCAATCTACCTGCATATTGAAATCCCCCATGACTATTGTAACATTCCCCTTTTTACATGCCTTTTCTACTTTGCTTTGTAATTTGTACCTCACATCTGGCAGTTGTTTGTAGGTTTGAACGGGGCACGACTGCGCAAGTGTGAGGAGGTTGGCCAGTGAGAACAGCGGGAAGTGTTTAAAAGTGAGCAGAGTTGAAAAGGTGATGGTTATTTCTTCAGCAGTTTGAACGGGGCACGACTGCATAAGTGCGTGGAGGTTGACCAGTGAGAACAGCAGGAAGAGTTTAAAAAGGAGACAGCCTTATAGAGCGGGCATCGGAGTAGCGCGAGACAGAGTAGGAAGGCTTTGGCTCAACGGGGCTTCGGCGATAAAGGGTCGAGGCGAGGTAGGTTATCTGTGTAGAATACAGACAGGAAGAATGTGTGTGAGACTGGTGTTCTGTGTTCGGTGTCAGATGTGGGAGGTCCTGGAGACTCCCGGCCTCCCGGACGGCCACACCTGCACCAGGTGAATCAAACTGCAGCTCCTTAGGGACCGTGTTAGGGAATTGGAGATGCAGCTTGATGACCTTTGTCTGGTCAGGGAGAGTGAGGAGGTGATAGAGAGGAGCTATAGGCATGTAGTTTCTCCGGGGCCACGGGAGACAGATAAGTGGGTAACAATCAAGAGACGGAAGGGCATGAGTCAGATACTAGAGAGTACCCCGGTGGCTGTATCCCTTGACAATAAGTGCTCCTGGTTGAGTACTGTTGGGGAGTGGGGGAACCTACCTGGGGGAAGCAACAGAGTCTGGCCCTGTGGCTCAGAAGGGTAGGGAAAGGAAGAGGGTGGCAGCAGTGATAGGGGACTGTATAGTTAGGGGGTCAGACAGGCGATTCTGTGGACGCAGGAAAGAAACGCGGATGGTAGTTTGCCTCCCAGGTGCCATGGTCCGGGATGTTTCTGATCGCGTCCATGATATCCTGAAGTGGGAAGGAGAACAGGCAGAGGTCGTGGTACATATTGGTACCAACGACATAGGTAGGAAAAGGGAGGAGGTTCTGAAAACAGACTGCAGGGCGTTGGGAAGGAAGTTGAGAAGCAGGGCCTCAAAGGTAGTAATCCCGGGATTACTGCCTGTACCACGTGACAGTGAGTATAGGAATAGAGTGAGGTAGAGGATAAATGCGTGGCTGAGTGATTGGAGCAGGAGGCAGGGATTCAGATTTCTGGATCATTGGGACCTCATTGGGATCATTAGGTCACAGGTGTGAACTGTGCAAAAAGGATGGGTTGCACTTGAATCCCAGGGAGACCAATATCCTGGCAGGGAAGTTTGCAAAGGCTATTGGGGAGAGTTTAAATGAGAATTGTTGGGGGTTGGGAACTGAGCTGAAATGACGGAGGAAAGAGAGGTTGGCTCACAAATAGAGAAAGCTTGAAGACAGTACGAAAGGGAGGACAGGAAGGTGATAGAGAAGGGACGCACTCAGATCGGTGGTTTGAGATATGTCTATTTTAATGCGAGGAGTATTATGAACAAAGCAGATGAGAGAGCGTGGATCAGCACTTGGAGCTATGACGTTGTGGCCATTACAGAGACTTGGATGGTGCAGGGGCAGGAATGGCTTCTTCAAGTGCCAGGCTTTAGATGTTTCAGAAAGGGCAGGGAGGGAGGCAAAAGAGGTGGGGGCATGGCACTGCTGATCAGAGATAGTGTCACGGCTGCAGAAAAGGAGGAAGACATGGAGAGATTGTCTACTAAGTCTCTGTGAGTGGAAGTTAGGAACAGGAAGGGGTCAATAACTCTACTGGGTGTTTTTTATAGACCACCCAATAGTAACAGAGACATCGAGGAGCAGATAGGGAGACAGATTCTGGAAAGGAGTAATAATAACAGGGTTGTTGTGGTGGGAGATTTTAATTTCCCAAATATTGACTGGCAACTCCCTAGAGTGAGGGGTTTAGATGGAGTAGAGTTTGTTAGGTGCGTTCAGGAAGGTTTCCTGACGCAATATATAGATAAGGCTACAAGAAGAGAGGCTTTACTCGATTTGGTATTGGGAAATAAACCTGGTCAGATGTCAGATCTCTCAATGGGAGAGCATTTTGGAGATAGTGATCACAATTCTATCTCCTTTACCATAGCATCGGAGAGGGATAGGAACAGACAAGTTAGGGAAATATTTAATTGGAGTAAGGGGAAATATGAGGCTATCAGGCAAGAACTTGGAAGTATATATTGGAAACAGATGTTCTCAGGGAAATGTACCGAAGAAATGTGGCAAATGTTCAGGGGATATTTATGTGGGGTTCTGCGTAGATACGTTCCAGTGAGAAAGGGAATGGATGGTAGGGTACAGGAACCGTGGTGTACAAAGGCTGTTGTAAATCTGGTCAAGAAGAAAAGAAGAGATTACGAAAGGTTCAAAAAACTAGGTAATGATAGAGAGCTAGAAGATTATAAGACCAGCAGAAAGAAGCTTAAGAATGAAATAAGGAGAGCCAGAAGGGGCCATGAGAAGGCCTTGGCGGAAAGGATTAAGGAAAACCCCAAGGCATTCTATAAGTATGTGAAGAGCAAGAGGATTAAGACGTGACAGAATAGGACCAATCAAGTTTGATAGTGGAGAAGTGTGTATGGAACCGGAGGAGATGGCAGAGGTACTTAATGAATATTTTGCTTTGGTATTCACTACGGAAAAGGATCTTGGCGATTTTAGGGATGACATACAGCGGACTGAGAAGCTTGAGCATATAGACATTAAGAAAGAGGATGTACTGGAGCATCAAGTTGGATAAGTCACCAGGACCGGATGGGATGTACCCTAAGATACTGTGGGAAGTGAGGGAGGAGATTGCTGAGCCTCTGGCAATGATCTTTGCATCATCAATGGGGACAGGAGAGGTTCCAGAGGATTGGAGAGTTGTGGATGTTGTTCCCTTATCCAAGAAAGGGAGTAGGGATAACCCAGGAAATTATACACCAGTGAGTCTTAACTTCAGTGGTTGGTAAGTTGATGGAGAAGATCCTGAGAGGCAGGATTTATGAATATTTGGAGAGGCATAATATGATTAGGAATAGTCAGCACGGCTTTGTCAAAGGCAGGTCGTGCCTTATGGGCCTGATTGAATTTTTTGAGGATGTGACTAAGCACATTGATGAAGGTAGAGCCGTAGATGTAGTGTATATGGATTTTAGCAAGGCATTTGATAAGGTACCCCATGCAAGGCTTATTGAGAAAGTAAGAAGGATGGGATCCAAAGGGACATTGCTTTGTGGATCCAGAACTGGCTTGCCCACAGAAGGCAAAGAGTGGTTGTAGACGGGACATATTCTGCATGGAGTCCGGTGACCAGTGGTGTGCCTCAGGGATCTGTTCTGGGACCCCCACTCTTTGTGAGTTTGTGGAGGGATGTGTTAGTAAATTTGATGATGACACAAAGGTTGGGGTGTTGTGGATAGTGTGGAGGACTGTCAAAGGTTACAGCAGGACATCAATAGGATGCAAAACTGGGCTGAGAATTGGCAGATAGAGTTCAACCCAGATAAGTGTAAGGTGGTTCATTTTGGTAGGTCAAATATGATGGCAGAAGATAGTATTAGTGGTAAAACTCTTGGCAGTGTGGAGGATCAGAGGGATCTTGGGCTCCGAGTCCATAGGACATTCAAAGCAGCTGCGCAGGTTGACTCTGTGGTTAAGAAAGCATACGGTATATTGGCCTTCGTCAATCGTGGGATTGAGTTTAAGAGTCAAGAGGTAATGTTGCAGTTATATAGGACCCTGGTCAGACCCCACTTGGAACACTGTGCTCAATTCTGGTCGCCTCACTACAGGAAGGACGTGGAAACCATAGAAAGGGTGCAGAGGAGATTTACAAGGATGTTGCCTGGATTGGGGAGCATGCCTTATGAGAATAGGTTGAGTGAACTCTGGCCTTTTCTCCTTGGAGCAACGGAGGATGAGAGGTGACCTGATAGAGGTGTATAAGTTGATGAGAGGCATTGATCGTATGGATAGTCAGAGGCTTTTTCCCAGGGCTGAAATGGCTGACACGAGAGGGGACAGTTTTAAGGTGCTTGGAAGTAGATACAGAGGAGATGTCAGGGGTAGGTTTTTTACACAGAGAGTGGTGAGTGCGTGGAATGGGCTGCAGGCAGCAGTGATGGAGGCGGAAACGATAGGGACTTCTAAGAGACTCCTGGATGGATACATGGCGCTTGAAAAATAGAGGGCTATGGGTAAACCTGGGTAGTTCTAAGGTAGGGACATGTTCGGCACATCTTTGTGGGCTGAAGGGCCTGTATTGTGCTGTAGATTTTCTATGTTTCTATATTTCTAACCCCCATCAGGGTCTTTTTACCCTTGCAGTTTCTTAACTTTACCCACAAGCATCCTACATCTTCCAATCCGATGCCACTTCTTTCTAAGGACTTGATTTCATATTTAAATAAATAAACAAACAAACAAATCAATCAATGAATAATATTTATTTATTTATTTTGTTGGCTGGTTAGTTAGAACATGAGTTGCAGAGTCCCTGAAAGTGAGCCCATAGGTTGTGGAATCAGTTCAGTGTTGGGAGAGTGAAGTTATCCACTCTGGTTTAGGAGCCTGCTGGCTGATGTTCCTGAATCTGGTGGTGTGGGACCTAGGGCATTTGTATCTCCTTCCTGAATGGCAGCAGCGAGAAAGGAACATGGCCTGGATGGTGCTTTTGTACAACAATGCTCCTTGTAGATGTGTTCAATGGTTGGGAGGGCTTACCTGTGAAAGACTTGGCTGTGTACACTACTTTTTGTAAGCTTTTCCATTCAAGAGTTTTGGTGTTTCCATACCATGCCATGGCTTATCAGCTCCCAGCATCTTCAACCTCTTGTGTCTCCACATTACCTTCCAGTCTCTATATCTTCCTCCACTCTTTCCCCCAACTGCAGCCCATCTGTCCGTCATCACCTTCCTAACCTGGTTCCACCTATCACTTGCTGGCCCCCGTTATCCCCCAGCTTACCTCAACCCCTTATATGGGCTAATCCCTTCTACACTCTCAGTCCTGATGCAGGGTCTGGACCTGAAACGTCAACCATCTGTTTGCTCCACATATGCTGCCAGGCCTGTTTTTAGCCCAGCAGAGGTCTGAATGGTTATTCTAATCTGGTCCTTTAACAACCAGCCAACACCCAGGATATAATAGATTTCACTCCAGAGAACAAATTGATTTTCAATCATATAACATTGAAGTAAAATCATATCACACAATTAAATCCTGAATTCCTGCTGACAGGAAATTCTGGGCCATTAATCCCATAAATAGGGCACAAATTCATTCACTCACTACTCAATGGAGGAGGACGTCCATTACATACATGTGGAATGGACCGTACAATTTTATGCAATGGTGGAATTTAATTCAGACTAGCCTAATAAATTATTCTGAAAAGAAAGTAAAGTAGTAATTTATAATTTCAGTTGCCAGTCAAGATTATTCAAGTCCAAGTTCAAATTTATTATCATTTAACCATAAACATGTACACAGCTAAACGAAACAATGTTCCCCTGGGAACAAGGTGCAGAACAAAATACATATATCACATACAGCACATAAAATATTAACACAATAATATTCACAGATAATAATAAATTGAATTGAATTGCCTTTATTACTTACATCCTTCAAATACATGAGGAGTGAAAATCTTTACATTACGTCTCCGTTCAAATGTGCAATGTGCAATTATAGTAATTTATAGTAAGTATTATGTACAACAGGATAGTCAATATAACATAGGAATACTGTAGTGTCAGCATGAATTAATCAGTCTGATGGCCTGGTGGAAGAAGCTGTCCCGGAGCCTGTTGGTCCTGGCTTTTATACTGCGGTACAGTTTCCCGGATGGTAGCAGCAGGAACAGTTTGTGGTTGGGGTGACTCAGGTCCCCAATGATCCTACGGTCCCTTTTTACACACCTGTCCTTATAAATGTCCTGAATCATGGGAAGTTCACATCTACAGATGCGCTGGGCTGTCCACACCACTCTCTGCAGAGTCCTGCGATTAAGGGAGGTACGGTTCTCATTACCAGGCAGTGATGCAGCCAGTCAGGATGCTCTCAATTGTGCCCCTATAGTAAGTTCTTAGAATTTGTGGGGCCATACCAAACTTCTTCGACCATCTCTAGTGAAAGAGGCGCTGTTGTGCCTTTTTCACCACACAGCCTGTATGTACAGACCACGTGAGATCTTCAGTGATGTCTATGCCGAGGAACTTAAAGCTGTTCACACTCTCAACCCCAGATCCATTGATCTCTACAGGGGTTAGCCTGTCTCTATTCCACCTGTAATCCACAACCAATAGTTGTAGATTTACAAGTAGACATAAAATTCATATACGACATCTGTTAAATAAATGCCAATATAATGCTGTCAAAATAATGTGTATTGGGTGGTAGCAGTGTTCAGACATAGAAAACATAGAAAACATAGAAAATAGGTGCAGGAGTAGGCCATTCGGCCCTTAAAGCCTGCACCGCCATTTATTATGATCATGGCTGATCATCCAACTCAGAACCCAGCCTTCCCTCCATACCCCCTGACCCCTGTAGCCACAAGGGCCATATCTAACTTCCTCTTAAACACAGCCAATGAACCGGCCTCAACAGTTTGCTGTGGCAGAGAATTCCACAGATTCACCACTCTCTGTGTGAAGAAGTTTTTCCTAATCTCGGTCCTAAAAGGCTTCCCCTCTATCCTCAAACTGTGACCCCTCGTTCTGGACTTCCCCAACATCGGGAACAATCTTCCCGCATCTAGCCTGTCCAATCCCTTTAGGATCTTATACGTTTCAATCAGATCCCCCCTCAATCTTCTAAATTCCAACGAGTACAAGCCCAGTTCATCCAGTCTTTCTTCATATGAAAGACCTGCCATCCCAGGAATCAATCTAGTGAACCTTCTTTGTACTCCCTCTATGGCAAAGACATCTCACAGCCTGGGGGAAGAAGCTGTTATCCAGCCTAATAGTCATTGTACTTATATTGTGGTTCCTCTGGTAGGACATCAGATTATGGGATGGATGGGAGAGGTCCTTGACAGTGCTGAGAGTTCTGTGAACGCAGTGCTTCTGGCACATGTCTTAGATTGGGGAGGCTCCAATGACTCGCTCAGCTGTTCTCAATCCTTTACAAGAGGTTCTTGCAGTCCGATGCCTTGCAATCTCCATACCAGACAGTAATACAACCAGTGGGTACACTCTCGATGGTGCTCTGGTAGAATGTCGTTAGAATGGGAGCAGGAACTCTCGCTTGTGTTAATCACCTCAGGAAGTGGAGGCACTGTTGTGCTTTCTTGACTAAAGAGGTGGTTTTTGATTTTCCTTATTTTGTTTATTGTGGGTTAGTGGGTGGAGATGTGATGCACCATCAATAACTCCAAAAGACTGGAAGTAGAGTAAATACTGAAAGGCTTTTATTAGCAGTAAAATGTGACCTCCAGCATGCTGAGTATCTGCCCCTGGACTGAGGAGGAGCAATGGCACAATCGCCTTTATTCAGGGCTCTATGGGACGAGCCACAGGAGCAGTCAGCAGAGGGGCGTGTCCAGATAGGTAACCCAGTTACAACCTATATATATATGGTTTACCACAAGGCGTTGATCAAGGTGTAGCTGTTTTTGAGTCTGGCGGTCCTGGTGTGGATGCTGTGGAGGAGTGGGACAAGCTGATAAGATGGTTGTGTTCCATTAGCACAATTATTGCTTTAATATAGTAATCAATTGTCAATCTCTGCCCATACAACAATATTACTTGAAGACAAATGACGCCTAATTGGGAGTGTTAGAAAAGATTTGAAGTTCTACTTGTCCTTCTTCAGTCTAATTTTCATTTACTTTTATGAATAACTTTACAGTTTGAAACAAGTAATAGACAAGCAGATTTCATGTATTCAGTGGCTGCATTTACAGGAGGCAAAAGATCTGAAAATTCTATTTCTTAAAGTGTTCAGGAGAATTGAAAGGAGGAGTCTGGCCATCTCAAAGATGTCAGTGGAGCAGTTTCCCTTGTGGGTCAATGTGGCCAATGCTCCTTAAACTGTTTTAGCTTCAGAGATGCCCCGTGTGTAAAATCTCTGCATTGATCTGTTTTGTTTCCACTCCTCAAGCATAGGCCTTCCACTCCAATTTATAATTTACAGTCACCCTGCTCTACTATGCTTGCTCCAATCCCTGCCAATAGTGTTACTATTTGTTCATGAGCGCTGTCAGAGTGATATTATTCTATGGAGGAAAGCCAAAACGTCTAGCCTCACACCGAATATAGAACATCACAGCACACTACATGCCCTTTTTCTCTCTCAATATTTTTATTAGTATTATATAAATTGCATAAATATAAATACAAAATTCATAAGGATACAAGTAATACGAATTACATTACATTTAAATCACAGTAATATGATCACAGTATCCCGTATTCTAAATCAATCATGTAGAAAAAAAAGATTGAATTATGAAATGAAATAAAATAAAATAATTGTATTTTATTTTTTAAAATCTACCCCCACTACCAAATTGAGCTGGTTGGTAAAAAAAAAAGAAAAAAAGAAATACCTTACCATATAATATTACAATAATAATGGCTCAGATCTATACTTTAATAACAGTTCAAAGATTGTGAAAATAATTCAGAGAGGGTCCCCATAACATTAGAAAATCATGTTTAGAATCAGAAATCGAACAACGAATCTTCTCTAGATCAAGGCACAACATAACGTCAGATAGCCATTGAACATGAGTGGGTGGGGCGGCCTCCTTCCACTTGAGCAAGATCACCCTCCTGGCCATAAGAGACATAAAGGCCAATACCCGCAAATTAGATGGCTTCAGTTTTGTTGCACTATCCTCAACAATACCAAACACGGCAGTCAAAGGATTGGGCTTAAAACTAACATTGAAAAGTACAGAAAAAGCTTGAAATACATCTTTCCAAAATTTTTCAAGGCTCGGACATGTCCAAAACATATGAATTTGTGTGGCCGCTCCATTAGTACGTCTATCACAGTAGGGAGAAATATCTGCATAGAAATGAGAGAGCTTGTCTTTAGACATATGAACTCTATGTACCACTTTGAATTGTAATAAAGAATGACAAGCACATAATGATGAAGAATTAATCAATTTTAAAATAATCTTCCAGCTCTCTTCAGATATGAAAATCTGTAAATCCTTTTCCCAGTCTCCTTTAATTTTATCTAAAGAGAACTTCTTCGATCCCAACAGCAGACCATAAAAGTAAGATATTGAACCGTTGTCAAAGGGTTTCAAATTAAAAATTGTATCTATTATATTCTTATCTGGTCTTACAGGAAATGTATGTAATTGAGATCTTAAAAAATCTCTAATCTGTAAGTATCGAAAAAATTGGTTATTGGAAAGGTTAAATTTCATTGAAAGTTGCACAAAAGAAGAGAGATTCCCTCCATCAAACAAATCCTGAAATCGTTTAGTACCCAAGCTATCCCATTCTTTATAAGGTAAGTCAATTAAAGATGGTTTAAAACAACGATTAGAAAAGATGGGACTCGAGAGGGAGAATCTCAATAAACCAAAATGTTTTCTAAACTGTAACCAAATCCTCAAAGTACGTTTGACCACCACATTGTCAGTTAGTTTATTTAAAGATAAAGGAAGCGAGGATCCAAGTAAAGAAATAATGGAAAATTTCATAACAGAGTTGACTTCCAAAGAAACCCATATAGGACAATTCTCATGGTTAATGTAATATATCCAGAATGTAATATTTCGTATATTAACTGCCCAGTAATATAACCTAAATTGGGTAAGGCAAAGCCTCCATTTTGTTTGGTTTTTTGAAGGTGAGCTTTATTTATACGAGGTTTTTTATTCTTCCATATATAGGAAGAAAGAATTGAATCCAAAGACTCAAAAAAAGATTTAGGAATAAAAACAGGCACGGCTTGAAAAAGGTATGTAAATTTAGGTAAGATATTCATTTTAATAGAATTAACTTGGCCAATCAGTGATAAAGAGAGAGGCGAAAAATTAGAAAGTGTTTTTTTAACATAATTCATTAAAGTTAAAAAATTTTCCTTAAATAAATCTTTATAATTCTTAGTAATTGTTACTCCTAAATATGTAAATTGTTTTCTTAAAATTTTAAAAGGAAGGTTAATATCAGTTGGTATTAAATAGTTTATGGAAACTGTTCACTGTTATGTAAATTTAATTTATATCCTGAGAACTGACTAAAATTAGTCAGTAAATGGAACACAAATGTAGAGAGGTTGTAACATTGGATATAAAAAGCAACAAGTCATCAGCATAGAGCGACACTTTATGGATAGTACCTCTCCTTAAAATACCAGTAATCTGTTTAGACTCTCGAAAAGCAATTGCTAAGGGTTCTAATACCAAATCAAAAAGCAGAGGGCTCAAAGGACAACCTTAACTAGTTCCACGTTGGAGTTTAAAGGGATTAGAATTGAAGATTAGTAAGAATCTGAGCGGAGGGAGATAAATAAAGTAATTTAATCCAATGAATAAAATTAGGTCCTAAATTAATTTTTTCTCAGGATGTAAATAAATAATTCCATTCAACTCTGTCAAAGGCCTTCTCCGCATCCAAAGATATCACACATTCCAATATTTCCTTAGATGGAGAATGCATAACATTTAACAAACACTGTATATTAAAATGCGAATATCGATTTTTAATAAATCCTGTCTGATCATCCAAAACTATAGAAGATATAATATTTTCAAGTCTGCGAGCCAACACTTTATATAAAATTTTAGTATCAAAATTGAGTAAAGAGATAGGTCTATACGAAGAACATTCGGTAGGATTCTTATTCTTTTTGAGAATAAACGAAATGGAAGCTTTGTAAAAAGACTGCGGTAAACTTCCTACCTTAAAGGAATCTGTAAGGGTAGAACATAAGTGTAGTATAAGCAAGGAGGAAAAGCCTTCTAAAGCTCCCCAGAGAATCCATCAGGTCCTGGGGATTTCACAGAATGCAATTCTCAAATAGCCTGAGCCATTTCCTCCTGGGAAATCGGTTGATCCAATTGCCTACGATCATGTATCGAAAAATTAGGAATATTGATACTTGGAAGTGTGGAAGAGCAGAGGGATCTGGGGGTACATGTCCACGCATCCCTGAAAGTTGCCTCACGGGTAGATAGGGTAGTTATGAAAGCTTATGGAAAGCTTTCATAAGTTGAGGGATAGAGTTTAAGAGTCGCGGGGTAATGATGCAGCTCTATAAAACTCTGGTTAGGCCACACTTGGAGTACTGTGTCCAGTTCTGGTCGCCTCACTATAGGAAGGATGTGGAAGCATTGGAAACGGTACAGAGGAGATTTACCAGGGTGCTGCCTGGTTTAGAGAGTATGCATTATGATCAGAGATTAAGGGAGCCAAGGCTTTACTCTTTGGAGAGAAGGAGGATGAGAGGAGACATGATAGAGGTGTACAAGATATTTAAGAGGAATAGATAGAGTGGATAGCCAGCGTCTCTTCCCCAGGGCATCACTGCTCAATACAAGAGGACGTGACTTTAAGGTAAGGGGTGGGAAGTTCAAGGGGTATATTGGAGGAAGGTTTTTTACTCAGAGAGTGGTTGGTGCGTGGAATGCACTGCCTGAGTCAGTGGTGGAGGCAGATACACTAGTGAAATTTAAGAGACTACTAGACAGGTATATGGAGGAATTTAAGGTGGGGGGTTATATGGGAGGCTGGGTTTAAGGATCGGCACAACATTGTGGGCCGAAGGGCCTGTACTGTGCTGTACTGTTCTATGTTCTATGTTTATTTAATTGATCTAAAAAATTATTCATTGCAATATTATCCTTAACAGAATCAGAACTATACAATTTGGAATAAAATTCCCTAAAAGTGTCATTAATTTCAAAATGGTCAGTTGTCATGTCTCCATTAATTTTATGTATTTCTTTAATTTGCTGCTTGGCTATAAATGGCTTCAATTGATTAGCCAGTAGCTTACCAGTTTTTTCTCCATGAATATAAAATTGATTTCTATCTTTTAAAAGCTGGCTTTCAATTGGATACATTAAAAGAAGATCATATTTAGTTTTGGTTTCAATACATCTCTTATATGTTTCAGGTTCAGGTACCAAAGCATATTTATGGTTCAGTTGTTTTACCTGATTAGCTAATTCATTTCTCTCTTTGTAGCTTTTTTAATGATGTTTGCAGTATAAGAAATAATTTGACCCTGGATATATGCTTTAAAAGTATCCCATATAATAAGACTAGAAGTGTTTTCCAACATATTTTCTTCAAAAAAAAGAGTAATTTGATTCTCCATAAATTTTTTTAAATCCTCCATCGGATAACAGAGTTAAATTAAATTGCCAAAATCTACTCATAGGGATAGGACCAGGGAGATTTAAAGATAGAAGTACAGGAGAGTGGTCAGAAATAGCAATCCCTTTATATTCGATCGATCAAACCAATGGAATCATCTGACTGTCAATAAAAAAATAATCAATCCTGGTATAAGAATGATGAACATGAGAGAAAAAAGAATACTCCCTGTCCGTCAGATGAAGAAAGCCCTTGTGGCTACAGGGGTCAGGGGGTATGGAGGGAAGGCTGGGGCGGGGTTCTGAGTTGGATGATCAGCCATGATCATAATAAATGGCGGTGCAGGCTCGAAGGGCCGAATGGCCTACTCCTGCACCTATTTTCTATGTTTCTATGTTTCTAAAACGCCAAGCATCAACTATACCACATTTAGTTAGAAAGGATTGGATAAACAAAGCTGATTTATTAAGTGTGGCTGGTTTGACAGACGAGCGATCTAATACTGGATCTAACCAGCAGTTAAAATCTCCTCCCATCACAAAAGAGTAAATGCACAAATCTGGCAAAAACGAAAATAGACATTCAAAAAATCCTGGATCATCTACTTTGGGGGCATATAATTAGCAAAAACAATCAATTTACTGTCTAAACTCCCTGATACATTAACAAATCGACCATTAGGATCTGAAACAACTTTATGCTGAACAAAGGAAACTGTATTATCTACAAAAATCAAAACTGCACGTGATTTTGCATTAAACGAAGAATGGAATTGCATATCCTTCCACCGAGTAAAAAAGCTATCACAGCTGTGTATGTGCGTTTCTTGTAAGAAAATAATGGGTGCTTTTAATTTTTTAATATGAGCAAACACTTTGTTCCGTTTAATAACCATATAACAATTACAGCACGGAAACAGGCCATCTCGGCCCTTCTAGTCCGTGCCAACTCTTACTTTCACCTAGCCCCACCAACCTGCACTCAGCCCATAACCCTCCGCTCCTTTCCTGTCTATATATCTATCCAATTTAACTTTAAATGACAACATCGAACCTGCTTCAACCACTTCTGCTAGAAGCTCGATCCACACAGCTACCACTCTCTGAGTAAAGAAGTTCCCCCTCATGTTACCCCTAAACTTTTGCCCTTTAACTCTCAACTCATGTCCTCTTGTTTGAATCTCCCCCACTCTCAATGGAAAAAGCCTATCCACGTCAACTCTATCTAACCCCCTCATAATTTTAAATACCTCTATCCAGTCCCCACTCAACCTTCTATGCTCCAAAGAATAAGGACCCAACTTGTTCAACCTTTCTCTGTAACTTAGGAGATGAAACCCAGGAAACATTCTTGTAAATCTCCTCTGTACTCTCTCAATTTTATTGACATCTTTCCTATGATTCAGTGACCAGAACTGTACACAATACTCCAAATTTGGCCTTACCAATGCCTTATACAATTTCAACATTACATCCCAACTCCTATACTCAATGCTCTGATTTATAAAGGCTAGCATACCAAAAGTTTTCTTCACCACCCTATCCACATGAGATTTTACCTTCAGGGAACTATGCACCATTATTCCTAGATCTCTCTGTTCTACTGCATTCTTCCATGCCCTACCATTTACCATGTATGTCCTATTTTGATTAGTCCTACCAAAATGTAGCACCTCACATTTATCAGTATTAAACTCCATCTGCCATCTTTCAGCCCACTCTTCTAGGTGGTCTAAATCTCTCTGCAAGCTTTGAAAACCTACTTCATTATCTACAACTCCACCTATCTTAGTATCATCTGCATACTTACTAATCCAATTTACAACCCCATCATCCAGATCATTAATATATATGACAAACAACATTGGACCTGGTACAGATCCCTGAGGTACACCACTACACACCATCCTCCAATCTGACACACAGTTATCCACCACTACTCCCTGGCGTCTTCCATCCAGCCACTGCTGAATCCATTTTACTACTTCAATATTAATACCCAATGATTGAACCTTCCTAACTAACCTTCCGTGTGGAACCTTGTCAAAGGCCTTACTGAAGTCCATATAGACAACATCCACCGCTTTACCCTTGTCAACTTTCCTAGTAACCTCATCAAAAAATTCAATAAGATTTGTCAAACATGACCTTCCACGCACAAAACCATGTTCACTGTTCCTAATCAGACCCTGTCTATCCAGATAATTATATATACCATCTCTAAGAATACTTTCCATCAATTTACCCACCACTGACGTCAAACTCACAGGCCGATTATTGCTAGGTTTACTCTTAGAACCCTTTTTAAACAATGAAGCAACATGAGCAATACACCAATCCTCCAGCACCATCCCCGTTTCTAATGACATTTGAAATATTTCTGTCAGAGTCCCTGCTATTTCCACACTAACTTCCCTCAAGGTCCTAGGGAATATCCTATCCAGACCCGGAGACTTACCCACTTTTATATTCCTTAAAAGTGCCAGTACTTCCTCTTCTTTAATCATCATACTTTCCATAACTACCCTTCTTGTTTCCCTTACTTTATACAATTCAATATCCTTCTCCTTAGTGAATACTGAAGAAAAGAAATTGTTCAAAATCTCCCCCATCTCTTTTGGCTCCACACATAGCCATCCACTCTGATTCTCTAAGGGACCAATTTTATCCCTCACTATCCTTTTGCTATTAATATAACTGTAAAAACCCTTTGGATTTATTTTCACCTTACTTGCAAAGCAGCCTCATATCTTCTTTTAGCTTTTCTAATTTCTTTCTTAAGATTCTTTTACATTCTTTATATTCCTCTAGCACCTCATTTACTCCAAGCTGCCTATATTTATTGTAGATCCTTCTCTTTTTCCAAACCAAGTTTCCAATATCCCTTGAAAACCATGGCTCTCTCAAACTTTTAACCTTTCCTTTCTACCTAACAGGGACATAAGAAATCCTGTACCCTCAGAATTTCACCTTTAAATGACCTTCATTTCTCTATTACATCCTTCCCATAAAACAAATTGTCCCAATCCACTCCTTCTAAATCCTTTTGCATCTCCTCAAAGTTAGCCTTTCTCCAATCAAAAATCTCAACCCTGGGTCCAGTCCTATCCTTCTCCATAATTATATTGAAACTAATGATATTGTGATCACTGGACCTGAAGTGCTCCCCAACACATACCTCCGTCACCTGCCCTATCTCGTTCCCTAACAGGAGATCCAACACTGCCCCTTCCCTAGTTGGCACCTCTATGTATTGCTGCAAAAAACTATCTTGCACACATTTTACAAACTCCAAACCATCAGCCCTTTTACAGAATGGGCTTCCCAGTCAATGTGTGGAAAATTAAAATCTCCCACAATCACAACCTTGTGCTTACTACAAATATCTGCTATCTCCTTACAAATTTGCTCCTCCAATTCTCGCTCCCCATTAGGTGGTCTATAATTCACCCCTATAAGCGTTACTACACCTTTTCTATTCCTCAATTCCATCCAAATAGCCTCCCTAGACGAGTCCTCTAATCAATCCTGCCAAAGCACTGCTGTTATATTTTCTCTGACAAGCAATGCAACACTTCCCCTTCTTGCCCCTCTGATTCTATCACACCTGAAGCGACAAAATCCAGGAATATTTAGTTGCCAATCATATCCCTCCTGCAACCATGTTTCACTAATAGCTACAACATCATATTTCCAGGTATCAGTTCATGCTCTAAGCTCATCTACCTTTCTTACAATGCTCCTAGCATTAAAATAGATACATTTAAGAAACTCTCCACCTCTTACTCTCTGTTTATCCCTAATGGAGCAAACAACTTTGTTATCTTTTTCTTCCTTCTCCCCTTCATCTTCGGTCTGAGTGCCCCCGTTCTCTGTCTCCTGCCTATCCTCCCTCACACACTGTCTACTAGCTTTCTCTATTTGTGAACTAACCTCCTCTCTCCTAGTCTCTTCAATTTGATTCCCACCCCCCAACCATTCTAGTTTAAAGTCTCCTCAGTAGCCTTCACAAATCCCCACGCCAAGATATTCGTCCCCCTAGGATTCAAGTGTAACCCGTCCTTTTTGTACAGATCACACCTGCGCCAAAAGAGGTCCCAATGATCCAAAAACTTGAATCCCTGCCCCCTGCTCCAATCCCTCAGCCATGAATTTATCCTCCACCTCATTCCATTCCTACTCTCACTGTCGCGTGGCACAGGCAGTAATCCCGAGATTACTACCTTTGTGGTCCTTTTTCTCAATTCCCTTCCTAACTCCCTATATTCTCCTTTCAGGATCTCTTCCCTTTTCCTACCTATGTCATTGGTACCTATATATACCATGACCTCTGGCTCCTCACCCTCCCACTTCAGGATATCTTGGACATGATCAGAAACATCCCGGACCCTGGCACCAGGGAGGCAAACTACCGTCCAGGTCTCCTGACTGCGTCCACAGAATCGCCTATCTGACCCCCTAACTATCGAGTCCCCTATTACTACTGCCCTCCTCTTCCTTTCCCTACCCTTCTGAGCTACAGAGCTAGACTCTGGGCCGGAGGCACGGCCACTGTTACTTCCCCCGGGTAAGCTGTCCCCCCCCAACAGTACTCAAACAGGAGTACTTATTGTCAAGAGGCACAGCCACTGGGGTACTCTCTAGTACCTGACCCTTCCCCTTCCTAACCGTGACCCACTTGTCTGCCTCCCGTGGCCCCGGTGTGACCACCTGCCTGTAACTCCTGTCTATCAACTCCTCACTCTCCCTGACCAGACGAAGGTCATCGAGCTGCAGCTCCAGTTCCCTAACACCGTCCTTTAGGAGCTGCAGCTCGGCGTACCTGGCACAGATGTGGACGTCCGGGACGCTGGGAGACTCCAGGGCCTCTCACATCCGAGACCGAGAACAACAAGCTGCCCTCACACTCATACTTCCCCCCTTTCCTCAAATAACAGGAAAAATTGAAAACCAAACCTTCTTCGCCTCGCCCAATTCCACCTAAGCCCGTTGAGCCAAAGCCCGTAGGCCTTCACTCTGCTTCCGACTCACTCCGCTGCCCGCTGTATAAGGCTGTGTTCCTTTTAAATCTTCCGCTCTTCACTGCCCAACGTCACACACCAGCGCAGTCCCGCCTCTCTTAACTCCGATGAAAAAAATGATAAATTCAAAATGGCTTCCGCAGCACTCCCACTCCAATTCTCAGACTTTCTTCTCCGAATGGGGTGATTAATGGGGTGATTCAGCCTTTTCACATTCAAACTAAATAAGTTAATATTTCGAACCATTTTAAATACAAATCATCATGTAATTAAAAGATCTGGCCATAAGTTATTAAAACTAGAAAGCAAACCGTAAAGTAAGGTAATCAAACAGTCAATCATATAATCAACCCAACACAGCTCCCAGAGAGAAATAGGCCCTAGCCCCTTCCCACCCAAAACAAGAAAGCTGACCAATAGACAGTCAGCGAGCTAACAACTAAGTTCCCTCCCCAAAAAATCCAGTTGACAGAAATTCCGATCTTACAAGGTCAAGTAAGTCCCTACCAAGACACAACATAAAAAGGAAAATAACACAGTATTCAAAAATATAAAGGGATCAGTTTAAACAAATTCAAAGAAAGCTGTATTAAAATAAAGCCTCAAAAAGGGATATAATAAAAAAGTATCAAAAAAAAAGCAAAAGACAATATATAAACAGCCAAAACATAAGCTTATTGAAACCTTATTTCAAATTCATATTAACAGAGGAAAAAATTGATCCAATAAGAAATATAATGGTTTTAGACTTCATCTTTCAGAAACTCCTTTGCGTCTTCAACCGACTTTATTCTTTTTTGCAATCCGTTCTTCAAAACAATACTCAGACGGGCGGGAAACCGAAAGGATGGTTTAAATCCTTTATTATAAAATTCCGACATAACTTCTTCATATTTCATACGATCAGCCATAACTTCAGGTGAATAATCTTCCACAAATCTGACCTTGTAACCATGGAAATCGATCATTCCTTGTCGACGGGTATGGCGAATTAAAAGGTCCTTAATACGAAATTCATGAAAACTTAGAATGACCGACCTGGGTCTCGCTGCCGACGACGATGGCTTCGAAGTCGGCAAGCGATATGCCCGATCGAGCTGCGGCTCAGAAGTGAATAGAACAGGGAATAGCTGTTTCAGAAAGTTTGCAAAGAACTTCGTAGGGTCAGCGTCTTCAATTGATTCTTTAAGATCCAGAATTCGCAAGTTATTTGTCCTGTTTCTATTTTCTAGACTGATAATCCTTTTCATCGTTTTTTCATTGGATAAGGATAACTCTTTGCAGAGTTTAAATGTATCTTCAAGATCCTCTTCAAGTGTCACCAGCTTTGCAGTATTTTCCTGAATTCGGTTCTCATGCTCAGTTAAAGTTTGTTCGATTGTATCCAATTTGCCATTAAGTCGTTGAAACTCCTCAGAAAGTAACAGTTTTTGCCGTTTCAGAAAGTCACTGATTGAATCCAAAGTGACTAGGGATGCATCTTCTGTTTCTCTTTCTTTAGCAGAAGCTTTTGTTCTTTTCCCAGCCATAGTAGAGCAGTATTAAAGTATTATAACAAGGTTTCAAAAAAAAACTGGTAGGAGACAATAAGTGGGGTAGGAGCAATCTAAAATGATATTACTCCATCAGCTGCTATCATGCTATGCTATGGATGGTAGTTTGCCTCCCTGGTGTCAGGGTCCAAGATGTTTCTGATTGTGTCCAAGATATCCTGAAGTGGGAGGGTGAGGAGCCAGAGGTCGTGGTACATATAGGTACCAATGACATAGGTAGGAAAAGGGATGAGGTCCTGAAAGGAGAATATAGGGAACTAGGAAGGGAGTTGAGAAAAAGGACCGCAAAGGTAGTAATCTCGGGATTACTGCCTGTGCCACGCGACAGTGAGAGTAGGAATGCGATGAGGTGGAGGATAAATGCGTGGCTGAGGGATTGGAGCAGGGGGCAGGGATTCAAGTTTTTGGATCATTGGGATCTCTTTTGACGCAGGCGTGACCTGTACAAAAAGGATGGGTTACACTTGAATCCTAGGGGGACCAATATCCTGGCAGGGAGATTAGCGAGGGCTACTGAGGTGACTTTAAACTAGAATGGTTGTGGGGTGGGAATCAAATTAAAGAGGCTAGGCATGAGGAGGTTATTTCACAACAGGGGGATGGGACTAGTTCCTGAGGATTGGAGGGTGGCTAATGTAACCCCACTTTTTAAAAAAGGAGGGAGAGAGAAACCAGGGAGTTATAGACCGGTTAGCCTAACGTCAGTGGTGGAGAAACTGCTGGAGTCAGTTATCAAAGATGTGATAACAGCACATTTGGAAAGCGGTGAAATCATCGGACAAAGTCAGCATGGATTTGTGAAAGGAAAATCATGTCTGACGAATCTCATAGAATTTTTTGAGGATGTAACTAGTAGAGTGGATAGGGGAGAACCAGTGGATGTGGTATATTTGGATTTTCAAAAGGCTTTTGACAAGGTCCCACACAGGAGATTAGTGTGCAAACTTAAAGCACACGGTATTGGGGGTAAGGTATTGATGTGGATGGAGAATTGGTTAGCAGACAGGAAGCAAAGAGTGGGAATAAACGGGACCTTTTCAGAATGGCAGGCGGTGACTAGTGGGGTACCGCAAGGCTCAGTGCTGGGACCCCAGTTGTTTACAATATATATTAATGACTTGGATGAGGGAATTAAATGCAGCATCTCCAAGTTTGCGGATGACACAAAGCTGGGTGGCAGTGTTAGCTGTGAGGAGGATGCTAAGAGGATGCAGAGTGACTTGGATAGGTTGGGTGAGTGGGCAAATTCATGGCAGATGCAATTTAATGTGGATAAATGTGAAGTTATCCATTTTGGTGGCAAAAAATAGGAAAACAGATTATTATCTGAATGGTGGCTGATTAGGAAAAGGGGAGGTGCAACGAGACCTGGGTGTCATTATACACCAGTCATTGAAAGTGGGCATGCAGGTACAGCAGGCGGTGAAAAAGGCAAATGGTATGCTGGCATTTATAGCGAGAGGATTCGAGTACAGGAGCAGGGAGGTACTACTGCAGTTCTACAAGGCCTTGGTGAGACCACACCCGGAGTATTGTGTGCAGTTTTGGTCCCCTAATCTGAGGAAAGACATCCTTGCCATAGAGGGAGTACAAAGAAGGTTCACCAGATTGATTCCTGGGATGGCAGGACTTTCATATGAAGAAAGACTGGATGAACTGGGCTTGTACTCATTGGAATTTAGAAGATTGAGGGGGGATCTGATTGAAACGTATAAAATCCTAAAGGGATTGGACAGGCTGGATGCAGGAAGATTGTTCCTGATGTTGGGGAAGTCCAGAACAAGGGGTCACAGTTTGAGGATAAAGGGGAAGCCTTTTAGGACCGAGATTAGGAAAAACTTCTTCACACAGGGAGTGGTGAATCTGTGGAATTCTCTGCCACAGGAAACAGTTGAGGCCAGTTCATTGGCTATATTTAAGAGGGAGTTAGATATGGCCCTTGTGGCTACGGGGATCACGGCGTATGGAGGGAAGGCTGGGGCGGGGTTCTGAGTTGGATGATCAGCCATGATCATAATAAATGGCGGTGCAGGCTCGAAGGGCCGAATGGCCTACTCCTGCACCTATTTTCTATGTTTTCTATGTTTTCAATCTGGGCTCTGACTACATGCCTTTTTAACCTGCTGCAAGATCCATCTAACTATTTCCTCCATGTGCCTAGAGATGAGGTTTCATCCTTGCAGTACACGTCTGGTATTAGTTCCCAACTACAAAATAGGGCAAAAGTAGGTTACAGATAGGGACAATGCGGGTCGATGGGTCTGGGCAGTATAGTATTTCAGCGTGGGCTGAGGGGCCTGTTTCTGTGCTGCAGCGTTCAATGGCTCTATAGGGCTGTGCACATGGAATCACGTGCCTAAAGTGACCTCTTAACAATGAATTAGCCTCACTGCAGCTACACAACAGCTGATGAACAGACTGCCAGGGAGACAGAGAAATAGGAGAAGGGGTCAAGGTGATCTCCTGTTTGCAGCCCACCCCCGCTACACCCCCCTCCCCCACAATTCTCTGTGTCAGTCAAGTCCTGCACCACAAGTCATCCCGTGCCTCTGCACAATGTGGGTAATCAGCAAATCTGCAGCATAGAGCACTGTTCTAAGTTGTCTCTCTGGTTGTGTGGGCTCTGGGTTAGTTATTGGGGGGGAGGGGAAAAAGAGAGAACTGAGATTCTCCCGAACCTATGAAATCACTCTCCTTTTCATGGTTGTGCTACAAATTAATATTCTCAGTGCTAATTGTCCGGACCAGATATTTAGAAGCTAGGCCCTACATTCAGACTTCTGAATTAGTTTACTTTTGCCAAATGGGTGATGCCATGAAACAGTAAAGGATTGTGTAAAGTTATATATTTGAACTGTAGTTGCCCTCTTTTAGAGGCAAGTCAGGCAAAGAAACTCTCCTCAGTCAGGGAATGATCAATTAGCTTGTTGCATGGAGGATGTTTTATCTGATTAATCATGTTTCTAATTACCAGAGATGAAAAATATTTTGATACAATACACAGTTTCCACATGTCGGGCAAAAATCCACAGCTTCCTACTTAGGTGAATCTGAAAGGTTAATGAGAGTTATTCTGATAGCACAGTCACAGTCTGAATCTCAGCCAACTCCAGCAAGAACAAATTATAAAACCATAAGCCAAAGGAGCAGAATTAGGCCATTCAGGCCTTCAAGTCTGCTTTGCTATTTAACCACGGCTGTTTTATTGCCCCTCTTAACCCCATTCACCTGCCTCATCCTTGTAATCTTTGATGTCCTTACTATCAAGACTCTATCAACCTCTGTTTTAAATATACCCAATGACTTGCCCTCTACAGATAGCTAGTCTTTAATCCCATAGCTGGTTGCTGAATTTTCTTGCCAGCAATTTGGCTACCAGTTCCTTTGCATCCCATCTTGAGACCATTTCAAAGTGCCCAATTGACCATGAAGCTCTTTAAAACACCCTGAAGATGTGAAAGAATAAAATATTCTGTGTGAAGCCTCTGTGTGTTCTCTCTTCTGTCCTTACAGGGGTGATGACATATTAGCAGAACTATGAGCAGATTTGGCTTTGCTCATAAAGTGCAGGACCTTTGCTGTAATTTGAGCAATAACAAACTCCATGATGATAGAAGTGTGCGACATTTGACAAAAGAGTCCTGTTAAACTATAACTCAGAGCCAAATTGATCGACACATTTTCTCCTGCAAGTATTGATCCAATTCCCTTTTCATAGTGATCATTGGATTTTTTTCTATTGTCCCTTCAACTAATGCATTCTTTTGTCAATGATCTGAACACTGTGACCAGTCAAGTGAAACCACTTTTCTTCGTTTGCACCTTCAAGAGTTTTCACAATTTATTCACCTTTCACGTATCCACTTAACCTTTTCTGCCCTAAGGAGACCACCAGCTTCTCTATTCTCTGATTTAAATTGAATTCCCACAGCCTTCCCCATTCAATTCTTCTGCACCTCATGTCTAGTTGGGGGCCTTCCTTAAGGGGAGTGCCCTCAACTGGCCACAAAGCTTCTGAAAATATCAAAACAATTATGAATATAGACTTATAAATTACTTGAGCAATGATTTCCTGGAAGAACTCAGCAGGTGAGAGAAAAGGGATCATCTACGTTTTGAGTTGAAACCCTGTATCAGGACGGATTGAGGAGAGGCGAAACGGCAGATGTGACATGGAGGAAGGATATGGTGAGAAAGGGTTTTAAGGTGAATCGTGGACTTGGAGGGAGTAAAATATGACGGACAGGTGGAGGAGATGAATGGAGTAGAGTTGGGACAGTTATAGGTGAATGATAGGTGGAGGCAAAAAACAGTTACTGCAACAACTATCCTAGTACCATGGGCTTTATTTTTCTTAATCTCCATTTTATAGTCCTTTTAAAAATTGATTCATTTTCTATAATCTGGCCTTACCTGCGTTTATTGCCCATCCCTAATTGCCCTTGAGAAGATGAGGTGAGCCAAGTTCTTGAAAAGCTGTAGTTCTGCTGAAGATAACCCAGGCTGTTAGAGAAGCAGTTTTAAGATTTTGACTGATCAGCAATGAAGGACAAGTTACATATTTCTTTTCCTTTTCCAATATTTTTATTATTAATTTTAAATATAAGAATACAAGAAAAAAAATATATCAATACATTATACTAAATCGCATATAAAGACTTCTTACCCTATATTCATAAAGATTAAGTAATTCGTAACATTACATATTTCTAAACCAGGATGACATCTAACTTGAAGGGAATCTGCCTAAGCACATGCTACCCCTTTGCTTTTTTGATGGCATTGGTTTCAGATAGGTGGGGTCGGGTGACGGCAGCGGTACATTTTGTAGATGGTACTCACTGCAGGCACTTGGTACACATGCTGGATGATATGTCAGCCTCTCCCTCAATGTTGCAAAAACAAAGAAGCTGGTTGTGGACTACAGGAGGAATGGAGACAGGCTAGTTCCTATTGACATCAATGGATCTGGGTCTGAGAGGGTAAACAGCCTTAAGTTCCTTGGCATAAACATCACCGAGGATCTCACGCGTCCTGTACATACTGGTTGTGGGGTGAAAAAGGCACAACAGCGCCTCTTTCACCTCAGATGGTTGAGGAAGTTTGGTATGGGTCCTCAATTCCTAAGAACTTTCTATAGGGGCACAATTGAGAGCATCCTGACTGGCTGCATCACTGCCTGGTATGGGAACTGTACTTCGCTCAATCACAGGACTCTGCAGAGAGTGGTGCGGACAGCCCAGCGCATCTGTAGATGTGAACTTCCTACTACTCAGGACACTTACAGAGACAGGTGTGTAAAAAGGGCTTGAGGATCATTGGGAAGCTGAGTCACCCCAACCACAATCTATTCCAGCTGCTACCATCCGGGAAATGGTACTGCAGCATAGAAGCCAGGACCAACAGGCTCTGGGACAGCTTCTTCCACCAGGCCATCAGACTGATTAACTCACGCTGACACAACTGTATTTCTATGTTATATTGACTATACTGTTGTACATACTATTTATTATAAATTACTATAAATTGCACATTCAGATAGATACGTAACATAAAAATGTTTACTCCTCATACTTATGAAGGATGTAAATAATAAAGTCAATTCAATTTGTTCTGGACCTACTGAGATTGTTTAGAGTTGTTGGAGTTTCACGTATCCAGACAAATGGAGAGAATTCCACTATAGTCGAGACTTGCAGATGCTAGAAAGATTTTGGGGTGTCAGGAGATGTTCGTGTAATAAGTACAGCATGAGGGCCAGTGAGTTGAGGCCCGGTTCAGAGTCCCATCATCAGCTAGTCCAAGAGTTGATTGAAAGTCTGGAAATCAAAGACCAACGACATAAGCTTTGAGACTGGGGGCCCAGAGCCTTTCCTGGGTGGGAGGATATTTTTGTGGGTGGGTGGGAGAGAGGGCGAAGGCTTGTTTTGTTGCTTGTCATGTTCTGTTTTACTGTGATCTGCTGAACATTGTGGGTATGCTTTGTTGATGCGGGAATGTGTGGCGTCACTTGCAGGCTACCCCCAGCATATCGTTGGATGTGTACATTACATGTTTTGATGTACATGTGATAAATACATGAATCTGAATCTGCATCAAGCTACCAAAGATCATGACAGGCTTGGTTTTACCACACAACCAGGGTGAACCAAAAGGGTCAGACCAGTTACACTCACAGATCTCGAGTTTGCAAATGACATAGTCCTGCTCTCTGGCCAGATGGAGGAAGCACAGCAGCTACTGACAAAAGTGGAAATTGAGTGCAGTAAAATTGGACTTCACCTAAACGCCAAAAAGACAGAGTACATGGCGTTTAACTGCGACCAAGGTACTCTCAAGACCGTAGAGAATGATACCATTAAGAAAGTCTTTGACTACAAGTACCTCGGGTCAAGAATGATGAGTTCGGAGAAGGACATAAAGATACGGAAGGCGCTGGCGTGGAGGGCTATGAACGACATGAAGGAAATCTAGAAGTCGAACCTGACCAGAGGGCTTAAAAAGAGGATTTTCACAGCAGTCATAGAGTCCATTCTCACATACGGATGCTAGACGTGGACACTCACCAAGATGATGCGGAAGTCTCTGGATGGTTGCTACACACGAATGCTCTGGATGGCTCTTGACGTGTGTTGGCAACAGCACATGACGAACGTCGAGCTCTATAACAACCGACCGATGCTCACCACCAAAATCGAGGTGAGAAGACTGCAACTAGCAGGGTACTGTCTACGCCACCCCGAGCTACCTGCCAGCCTAGTCATCATATGGGAGCCCAGGCACGGGAGGATGAACCCTGGGTGCCCTCCCAAGACTATGGTCAACACGCTCCTAGAAGACAGCGGTGTGGCTAATGTAGATGAACTGAACACACTGATGAGGGAGAGGGAGAAGTGGAGAGTCTGTCATCGTGCCCGACGCTGGCCCCCTAGGCCTGAGTTGACGAGGTAGAATCTGAGTGAACATCCATGTTTCTGACCATATGGTGGAAAGAAGGTCCTTGTTGAAGCAGGCAAGCACATTGGGCCTCAGGCACTGTCCTGAGTGTCCGCTATAGTGATATCCTGGGGCTGGAGTAATGAAGCTCCAGAAACTACAGGATATTTCTTTGTGTTCAGCCACTGCAGTGCTATATGCAGAGTCACGGAAGATGGGTGAGGTCTTAAATCAATACTTCACATTTGTATTTACTGTGGAGAAACTCATGGAAGTTAGGGAGTTCAGGGTGGAGAACAATGATATCTGAGAACTTACTGATAGACTTCTGGAGCATGACCAGGTGTACCTTGGGATGTTATGGAAAGCAAAGGAGATTATTTGGGTCTTAGCAGAGGTTTTTGCATCTTCATTATCCACGGGCAGGGTATGATAAAACTGCAGGATGACCAACGTTGTGCCTCTGTTGGGATGGCCTGCAAGGACAAGCCGGGGAATTACAGGACAGTGAGCTTTCTGGTGCGAAAGTTATTGGAAGGAAGCCTGAGGGACAGATTTCCTTCACATTTGGAAAAGCAAGGACTGATCTGGGATAAGTATGGCTTTGTTCATAGGAATTCATCTCTCATGAATCTAAGATTTTTGAAGATGTGACCAAGGGAATTGAGAAGGGCAGGGCAAAGAGTACAATCGATATTTTGGGCCAAGACCCTTCAGCAGAACTTGTACCACCAAAGGGTCTCAACCCAAAATGTTGACTGTACTTTTTTCCATAGATGCTGTCTGGCCTGCTGAGTTCCTCCAGCATCTTGTGTGTGTTACTGGGAATTGAGGTCTTAGTCTTTGAGCCATATGGTGCATCCAAAGAAGTATTATTGATATGGGCAAGGAACAGTAAAGGAAAATTATATCAGTCTTTTTGTCTGGTTTTGCACTAAACAACTATATCTATATTTCTCTACTAACCTGTGTACACTTGTGTAGTATCTCTTATTCAAATTTTCAGGATAGTCTTTGATTTGTTTGCCTTGGGCATTCCTCATTTGCTAAGCCATTTTACAACAGAAACTATCAATCAGATATCAAAATGCAGAAATGTTCTATTTCGATTCTGGGGTTGATTTCCTATTCAATACATTGAAACAACAGTTATATATTTTGATGAAATGGTAAGATCACAACAAACTCCAAGTCTATAATTACTCCAAATCTCCTCCACATGAAGGCTTATAACAAAAAAGCAATAGAAACATTCACTGTGAAAGTTAGGAGAGAGGTTAAAAGAACGGAAGATGCAATAATTTACCATACGGAATGGCTGAGAACACTGTTTATATTACAGGAAAAATGAGTGAAAACTTTGAAGCTGTATCTTTTGCAATCAGTGTTAAATAAATTTGATGGGTATTTTAAGCCTATCAGTGAATGGTAACTTCCCCATTTTGAACGCTCTGGGAACGTGGTAGTTTATCATGGTTCGTCACAGAGAACAACATACTGCAGTCGGAATTCTCGAGGAGCTAATGCATACATGAATGAAACTGAAATTGTCTTTCTGTGGCCTAATGAACTGGTTAAGTACCTATGGCAAAGCAAAACGGTCTTGAAAATAAATTATAAGAATTTCACACAAAGTTATCTGCCTATATTTCTTACTGTTTCTGGACTGTATCCCTGCAAAGTTCTTAGCTAGTAGGTCTAGATAATCAAATAAATAAGTAGTTCTGCTTCTTCCCATTAAGTGTCTTCCTTTTTAACCCATAAGTTCTTTTGGAGCCTTTTCCATAAAACAAATTTGTCAGAACTTCACTGCCATCTTCAGGAGGAGTTTTCTTCCACAATGCATACCAGACACGCTTACATTCCTGTATTATAAAGATTGCCACCTCTGCCTCCTCAGCTGGCTTTTCATGAATAAATTGTTTCATATCCCCATAGGAGAGAATGACCACCGATTGAAAAAGATTTATCAGGATACAGTTCATAATAAAAAGAAAGATTATCAGGTAGATTCCACCAGTAACCCTGCTGTAAACAAAATCAATGTTTTTGAATTGTCCTGAGTAGTATGACACAACGGTTTGTGCTGCATGAATCATAGTATTGAAATTCTTATCGAACTGACCAAAGAGCAGGTGGCCAAGTGACATAAAAATAAGTGAACACATGACCATTAGCAGAGCCAGGGAGGAGATAGCTGGAAAACCTACACTAATGGCCTTCTGAGCTAGACGCACGTGGTAGAGAAACCGCGCATACCTAAGCAACTTCACAATGGTGACAAAGAGTAAGAAAGCAACATTGATTCTAAGTAGCTGATCCAAGGCAGAAAGGACATGAAAGGCAATGAAGGAGGCCGGATTCTTCTTGTAGAACCTCATCATTCTGTGCACTAATAATAACTTGGCTAGGTGAAGAAGTATTGTCATTAGCAGCAGCACTACTATAATCAAGCTGGTAATGTTTTCTGATTTCTGTAGGTATGTGTATCCTTTCTGTCTCATTGCCCTACATTCTTGTATGGCAAATATAATGAAGAAGAGCATGAAGAGGATACTGATGGAGATCCAGCTCATTTCTCCTCTCTTAAAGAGTCTAAGGGAAAAGGATTTCACCGACAACTTCTTGCTGACCACTCCAAGAGGGACTGTCTCCAGAATTAGTGAAGTGCTGCACAGTAAGTCAACATTTGCATTGTACATGGTGGTTTCAATGACTACTACCCATGTGCTCTGGTCAATCCAGTTGCTATTCTGGAGGGTCAATAATCTTGCTATTGACTTCTGTAAGTTACTTGAAGAGAAGTAGATGGAGTAGCCCCCCAGTGAATAATCGTGATATACACCACGTGTATTATAGAACCAAGGGGAATTGTCGACTTCATACAACCATCCAGTGTAGTCCATGGGGCCCGATACAGAGACGTTTTCAATGGACACATCCCAGGAGCCATTATAATTCTTAGTGTCTTCTTGATTGGTACTAAACAAAGGTCGACATTGAAATTTATCCAGGATAATGGACACAGCATTGGGCTTTGAAAAACATTCTATTGACCTTTGTCTGGATCTGATCTGCCGCATCCGTGGCAATCCTAGAATCACAGAATTGGTCCCATTCAGAAAAGACAGATTTGAGTCACCATGAATCAAGGGCAAAAAAGTGATCATCATCCAGGTGTAGAACTCTCGGACAGTATTAACCTTCTCCAGATTCTTGGAAAATTCTTGCCGAATGATGCGGCTGTAGTAGTAACTATTGCTGTAGTCCGCGATGCGCACTGAATAGAGTAGGAATCCAAGGAAAACCAGGTGCAACAACATCTGTGTGCACAACACAAATGCACGATTTCTGATGGTCCCTTTCTTCTTGGCCAATATTAGCTCATCACCCTGCAGTGGTCTATATTGCTTTCTGACCGGGCTTTCTAACTGGAGACAGTCAATGTCATTCCTCGGCAGGTTATCTGCACTAATCTCCAGCACATCAATCCCTGTGGACCAGTCCATATCTCGGGTACATCTGCGGTTCAAAGCAAAGACAGCAGCAAATGCCATAATCTTCAGGGGCTGCAATAAGAAAATACCCTGGAGAAAGGAAACAATAGAAGTTACCAGCCATATCCAAGAGGTTTGGAAACCATATGCAAGTCCATACAATACTATAAGCACTGCAGATACAATTGACACCAGCCAAATAATGCACCAAGCCAGATACAAGAGACATCGAGAAAATAAAACACTTGATTTTTTTTGTGGGTGTATGTTTTTGGAGGATTGGTGAAATCTATCTTTCATCCTCTTCTGTCTTGCAGGTCTAATTGGATGTGGTTGGGCCAATGGCTTGGCCGTTTTTGCAGCCTTATTTTTTCTTCCAGCTGATCCCTCCACTTCCTCTTCCCTCGTAATTTGATCTGCCATGGATTCTGGAATGACGCAGTTTTTGTGGTCTTTGGCTGAGGATTTCTGGGTGTGGTCCTCACCCGCAATGTAGGACAAGTGACTGTAGTGATCATCCTTTGGCATATCCACCGCTTTCTTTGGACTTTCTTCAACTTCACTAACTGGTTTGTCCATCGAGTACCAATGCTTCAACCTCTCTCTCAAGTTTGATTTCAAGTTAAGATTCCCAACTGAATTACCGTCAACTTCTTGGTCGTCTTTTACCGATAAGGATTCTTCTTTCCTTTGCGCATATAAAAATAAGCCAGATATTAGGAGCTCCATGGGTACCATCACCAATATACTTTCAACAGCAATCTTCAAAGAAGTACTTACATTGTCCCAAAACACTTCCTGTTCCTCCAATCGGAAGAGCGTTATGCTAGTTAGTAGACCGCCTAACAGCAGAGCCAGACAGCAGGACAGCCGCTGAATTCTGGTGAAGGACTGGCCAATGTGGAGGGCAAAGATAGAGAACCACAAGTGTTCTTTGTTCATCCTGCTGGACACTTCAATGAAAAAGACATCCTGTCTTCTCAGCAGGGTGTCAGCACTGGTGACAGGAAAAGTCCCAAGCAACACACTTTTACTTCTTGTGATAGCTAGCCACTTCCTGCAGAAGAAATGCCATTGCTGCCTGGTTAACACATTTTGCACTTTCACCCGGCTGAGGTACCAGGAGGGTGAAGGTCCGACATTATTGTGCCAGACTCTGATGAAGGTAAGCTCCCCTAGATCGACCCTGGCAGTGAGCAAGAAAGTGTCAACACTATTTCTTCTGAAAGTCTGATGCTCCGGATGATGGAGCAGGTAAGCACTCTCAGTGGACGTGCTGACCAGAGTCAGGAAGACATCTGCAGTTGTTCCAGCATTAGGTCGTCCCCCTGTATAAAGAGTCACCAAGTAGCAAGCAGCATCACAAGGGTCATTGTCAGGAAGAACGATAAAGTCTTTCTTGTCTCCCTTGCGTTTTCTCCATGCCCAGCAAAGCAGAATGAAGTAGATGAGGAAAATGACTAAGACTGTAATTAGTGTCACTGGATTTATTGGCAGTTTAGTAATTAACTCTCCAGTTTCATACAGATCAATAACATTGGGCAAGACCAGGATACTGGCAGCCAGGAACCATGGAAACTTCAAGTCCAGGTCTCTCTTGGTTTTGTTACTGTAGAGACGTGTGCAGATACAATGCACTTTCTTGCTGTTAGTGAGAGGTCCTGCTGTGCATGAGGAAGAATCCCATTTGTCAGCCTTTCCTTGGAAAGACAGACAGCTCACAGTGAAAACTGAGATTTCAAGCCCCACATTAATGACTACACGAGGCTTTGGGGATTTTGCCTCGACAGCAATGCTGATGTATCTGCCATGCTTAGGGTCAGTTGCATTTTTCTGGAACAAGCTAGTTGGGATGCTAATAATATAAGGATCTGGTATATGGATACCCTTCTGTAGGGTTGGTCCTGAATCACAGTGTGGAAGAATGTGTTTCTGAGCTGGACGTTGATCAGCAGATGCCTTCCCTGAGTAAATGCTGACCGTGAGGACAGTATTCAAGTCTGCAGTTAACTGAAGGAAGACTTCTTGAGCTGAGGTGGAGTTCACTACAATCCTAAACTTCCCTCTGACCACACCAATTTGCTCGGGATCTTTAGCCAATTTAATTCTTTGGTTGGACACAACGTCATTTCTGACCATAAGTGTCTCTATCTGTTTGACATCATCCGTGTACACAGTTCCTTTGCTATCCAGAGTAGCCATGTGGAAGGCAATCACATCTGTAGCAATGTGAGATGCATTCCCAAGCCATGGCACAGGATTCTTTTCAAACCTATAAACTACAGAGGACACTGGCTGTGTAGCTCCCATGACACTTCTTGTTATCACTGGGTAAATGCAGTTGGAACAATCCAAGTCAAAAAGGTAAGAATCCTCAAGGTTGCGTTTCTCAACTTTCTTCACAATTATTTCCCATTGACTAGTTGTCATAGTTGTATCTTTTTGACCTGGGACTTTGCTGTGAGACACTGCTTCTGTCAAAGTCCTTAGGGCAAGAAACACATCAGCTACGACTTGCTGCTGTTCGTTGGTTAGAGGCATGCCGGCCACAGAGACTTGAGGTGGAAAGTGAAAGGAAAAGGCAGCCATCACATTGGAAGCCGCGGTCAGGATACTGCAGGACAACAGCTCAGCACTTTCAGAGGATATCATTGCTCCTTTCGTGTAATTCAAAAGAACCAAAGAAAGTTCTAATAGCTTTGCGGCAGCAAGATGTTGGGCATGTTGACTGACCTCATCCTCCTTCTGAGCTGCTGCATAGATTGAGGCAGATATTTGATAGATGAGGTTGGGGGATGTGACTGGAATGCTAGCAGAGACATTGACCAGAGTTTCACGAAGCTTAATGGCCTTGACCTTATCCTTATCCTTGAAAATGTCGTAGTTTAGAATGGAAGCAATCTCGTAGAGCAGTTGGTTTGCTTTCAGGTAATCTGTTTCATGAAGCAAAGTTGTCAAAACTGCCTGCTTTCCCTCCACAAAACCATACAGCTTGTCCACTTTTGAACCCTTAGATGGATCAAATGGGATATCATACACTCTGACCTTAAGGTGCCGTGTCACGTATACACCCCAGCTATCAAGTACTTGGATAGCAATAATCAAGATGTGCTGGCCCTGGACGCTCCCCACTGGAAGGTAAAAGGATGTTGACTCGGGTCTGTATCCAAAATATACAATTGTACCAAGAAGGCTATTCTTTAGACTATCTATGTAGCCAGTTGGATAATATGTTTTTGCAATAACTTTGTAATGAAAGGGTTTATCACTCTCCATGAATTTCATGCATGTCAAAGTAAATTTAGTATGATGGGCCCATCCATACTTTGGGGTGATAACACAGCGTCCATCCTTTGGAGGGGAGTTGACATAAAAGTCATACCTATTGAGACTTTGCGAACCAGTGGATGTGGTAGCATTCAGTTCAAAAGTATACCACTCATCAATCAAGTGTACAAACGACAAGGGATTCAATGACACATAAGACATGGAGTTTCCTGTGAGGCTTTCTGATGCCCAATCAAACATCACTTCAGAACTTGAGTACCTTGAAAGCAGTTTCCACTGGAATGTCATTTGACTAGAATCTGGGCAATTTGAGCAAACTCCAGCCAGGATGAACCGATTGGTTGGTAACAGGAACCTCTGGCAATTCTCAATGCAAGCTATCAACATCTTTGGCACAAAGCGGGGGAGCGCTGCGATGGTTTGATCAAAGTAACTGGTCCTTGTGTCTTTCTGAACTATCACTCGGAAGTAGAAGCTCTTATTCAGAGCCAGTGTGTGGGGAGGAATGACTAAGGTTTGGGATACAGTAGAGTTCCACTTCAGTTCAGGTTTACCAGCATGACAGTAGTGGTTATAGGAGAGAGTCATAGTGTCGTAGTCAGAGAATTTTGTTGTACAGTACCAAGAGAAGTTCAGTCCCAGGTGCGGATGGGGTGAGTCAGGGTCAGTACTCAGGGAGGCATTCAGTGTGATGGTGTCCTCTACACCCACTGTCCTGTAACAACCCCCAGCAATCAGTGCAACAAGTGCACTTTTAGTGACTTCAACAGTAGCTTGGGCTGAATTGTTGACGTGTGCCAGGTGAGAATCTGTGATGGAAAGCATCACGTTGAGGATGAAGCGATAGAATCCATAGTCCAAACTGAACCTGGGGATGTGCAGGGTGACAGTGCTGGTCTGCACGCTGGGTGGGAGCAGTACGCTATGAGCCCAGTCTGGCTCTGAATCCTTGCCTGTCAAAGCATAGACCTTCCAGGAGATGGTCACTGATTTAATACTATCACAGTCTAAGCCAGCATTTCCGTAAACAACCAGGGCAGTGCCCCTGGTGGTCTGGATAATGGTCTCGGGAGGAGGTGGAGTCTGTATGGTGGGCAAAGGCAGCTTGCAGTGTGCTAGAGAGCAGAGCAGAACAGAGTCCGTGGGGGTGTTGTTGTAACTACCAACACTCGCCTTGATACTGATGAGCTTATCCCCAGGTGCTGAGCAAATCAACTTGACCAAGAAGCCCCAGTACCACTTTGGGTCAAAGGAAAGCTTGACACCTGGGATGTAGTGCTGTGCATCTTTAATCACCTGGTCATAACCATGCAAACTGACGTTGGCACCGATCGTCAGTATAAATTTCCAGGCACACTGCAAGGCAGGAGGCTGGAGGGGAAAGAACCAGACCACGTTGGCCTGATCACCCACAGTTGTGGGACCACTGTTAAACAGCGAGAGGCTGACATCCAGATCCTTCAAGGAACTGTAAATAGCCCCATTTAGGTTCAGGTAGAGTTGAATGGTGAACCTATATTGCCCGGAGGTGCTGTAATCTATCAGGAAGAGGTGGCTGATTTCAGCAGCTCTGATGAAAACACAGTGCCTGTGACTTCCAGACGAATTGTCAGTTCTTGAGTAGTACAGCTGATTGTCAGAGCTGATGTAGTAGAAGACCGTTCCGGGTGTGCTGGGGTCAGGCGCCAGCATGATGTGGTTGCCACTGTGAACGAAGTGCAGAGCCCCGTCCTGAACGGTGATAATGGTGTTGGAGGTCCTGAAGCCTATGGGCTGGTCCAGCGGTAACAGGAGCTGTGCCACGCACTCGCTGTTGTGGGGCCTGGTGCAGGGGCAGAGCTGGGCGGCTATGGCATTGGGGTGATAGGTCAGGGTCCAGGAGCTGGGGGCGACCGGATGGGCGGACAGCTGGTAGTAGACGATGCCTTGCTTGGCTGACAGGTGCCAGGATACCACCAGCGTCTGTCTGCGGGGGAGGGTGTCGGTCTGGGCACTCAGCAGGTGTGTCATTGCTGAATGGACCTCGAAGGAGATGGTGAGGGATGAGCTGACGACATCTTTTGCCTCCAGGCGGCAGGAGTAGATGCCCGGCCTCGGGTAGCGCACTCGAACTTCGTACAGGTAGTGGTTGGCGCACTCGATCACCTTGTCAGCGGGCAAGCTGGAGTTCGGCGCGTCAGCCAGGCTGTCGCCGGACAGGCTGGTGGAATTGGGCGCGGCTTCCGCGCAACTCAGGTGGTACGTCCAGCCTGTGCCGCGCAGGTTGGCGCACCAGGCCAGCGGCACGTCCTGCCAGACAATCGGAGTAATGGCGGGCCACAGGCGGAAAAGCTGCAGCCGCAGAGCCAAGACATGGATGCGCACCGCCTGGTAGGTGCAGCTGGGGCAGGAGGCCGAGTCATAGCGCAGTACGATGGGCGAGTCCGTTGGCACCTGGACGATCTTCTGGCTGCCCGACCACTGCTCGGAGGAGGCCACCAGGTGCTGGTTGACGAACCAGCTGAGAGTGGGGGCGAGCCCGTTGGTGTTGGTGCCCGGGCTCGGGCTGTAGGTCACATTCAGCGTGCTTTGCCACAGGCAGGTGTAGCGCACTGCCGAATCCAGCTGGTGGTTCACCCCAAAGGGGCAGTGCAGTACGATAGGGGGTTTGAGAGGGGCGGCCCACACCACCACCACGCTTGACAGCAGCAGCAGCCCGAGTGCCGGCAGCAGCAGCCCGAGTGCCGGCATCACCCCGAAGACCTACGCCCGTTACGGGGAGACCGGTACAGTTTGAAAACACCACCGAACACCGGTCGCATGACGTCACAATCCCCGGAGCGCAGACCTCGTGACATCACAATCCTCTCCCCTGAATTCGTTACCGTGACATCATAATCCCAGATACGTGATGTCAGGTGGCGGTGATGGTACAGCAGCCACGCAAGTCTGTGGCTGTAGGAGGGGAACTGGGATTTGGGTGAGTGGGTGTGTGGTTTTTCACCTCAGACCGAGAAAGGCCAATGAAGGGCTCCTGCCACGGAGAGTTTACATGGGGAGAAACTGCACTGGTATCTCGGGTAGTAACCAGGGGGTGCACATTTTTCATCAATGCCACTAGAATGAATAGGTGGGGAGCAATTTTTCTTGGGTTCTGTACATCGGGCTGAGAGTCTTGTGGATCCGACGTAATGATGGTTTCCAAATGGGAACTGGAAAGATCGCAGGATATTGATGGAGTAACTGGATGACACTTGCAAAATGGCAATTTAGGGCCAAATGGTCTATATTTATGTTCTATACTTTTATCATTCCATGAACATGTATTATTTCACTTAATTTTAGTCTCAATATGTTAAGCTCATTGCTTCATAGAGACAAACATTAGGGGCTAAGATGTAAATGTATTCCCCTCTTGAATTCCAAAACATGTTTTGCTACAAAATTATTTTCACAGTGGGTTTTGGCCAAGAAATTATATCGGTTGTGAAATGTTTCTATGCATTGCACAATTTACATATCCTGGGTGAAAACTGATAAAGAACATCGTGATCTTACTTTAAGGACTGCAAAGTTTGCGATGTTCTTATTTGTACTTTCCACTGCCTGCTTTTCTGCAACTTAAAGCACGCTTATCTTCTCACCTATCATAGTTCCCATGGAAGGTAATTGACCTAAAATATTAGCTCTGCTTCCTGACATGCATTTATTACTTATAATGCCTGTAATTTAACTTCTGAATGGTCTGCACTTTGGACACTCCCTGAACACACACCTTGTTTACAGTGACATACAATGGCTTTCTGGCTACCTCTTTGGTACTTTGATAATGCATGCTCTGCAATTAAAAGGCACCTGTCTGAGCAGGTCTCAGACATGGCGACTGACTAAAGAAGCCAGCTGCAGGCAAATCTATCTGGATGCAGTTTTGACCTGTTCTTTTCCTCCTGATTGATTTCCGTCAGCATGTAAATCAGATCAAACATCTGAGTTTGTAGCTCCATTTTTCATCTGCAGTCTCTTGTCTCCAGATCTACACTAATTTTCCCTTTGTGATGCATTTTCCAGCTCCCTTCCCCCCAATACTACCATAACATTGAAACCCAACCTGATCATAAAACGATTCACACCAACTAATCTAACCGTGATGCTCACCGCAACTCCACGATCCTATTTCTCATCATGCAGATACTACCCACCCCCCTTGGCTGTGTCTTAGTCACACAGACTACATGTGATCACCTCTTATGTGTACAAAGTTAACACCTTCTTGGGCAAGACCTGAACATTGCACACTACACAATTTCGAGGCAGCAGACATCCAAGTGGAATATTCATTAGCCTCTGCACACAGTTGTTAAACACAGCCTATCAAGCTGCTATTACTTTATAAACTGTATTTTAGTTGGCAAATCTTCTCCCATTATATTCTGGAAATTTGTGTAAACATTTTGTTGGATCTGATTGTTTAATTTTCATTGTCATTTTCTTTGCAGATTAGCAATCAGTTATCTGCTTGTATCTTAAGTAGCCTTTATATACATAACAATTTAATATGCCTCTAGTGATTATATGACGTATAATTCTGAAAGCTTTTTTGTTCTTTCATTAAGTGAGAGTATTTTCTCATTGGTTAATTTCACTGTAGTATTGAATAAGTATTTTCTAATTGGACCATTGTTATCTATGGATTTAAAAATATCTTTAGGTATAGAAATAGCTGTTTTATGTTAGGTGCCATATTTAGTTCCTCTCTTCTTCAAGTAGCAGTGATCTTCTGTCACTGTTCTGTCAACTCCTAATAAAACAATTGTGAAGCCTCGTTCCTAACTTCTAAAATAACTTTGGATTTAAACACCAGAATCCAACAATTTAGAACTCATTGTTTTTAATTTTAGGTTCTGATTAAGAGTGATAATTATGAGTTTAATCTCATTTGATGTAAATTATTATTCAAAACCCAACTCAAAGCATTCCACATTACTAACTCACTCATTAGCAGAAATTACCAAAAGACTGATCCATAGGTTATGGTCTGTTAGAGACCAGTATTTATTAAGATTAATCTACCTTTGCTAAACTTCTCAGGACTGGTTTCAAGTTTGGCCTGAATAGATTGCTGTGGGTTGGAGTTAAAGGCATTTGCAACACAGATAGAAATGTGGTTAAAAAGCCACTTCCAGTAGGTTTTGATTGCCCACGTCATCCCCATGTAAGAGTGGAGCTAATGTTCAGGACTAATGGGATACTTGACAACCTATTGCAATAGTTCAAAATAAATTTATTATCAAAGTACATACATGTCACTATTTACAACCCTGAGATTCATTTTCTTGTAAGCACACTCAATAAATCCATAATAGAATAATAACCATAACATATATATAGGCATCCGTTAGTCTCATGAAACCATGGATTTGCACCTTGCAAGGTTTCCAGGGCGCAGGCCTCGGCAAAGTTGTATGGAAGACCAGCAGTTGCCCATGCTGCAAGCCTCCCCTCTCCACGACACCGGTGTGGTTCAAGGGAAGGGCATTAGGACCCATACAGCTTGGCACCGGTGTCGTCGCAGAGCAATGTGCAGTTAAGTGCTTTGCTCAAGGACACACACACTGCCTCAGCCAAGGCTCGACCTAGCGCCCTTCAAATCACTAGACGAATGCCTTAACCACTTGGCCACGCACCAACAGAACCAATGAAAAACCACACCAACTGGGCTACAACGAATGTGCAAAAGACAAGAAACTGAAAATACAGAAAGAATGAAATAATAATAATAAATAAGCATTAAATATTGATAACATGAGATAGGGTCCTTCAAAGTGAGTCCATAGGTTGTGGGAACGTTTCAGTGATGAAGCAAATTAAGTTATCCCCAGTGCTTAAAGAGCCTGATGGTTGAGGGGTCGTAACCATTCCTGAACCTGGTGGTGCAAGTCCTGAGGTTCCAGTACCTTCTTCCTGATGGCCGCAGCAAGAAGACAGTACGAGCTGGGTGGAGGGGTCCCTGATGATGGACTGGGCCATATCCACTACTTTTTGGAGGATTTTCTGTTCAAGGGCATACGTTTTTGTTTGCACATGTTCAGAGGGCAAGATTGAATGAGATTAGGTACTCAGTGTTAATAAGATAAACATCACAGGGTGTACTGCCTCACCCTGTACAACTCTGCCCTGTGGCAGTATAACTTCATGATGAGAGTCTGGACAGCCAGAGACATTTTTCCATGGTGGAAATGGCTAATCCAAGGGGGCATAATTTTAAGAAATGTCAGAGGCAAGTTCCCCCACCCCACACATATAGTGGTGCATGTGTGGAACGTGTTGTCAGGGGTGGTGTTAGAGGCAGATCCATTAGTCACACTTAAGAGCATTTATAGGCACACGAATTATACAAAAATGGAGGGCTGTGTAGGAGGAAAGGGTTAGCATATTGTGGGCCAAAGGGCCAGTACTGTTCTAAAACACAAATTCAACATGTGTGACTGGCTTTTTGATGATTAAATACCACTTGCTGGCATTGTCAATGACTGTTTCCATCTCTTTGAATGTAATTAGCTGGGTTGATTTATATTCTTTTGCGAATGAGGTGTAGATCGGAGGTTCTTCACATTGATGTGTAGATGCCAATGTTGTAACAATACTGGAGCAGCTTGGCTCAAAGTACAGCTGGTTCTGGAACACAGGCCATCTTTAAATTATTTATTACATGATTTGTTTCAGCAAAAGGGAATATAAATATTTAATTTACAAGTGCTTAAAAGCACGCAATACCTATCAAATAGCAGAAGAAAGGTGACAAGCAAAATGGAAAGGATAAGAATCAATTCTGTATAACTGTCATACAACTGGGGAAGGGGAATGTAACTAGCCAAGTAGGATGAATCAGTTGTAGTTAACATAAGCATCTCCCTTTCCAGTGATGGTCCTTCCATTCACATAGCATCTCCAAGGGACTTCCTATTCCTGAAAAACTGCAATAACACAAAAATTAGTGAGATTTATTATTTTTTAAATGCATTAATTTTCTCCTAACCAACTGATAAAATTAGACAATATCTGAAGTCATCCATTCAACACTTAGTCAATGGTAAGTTCACTACAGTTTGTCAAGTATTAAATATTACATCTCAGATGCCCACCTTTCCAATAGCTCCAAGGGCAGGTCCAAATGAAACTTCGGTCCGTGTTTGCCCTCTGATCCAACCTGGCAACTTGCTAAGAATTCTCGGTTGGGTATAGCGATGATCCAAGAGCATAATATTAGCATAGTCTTCACGATGGCGGATCGCTCGTCCTATAGAAGTATATGAACACTGGAATATTGACATGCAAGAGTTTCACATCAAACAAGCTACAAGTCTGGCAAGTCACAGATTTGGCAACTGTGTTATAGCACAAATCACTTTGACCTTCATGGGCTTGTATTACTACTTTCAAATAGCTCAATGCCAAAATTATTTGAGTAGCAACTGTGGAATTCCAAATTTCCCCACAGGCTGTTCAGTCCATTGAGCTGATGCCAGCTCTTGCAGCAATTCTATTCTCCCAACTATTTTCAAATGACTTGTTATCTTTCACATGCGTTATCAACGCTCCTTGATTCTCCTTCCATTTACTTAAGCTAGGAGTGATTTACTTTTGCTAATTAACCTGTCAACAATCCTGTCTCTGGGCTGTGTGAGGGAACTAGAAAGCCCAATGGAAACTCAAAAGTTACCAGCATGCTGTTGTCACCAGGGAAAACCTACACTGGGACACTGAAGATGACCAGAACAGATTTTGTATCAGTCTCAATGAAAAGGTTAATGAATATCACTATCAACATAACCTTAAAGTTTCTCCTATAGAATCTTACCATGATCCTCCTGTTTACTGCAGATAGCCTCACCATGAAAAAGCTCCTCTTATATGACACCACTGTAACCAATTGTCCTCTTGCCCTGCTTTGTAATGTTCCCCCCTCATACCATTTCCTTCCTTGTTTCCATTTGGGTCCTACCTGTGCAACACTGATGCTCTAAATATTTTCCAATACCAATAATCGAGTTGCCCTCCACGTTACAGTCACCTACCTATAGACTGGTTGACAGCTTTCATGCACAGGTTTTCCAATAATACTTTTCCTGGACTCTTTCCATCATTTTTTGTCTGTGGAAGTGAAATGCACAACAGCAAGAAAATACTTTTATTAATTTGGCTTGTTTTAGATTACATTATTTCACTGAACCTATTGGATAGATTAATTTACAAATGACATTAGTTTTTATCATATTCTTGATTTACAATACTTATACCAGTTAATGAATTGGAGATGGAACCAGGCAGACATTCTACAGTCACAATACACCAAACATCAAATCTCCCCTGCACCCTCTCGAAAGCTTCCGTAATCTTTCTATAATGAGGCAACCAGCACTGAACACAATATCCCAAGTGTAGTCTAACTAGAGTTTTATAGAGCTACATTCTGCGTGGAGGTCGGTGACCAGTGGTATGCCTCAGGGATCTGTTCTGGGACCCCTTCTCTTCGTGACTTTTATAAATGACCTGGATGAGTAAATGGGGGGATGGGTTAGTAAATTTCCTGATGACACAAAGGTTGGGGTGTTGTGCAGAGTGTGGAGGGTTTTCAGAGGTTACAGTGATAGGATGCAAAACTCGGCTGAGAAGTGGCAGATGGAGTTTAACCCAGATAAGTGTGAGGTGATTCATTTTGGTAGGTCAAATATGATGGCAGAATATAGTATTAATGGTAAGACTCTTGGCAGTGTAGAGGATCACAGGGATCTTGGGGACTGAGTCCACAGGACAATCAAAGCTGCTGCGCAGGTTGACTCTGTGGTTAAGGTGGCATATGGTGCATTGGCCTTCATCAATCGTGGATTGAGTTTAAGAGCCAAAAGGTAATGTTACAGCTATATAGGACTCTGGTCAGACTCCACTTGGAGTACTGTGCTCAGTTCTGGTCGCCTCACTACAGGAAGGACGTGGAAACTATAGAAAGGGTGCAGAGGAGATTTACAAGGATGTTGCCTGGATTGGGGAGCATGTCTTATGAGAATAGGTTGAGTGAACTCAGCCTTCTCTCCTTGGAGGAGCGGAGGATGAGAGGTAACATGATAGATGTGTATAAGATCATGAGAAGCATTGATCGTGTGGATAGAGGCTTTTTCCTAGGGCTGAAATGGCTAGCGCGAGAGGGCACAGTTTTAAAGTGCTTGGAACTAGGTACAGAGGAGATGTCAAGGGTAAGTTGTTTTACACAGAGAGTGGTGAGTGCGTGGAATGGGCTGCTGGTGACGGTGGTGGAGGCAGATATGATAGAGTCTTTTAAGAGACTCCTGGATAGGTACATGGAGCTTAGGAAACTAGAGGGCTTTGGGTAATCCTAGGTAATTTCTAAAGTAAGCACATGTGTGGCACAGCGTTGTGAGCCGAAGGGCCTGTATTGTGCTGTAGGTTTTCTATGGGTCTATGATTTTGTGGCTCTTGAATTCAATCCCCTGATTAATGAAGGCCAACACACTATACACCTTCTTAACCATTCTATCAACTTGCGCGGTTACTTTGAGGAATCTATGGACTGCTAAGAGTCCTGCCATTAACCCTGTATTCTGCCTTCAGACATGACCTACAAGATGAATCACTTCACATTTCTCTGGGTTGAAATCCATCTACGACTTCTCAGCTCAGCTCTGCATCCTATCAATTTTCCACTGTAACCCACGGCAATCTTCTACACTAAATTCCACATGTAAATTATGTGGTTCATTCTGATTACAGGTACTGTATTGCAGTTGCCAGTTCAACTGAGTGGAATTATCCAGTCATCCCTGTGTTTGAGAATAGTCCTGTCACTACATGTGGGTTTCCAGGTAACACGACAAACTATACCAGGTGTTACTGACTACATCACTCATAAAGCTCAGAGCAATCAATGTGGTTATAAACAAGATGCCACCAACTGAAGGTACAATAAACGAATTATAGTTACCTTCATGCACATTGACCTATCACTAGTCCACAATGGTATAAAGCAGAAAAGACTGAAGAATAAATATTTTATGGTAGCATCACAACCTTGCCCCAATTAGCTTGTGCAAGAATAGACAAAAGCAGGTTGAAACAGAAAATATCTCTGCTGCCAGTAGCAGAGAGATGGCTAAGAGAACTGACTGAGATCAGCACTCTTCTGCAATCCATTTGCTTTTGTAACTTCTTGTACAGGGAACCAATAAGCTGAGAACTAGGCAGACACCCTGGCTATAAATGGTAAAAATGAGTCAATCAAAAACACTTCATGGTTTCCAAAATCAAATATAAAAAAAGGAAGGCATGAAACACCATAGCAGAGAAGATTATCTCCATGTTTTGAACGACAACCCACTTTTCTGTTGCCTTGTTTACAATGATGGGCACTTTAGAATTGCTTAAACATTTTGTGCTGATACGGTTTTTGAAAGTGTATCACATCAGCTCCCTCACTCTTCCCATGTCTCTCCCTCCATTACTCACAGAGGCACTCTCTCGTCCTTGCTGTATTTTCTCACACACAAACAGCCTCTCCAGCCTCATCTTCTACATACAAAACTGTGAGGTCATTTAGCTTAGCACAAGTAGTTTTCTTATAAACAGAGAAATATGGAAGAGTTATTGTTTCACCTTGTATACAAATGATTTAAAGTTAACCCGAATGTGTGATAGGCAGCTAGGAAAGCTAACAGTGGGCTGACCTTTATTGCAGCAAGTGCCTTGAAACGGTTGCAACTCTTGACCACAGGGGTTGACGTCATCTCTAGTGACAGATAAATGGATGGACTCTTTCTGTGACACTGAGTGCCTGGTTTATCTTTTCTTACAGTGATCACCTTCAACTCCCTCCACCTCACATTCAATGATCTCTACTGAATGGGCTCCCTCCAACCACTCTCTGGCCCTCAAAATCTGTCCAGTGTCTTACCCAACCCTCTAAAATCCTCACACTCACAGCCATCTAAACTTGTTTGACCACCGCCCCCCCCCCCCATCTTTCCTGGTCAATAATCTACTTTCATTCCAAAATATCAATAAATTTGACTTTGGTTCTTGGCGGGAATGGGACCCGCTCTCAAGGCCTCATGACTGGCCGCTTTTGATAATCCCAAGGACGCAGTCTGGAAGACGAGTGCACCTTCGGGGTTCCAGGATTTCGTGGCTCTGGGGTCGGGCGGATTCTAGGCCGGTGCCCCTGACTGGAGTGTCGCGGGAGAACACGGAACATCGGGAGCTGCAGGTTAGCTGCTTGGGGTGGTGTTTCTGGAGAACTCTGACTTTTTGGTGCTGACTCTCTGGGCGCAGAGCTTGGAAAAAGCGACACAACAGACTTTTAACATCGTAAATCAGCAAGTTGTTTGTTATGTCTCCTCTCTCACTGTGAAACGAGGACAACTGTTTTTCCCCTTACTGGGGGGAAAACACACATCATAAACTTATCTCAACATCTCCAGGGGAAAGCACACAAGGAGGAGAATAACACACAAAATGCTGGAAGAACTCATCAAGCCAGGCAGAATCTATTGAGAAGAACAAACACTCAACATTTTGTGCCAAGATTCATCATTGTAAATGTTGAAATATGGGATAAATAAATGATTAGCAATTAGCTTAGTTTTGATCTTGAAATCTATAGTACATGTAACTCAGCCCAGGATGAAAATGGAAGGCCAATATTAATGCATCTCCATAAATACAAGACATTAAGTAAAATCACTTATGATGCCAGAGATCCTCAGTGTGCGGCTATAATATGTTGAGAGCTGAGACACAGGATCCCATCAGTGTCTGGGAATTTAAACACATTTATTTTAGCCTCTCCACCATAAATGGAGTTTGTATTTGAGCTCCACCCAACATACCATGGTCTTATCCAGGTACGCCATCCTTTCTTGCAGCTCTGGTGAGTTCACGTTGGGAAATGGCATTCCAACCATTACCACACACCTGTAAAAGACACGTGTAAATGTTATGCATCAAGTCTGGCTCAGGCAGCTAAAACTCTGCTTTCTAGCCATGTAAATGACTTTGGATAACAAAAGTTATGGGCTACTAGGAAATAAGAGGAAATTATCAGTTATCTGAGAAGGGCTGAAAGTCATTTCTGTACCAAGTGCCTCCATGTCCAGCATCTTACTAATGACAAGTCCTGAACTTTAACACTTGCATCTTAGTTTTCAAATCCCTCTGTGGCCTTCAAGTCCTGGTCCTTTATCTTTATGCAGCGGAAGAGTTAAATTTGCTAATATTACACAAAACATATCAGGAGTTTACTATATTGATGGTAGTGAAGTTAGTGCAAGTTATTATAGTTGTGGGTGCAGACTGAAGAATATGATGTATCCCGAAAATAAGTGTAACCGAGTCAACTTGAGCAGTGATAGGTGAAGTACCATATTAGAATAAAGAAATCACAGAACAACATACAGGCTGTTATTCAGTTCAATTTAAGTTAGTTTTCACTTTAACATGCATGAATACTCATTAATACAGCCAGACGAGACAGTGTTATTCTGGGGCCAAGGTGCAAAACAGTCACACACAACACAAAGCACAAACAACACATACATAATAACAAGCAAATGTAAGATGTCAATAAAATACAACCACACCAAAAAATTGTCCAGACCCCGAGTCTATGAATGCCGTGGAAATCTGCAGTTGACCACAATACAGCTTGTCTTCTGCCGAGTGAACACTGGGGTCAGCACTGACTCCAGCCTGGATAATGCATCACACCAGCTCCCGTGGAACACACAGGCTCTGAGACCTCTCTCCTGGGGGCTGTAGCCAGGTGACACCGTAGTCTGAGGCCGAGTCCATGAATGTCGCAGAAATCCACTGTCAACCACAATACAGCTTGTCTTCTGCCGAATGAATACTGGGGGCAGGGGCAACACTGACTCCAGTCTGGATGCCACTTCACACTGCCCCTGGCTTTAGTGCCTCTCTCCTGGCAGCTGTAAACAAGCAACACCGAACACTGCAGCTTGAAGCCTAGTCCTCGCTATGACTGGGGCCACGCAGCTGCACCACCACTCTGTGCTAGCCCTATCAGTTCTGTGCTGGTTCTCTGAAATATCTATGCAGGGCCTGAGGCATCTCTTCCTCCACTTTCCTGCAGTTTCTCTCTCAAGTATTCACCCAAATCCCTTTAGTGAGCTGTAATTGAAACTGTATCAACCATAATCCACATTACCTGAAAAAGATGTTCTCCCATAAAATGTTAGATACTCAGCAGGTCAGGCAGCATCTATGGAGAGGATTAATGAACAGACTTTTCCGGCCAAGACTGTTCCTCTTCTTGGTTCTTTTGCAATCATATCTAAACCATGTCCTTTGGTTACTCATCCTACAGTCACTCTTTAAAACTAACATGATCTCAAAGACACAACCAGTTCTCCAATTCACCCTGTTCCAAGGAGAAGAGACAAGAATTATGGAGTGAAGCTAATAAATAAATCTTGCTAGGATGCAGGTTAAATTGACCCTGATATAATATTTTCCATCATGTTATGCCACACAGGCAAAGCAGTGCAAGGAACAGCTAGAGTTATTCCAAGTGTCAAGGGGACTTTAGAGGAATTATTTGGTGGGAGACAAAGGCAGCCAATAAGGGATCTTATCGAGATGACAATGCATTGACTATACAGACTCAGAACATCATTACAGGGAAAGTCCGATCTCTGCTCATGGTGACAAACATCAGCAGAAATCTGTCCAATGCCTACCACATGGACAACCGTGAAGCGGATCTTGGCTTCTTCACCAGAAGAAAAGTATGGTTTGATGAGACTGTGCGTAGTTCTAAAAACTAATAAACCACAAATCCAAAACATTCAGCTTGCTTCAATTGGGAAAAACAAGATCAGGCATCTGAAGGTCAGGACCAATAAACAAATCATATCTGAAAGAGCAGATAGTCAGCAAAGTCTTGAAAATCTATCATCTAGCTATCAATCATGGCATGCATTTAAACTTTAATCCTAAAACAAGAGCCCAAGGAGATCTTATCAAGGGCACAGTAACAGAGGGCAACTACTGGAAGGAACACTTTGATAGTCTTACGGACTGAAAATCTACCTTGACATGGGTGTCCTTCATTCTCAGCCCTACTCTACCCTCACAAGAAGTTTAAAAGACATCTGGTAGTTGAAAAACAATAGGGCCTCCTCAGCAGACAAAATTCCCTCCTGTACAACCTAAACATGGTGATGAGGTACACAGATAAAGGACTTGACAGACAATTGATTTGTGACTGTGGAGATCTACTACTGATAGTAGTGCTCCTGGTATATTGCTACCGACCTACATTAGTACCTTTATTGGATCTCATTAGGAATGAACCACAGCGGCTAATCTTGGTGCCCTCGCTTCATTCACATACAGAGGGAAAGCAAAATGCAGTGCAGTACCAGTAATACTTCTGATTGGTTTGGATAAAAAATTTTGGAGTTATTAAATTGTTAATTCCTACCTGCCGAGATCATCGGAGAAGTTGATGCCTTCGCTCATCTTTCCCCCAACGACAGACAGCAGCAGAGCCCCCGTGATCGGGCCTGCTGTTTGCTTTGAGTGCTGGAGGTCAAATAAAACAGTTACTGTTGCAGATATGGGTTTCAGAGTACTGTAAATATTGCTCTCCTCTCCAAAACAAGAGAGATCAATCTCTATTCCCTAAGACCACAGACCATGAGACATAGGAGCAGAACTTGACCATTCAACCCATTGAGTATGCTCCATCATTCCATCATGGCTGATTTATTATCACTCTCAACCGCAATCTCCTGCACTCTCCCCATAACTTTTGACACCCCTACTGATCAAGAACTTATCAACCTCTGCTTTACATATACCCAATAACTTGGTCTCCACACCTACCCATGGCAATGAATTCCACAGATTCACTACTCTAAGGAAATTCCTCCTCATCTCTGTTTTAAAGGAACACCCTTGTATTCTGAGGCTGTGCCCTGGTCCTAGATTCATCCACTATATGAAACATGCTCTCCACATCCAGTCTATCTAGGCCTTTCAGACTTGCATCCTCAACACTTCTACAATGAAACAATGACACAAATGCTCAACGAGAACTTGGGTTTCTAAACAGACAAGATCTCCAGAGATTCTGTAAATTAATGTTTTAGATATATCAATTTTTATCTTATCAAAATTGGGAAGAGACAGAAATCAAAGGTTTTAAACTATAGTGAGGGGGGATGAATGAAGAGAACAAATAATGCTGAGAACCCTACACCAATAGAGCCAATGAGTGGTTTGGAGACCACTAGAGAGAGGATGGTGAATGCATTCCCTTTTCTCAGTTCCTTCATCTCTGCCACATATGTTCCCAGGATGAGGCTTTCCTTCCCAAAACATCAGAAATCTCCGTCTTCAAAGAACGGGGTTTCCCTCCCTCCACTATTGATGCTGCCCTCAGCAGTGTCCTCTCCATTTCCTGGGCACCCACATTCATGCTATCCTCCTGCTGCCTTGGAAGGGATAGAGTTCCTTTTGTCCTTACCTACCACCCCATGAGCCGCTGCATCCAGCACATCATTCTCTGCAACTTTCGCCATCTTCAATGGGACCCTACCACCAAATACATCTTCACCTTCTGCAGGGATTGTTCCCTCTACGATTTCCTTGTCCATTCATCCCTCCCCTTTAATCTCCCTCCTGGCACTTACCTCTGTGAGCAGAAGTAAGTGCCAGAAGTGCCTCTACCCATTCACCTCCATTCAGGGCCCCAGGTGAGGCAACACTTCACCCATAAACCTATTGGGGTCATCTACTATATCCGGTGCTCCTGATGCAGCCTCCTCAACATTGGTGAGGCCCGACATAGACTGGGGAACTGCTTTGCCAAGCACCTTCATTCCATCTGCAAAAAGCAGGATTTCCCAGTGCCAACCATTTTAATTCCAATCTTATTCCCATTCCGACACATCGGTCCATGGCCACTCTCAGACTGAAGGAGCAATTGCCCATATCCCGTTTAGGTAGTCTCCAACCTGACGACAGGAACATTGATTTCTTTAACTTCTGGTAACTTTTTCCCCATTCCCTCTTCCCCTTCTTCGATTTCTTACTTTGGACCCCCCTCTTAGCTCTCTCCTCACCTGCTATGACCTCCCCTGGTGCCCCCCCCACCACTTCCCTTTCTCCCATGGTCTACACTCCTCTCCTATCAGATTTCTTCTTCTCCAGCCTTTTACTTTTCCCCAGCTTCATACTTCATCGCCCCCTCTCCCACCCACTCCGCTTCACCTATCACCTTCTAGTTTGGGCTCCTTCCCCTCTCCCCACCTTCTTATTCTGCTTCTGCCCCCTTCCTTTCCAGTCCTGAGAAGGGTCACAGCCTGAAATGTCGACTGTTTTTCTTCTCCTTTGATGCTGCCTGACCTACTGTGTTCCTCTAGCATTCTGTGTGCGTTGCTATGGATTTCTAGCATCTGCAGAATCTCGTGTTTACATACCCTTTTCTGACTTAGCAAGTCACTGCCCTCCGGGTATCGTAATTAATTCAAGAATTTCAGATAGCTGACTATTTCAGAACTGGTCAGCTCTGATAAAGGTCAACAATCGTTAATTGTTTTCATTTCTGCCCAGATACTATCTGAGCTGCTGATTATTTTGAGAATTGTTTTATTTATTATTTCTAGCAATTGTTAACTCAGTTTCAACAGCTTTCTCCCCTCCTGTTTCCATTCATCACTTCCTGCAGACAGATCAATTGCAATTAACCAGCCTTCACCCAGCAGTGCCGACAGTTAAGTCATTCATTTGCTCTTCCCGCCTCTAAGCAAAACTATGCCTGCTTTTAACTTTTGTTGATTCCAACGAAAAGTCAGTAACATAAAATAGCAACTCTGCTTCTCTTTCCGCAGGAGCTATTTCCGCTTTTATTTAAGAACTGAGCTTTAGCTGGAAGGGTTTACAGTTACTATTGAATAAAAGCAGAAATAGCTCCTGCGGAAAGAGAAGCAGAGTTGCTATTTTATGTTACTGACTTTTCTAGCACTTTGACCCGTCTTATAATTGCCAGCAGCCTGTTTCTCCATGAATTAAATAATCTGCTCTGATTCACCAATCTCCTCACCTATTTACAGCACAGTGGATGCCAGTCATAAACAGGAGTCTAGATTATCGCCCCATTCTCCCTCTCTAATGCAGAGCACTGTGGTGGCATACCTATCAACGTTGACTCAACATAGTAGCCCACACTTCTCTCCTGCTATCTTGTCCTGTAAGCCAACAACACGGATCAACCCCCAGAGTATAAGTTGATGCTTTAACCAGGCCAGACTCAATCATATTCTGAAATGTTCAAGAGCTTTCACTCAAGAGTCAACATAATATGAGTCTCTCTGTGGGCAATTCTCTTTAATGCTCTACCAGACAAAAACAGAAAATCAAAGCCTGAAACATCAAATGCATAGCAGCATATGTTTGTACATACCTGGATACACCTGGAGTACTCAAAAAGCACATGCTCCACCATACTGGCCTTTTTGGGCTCCTGGAAAATCTGCATTATTAGGTAAATGAAAATATTATAGGCAACAGAAATCACAGCACCTTGATAATATATCCAACTATATAATGGCGACACAGAAAAATATCACGTGGCAACAAATTAATATTAAAGTTCAAAGTAAATTTTATTATCAAAGTTTGTATGTCACAAAATACTGCCCTGAGATTCATTTTCTTGCAGGCATTCACAGTGGACAAAGTACAGTAGACTAAATGAAAAACTACACACCAGCGCAACAAGTCCACAGCAGATACCATTTCATTGGCTCTTCATTCAACCCTGGAACTTCTGGACAGCAAAGATGCATACATCAGGATGCTCTTTATTGACTATAGCTCAGCATTCAATACCATCATCCATCCCTTCAAAACTCATGAATAAGCTTCATGACCTTGGCCTCAATATTTCCTTGTGCAATTGGATCTTCGAATTTTTTCTCTTGCAGACCCCAGTCAGTTCAGATTGGCAACAACATCTCCTCCATATTCTCCAACAGCACAGCTACACCACAAGGCTGTGTGCTTAGCTCCCTGCTCTACACGCTTTGCACTTATGACTGTGTGGCTAAGGACAGCTCCAATGCCATTTTCAAGTTTGCTGTTGTAGGTCAAATCAAAGGTGATGACGAATCAGCATATAGGAGGGAGATTGAAAACCTGGCTGAGTGGTGCCACTGCAACAACCTTTCACTCAATGTCAGCAAGACCAAGAAGCTGATCATTGACTTCAGGAGGAGTAAACCAGAGGTCCATGAGCCAGTCCTCATCAGAGGATCTGAGATGAAGAGGGTCAGCACTTTAAATTCCTCGGTGTTATCATTTCAGAGGACCTGTCCTGAGCCCAGCACGCAAGTGCAATTACAAAGAAAATACGGCAGTAAGTCTAATTCCTCAGGAGCTTGTGAAGATTCAGCAGAAAGCAGCTGATTGGGCAATCGAGGTCAGGTGACCAAGCAGTTTGATTGGGCAATTGAAAATTGAAAAGCTCAAATAAATAAAGAGGGGTAGCTCAAGCAGAGCGGCCAGTGAAGGAGCTGTTACGAATTGGAGGCTGAGGTGAGGAAGGCCTAATGAGTGGTGGGATTAGAGTCGAGTTGTGACTGGAAAATGGCAGAGGGAACATTAAGGAAAGAGCCAAGCTGTTGAAGGAAGTTTTTGGCGAGACTGGAAGTGAACTCGAGATGGAGGTCAGCGGGAAAGAGGAACGGAATGGAAAGAGGAAGAAAAGAAAGCAGAGGTACGGGATATCAAACTCTGAGGAGTCAGCGGATGATCAAAACAGGACAGCAAAACAATGGAAAGAAGATGAGATTAAAGCAATTATAAAACTAAGCGAAGATGGGGCGTCTTTTGGTGATTGGAACCCGATTCGTTTGATGAAGGTGCTCAACAAAATTATAGGCGAGATTAAAGGAGCAAAGATTTTACGAAATGGATCGCTATTAGTGATTTGTCAGGATAGTGCTCAGCAAGGTAAAGTGATAAGATTATGTAAAATAGATGGCAAAGAAGTACAATGCTCAATACCCAACAATAGAAAGTGGACTAGAGGAGTTATTTTGGGGATACCAACAAAAGTTACTATGGACGACATTAAACAGAACATAAAAGGAGCAAAAATTATAGAGGCCAAACGTTTGAAAGTTACAAGAAACTGGAAAAAGTGTGATAGTTTATCGGTAATGATTAACTTTGATGAAGAGAGATTGCTGACTAACGTTTACTGAGGGTATATGTGTTATGCGGTTAGAATATATATACCACCGCCTTTAAGATGCTATAAATGTCAGAAATTCAGGCACATTGCGGTGGTCTGCAGAGGAAAACAAAGATGTGGGAGATGCGCTGATAAACATAAATATGGAAAATATGAAGCAGGAGCTAGGCTGAAATGCTGCAATTGTGGCGAGGAACACAGCGCAGCTTATCGAGGGTGCATTTATAGCAAAAAGGCGGCTGAGATACAGTATGTAAAAGTCACTCAAGAAATCAGTTATGCAGAGGCAGTGAAAGAATTTGATGAAAAAATGGCTGTCAAGAAAACAAATACAGGGAATAATAAACTAGTGAATTGTGAGAATTGTAATATGAAAAATAAGGATACACTATTAATGAGTAGAAAGGATTTCGTGCTTTTTACGGTGGATGCAATTAATTGTTTAGCGCAAACAAGCGAAAAAACTGAGAAAATTAAAATTATCGTCAAGTCTGCAGAAAAGTATCTTGGTATTAAAGGGATTAGGTGGGAAGAAGTCAAAGAAACGCTGAATGGAGGATCCAACAGTTCACAGGCAGGGAAGATGGAATCTTAATAGCAGTATATTTAATCGCAAATGGTCAAGAATTTAAGAAATGTTTCAGAACTTAAGGAAAATCCTCAGATTGTATGGTTGAAGCCCAGGGTGAATGTGCAGAACTCCAACAACAAATAGAAGTACCCGACAAGAACAACGGTGAGTAGGAAAGAGATTGGAAAATGGAGGAAATTATTACAAGGATACAAAAGGAAAAGGAACTTGTTGCAAAGTGAATTATCTACATTCAGATTATAAAATGAAAACATGGAAGCAAATGAAGAAGAACTCCGAGGTCTCAGTAAACAACTGCAGGCTACGATCCAAGAAAAGGAAAACCTGAAAAAGCAGAGACTTGGAAAAACAGCAATTTTAAAAGTATAACGTGCGATAATTACTATTCTTTAACAAGATGATTTTAGTCTTACAAGTGATGTAGATGAAATCAATGTAATTGAGGTAATGCAACTACGCGAAAACATGTGAATAGCAGTTTGCGGCATTATCTAATGAGTGCATAAAGCATTCACGAGGAATTGCAACTACAGAGTGTTGCTAATAGAGAACAGCAGGCTGAACTAGATTCTCTAAAGTAGAGAACTCCAGGACATATTTAGTAGGAACACAAGCAGTCTAGCAGGTGGCGGTAATGCACTGAAAACTGGTTGCCAACCGCCATAAAACAAAAAAGAAGAAGAAGAGTGGCCAGTGAAGGAGCGGAGCTTTGATGCGAGAGATTTTGGCAGTTGGATTGTGCAATCAAGTCAATCAAGATTTGAATAGCTCAGACTCAGCAGAAAGCAGTTGATTGGGCAATCGAGGGCAGATGACCAAGCAGCTTGGTTGGACAATCAAAAATTGAAAAGCTCAAACAAATAAAAGAGGGGTAGCTCAAGCAGAGTGGCCAGTGAAGGAGTGGAGCTTCGAGGCTTTGGCGAGCAGAGGCTGAGGATAAGCTTGCTCCCAGTGAGGTAAGGCTGGGTAAGTTTCTTTAATTTAATTAACTTAGGAGTTGGTAATGGAGGCAGTAGATAGGGCAGTCCAGTGCTCTGATTGTAAGATATGGGAAGTCAGGGACAGCACAATTGTCTCTGATGACTACACCTGCAAAAGGTGATTCCAGCTGCAGCTCCTGTTAAACCGAGTTAGGGAGTTGGAGCTGGATGAACTTTGGATCATTTGGGAGGTAGAGGCAGTAATAGATTGGAGTTTCAGGGCGATAGTCACCCCTAAAAGTCAGGAGACAGGTAACTGGGTGACTGTCAGGAGAAGGACGGAGAATAGACAGAAAGAGCAGAGCACCCCTGTGGCCATTCCCATCAATAATAAGTATACTATTTTGGATACTGTTGGTGGGGAACCTATGAGGGACAAGTTGTAGTGGTTGTGTCTCTGGCACTGAGACTGGACCCTCAACTCAGAAAGGAAGGAGGGAAAAGAGGACAGCAGTAGTGATAGGGGATTTGATACTTAGGGGGACAGATAAGAGGTTCTGTAGGAGAGATTGAGAATCCTGGATGGTCTGTTGTCCCCCTGGTGCGAGGGTCCGTGATATCTTGGATCGCGTTCTCGGTATTCTCAGGAGAGAGGGTGAGCAGCCAGATGTCCTGGTCCACGTGGGGACCAATGACATAGATAGGAGTAGGGATGAGGTCCTGAAGAAGGAATATAGGGAGTTAGGAAAGAAGTTTAAAAAGCAGGATCTCAAGGGTGGTAATCTCGGGATTGCTGCCTGTGCCACAAGACAGAGAGGGTAAGAACAAGAAGTTATGGCAGATATGAATGCATGGCTGAAGAGTTGGTGCAGGGGGCAGGGCTTCAGATTTCTGGATCATTGGGATCTCTTCTGGGGAAGGTCTGCTCTGTACAAAAATGACAGGCTGCACCTGAACTGGAAAGGGACCAATATCCTGGCGGACAGGTTTGCTAGAGCTGTTGGGGAGGGTTTAAACTAGTTTGGCAGCGGGGTGGGAATCAGAATGTGAGTGCAGAGATTAGGGTAGAAGGACAAGGGCATGATGCTATGTGTTCTGACTTGGTGAGGAAGGACAGGCAGGGGACAAAACATAAATGTAGCCAGTTAGAGGGGTTGAAATGTGTCTATTTCAATGCAAGGAGTATTAGGAATAAAGGGGATGAACTTAGACCATGGATCAGTACGTAGAACTACGATGTTGTGGCCGTTACTGAAACTCGGCTGGAGGAAGGGCAGGATTGGCTGATGCAGGTACTGGGGTTTAGATGTTTTAAAAGGAATAGGATGGGAGGTAGAAAAGGCGGGTGAGTAGCATTACTGGTCAGGGATATTATCATGGCTATAGAAAGGGAGGATGCTGCAGAGGGTGTGTCCACTGAATCAGTGTGGGTGGAAGTCAGAAATAGGAAGGGATCAATCACAGTGCTGGGAATAGTCGGTAGGCCCCCAAATAGCCGTCGGGACACCGAGGAGCAGATAAGCAGGCAGATTTTAGAATGGTGTGGGAAATACGTGGTTGTAGTTATAGGTGATTTCAACTTTCCTCATTGACTGGCACCTCCTGATTGCAAGGGGGATAGACGGGGCTGAATTTCTCAGGTGCGTTCAAGAAGGATTCCTGACACAGTATGTGGACCGGCCAACGAGAGGAGAGGTCATACTGGATCTAGTTCTGGGTAATGAACCTGATCAAATGGCAGACCTCTTGGTGGGGGAGCATTTTGGTGAGAGTGTCCACAACTCCCTTAGCTTCAGCATAGCTATGGAAAAGGATTAAAACAGACAAAATGGGGAAGTGCTTAACTGGGGAAGGGCTAACTATGAAGGGATGAGGCAGGAACTAGCGAGAGTAAATTGGAAACAGATGTTCAAGGGTGAAAGCACAGAAGTAATGTGGAGGAAGTTCAGGGACCACTTGTGCTGGGTTCAGGATAGGTTTGTCCCACTGAGACAAGGAAAAAATGGTAGGAAAAGGGAACTGTGGCTGACGAAACACGTGAGGCAATTCGTCAAGAGGAAGAAGGAAGCATATGTTAGATATAAGAAGCAGGAGGAGCTCATGAGAAATATAGGGTAGCCAGGAAGGAGCTTAAGAAAGGACTTGGGAGAGCTTGAAGGGGGCATGTGAAGGCCTTGGCATGTAGGATTAAGGAGAACATGTGCCTGGAGGCGGAGGAGGTTGGGGAGGTCCTAAATGCTTTGCTTCAGTATTCACAAGTGAAAAGGACCTTGATCAGGGTGACAGACCTGTGTGCTGGACAACGTGGAGATTAAGGAAGAAGTTTTGGATCTTCTTAAAAACATCAAGACTGATAAGTCGTCCCCAGGGCCGGATGTGAAATACTCCAGGTTGCTGTGGGAAGTGAGAGAAGAGATCGCTGGAGCAGTAGCTATGATCTTTGGCTGCAGGGGAGGTGCTGGAGGATTGGAGAATGGCAAATGTAGCTCCCTCCTTTTAAAAAAGGTAATAGGGAGAATCCTAGGAACTACAGACCAGTGAGTCTTGCGTCAGTGGTCTGCAAACTATTAGAAAGGATTCTTAAGGATAGGATCTACGAGCATTTGGAGAAGTACAGTCTACTCAAGGATTGTCAACATGGGTTTGTGAAGGGAAGGTCATGCCTCATGAGCCTAATTGAGTTTTTTGAAGAGGTAACAAAAGAAATTGATGGTAGGGCGGTACATGTGGTCTACATGGATTTTAGCAAGGCATTTGACAAGGTCCCCCACAAGAAACTCATCCAGAAAGTAATGAGGCATGGGATCATTGGAACATTGGCTGTTTGGATAAAAAATTGGCTTACAGGAAGAAAGCAGAGGGTAGTAGTGGAAGGAAAGTATTCTGCCTGGAGGTCGGTGACTAGTAGAGTGTAGCAAGGATCTGTCCTGGGACCCCTGCTCTTTGTGATTTTATAAATGACCTGGATGAAGAGGCGGAAGAATGGGTGAGTAAGTTTGTGGATGACACAAAGATTGGAGGAGTTGTGGATGGAGCTGTAGGTTGTCGAAGGTTTCAAGAAGATATAGACAGGATGCAGAGTTGGGCAGAAAAGTGGCAAATGGAGTTCAATCCAGATAAGTGTGAGGTGATGCACTTTGGAAGGACAAACCAGAAGACTGAGTACAGGGTTAATGGTCAGTTACTTAAGAGTGTGGATGAATAGAGGGACCTTGGGGTTCAAATCCATACATCCCTCAAGGTCGCTGCATAAGTTGATAAGATAGTTAAGAAGGCCTATGGGATGCTAGGCTTCATTAGGGAGATTGAGTTCAAGAGTAGAGAGGTCATGTTGCAACTTATACAAATCTCTGGTGAGACCGCACTTAGAGTATTGTGTTCGGTTCTGGTCACCTCATTATAGGAAGGATGTGGAAGCTATGGAGAGGGTGCAGAGGAGATTTACCATGATGTTGCCTGGATTGGAAAACAAGTCTTATGAGGCAAGGTTAACAGAACTGGGACTTTTCTCTTTGGAGCATAGAAGGATGAGAGGGGACTTCATAGAGGTCTACAAGATTACGAGAGGCATAGATAGGGTGGGTAGCCAGTACATGTTTCCTAGGGCACGAACAGCAAACACCAGAGGGCATATGTACAAAGTTAGGGGAGACATCAGGGGTAAGTTTTTTTTACACAGAGGGTTGTGGGTGCCTGGAATGACTTGCCAGGGATAGTGGTGGAGGCTAAAATATTAGGGTTATTTAAGAGCCTCTTGGACAGGCACATGGGTGAAAGAAAGAGGATTACGGGGTAGTGAGGGTTTAGTACTTTTTTTAAAGGAATATATGGGTCAGCACAACATCAAGGGCTGAAGGGCCTGTACTGTGCTGTAGTATTCTAGTGTCTAATGATATCTAAAAATTTGACAAACTTCTATAGATGTGTGGTGCAGAGTATATAGACTGGCTGCACTACAGCCTGGAATGGAAACGCCAATGCCCTTGAAAAGAAAGTCTTACAAAAAGTAGTGGATACGGCCCAGAGCGTCATGGGTAAAGCCCTCCCCACTATTGAGCACATCTACATGAAACGTTCTAGCAGGAGAGCAGCATTCATCTTCAGGGACCACCACCACCAGGGCATGCTCTCTTCTCGCTACTGTCATCAGGAAAAAGGTACAGGAGCCTTACGACTAATACCACCAGTTTCAGGAACCGTTATTACCCCACAACCATTAGGTACTTGAACATAAAGCGATAATGTCACTTATCCCATCACTGATATGTTCCACAACCTAAGGACTCACTTTCAAGGATTCTTCATTTCGTTCTTGATATTTATTGCTTATTAATTTACTACTATTATTACTTTTAGTATTTGCAGTTTGTTGTCTTTTGCAGACTGACTGAATGCACAGTTGGTGTGGTCTTTCATTTTTCCTATTACGGTTATTATTTTATTATGGATTTATTGAGTATGCCCACAAGAAAGTGAATCTCAGGGTTGTTTATGATGACATATGCACTTTGATAATAAATTTACTTTGAATTGTGAAAAAAGACCGACAAATTGTGCAAATACAAAAGCACCAAGTAATAATAAATGAATGATATTGAGATGAGTTACTGAGTCCTTGAAAATGAGTCCAAAGGTTGTGTTCAATGATCAATTTTAAGTGTTGTCAAGAGTGACGATGTCTACTGGTTCAAGTGCCTAACAACTGAAGGGTAATAACTGTTCCTAAATATAGTAGGGGTCCTTGATGGTGGATGCTACTTCTTGTGGCAGTGCTCTTTGTAGGTGTGTGCAATGGTGAGCAGGGCTTTACCCATGATGTACTGGACTCCATTCACCACTTTTTGGAAGGCTTTTCCATTCTTGGGCATTGGTACTTCCGTACCAGGTCACGAAGCAACCAATCAGGATGCTCTCCACTGTGCATCTATAGACATTTGACAAAATTTTAGATGACATGCTGAACCTATGCAAACATTGAAGAAAGTAGAGGTGTTTCTTTATCACATTTCTTCCTTGTCCCAATGCATTGTATTGAAAATTAGGCAGAGCCTCTTGTGGTTGTCTGATTAATCACTTTGTGCATCTAGAAGTTAAGGAGAAAATGACACCACATCCTTTAATGAATGACAAAGGATCACAGACCAGTGGCACCGACTAAATTTAATTACTTTTATTGTCCTTCACTTTCCCCATGCCCCCAAAATATTTTCTTCTTTGAATATTAAAAGAAAATTATTTTTACAAATATCGTATGATTTTGCATCCAGCACCTTACCATGTCAGACAATCCAAACCCAAAACATCTGCTAAAGATATAAAAAGTGTTCGCATCACTTCTTTTCCCAAACACCTTAAATGCAAGCCTTCAGATTATTGATCCTTCAGCCACTGGAATGCTCACTCCTCATTTACTCTAGGCATTCACGATGTTAAACGTTAAAGCAGGGGTAAAGCACTAAATCCTTAAACCTCAAACACGAGGAACTCTGCAGATGCTGGAAATTCAAGCAACACACACAAAATGCTGGTGGAACGCAGCAGGCCAGGCAGCATCTATTGGAAGAGGTACAGTCGACGTTTCAGGATGAAGGGTCTCGGCCCAAAACGTCAACTTACCTCCTCCAATAGATGCTGCCTGACCTGCTGCGTTCCACCAGCATTTTGTGTGAAATCCTTAAACCTACTGTCTCCTGAAGAAATCGTAAGTGATTTCATACCTTGTCCTCTAGCCCACCTGATTTCCTTTGTGTATAAAATCTCAGCTTTGAATTTAAGCCACTAAGGGGGCTGTGGAATCTCAAAATGTATACAATTACAAAGATCTACAACTCTGCATAAATAATGTTTTTCTTCATCTCAATGCCTTATCCTGAGATTACAAACTGGGGGTAACAGTCTCCAGACATCTACCCTAGCAATCAACAAGATCTTTCATTCTTCCAGCATAGTGAGATCAGAACAGAGGAAAAGTCATTTTTATTATTGGGGTCAAAGAGTCACAAACTACAAATCAAATTACCTTCTTTTTGGCTTCTAGTTGCACCAACAGACCAGTCTTTTCCCAGTGTTTGTACACAAGATTTTCATACTCGTATGATGGAAAGAAGCATACAATACCACCTGGGACCACCTTACATAAATTGACCAGCACCCGACCACATTCATCCAGCTAGAAAGGAAAAAGATGATGTTAAAATAATGCAGAATATGAGACTTCCTTACTGCTCAGGCTTAGACAGGACTGGAAGATGCTGCAAGCATTACAAATTTTGTCTCACAGAACCAGCTGACCCACACGGACGAGGAATGACGTGCAGACAAGACTTCCACTGTGACTAGAAACCTTCAGAAATATTGCAGGCAATATCTCAGGGAGGCACAAATCAACGAAGACATTAGTCCTGTTATCCACTCAGAGTTCTGATCAACAGTCTGCATCTCCAGGATAGTCTTTACATTACAGCTGTACAATAATTGTTATAGTGGAGTACCTGAATACATTGATCACTATCCCCCAGAATTCTATTGGGAATTTTACACAAGGCCAGATTGATATTGCTATTAATACAAGAAATTCTGCTGATGCACACAAAATGCCAGAGGAAACTCAGCAGGTCAGGCAGTATCTATGGAGGGATATAAACAGTCAAGATTTCTGGCCAAGACCCTTCATTTCCAGACTGTAATACAATTGATGACGTTCACCCTCCAAATAAATTAAAGCCATTACAATACTGTACACTGTTTTCAAATCGACTACTACAAAATGACAAGAGTTTTGGTAAATGGGATCAGTACACATCGGTACAGGGTGGTCAAACATTGGGGCTATTTCAATATTGCATGAAGAGTTTTTCCATTTCCCAGTTGGTCCCAATACAACGCTTTGAAAAAAGTTTTCAGCTCCACAACTATTTTCACCTTTTACTGCCTCGTTTTCTAAATATAAAATATATTGAAGAAAGATTTTTTGAACTAATGTATACATCATTGTGCATCATGTCAAATCAAAAGAAAAATTCCAAAACATGCGAACAATTTACTAAAAATTATAAACTAAAATTTAGAGGTTGATAAAGTATTCATCCTCTTTGTAATTACTATGTTAACTTTCCTCAGGTGCAATACTGTGTATTACCTTAAGAACCCACTCAATTTGTTGATGTAGAAAAGGAGGATCACCCGTTTTCAATGAATTCATGAGAATAAATACCTGCTCTCTCTGTAAAGTCCAACAGTATGGTAGATTTTCAACAGACCAAACCAAAATGAAGACAAAAGAGCATTCAAGACAAGTCAGGGAAGTGATAATGGAGAAGCACAAATCTCAGAAAGGGTACAAGATCATCTCAAAGGCACTGAACATGCCCTGAACATACTAGTGTAGTCCATCAAGAAAAACTGGAAAAAATATGAAACCACAATCACACTGCCTAGGTCAGGGTGTCCCTCTAAATTTAGTCACCGGAGAATAATGGCATGTGTAAGAGAGGGTACTGTGACACCAACAGTCATTCTGAGTGAGCTGCAGAAGTCAGTGACTGCAACTGGAGATGAACTTCATGGCTCCATAATCTCTAAGGCCTTGCATAAAAGGGTATTTTTGAAATAGTGGCAAGAAAGAAGCCCTGGCTAAAAAAAAAAGCATATCCTTGCCCGTAAAGACTTTGCAAGGCATCACCTAGAAGATACTATAAAGATGTAGAAGAAGGTCTTGTGGTTGGATGAGACTAAAGTGGAACTTCTTGGCCTCAACACTTACGTAGTTCGTGCGGTGTAAATCTAATACTGTGTATCAGCCAGATAACACCATTCCGGTAGCATCATGCTATGAGAAGATTTTCAGCACCAAGGACTGGAAACCTGGTCAGGATTGATGGGAAGATGAACGCTGCTAAATACAGAGATCCTGAATAAAAATCTGTTAGCCTACGGGTGAGAAGTTAGTCTTTTAGCATGACCACGACCCAAAGCAGGCCGCCAGAGCAACCATGCAGAGGCTTCAAATGAAGAACAATTGATGTCCCTGAGTGACAAACAAGCGAGAATCTGCAGATGCTGGAAATCTGAGCAACACACACAGAACACTGGAGGAACTCAGCAGGCCAGGCAGCATCTATGGAAAAATATGTCCTCGAGTGGCCCAGTCAGAGTCCTGACCTTAACCTGATAAAACATCTCAGGCAAGACCTTAAGATTGCTGTCCACCGCCACTCCCCAACTAACCTGGCAGAGCTTGAGCAACTCTGCAAACAATGGGCAAATCCTGCTCCATCATGTTGTGCAAAGCTAATAGAGACTTATCCAAATAGCTGCAAGAGGTGGTTCAGCTAAGTACTGAACAACGGGTGATGAATACTTTTGAACTGCTGACATTTCAGGTTTTCAATTTTTAGTTTTTCATGCTTTATAATTTTCTGGTCTCTACTGTGAAACATTTGAATGGCATGGTAGCATAGTGGTTACCACACGCTTTACTGTACAGTGACCCAAGTTCAATTCCTGCCACTGTCTGTAAGGAGTTTATACGTTCTTCTCGTGACTGCACGGGTTTCCTCTGGGTGCTGGGCAGTGCTGCTTGAAGGGCTGGAATATCTCAATAAATAATAATAATAATAAAAGTAAATAAAGGAGCATGTGATTCACAAATAAAACAAAAATCTCAGTTAAATTGATCAAAATCCCTGGTTGTAATTCTCATTTATGTGAAGAAAGGGTTGGGGGTTGAACACTTTTACTGAAGTCTATTAACAGTAACAGTTTATACTGTGTTTAACGCTGCCCCCCCCCCCCCATTATCCCAGTTTATATGCATTTATTTATTGATTGGGATACAGTGCGGAATAGGCCCTTCCTGCCCTTTTAGCAGCAATCTCCTGATTTAACCCTAGCCTAATCACGGGACAATTTACAATGATCGATTAACCTACTAATGGGTAGGAATTTGGACTGTAGGAGGAAACCAGAGCACCCAGTTTCACAGGGAGAATGTATACAGACAACAGTGGGATTTGAACCCAGACTGCCAGTACTGTAAACCATTGTGCTAACAACTACGCAGCTGTACCACACAATCTGTATAACTTGGAGTAAAAACCTATTAGCAGGAATAATTCCTTCAATAACACACATGTTCCATTACTTCCTTCTGATTCCTTGACAAATGCATTTTTCAAACCCCAGAATATTTGTCAACATAATCTCTGAGCCAACTTTAACCATACAAAAACATTTAGAAACATTTTTAAGTTATTAACTAAGGCAGGTAGCTGTGGTTTAGGCAGAAACATTGTTGTCGAATCAGATTTGGGCAGGAAACAACTGGGATAATACAGAATTTAATGTACTCACCAGTTGTGGCTTGTCCCTCTTCTGAAAGGTGAATTCAAGCTGTTGTCCTGATGGACCACTACAGAGGATGATGGGCAAAATATTTTCCGGTGGAATTACATGACCTTAGAGATTTCAAGGAAGAACAATCAAATAATTAGAACATTTCAAAATAAACATTACACAAAGCAAACAAAATTATGAAAATAGAACTGTGCCATCTTGTTGTATGGAAGCCTTCTGTTGGAAATTTTACAAGATTTAGCAGTTCTTGAATGGTTGACCAGGTTCCTCATTTGTAGGAAAGTGGGCCCTACTTCTCAGCAACATCAGCAGTGGTCACATAATGAAGATGCCCATTTAGATGTCCAAAATAATGTTGGTACAAAGGATTAGAGATTCTTCAGAACTACTACAGCCCAACCAACTATGGTATTAGATTCTGAGTATATACCATCTGACCAGTAGGTTACGAATGAGAAAACTGCAGATGGCATCATCCTCCAGATAGCAAGTTAAAATCAGTAAAGTAAGGAGAAAAGGAAGTTCTCTCCAGGTTTAGAAAAAAAACCTCCAAACCATGAAGCAGAAACTCAAGAGGCCCTGAGTGAATAATCTATCCAAGTACCAGAGCAAGATGTTCCTGCTATAACACTAATTAACCTCTTGGATACTGAAGAGACAGAATATGCCTCAGTCTGTTCAAATATCTATGAGACAACTAAGATGAAAAGAAATATGTAGAGAAAACATTGATGTCAGTGATAAACTCTTTCATTTGCATCTCAATGTGCACACACCATAGTTTTAACACATGCAAAACAAGAGTCATTCATTGCTTAATCGGAGGCTGCAGCACTGATTTCTGCATCTCTGGATATCTCACGATATCAGGCTGCAGGAACAATTAGCAACAAGTAGCTTAAACAATGGAGGAATGATTTTAATGTATTTTAATATTACTGTTGCAATTGAGTAGCACTGCAAAGATCATTAAAACTAAATATAGGCTGCACAGTTGAAGACCTTGGTTAAATGGTAAATTGGTTTATTAAAGATTAGCTTTATTTGTTACAAGATACGGCAAAATGTGTCATTTGCATCAAGACCAACATCATCTGAGGATGTGCTGTGGGTAGACAATTGTCAGCATGTTTCTGGAAACAACATAGCTGTCCACAACTCAATAACCCTAACCCGTACATCTGGGAGAAAGCCTGCAGAGTCACGGGGAGAACTTACAGACTCCTTAAAGACAGTGGCAAGATTTGATCACCAAATTTCTGATCACTGGCCCTATAAAGGGTTATGTGAACTGCTATGTTAATGTCACATGTACTGAAGGACAGTGAAAAACTTGTCTTGCATTACTGTTCATACAGTTCACTTCATTACAGCAGTGCACTGAGGTAGTTTAAAGCACAACAATAACAGAATCCAAGTGTAAGCATTACAGAGAAGTGCAGTACAGGTAGACAAGGTCACAATGAGCTAGATTGTGAGATGAAGAGTGCAATTTAACATATTAGGGAACTGTTCCTTAGCTGTCCTTGAGCCTGATGGTATGTACTTTTAGGTTTTCGAATCTGCTGCTCGCTGGGAGGAGGGAGAAAAGTAAAAGACCAAGGTGAGTGGAGTCTCTGATTATGCTGACTGCTTTACTGAGGCAGTGAGAAGTGTAGACTCTCTATGAAAGAGAAGATGGCTCCTGTCATTGCTGAGAATGCATCCACAACTCTTTGCTGTTTCTTGCAGCCAAATTTCTTTTGCCTTCTGAGGAAGTAAATGCGCTGGTGAGCTTTCTTGGTTGTGGCATCTATGTGGATGAACCAGGACAGGTTGTTGATCCAGGTTCAGAATGAGATTTATTTAGATAGACAGATAGATAGATACCTTATTGATCCCAAAGAAAATTATAGTGTCACAGTAGCATTACAAGTACACAAATATACAAAGATTAGAAGAGAAGCAAGGAAGAATAACAAATAAGTTACCACAAACAGTCTAACAGGAGGGGGTCATCACTTCCCCAGCTATAGGTTGACTCATTATACAGCCTAAAGGCTGAGGGCAACAACGACCTCATATAGTGCTCTTTGGAGCAGCGCAGTTGTCTTAGTATCACATGTACATGGAGACATACAGTGAAATGTGACGTTTGCAATAACACACCTTCTGATATGCTGAGGGCCTCCTCCAACTGTCGCCACGCATTCCAATGCCAACATAGCATGCCCACAATGCTCAGCAGAATAACACAGAACACAAGCAACAAAACATCAGCAGAAACAAGTCCCCTTCCTTCCTCCACCCTCCCTTCCATCCACACACATACAACTCCTGGACAGGCCTCCAATTTCCAGATCCAGGTTTCAACCATTGGGCTTTGACTTCCTAATTACCAATCGACTTTCAGGCTCTGATCTTTGGTATCAACCCCTAGACTAGCTGAATGCAGAAACCAGAACTCCGGGCTTGAACTCTGGGAACACTGACTGACGGGCCCTAGTGATCTGCTTGTAATGGGCACCCAGTCCTGGGACAGACCAAGATCTATGGATTCATCCACCGTTTCTGGCTTGGGAACACCCAGATCAACCTCCTTGATACCAGATTTGTCGTGCAGTAGTCATTAATGCACGACACATTGATCTCCCTAGGTTACCAGAACGATGGTGATCTTCTTAAAGAAGATAGGAGTCCTCAACACACCTACTGATGAAGGTGGCATGCACATCTAGACCTGCTGCTCAGTCTTTCAAACAGACCAGTCTACCAACTCAAACAGTTGTACAGAATCTCATCTATCTCTTTATACCAGAACTAGACAACTTTTTGTACCAGATCCTCTAGTTTCAGCTTCTGTTTGTTCTGGTGGTGTGACTTACCAAAGTATGGTGGTGGGAGAGGGGTGTTTTATAGGCATCTTTGATAGTTATGATCAAGGGTGTTTGACTATGGTGGGACAGGAGACCTGCTGGTAGCATTTTGGTGACACACTCTAGAAGTTGGTGTGGTTTAAGTCATTGGCTATGATGACGAAGGCCTCAGGATAACCCACTTCAAGGCTGTTGATCGTGGACTACAGTTTAATTGCAGGCTTGGGGCGAGTGGCCAGGGGCAAGTGACTTCAACAATCCCAGAATCAAGTCCACTCCAGTTTTGGGGTTCTAAGTTGGTTGATGAAGCCATTGTGGTGATGCACTTCTTTCACTACTTATGCAGGCCTTCAGTGTCCTCCTAATGCATAATCTTCAGGTTCTCGGTTACATCCCTCAGGCTCCTTTTCCACCGAGCAGTTATGGCTCCGAGATTCCCTGGAGTTTCTGGGATGTGGCGCTTCAGGGCAGCATTGAGCACATCCTTGAATCCTTTTCTCTGTCCACCTGGTAACCTTACCTCACAACATGATTCAGAAGAGTGTGTTTCAAGAGTCTGATGCCCAGATCAGTCACCACTGCACTGCTCAGAGAGAATGATGCATATGGTTAGGGAACAGAGTTGGTCTTTTCATGTAATTAGACCTTGTCATTTTGGGTGATTTTTTTTTTTAGTATTAGATTGCTGGACTAGAAAATGGTTTAACAGAATGTGAAAGGACAAACCATAGACACGGTACAAAGGTAAAGAATGGACACTGGGCCAGTAGAGCACAAATCTAGATGAACAAAGAGAACGCTTTTTTGTAAATGCAACTGTTACTCTGGATGGAATATTAAGAGCATCAAGAATGAATCGGGCTGGGAGACGGGCTTAAAATTTTCCTCCTGAATGGCACATTGTGGATGGCAGAGGCTGTTATTCATTAGCAGTGTCATATTCCTTTGTGTAAAATTATTGCTTAGTGAAATCAGTGACTCATATCTGAAGTAAAGGTGTAAAAGATCCACCTTCCTCTCCCTCTCTGTGTTCAGAAAAAGGGCATCAAGTCAGTTACTATGATATTATTAAGGCACGAGCAGGACTCAGCCTGGACTCACCACAGGAAAATTCCACCAGCCTGTCTGCAGAGACACCCGAAGTGAATAGGAGCTGGTCTTTGAATTCTGCCACCTGGCGAAAGGATTGGAAATACCATGGAGATTATCAGAGTGTAACAGGTTTCTTCATTTCCCTGTACTGCAATTACTGCCTATTGGACCTCACTCTAATGACAATGGTGTGCAACTGCTCAAATCCCTCATTTGTTTCCTCATACCTTTGCTTCCTCAAAAATGATGCCTTCTGATTTTATCTCCTCTTCTTTCCTACTCTTACTAGCCCAAATGATATTCAACATCATGGCTTTGACCCTTTTCAAGAGATCAATAATGGAAACAGAACAATTTATTCTTAAATCATAAAGTATCTTCACACCTTTCCAGTTAAGTACTGAAATTCTCAAATGGAGTCAATTAATGCCATTATTGCTATATTTCCTTTTGTCTATTCTTAGTATAAATTAGATGTAAATGTTTTATTTAGAGTACAGTAACTGTTCGCTTAAATTAACATTCTTAAATATACTTCTTTTAATTGTATGCAGTGCATGACCTATTATTTCTTGCTGGGGCCAGTAAATCACACAGCATTCACACAAACCAGGGTTTGGGTGGGTGAGACATCTCTCAGAGATGGCAGGACCAAAGCTGTATACACCCAAGACGGATGAAGCTGGAGAAAGGTGGGTTTATCGCCGCGGAATCTAGTGGCTGTTGGCGAGGGGCTAGCGAGCCAGTTTTCCAGAGATGCCCAGTAAAAGGGGGTTTCATATTCATAACAGGATGGGCGAATTATTGCACAAATAGGCCAACAGAAATGATAAATAATTTCTCAGTTACCTGTCTACAGACACTTAGCCTTGCAAGTATTTCCAGTACTTTGCTTTATTTCAGGTTTCCAAAGTAAACATAAAAAAATAAGCATTCTTAAATATTGGAATTAAAAGTGTTCAATCTAATAGAAAAGCAACTGCAAGATGACTATGAGTGGGAACCGAATATTCCAAAGATTACATATTTCAGCAAGGTTAGTGGAATGGACGTTGACTTCCATCAGATGTGATCAGCTTGTGTGAAGATAAGAGACAAACAAGGGCAGAACACATGGTGTAGTAATCTACAGAATTTCCAAAGTATTGTTGAAATTTATTGAATTGAGGATGTAATTAGAAGGGTGGACAAAGCACAGTAGATTTAGATTTGAATTGTCGAAAGGCTTCCATTATATGCCCTTTCAAAGGTTACCGCAGGCGATAAAAGTTTCACGGAAGTGAGGGTAATATGGACAGCTGATTGATATACAGCCAGAAAACAGAACAGGAATAAATAAATCATTTTCAATTTAGTGAGTTATAATAATGAGAGGTCTCAGAATCAACCATTTACAATCTATCTGAATAAATTAGATGAAGTGACTACTGCAATGTACTTGATTTTTCTGACACAGGAAACTGACTAGGATTGCATAATTCTTTTGGTAGGAAAAACGGAAGAACAGAATATCACAAAGATAGAGTGAGACAATTAAATGATTTGCCATTGAGGTTCGTGTAAGAAACAGAAAGTTAACATGGTACAGCAATTAAGGGAAGTACTGCAATGTTAGTCTTTATTTCGAAAGGAGGTACGTAGTGAGAAGTTCTGCCTAATCTGAGGTAATATGCAAACAACAGGAATTCTGCAGCTGCTGGAAATTCAAGCAACATACATCAAAGTTGCTGGTGAACGCAGCAGGCCAAGCAGCATCTATAGGAAGAGGCGCAGTCGACGTTTCAGGCCGAGACCCTTCGTCAGTAATATGTGTAGTTTTGGTTTCTTTATTTAAAACCCAGCACAAAGCCCTGGAGCATCCCACCTTAAGGATTTCCAACTAAAAGTGACATTTATTGTTACCATTTTCTGCCCATTAACCAGCCTTCCATAAATGCTAATATTAAAGGCTGAGCAGCAAAGGTTCATCAACATGATTTGTTTAATGTGGGGATGGTCCCACTGGGAAAGAGAGAAGACTGGGCCGACAATTAAAATACATAGATTCTCTGAGGAGGCTTAACAGGGTAAGTGAGAAATGGACACCTTCCCCGATGGAGTCGTTTTTAAAGACAGAGGAGGAATTACTTGTCTGAGGTTGAGAATTTTCAGAATTTTATATCCCAAGAAAACAATGTTTGAACATTTAGATCGAAATAGAATTTTGGAAGTGGGGTGGGTTCTGAAATTGACATTTATAGAGAAAAGAGGAGGGGAGTTAAGGCCAAACAGCGACCACAATACTGAATGGTAAAAAAAGGTCAAAATGCTGAATGGCCTTTTCCCTTTCCTAATCCTTACATCTTAGAACAACTTCCTGCATAACTCATTGTACTTTGGAAAAGAAGTTGCAAAATCCTTAGTTTCCTGCTACGTATCTAAAAAAAATAAGGATTTTATCATTGAAGTGAACTATATTAATGCTAATGACCAATTACCGATCTGAAATCTCTAGAGAAAGAAATGAAAACAAAGTGACATCAACCAGATTTGCTGACATTTATATGTCGGCAGTGATGAAGAACAAAATGTCAGGAAGGTAATGGGTCACAGCTGGAACTGGAAAACTTGGTGAATTGCAGGGGTGAGGTTACAGTGGAGTTTGAGAAAAATGAAGGTTATTTAATACCTTGATGGTACAGGAAACTCATTTTGGTTAGTTGGGATCGGCATAATTGGCCACTTGTAGTAGTTGTGGTACAATACTGGAGAGTTAGTTCACAAGAATGTGGCAAGAATTACGGGTAGGTGACATAATGTAAATGCTGTTTTCTTTGAAGGAGTGGAGAACATCGGGCTCATTATAATGGCTCCCTAAAATGGTTCAGCCCGAAGTTGTACAATATCAGGGGCTGAGAATGATGGTTTCAGTGCTCCCAGAGATGAAATCTCAATGCATCTATGGATCGATGCCCCATACAGATTCAGGAGACACTGATGCTGCTCAGATGGTAAGAGTGCACCATATAATGCAAGACCCATAGAACCCGAACAAAACTGTGTGTATAGTTTTGTATAGGGGGATCACATTGAAACCTACCAAATACTGAAAAGCCTAGATGGAGAGGATAGAAGCAGAGGCCACAGCTTCAGAATAGAAGGACCCCACTTCAGAACAGAGATGAGGAGGAATTTCTTTAGCCCAGAGGGTGGTGAATCTGTGGAATTAATTGCCACTGGCAGCTATGGAGGCCAAGTTATTAGGTATATTTAAATAGGTTCTTGATTCATAAGGACATCAATGGTTTTGGGGAAAGGTAGGAGAATGGGGTTGAGAGGAAAAATAAATGAGCCATGATTGAATGGCAAGGCAGACTTAATGGACTGAATGGCTTAATTCTGTTCTTATGTCTTATGCTCTTACAGAACAGAGAATAGTGCCCAGCACAAACCCAAAACAAGACAATTATCTAAGATATTTGCATGTCAATGACAAGATATATTTTGTTTGGAGGGGTAGTGGCTGGTGGGAAAAGAAGATGCAACTTGGATATAAAGCCTATGTTACTGTCGCTATTTCTCCCTTTTCTGAAGGCATTCAGAGAAGCATTTGAACATATCTATAATCAACCAGAAGGGCATTATAGTCAAAACTGGTGATGGACTAACATGTTACCACACATGCACACAGCATTGCATATCAGACATACAGAATTCCTGGATATTGATAGGGAGCTAGAATGTAGAATGATTTTCTCCTCACTGGATGGATCTGCTAAGAATATCTACACAGCAAAGGAGCGAAATGGTTTGGCTCAGTTCTCCCCAATGGAATTAAGTGAAAACTGAAAACCAAATTGGGGAGCTGGTAAAATCTCCCTGAACCAAAACACCACCCATGTGGCATCAGGAAGATTTACCGGTTGCATTGTGCCTCCAGCGATGACCACTGCTCGACTCTCCTTCACTATCTCAGCAAAGTGGACGGCTGGGTTCAGCAGCAGGAACTTCAGGCTGCTCTGAGACACTGTACCTAGGGGATAGACAGAACAAGCATAAGATTGAATCAAACCAGGATACAGTGTTCAAGCAACACACATCAAAGTTGCTGGTGAAAGCAGCAGGCCAGACAGCATCTCTAGGAAGAGGTATATAGTGTTGCTTGACCACATCTATCATTTGGTTTGGTTTCAGAGTCCATAACTAAGGCATTGGGTTTAGATGCTGATAGGTAGCAGAAACAAGCTAATACTTTACTCCCCACTGTTGAGAGCCCTGGGTGGTGGAAAATAGGGAGACTGATAGATGGGAATCAGGGGATGTCACAGTGAAGGCCAAAGTCAACCAAATGATCGAACTAAATTTAATCAGAACTGTGATCACGTATTCCCTATAACATAATGGGTTACTCTGAAGCGCAATAACAGATTGTTGTAAGGAGAATAGTGAGGGTTAATAACTGGTAAATAGGGATGTGGATTGTGCTTATGTGGTAACAGAGAACTACAGATAAAGCCTAAAAATGGAGACACGGAATGCAACAGCGACTATATCCAGGTTTCAGAAACTTCACTTATTGTGTTATAGCAACCAACTGTTGCAATAGAAAATTATATTTATTAGAGACACAGTGTGGAACAGGGTCTTCTGGTCCAGTGAGCCATGCCGCCCAACAACCCACCTATTGAACACTAGTCTAATCGCAGGACAATTTATAATGACCAATTAACCTACTAACCAGTACAACTTTGGATTGTGGGTGAAAGCCAGAACATCACCCAGAGGAAACCCATATGGTCACGAGGAGAAAGTACAAACTTTTTACAGACAGTGCCAGAATTGAATACTGACATTGCGAACTGTAATAGCATTGCACTGAATGCTACGCTACCATGGCGTAGACCTACGGGTAATCACTTTATCTTGTAATCAGGACCTACTCAGCTACTTAATTTCTGTAGCCACCATCCTCTTATCAAAATGTAGCTTTAGTGGTAATCTTGTCAACTGAGAATGTAACTGCTGTCCCAAATTCACGCTCAGCTAGATCAGCTTTGACTGGTCTCCTGGTGTGCATCAATTTTTAAATAAATAGCCTGTTATTTTGAACACCAGTTCCGTGTGATCTTTAAGTTTGTGCTTGTACAGAACATGTGACAACATCTTACAAAAAGCAACTGTGAAATAAATAATACGCAGCCGGTCCTCAGGATTTGGCAGGGTTCTGTTCCTGAGAACTATTTGTAACCCAAGCTCTTCCTAAGTCAGAAATGAAGAAAAGCAGTGCGTGGGAAAGGATCTCAGAAACCGCTGCAATAGGAGTGCAAGTGGGTATGCGAACAGCAGCAGCCAACTGGCCTTAGTGTGTGAAAATCTGCTCAGTGCTCGCAGCTCTGCATAGTTCCACCCAACTCCTGATTGTTCCAATGAGGAGAGAAGACATGCAGAAATGCCCCCTTCTCACCTGGCAGAAGGTGCTTGCAGCAGCTGGCAAACCCATCCCTATTCATCCTGCCAGTCTCCCAAATGTTCATTCGTATGTACAATATTCTTTAAGTTGGGCATTCGTTTCCCAAGGAGGATCGGCATTGAACTAGTTCTGATCCACTTGCTCAAGGCAGAATTGCTAATCCGACTAGAGCTGCCTGCCACCCCTGCACCTCTCCTCAGTTATTTCAGACATTCCCACAAATGAGCAGATCTAAATCCCATTCCATAATGGGCCTACAATTCCCTCAATCGCGGGACATCGAATCTAATTCCATCACTTTCTCATTCAGAAGGGAGAAGTGCAATCCATTTGAACCACAGATGGTAGTGGATGGAATCCTCAGTTCATGGATTTGACTCTTAGATAGTGCACAAGGTGGAACACTACCATTATTTACAGGGCTGCCCTTAGACTTGAGAAAGTGCTCCTTTGCAAATGTGATTGTGTTGGCCTTTGCCAGAATATATAAACCAGAAACATGAATGAGGTGGGACCCAGTGTGGCAGAAGACCAGCCACAGTGCAACCATTCAGCTTCAGCGGACCAGTCCCTTCAAAAAAGAGTGACGGAGAGAGCAAGAGAGTGATTGAGTGAGAGAGTGAAATTGTTGTCAGCATGTATGAACTGTAGTTATCAACTTCTGCACTAACCCCAAATGAACAAGACAACAATCTGTCTTAAGGATTGGTCAGTTGTGAAAACTGACCATGTCATCAGGGATAATCAGGTAAGACCTCAAAACAGTGGCATCCAGTAGAGCTGCTGCCTCAACTCCAGCAACTCATGTTCAATACCAACCTCTGGTGTTGCCTGTGTGGAGTCTGCAGGCTCTCCCTATTACTGTGTGGGATTTCTCGGAGTGCTTCAGTCCAAGGATGTGCGGATTAGTAGGCTAATTCACTGTAAACTGCCTGCAGTTTGCAGGAGGTAGAATCTAGATGTGGGGGTGTTGATGGGAAAGTGGAGAGAATAGTTGCAGGGAAAATGAGCAGAATGGGATTGTGCTGTAAACTGGCAGAACCTTGATTAGCTGAAATGGTCTCTTGTAAAAAAAAATGGACAGATAGTTTGCATAGATTGAAGGAAGATGGAAACGATGGAAGGATTGGGCAAGAAGAAGATGGGAATGGCGGTAAGTCCCTGAGAGCTACAAACTGAGAAGAGATAGTCAGAGGCAGAGCAAGGAGTGAAAATGATCACCAAACAGCAAACGCTAAATAAACTAAATTAATAAAGGATGGAATTTGCACTTGGTTCCAACACTGATTCCCACCTTGTTTCTGAATGACCACTCGCCCATCCTTGTTGGTGCTGGTAAGGGCAAAGAGAAACCCCTCAATGTGCATCATTGGTGATGCCATGAGAGGCTGCTCCTTCTCCAGGGTCTCCTCCTGCTCATGGAGTTTAACTGAAAAATAAATAAAACGCAAAAACTGGTTATAAAAACACAAATAGAGCATTTGGCAAAAATTAGACTGATAAGAATTCTAGAACTTTCTCAAAACAACTCGCAAATCAATATTTGTATCTTACTCCTTTTACCATTGTCTTTTCATTCTCACTTGCTTTGATCATATGGTGGGTGACCTGACTGGTGAACATTTCTACACGCTATATCATTATTTACTGATAGATACACTTAAGTGGCTTTGCGAGTCTGAATAAAGGGTAACAAATTGTCTGATCTTGGAAGACGATGTTTGCTCTCCCTCAAGTTACACATTGTCCAGGGCTACTGTTATTAATCTGGGGTTATTATTATTAAACTTGCGTTCACAGTACAAACTTAGCTGCACTAATATTAACAACGTTCCAAGTGTTTCATAGAAGCATAATCAACCAAAGATGAAAAGTTTGGTTGGGAGGATAGACTTCTATCAAGGAGTAAATTCCTTATCAAGCCTGGACTATTAGAAGACATGTTCACCAGTGACTGAGCAAGGTAATAGAGATGTACAGACAATTACAGGAACAAACCACTGAAAAAGTCAGAGAAACCAGAAATGACAAAGGTTTTCATTCTTAATAAAAATTAATTCTATACATTGGGTGTTTTGTTGGCCATGATGAAGAGTTTTGGCCTGAAACATCTATTATTTATTTCCTCTCCATAGATGCTGCCTGATTGACTGAGATCCGAAAGCATTTTGTGTATGTTGCTCTGGATTTCCTGCATCTGCAGAATCTCTTGTGTTTATGTTGATTGCATTATGGCTGAATGAGACAATGCAATGAGATGACCATCCTATATTCCCCTCCTGTTCTTTTAGCATGATGATCCTTCCCTCCAGGATCTTTTAGAATTCACTTCTTTCTGTTTTGTACATTCTATTCAATACTTACAAAGTGAACTCCTACACAGGATAACCACTTGGAAGAATATCTCCAGTATTTAAGCCGTACCTGGAGCTCCCAATAACCTGTCACTTCATTTCTGTCTTATTCCACTCAGTTACTTAGTTTTCTTAACATTATTTAGAACTTAGCTTTCACAGAATTCAACTTCTTATACTGTAACTATGAATAATTCATAAAAGTAGCTATTGGTAAACCATGAACTACAAACATAACAATTTGTTTCCTTTAACTAATATATTTCATGAAACAAATTACAGATGTGACTCAATTTTGCAGAAAACTAATTCATGCAATGCTCATTAGAAATCTTTACAGTGATTGCAAAGGTGCTTGTAGAATACCCCAGAAATGATTTGAGCAACTTTATAACAGAACTTGAGTAAGCTTACAACAGGAATTCTGCAGATGCTGGAAATTCAAGCAACATACATCAAAGTTGCTGGTGAACGCAGCAGACCAAGCAGCATCTATAGGAAGAGGCGCAGTCGACGTTTCAGGCCGAGACCCTTCGTCAGGACTTGAGTAAGCTTACAACAGTTTTGCCACGTATCCCTAGGAAAAATCTCAGGAATAGTCACTGACCTTGACCACTGGATTTCTCATTAAGACTCTGTAGAAAATCCACCAGAGCAGCTGTCTGATTTTCTGCACTGACTGGTTTTAAAACTGAATCCTGGTACTTCTCTACAAACCCGAACAGCTGTGGAATTAAGGGAGCCAGTAAAACATCTCGATGAAAACAATGGGAAGCAGTAGAGGATACCCCATTAAATACATTTTACAATACAGTTACATAAATTTAATTAAATATGTGGAAAAAGTGGAGCTAAATCCATGGCTCCTAGTCCTTATGTTTTTGTATAATGCCAAACACAATTACTGGCAATAACAAAACAGACTGATCTTTGAGCGAACACCCCGTCATCTATCTCAGTAAAATCTCAAAGCCTCTCATACACGGGATTCAAAGGAAATGTCACCGACCTCCAAAAATGCTCATTTTGAGCACATCTCCTGTTGAAGTGATCCTTTGCAAAGGGAGAACTTCATTTATGTAAGCAAGGACGACTTTAAAATGTGAACACCAAGGGTAGCTGGAGCAAAACTCCCTCTACACTGCTCCATTAAATATCTGTAAGGCAGATCATTATGGCTCGAAGTGCAAAGCTCCTTTCACTTACAATCAAACAACTCCCCCTATTCTTGATCACACCACTGTAATCTTGATCATGTTTACAACTCCCAGCATAAGGATCCAAGAAGATTAACAATATTGTACCACCTTAAGAGTCTTTGGGCTCTTGTCAACCAGTTTCTGTGCAGGCATTTAACTGAGATGAAATATTAAACCCATGCTGAAACACAAGCCTGAGAGGCACTATGCATGCAGTCCCACTTAAACTTAGTGAGAACAAACTTACAACTCTACTGTCATCAATAAGCACTTACCTTTCGACTGAGCATACTCTTTGTATAGTAGCGCTGTACCTGTTATTAAAAAAAAAGACAACAATATATCAAGAGCTATTTCATGGCCCTGTCAGTGGTACTGAGGTAAGAGGTAAGGAATGATTGGTAGAGATCCCAATTCCACCTATCACATGACTGTAAATTCATAAACTTTCCTTCCCTTCTTCCTATGAATGGGCTGATATTCTACAAAAACGGAATCATTAAGCACGGGAGGTTACTTAATCCATAGCAGCTTATAGCAGCTCTTTGAAAAGCTTACATTTTACCTATCTTTTCTCAGATTTTGAATGTCTCTTTTTTCAGGACAGATTGAATCTGTTTCTTATCACAGGCCTCCCTACAATCAGGGATATCTTCCATCATTAAAAACACTCACCACCTGGGACATAACCTCTTTTCATAACTACCATCAGGGAGGTAGTACAGGAGTCTGAAGGCCCACACCCAACATTTTTGGAACAGCTTCTTTCCCTCTGCCATCAGATTTTTCAATGGTCCATTAGCCCTGAACACTACTTTGTTATTCCTCATTTGCACTATTTTATATTTTTTATTCTAACTTGGTAAGTGCTTACTAGTTTACTGCACTGTACTGCTGTCACAAAACAACAAATTTCGCAACATACTGTATGTCAGTGATAATAAATTTGATTCTGAGAAGCAGTAGCTTGTGTATTTTGAAGCATAGCTGCAATTTCAAGGAATGGCAGTTGTCAAAATAACTAGAAGTACAATTTGTGACCTTTAGAAGCGGCATGCTCAAGACAATCCAATCCAATTCTAGAAGTGAGAGAAAAGATGAATTTATGAATATTCCAAAGGCTGGAAAATAAAACAGTGACTAGTACACCCAGCCAAGGCCAAGCAGAGGCGAGTCTGTTGTTTTACTGCTGTCCCCATTTCAGAGTGAGAAATAGCATTTTAGGAGAGAAAAACAAATAGATTTACTAGGGCAATGTACTGCAATACACAGGTTGATTCCTGATAAGAGACAGCCAATGTCAGTCTGAGTCAAAACTTGAAATGAAGTGATCAACATCACTGGGAAAGGACTGTAGTAGTGGAGTGGGGGTAAGCTGGAAAACAAACATCAGAAGGCCTCTTCACTGCACATCAATACTACTTACTTTGAAGAGGTTAATGTTGTCAAACTGAGCACGAAAGAGAAAATCATTGATAGATTGGAGCTCAGTGCCTTGAGAAAGAATGAGAAAAACAATGAGATTTGAAGTCAAGGCACATCAATTAAACAAATATCAGAGTAGGCACAGTATGGCACAGTAGTATAGAGGTCAGCACAATTTCCTTACAGCACCAGCTTTAAGATGGGGGCTTTGGTTCCTGCTACTGTCTGTAAAGAGTTTGTACATTTTCCCTATAACCACGTGGGTTTCCTATGGGGGCTCCACTTTCTTCCCACTTTTCAAAAGCATAGGTTTACAACTAATAAATTGTGGGCATGCTATGCTGGAAGTGTGGCGACTCTTTTGGGACTGCTCAGCATAATCCTCACTGATTTGATTTGACATAAACAACGTTTTCACCGTACATTTCAATGTACACATGACAAATAAAGCTAGCCTTTGACTGTCAAGTGTAAGAACTACAAATATAAATGCTCACTCTGACAATGAACTAAATCACTTTAATAACAAACTGCCTACACTCTGATAATAAAATGAATACACACATTGACATCATTTACTGATCTTTACTCCAGATTTGTTTATTTTAATGTAAATTTAAACTCTCACAAACTGAATTTCATATTTTTCCACATTTCCTTCTGACACTGAAGGAAAGCATCACATCCACACTGGTTCTCAGAACATTCCCATTTTCTCACTAATTTTCCTGGCAAATAGCCATTTCTAACATTTTGAGTGTGAGTTTTACACCTCCACTATATTCTAATAGTTATTTTTATTCAAATGGTTTAACTTTAACATCTTATCTTCTTGGCTCTGCATCCTCTCAGAGTAACCACTTTATCTTTTCCTCACTTTGAATACCAAGTTGATCAATGCTCTCCAGCTGACTAGAACGCTTAGTCCTCACAATCTAACCCCTTTGAGCATATGATCGGGAGTGATCCGTCATAAGCCAAGGATACTACTCCACTTTCAGGCCTACATCAGGCAGAGCACATCACTTTTTAATGAATTAGCTCAAACTTTAACACACATTACTTCCAGTGCAAATCAAGCAATGAAAAATAAACTCACAGCAGAGCATCCTTCCTATACAAGTATACTAGACAGCTGAATATACATCTGCAAGTATAGGATATGAAAATCTATTGACAAAAGTCATTCTAATCAAAGGGCCTGTACTATAGTATTCTACGTTCTAATCAAATTTCAATGGCTTTCAGTTCACAGCATATATGAAAATTCAAGTTAGTGGATTACAGAACAGGGGGTAGTTTCCCTCCTGTTCAAACTAATTAGCACAGAATACTGATGTACCCATGTCACTTACCTTCCTGACTAATCTTCTGCATGTTAGGATTTTGTCCAACTTTTCCTAGTTAATCATAAAATAGGAAATTACTGAAAAAAGCTAAAACATGCAGAGAAAGCACTATAAATGAACAATAGTCTTCAAAAAGCAGGAACCTGATGTTTTAGTGGACAAATTACTGGGTTCAACTCCAAATCAGAGACTGAAGCAACCGTCTCACTAATGGCAAAAAACAAACAGCTTTTGTTCAAATTCAAGAGACCAGAGGCTAGGATTAGGCATTAAATTATCTAAGACCTCTGGAAAGTAACATTTTGGGCCCGATGCATATTCTTTGTATACGTTGAAAGGACTCATTACAGATAGAGTTCAAAGTTCAAAGTAAATTTATTATCAAAGTACATATGTCACCATATACTACCCTGAGATTCATATTCTTGCAGCATTCGCAGTAAAGAAATGCAATAGAATCTATGAAAACCTACACATAAAGATTGACAAACAACCAATGTGCAAAAGATGACAATCATTGCAAATGCAAAAAATAATAACAAACAAACACACACACACAAATAAATAAAATAAATAATACTGAGAACATGAGTTGCAGACTCCTTGAAAGTGAGACTATAGGTTGTGGAATCAGTTCAGTGTTGAGGTGAGTGAAGTTATTCATGATGGTTCAGGAGCCTGATGGTTGAAGGGTAATAGTTGTTCCTGAACCTGGTGGTGTTGGACCCAAGGCTCCTGCACCTCTTTCTCGATGGCAGCAGCAAGAAGAGAACATAGCCTGAATGGTGGAGATCCCAGGTGATAGTGGCTGCTTTCTTACAGCAGCATAACCGTGGTGAACAATTTATGGTCCACTAGCTACACCCAGCTTCTGTCTGATTGCCTCCAAATTCCAAGTCAACTCAATGCTGCTGGCCAGGCACATTTAATAGCAAGGGTATTCAGGAATCCCAATCCAGGAGAACTTCAGTGAATCTGTTCCATCAAAATGATAGTTTGCATGGTCAATCTTCAGCTACACTCACAAATTAATTGGCTTCCTGAAAGCAATATTGCAACTTGTGGTATTTCAGCCTGTGAGCCAAATAGCTGCTACAATCACTGCTAGACTGCCAATTCTTGATGGATACCTTGCAATAATGATCAGACTCAATGTTGAATGACTGACAAGCATGTTCTGCTACACCAATTCCTTGATTCCTTAAAGTGTAAAACTTGGTTCATCTTACTATATCCTTGCTTTTTCATGTAGAACAGATATGTTTGCCATGTTAACTTTCAGTTTAAGTTACAGAAAACATGGTTCCCATGGTAAATGTGAAAACGGCTACCTTCTAAACAGAGACAAGGGTCTTCATGCAAAACCATTAAAAGTTGCTCAATCAAGTCAGAAATACAGATAAAGCACAATATGAACATGAAGGGCAGGACAGCTCTTGGGAATTGGAGTATATCTTCTTTCCCCATGTTACAAAAGATGGAATAAGCAACAGGACCTGAAATTCAGTTCAGGTTTCAGTAACGTTCTGAAATCCAGTCTGAAGCATCAAACAAAGTGACTGTGGAACTCGGAACACAGGAGCACAACGTCTGTGATAACCATGATGCCAATCTAAAACTAACCCATCTACCTGCACATGGTTAATGTCCCTCTATACAGTCTATTCCCTGCCATTTTCATGTGTCTCAATGTTGCCATCACATCTGCTTTTATCACCACCCCAGCAGCACATTCCAGGCACATTCCACACCCTGCTAAAAAAAAAATGCCTCAAATCTACTTTAAACTTTTTCCCTCTCAATTTAAACTGATTCCCTCTATTATATGATATTTCCATCCTGGGAAATGACTCTATTTACCCTATTGATGCCTCTCAATCTATACTTCTATCAGATCACTCTCAGCCTCTGATGCTCCCGAGAAAGCAATCCAAGTTTGTCCAAACTCTTTTTTTATAGTCAATGCACTCTAATCTAGCCATCATCCATGTGAATCTCTGCAACTCTCCAAGATCTCCATATCCTTCCTATAGTGTGGTGATAGAACTACACACAATAATCCAAATGTGGCTGAACTAAGGTTCTATATACCTGCAACATGATTTCCCAACTTTTATACCCAACACTTCAACCAATGAAAACAAGCATGTTGTTTAGCTCCTGCCAAACAAAAGACACCCAGCTCACATTCCAAAGCACCCATTATCTCTAAATAGATAACACTTATAGATAAAATAGAAAATACTTTTCGCTTCCAATGGGTTGGGAGGAGTAAAGATATAAATACATTGATAAATTTTAAATCAGTTTAAGTCCACAATGCAATGAGAAATCCCCCCAGTTAAAACTCACTTGGACTTAAGAGGATCATTTCAAGTCCAACTGATTGCTCCAAAATAAGCAATAGTAAAGAAATTATGTAGTTCTGGCAAAAGAAAAATCTTTCACTTTTCACACCATTTCAGATATTTAGAACAGGGATGTGAAGGAATTGTTTTTAGCCAGAGGGTGATGAATCTGTGGAATACATTGTTGAGGACGGCCGAGAGACCAAGTCACTGAGTATATTTAAAGCAGAAGCTGATAGGTTCTTGGTTAGTCAGGGTATCAAAGGTTACAGGGAGAAAGCAGGAGAATGGGATTGAGAGGGATAATAAATCAGCCAAGATGGAATAGTGGAGAAGACTCAATGGATGAAGTGGCCTGATTCTGCTCTTATGTCTTCTCTGATCACTTTATTGTCACACCGCCATGCTGAAGTAATGACTTCTGACTAATGCTGGATCATTTTTTCATGCCATTCTAAAGCAGGCATATAAAATTAAGCTTTTTAGGTGAAAAGGAAGCACTGGGTTGGCGTTTCTTTTCATTAGCAGATCTCATTCATATTCTTCAATTCTCAAAGAGGTCCCTTCTTCAGCGTGTGTAATTGTAACCCTGGCAGCTGTGGTCAGTCTTATTTATTTGCACATGTAAAAAAATAATTTTCCTGCACATTGGCTGTGATCAAGTTTGATCTTGTGCCAGTTGTGAAATGTATGGCATTAACACCCTTTAAGTGAAAGTATGCAATAACACCAACAGCTGCCAGACGATCAACTTCCTTCAGTGCACAGAGATGTTGTGTGCCTTAAATGAGAACCCATGTGAATGTTAAATATATACTGAAAATAAAGAAAATTACGATGTTGCTTTGAACTTAAATGTCTTTTGTTCACATTGTTGGTGGGTTTCAATGGCTACAGTCCACTTTTTCCTTTCAAGTCCATAAAGCTATCCTTGATGATCCACAAAAAATGCTTGCCCTGCATGGCTTGACTTCAGACAGCAGGTCACAGCTAACTGAGGGAGCAGTCTGATGGCTGAATGTGGGGTAAGCATGTCGCTTGAGACTTAGTGACAGCCTAATGATGGGTCTTGGCCTGAAAATTAACCTGCTTATTCCCCTGACTTTCTGACTTCCTCCAGCATTTGAGCATATTACTTGGTAGACAATGTCCTTTTCCGACTGCTGTGCAGCGTAACACCAATGGCTGTGCTGTATTTAGGTTCCCTTCAGAGACTGGGCATGTCAAACATTCATACTTTTTTTCCTGGATAGAAAAGACTCTTAAATCTTTGACAATCTTGCAATTTGTAATGAGGGAGGAGGCAAACTAACACTTTATAGGGACTTAGGACTCCCTGTACAGGATTTCCTCAAGGATAATTTGCAGATTGGGTCAGTGGTAAGGAAGGTAAATTCAATGTTAGCCTTCATTTCAAGAGGATGAAAACATAAAAGCAAGGATGTGATGCTGAGGCTTTATACAGCATTAGTCAAACTGCTCTTGGAGTATTGGGAGCAGCTTTGGGGCTCCTTATCCAAGAAAGGATGTGCTATCATTGGAGAAGGTACAGAAGAGGTTCATGAGAATGATTCCAAAAATGAAAGGGTTAACGTATAAGGAGCATTCGATGGCTCTGGGCCTGTACTTGCTGGAGTTTAGAGTAATGCGGGGGGGGGGGGGATATCTCATTGAAACCTATCGAATATTGAAAGGCCTAGACAGAGTGGTTGTGGAGAGGATGTTTCCTTTCGTGTGCGAGTCTGGGACCGGAGAACACAACATCAGAATGGAAGGACATCCCTTTAGTGCAGAGATGAGGACTTTTATTTAGCTAGAGGGTGGTGAATCTATGGAACAAAGGTAGTGATTGTGAAGTGGTAATGTATCCAGCAAAAACAAAAATAAAGCTTGATTTTCCCAACGTGCTCTACAAGAACAAATGTTGAGCCACATCACACAGGTTACTATGAAAACATCCACTGGTAAGTTTGTATCATTTCAATAAGTAAAATTCAGTTGGCATGCAAAACAATACATCTTTAAAATCAATGACTAAATGCCAAATGGATCAAGAATTCAGTGTTATTTTGTCATTGACTGATGAGTATTGCACATTACTAACAGAAACAGTACAAATCAAAGCACAGGCCTTACAATACCTTACCTCCTAAAACTTTAAGTAGATTAACAAGGATATAAAGGATCTGTTTGATGTACATCAAGTTTTTTGCTTTCAGTCTGCTTCTGTATATAAAAAGAAAAAGTGTTTCAATATCAAAATCATTAGACTGTTTTGTGAGCATCTGAATTTTGTTAGGTAAGAAGGACTAATTCTATAAAAATACAATATAATCATGATTTGTAAAGACAAGCACATAAAGTGAAAGTATATATTCTATGACTTGGCTAAAAGTAATAAATTCTTAACACATGAAATAGGAGTGGCCTACACAGCCCTTTAAACCTGCTCATGCAATGTTTAAGATCATTGTTGATCTGCTACCAGTGATATTTTCCAGCCCTCAGTGTGCTTACTTGGTAACTTAGGGCCTGAGGTGTGGATATAAAGGATCTGTTTGATGTACATCAAGACTGGAGTGTGGCCCCTTTTGGCCACTGTGAACAAATACAGAATACCTTAGCAAACTGGATGCTAAATTGCTTCAGTATTCACTACAGAAAAGGGTCTTGGCGATTGTAGGGATGACTTACGGTGGACTGAAAAGCTTGAGCATATAGACATTAAGAAAGAGGATGTGCTGGAGCTTTTGGAAAGTATCAAGTTGGATAAGTCTCCAGGACCGGATGAGATGTACCCCAGGCAACTGTGGAAGGCGAGGGAGGAGATTGCTGAGCCTCTGGCAATGAATTTTGCATCATCAATGGGGATGGGAGAGGTTCCGGAGGATTGAGGGTTGCAGATGTTGTCCCCTTATTCTAGAAAGGGAGAAGATAGCCCAGGAAATTGTAGACCAGTGAGTCTTACTTCAGTGGTTGGCAAGTTGATGGAAAAGATCTTGAGAAGCAGGAGTTATGAACATTTGGAGAGGCATAAAATGATTAGGAATAGTCAGCGGAGCTTTGTGAAAGGCAAGTCTTGCCTTACGAGCCTGACTGAATTTTTTGAGGATGTGACTGAACACGCTGATGAAGGTAGAGCTGTAGATATAGTGTATATGGATTTCAGCAAGGCATTTGACAAGGTACCCCATGCAATGCTTATTGAGAAAGTAAGGAGGCATGGGATCCACGGGGACCTTGCTTTGTGGATCCAGAACTGGCTTGCCCACAGAAGGCAAAGACTGGTTGTAGACGGGTCATATTCTGCATGGAGGTCGGTGACCAGTGGTGTGCCTCAGGGATCTGTTCCGGGACCCCTTCTCTTCATGATTTTTATAAATGACCTGGATGAGGAAGTGTAGGGATGGATTAGTAAATTTGCGGATGACAGAAAGGTCGGGGGTGTTGTGGATAGTGTGGAGGGCTGTCAGAGGTTTCAGTGGGGCATTGATACGATGCAAATCTGGGCTGAGAAGTGGCAGATGGAGTTCAACCCAGGTAAGTGTGAAGTGGTTCATTTTGGTAGGTCAAATATGATGGCAGAATATAGTACTAATGGTAAGGCTCTTGGCAGTGTGGAGCATCTGAGGGATCTTGGGGTCCGAGTCCATAGGACACTCAAAGCTGCTGTGCAGGTTGACTGTGGTTAAGACAACTAATGGTACATTAGCCTTCATCAATCGTGGAATTGAGATTACGAGCCGAGAGGTAATGTTACAGCTACATAGGACCCTGGTCAGAGTTACTGTGCTCAGTTCTGGTCACCTCACTACAGGAAGGATGTGGAAACTATAGAAAGGGTGCAGAGGAGATTTACAAGAATGTTGCCTGGATTGGGATGCATGCCTTATGGGAATAGGTTGAGTAAACTCAGCCTTTTCTCCTTGGAGCGGCGGAGGATGAGAGGTGACCTGATAGAGGTGTATAAGAAGATGAGAGGCATTAATCATCTGGATAGTCGGAGGCTTTTTCCCAGGGCTGAAATGGCTAACACGAGACGGCACAGTTTTAAGGTGCTTGGAAGTAGGTACAGAGATGTCAGGGGTAAGTTTTTTTTACACAGAGTGAGTGCATGGAATGGGCTACCGGCGACGGTGGTGGAGGCGGACAGATAGGATCTCTTAAGAGACTCCTGGACAGGTACATGGAGCTTAGAAAAATAGAGGGCTATGGGTAACCCTAGGTAATTTCTAAAGTAAGCACATGTTTGACACAGCATTGTGGGCTGAAGGGTCTGTATTGTGCTGTAGGTTTTCAATGTTTCTATGATCCAGTCAGTGCAGATACCGGACAAATGGGAATGATACCAAACAAACATATGATTAATGGTGTAGAATTGGTTCAGAGCAAGCTGAAAAGTTTTAAAAATGTGATGACGTTTATATATTTTTACCCTTTCCTGGTGAAGATTTGTTAGGAGGAAGGAATTTGCAGTTCATTAATGATCCAAGAGTTACAATGTGATTGCCCCCTTCGTGCCATAATCACCTTTCATACCAGTTAGGATAGTTCAATACAGTTTTAAAAACCATACACCTTTTACTCAATGTCAGTAAGACAAAGGAGCTGATTACTGACTTCAGGAGGAGGAAAGCAGAGGTCCATGAGCCATTGCTCATGTGTATATATTTAGAAAATCCCTTTAGCTTTACTGATGAAGAAGCATATAATTTTAAAATCATCCATGTACAGGTGAATCAATGGATAATTCATTTGCTTGTCTCTGATTTGATACCCTATTTTCATCCAATTCAGTAAATTAGAGAGTAGGTTTCAAGCTAGATAAAACCTTAAGTGGGTGTAGAGTAGCCCTGGAAAATGCTTCTGTTTATTTGATAACCGTGGTTGATCTTTCTTTGGTTGTTAATACAGTACCTGTAAAAAGTATTCACCCCCCTTGGAAGTTTTCATGTTTTATTGTTTTACAACATAGAATCACAGTGGATTTAGCTTAGCTTTTTTTTGACACTGATGAAAAGAAAAAGACTCTTTCATGTCAAAGTGAAAATAGATCCCTTCAAAGTGATCTAAATTAATTACAAAAACACAAAGTAACTGATTGCATAAGTATGCACCTCTTTAAGTCAGTACTTAATGAATGCATCTTCGGCAGCAATTACAGCCTTGAGTCTGTGTGGATAGGTCTCTATCAGTTTTATATATCTGGACACTGCAAATTTTCCCCATTCTTCTTTACAAAACTGCTCAAGCTCTGTCAGATTGCCTGGGGATCCTAAATGAAAAGCATTTTTCAAGTCTATCCATAAATTCTCAATTGAATTGAAGTCTGGACTCCAAGGCTTAGCCACTCTAGGACATTAACTTTTGTTGTTTTTAAGCCATTCCTGTATAGCTTTGGCTTTATGCTTGGGTTATTGTCTTGCTGGAAAACAAATCTTCTCCCAAGTCGCAGTTCTCTTGCAGACTGCATCAGGTTTTCCTCTAGGATTTTCCTGTATTTCACTGCATTCATTTTACCCTCTACCTTCACAAGCCTTCCAGGGACAGCCGCAGTGAAGCATTCGCACAGCATGATGCAACTACCACCATGCTTCACAGTAGGGATGGTGTGTTATTGATGATGTATGGTGTTCAAATATAGCATTTAGTCCGATGGCCAAAAAGCTCAGTTTTGGTTTCATCAGACCATAGGGTCGTCTTTCAGCTGACTTCAGTCTCTCACATGCCTTCTGGCAAACTCTAGCTGAGATTTTATCTGAATATTTTTTGAAACAGTGGCTTTCTTTTGCCCACCCTCCTATAAAGCTGCGATTGGTGAAGCACCCAGGCAACTGTTGATGTATGCACTGTCTCTCCCATCTCTACCACTGAAGCTTGTAACTCCTCCAGAGTTGTCATAGGTCTCTTGGTGGCCTCCCTCACTGGTGGTCCCCTTCTTGCACGATCACTTAGTTTTTGAGGATGACCTGCTCTAGGCGGATTTACATCTGTGCCATAATTCTTTCCATTTCTCGATGATTAACTTAACTATACTGCAAGGGATATTCAGTGACTTGGAAATTTTCTTGTATCCATCTCCTGACTTATGCTTTTCAATAACCTTTTCACATAGTTGCTTGGAGTGTTATCTTGTCTTCATGGTGTAGTTTTTGCCAGGATACTGACTCACCTGCAGTTGGAACTTCCAGATACAGATGTATTTCTACTGCAATCAATTGAAACACCTTGACTGCACACAGGTCTCCAAAAACAAATCTCTATTTAAATAATTATATGACTTCTAAAACCAATTGGCTGCACCAGTGATGATTTGGTGTGCAATATTAAAGGCAGCTGGAGGGGGGGGTGAATATTTATGCAATTATTTTGTGTTTTATATTTGTAATTAATTTAGATCACTTTGTAGAGATCTGTTTTCACTTTGACACAAAAGTCTTTTTCTGTTGATCAGTGTAAAAAAAAGCCTAATTAAACCCACTGTGATTCAATGTTGTAAAACAATAAAACATGAAAACTTCCTGGGGGGTGGGGTGAATACTTTTTATAGGCACTGTAGATAGGGTAATCATAGTACGCCAATGCTTCATCAGATGGTGTAGGAATTTCACAAGTATTGGGTGTAGTTTATATACATTAAGAGCTTCTATTAACCATGAGTGTGGTACAGAATGCATTTTGGTAATCAATATAACATGTAAGATTTCTGCTTTTCTGCCAAGCTTGATTTAGAATTACAGAATCTATTATCAGTTGGTCTTTTACATCCTCTCATACCCTGACCATATCCTTTCTGGTCTTCTGTAAGTAATTTGTGATTAACTAAGTGAGTGATGATTAGCTACAAGATGCATGATGTCACAATTTTATATATAGTTTGTAAGCAAGTAATAAGACAATATTTTGATGGGTCATTTGTGATTTCTCCTTTAGGTAAGAAATATGTTTTGCCTTCTGTGAAATATTTGGATACTTTTTCAGGATTTTTAAGAAAACTGTTGCTATATATTAATAGGTACAGATGAAGGCAAGTAAATTTTTTATACCAATAATTATGAATATTACCACTGCCGGTACTTTTCCCAATTGTGGGTATTTTTTATAACCATTCTTAGCACATCTATTGTAACTTCAGGTGTTTGCATGTCTTTAATTGTGTGAATGTGCTTTTTCCCCCCCTCACTAACCCTGCTTGATTGTGCATTACCCTGTTTAACCAGATATTAGACCAGAAGTTCATTATCTCAATATTGTTGGTAGTTCTGTGTTAGGGTTGGTGACATTTTGGTGCACTGAGTTTAGTTTCAGTGTTCTGTAAAATCCTCTTCATTGCTCCTGAACTGATAATTCACTTTGCTTTATCTGGCACATTTCATGCATCTCTTTAGTCTGGCTTGGTACATCCCAAGCTTTTGTTTTAGTGCATCTATAAATTCTACAATGCTTTTGTTAGGTTGATCATATCTCATGTGGATTTTATATTTCCTTAGTATCTCTTTATTATTGGTATCATTATTATTTCTTTTTTCCCCTTTCTTTTTCGTATTTGCATGGTTTGCTGTATTTTGCACACCGGTTACCTGCCTTGTCGGTTCAGTCTTTCATTGATACTATTGTGGTTATTGGATTTATTGAGTATGCCCAGAAGAAAATAAAAAGCAGGATTGTATAGGGTGACATACATGTACATTGATAATAAATTTACTTTCAACTTCCAATGCATACAAATAACTTTCTGAATATCATCCTAGAATTCAGACCAGAGTTCTCAGGCTACGTCCACACTACGCCGGATAATTTTGAAAACAAAGTCTTTTCTCTTTGTTTTGACCCTCCGTCCACACTGAAACGGCGTTTTCATCCCCTGAAAACGGAAATGTTCGAAAACACTCTCCAGAGTGTGTAAATTTGAAAACGATTGTTTCGCGTTGTAGTGTGGACGGGGTAAACGGAGAGATTTTAAAACGTTGTCATGACAACACCACAACAACAATGCTTTTTTCTGCTTCTGCTTGGTACTGCGCAAGCACTGCCGGATGGCTGTTATAACGTGCAGTCGGTGTGAATAGCGTGAGAGTTAAATTGTAAAGTGAGCTTTTTTGACTAGATCCCCTAAATTGATTTGATTGAGTCTATCTTTAAAAATATTCATGTCAGAAATACTGCGCAGGTCTGGCGGCAGAAGATTCCACTCACTTGTTGATCTTGGGTACAGGACGGCTTCATGCGTGTGTTGTTAACTTTATTGTCTATGTTAACAGCTTGTTTGGAGTTAAACATCTCCCTCCACATTCTCCACTGCTTTGCTGACTTTGTAGTCATTTGTAACTCGCAGAAACAGCTCGACTTCACTGTCTGTCTAAACGAAGAAGTCCGATCTGCTTTTTCCAGCAGAGGTTTTCTTTGTACTCCTCGAAGACATTTTTGAAAACTTTCTTTCGCTGTTGTTGTAGGTACTCTAGTTTTTGACCCATGGAAATAGCACAACACCGCAGCGGAAACGTAAATATTATACCGTTTCCTCTTCACTTGTTTTCTGTAGATGTGTCTGCGCATGCCTGGTAGGAGGAGATTCGCCAAAATATCCGTTTTGGTGTGGACAGAGATATTTTGAAAAACGCCTAGTGTGGACGCCTGTCGTTTTTACTTGAAACCGGCGTTTTCAAAATTATCTGGTCTAGTGTGGACGTAGCCTCAGTTCCCATTTACCAGGAGTGATTAGAGAGGGCTTCAATTTTGCTCGAGACTCAGAAATGGTAATACTTCCAGAGTCAAAGGCTCTTTGGTTAGGTATATCTTGAAGCCAGAACTTCCCAGTCCCTTGATTAGATCAGCCTGGGAAACAAACCAGAGCATAGTACTCAAAATGTTCAAGCCAATAACAGAATTAACTCCTATGGAATTATAAGATTGCTTAATTTTAAATTAGCAATTTTCTTCCCCTACATTTCCAAGATCAATCCCAAAGGCATGTCAACAACCAGCATTTCTCCCATAGCCTTCCTTTCGCACAAGACTAAACCTAACAAAGCCCAGTTCTGTCTTCCTCTTCCAACACCAATGTCACGAAGCAAAGATCGCAATTAATTTTGTATTTCTCTCCCAACCACAATCTAGAGCTCAGGCCAAAGATCAAACCTGGAGCCCACAGCATGGCTGACTTGACCACCTAGTACTATTTTGTGAGCAGTTATTGACTCAACGTAACTCACAATGGAGAATATCTTACCTGTAACGCTCCAGATACTGAGAGAGTTGGGAATGAGCACAGCACAACTAGGAAAAGAAAGACATAATAAAAGATGAAGGATCTCTGTTCTCACCATGTATTCAAAGAGGTGCCTGCATAACACTCCCATTTACACAGCCCCTTCCCTGCACCTCACTTACATTCAAATACATGAATCTATCTCTGTAAATTTCTCTGAAGTCCCCTCTCGCTGTTCTCAATTCCAGAAGATACAAGGTGGCAACTCACCATTAACTTCAGGGGTAACTAGGAATGGACATTAAATTTTTAAATTATTTTTTAGTGGTACCGCACAGAACAGGCCCTTCTGGTCCAACAAGCTGTGATGACCGATCTATTTAACAGCCGCCTCATCACGGAACAATTTACAATGACCAATTAATCTATTAACCAGTATGTCTTTGAACTATGGGAGGAAACCGGTGCACGTGGAGGAAACCCACGTGGTCACGGGGCGAACATACAAGCTGCTTACAGGTGGCACCGGAAATGAACTCAGAACTGCGATGCTACCAGCTGTAACAGTATCGCGCTAACAGCAATGCTACTGTGGCACTCCTGGCGTCGTCAGCTCTGCCTTTGCCATAAAAGGATATATCATAATGCAATTTGATTTGTCTGCAATGACATTATTCAGTAGACAGTAATCCTCTGAACTTTCCTCTTCCTACATGCCCTTTCTCATCAATGTGTACCATTTATAATTGATCACAGATAGCCTCCTACAGAAGCTAACGCTTTGCTTTTCCCCTCTCCTAACTTCTGGCTGAGTCCACAAAAATCAGTACATGAACAACTAGAAAACATTTGTTTTAGAGGACATTTATGATATAACAATTTATGTCGCTGCTCACTGAAGAAACAAATTATAATTAAATTTAATTATAATTAAAAATTAGAGTATTTGTGATTCGGAAGAGGTTAATGGCACCTGACAGCAACTCCTTTGCTTGCAGCTTCAAAATCAGCTCTATTTCCATCTTTAATATCTCTATTTTTCCCTTTCAGGGTTCTTTTGAAGACCCTGACCTGGAGTTAGATGCTAATTAAGGTTAGCATGCGGGAATGGGATCCGCTCTTGGGGTTCCATAACTGGCCGTTGTTGTTTGGCATGCCAAAGGCTTGGCCGGCTCAGATTCGGAAGCCTAGGATCTCAGGGCTCTGGAGGCAGGCGGATCGAGGATCGGGGTCATGACAGGAAACTCGTGTGTCGTCGGGGGAGCCAGGGTATCTGCGACTGTGTGCCTGGAGACCTGGGATCTTTGTGATCTTCAGGCACAGAGCTTGAAAAAAGCGATGTGGTGGACTTTTAACATCATAAACTACAGAGTTGTTTGTTAAGTCTCCTCGCTCGCTGGGAAAATGGAGACACCTTTTTCTCCCTTATTGGGGAGAGAGAGAACCTGCGATATATCAAATACCAGGTGAAATGCTAAGTCTTTGGGGTACTGCAGTCTGTGTCTTTGCTATTGCTTTTCTCACGCTTGAGTGCTCGGTGCCGATGCTTTTATTTTGCTGGTGGGGGGAGGGGGGATTGTTGCTTGCTGCCATTTACATGCTGGGGGGGAAGCTGGGGGAGACTTTGAGGTTCTAACATTTAACAGTCGTTCATTCTTTGCGGCACTCAGGATGTATATTGCATACATTTCTTGAGAATAGACTGTGCAAGATGTTAATAAGCATGGAAGGTAAGATGAGAGTAGAGAGAATGGAAAGTTTGAAATGCAAGGAGTGTGAACAAAGGGCAGAATGGAATAAAGAATGAGAAAAGGAATGGAAAACAGGCTTAGATTGGATGGCGCAGATTTTGTAGCCAAAGAAGCTGGCTTTCGCACCATAGTGCTCCTGTATAACTGTTTTCTGAAGAAATCAGTGCCCACAACCTGTGATGCATAAGAACATAAGAGATGCGGGTCATCTATTCCCTTTGTGGCTCTGCTATTCAACAAAAACATGGCTGAACTTTAACATTAGCACCACCTTCTTGCACTCATTCTGTGATCCTTTGATTCCCTCAATACAATGAAAACTCTTACTGATCAGCTTCTTAAATATACCTGTGGACTTAGCCTACACAGCCCTTTTGGGTAAAGAATTCTCGATGTCTTTGCACCCCTCAAAAGCTTCACAAAGCTACCCAGTTCTATGTCATCTGGAACAAACATGCATCTATCTTAGCAACTTCATGACGAGCTGCTGCTCCTGCCCCAGTGATCCAGTCTGACCTCGTGGACTCTTATTCAGAATGTAAGAGAATGAGGGGAGATTGATAGAGGTATATAAAATTAAGAGAGGTATAGATAGGGTAAATGCAAGCAGGCTTTTTCCACTGAAGTTGGGTAAGATTAGGATTAGGGGTCATGGGCTAAGGGAGAAAGATGAAATGTTTACGGAGAACTTGAGGGGGAACTCATTCACTCAGAGGGTGGTGTGTGTGGAACGAGTTGCCAGCAGAAATGGTGGATGCAGGTTGAATTTCAGCATTTACAATATTTTTGGATAGGTACACGATGGGAGGGTTTTGAAGGGCTATGATCCAGGTGCAGGTCCATGTGGGATAAGACAGAATAATATTTCGGCATAGACTAGATGGGCCAAAAGGCCTGTTTCTGTGCTGTAGTATTCTATGACTCTATAAGTTCCCATGATAAAAAACATTGCAAATAAAATCACAGGTTACTATCTCATCAGTTCTAACTTAGTTGATTTCAGCCTGGATAGTAGCTGGGGCCTGTAATATACGCCACAAAATAATGAAATTTGCAAAGGCACAAAAAGATTAAAAAGTTGGTAGGAGGGTGGTGAAGAGCAGAGGCTGGGACTAATTAAACAGCGAGTCAGGAATAGTGGGGAGATTGAAAAGATTCCTGTACTGTGTTGTTCAAAGATTCTGAATGAACAGTACCCACCTGTGACCCAGTCACCTTGTAGCTGTGAATGGCAGTGATGGTATCAATCAGGTTATGCGCTTCGTCAATCACCAGTATCTGTCCCTTCAGTTTAATGCCAGATGCCTGCCTGGTCGAGCTGTGAAGCAGTGTTTGGTAGGGCATCACCACCAACTGTCAGAAGTAAAGAGAGACCACCTTCATTGTCCTTAGACTATCAACTAAATGCATGTTTCAAAGTCAATGAAATCTAATAATCATTTCTCATATTTGTAAAATGTACAAGAAACAAAAGGTCACTGATCTGCACCAAACATGACCCTAAACGGATTAATCCTTGCCTTTGTTAGGCATTGCAGATGAAGGTTGGTAAGTTTGCAGCCAGTACAAAGATCAGTGGCCTTGTCGATAGTACAGAAGCCTGTCAAAGGATACAACAGGATGTAGATCAGTTGCAGATATGGGCAAAGAAATGGCAGATAGAGTTTGACCTGGCCAAATGTGAAGTGTTTCACTCTGCAAGATCAAATGTAAAGGGACAGTATGCTTCTAATGGCAAGTCCCATTAACAGTGATGATGTGTAGAGGGATCCTGAGGTCCAAGTCCGTATCTTCCTGAAAGTTGCTGCACAAGTTGATAGGGTGGTAGAGAAGGCATATGGCATGCTTGCCTTTATCAGTTGAAGAAATTAGTTTAAAAGTTCGGAAGTTATGTTGCAGCTATATAAAACCCTAGTTTGAGTTCATCTGGAGTACTGCATTCAAATCTGATTATTTTATTATAGGATGGATATCCAGGTTTCAGTGAGGGTGCAGAAGAGGTTTACCATGATTCTGTTTGGATTAGAGGGCATATGCTAAAAGGAGAAGTTGGGACTGACTTGGGTGATTTTCTCTGGAGCGGCAAAGGATAAAGGGAGTCTGATACAGATTTACAGATGATGAGACATAGATAGACAGCAGGTATCCTATTCCCAGGATTGAAATGTATAATACCAGACCGTATGCAAGTAGGTGGAGGGAGGTAGGTTCAAAGAAGATGGATAGGGAATTTTTAAAATTAAAATTCTTTTTTTTTAAACACACACAGACTGATGGGTACCTGGAATGTGCTGCCAGATTGGTGTTGGAAGGAAATATGATAGAGGTGTTCAAGAGGATTTTAGATAGACATGTGAATATGCAGAAACTGAAAGGATATGAACATTGTGTAGGGTGAAAGGATTAGTTCAGCTGGACATTCGATTCCTAATTCAATTAGTTTGGTACAGCATGTAGGATGAAAGGCCTGTTCCTGTGCTGTACCGTTTTATGTTCTAGTGATTCACTCCTCATACCTGCACTAAGTGACAACTGAGATTCAAAAGAGAGAACTACTGTTTTAATTTGCAGCCAAAAATAACAAAAGTACATTCCATTTTATGTGACTTGAGCCCTCTAGTCTATAGTTAAAGGCCATCTCAAACTGAGCCCACCATCCTGAGATAAGTCATGGATTATAATTAGTGCGGGCTGGCTAATGCACTTTAATGTCATTATATAATTCAATAATTTAAAAAATTAGGGCACTAAGCAACTCCCATTCATGGAGAAAGTTAACCAAATCTTAAATAACACCTTTGGATCTGGATAGCTTTAAGGTTTTCACGCTTGCAAAATTCTTTTTCCTAATATCTGGGAATGAGCTTAAATTAAGACAATTTGTTCCCCATTCAGTAGACAAGCAATAATCTGAAAGAAGTTATTATTAAAAATCACTCTTCCACCAGCCAGTTACCAACCTCTCTAACCACCAAGTATCAGGTGCCACTGGCAAGTCATACTTTATTGGCAGATGTGAATGACCATGTGATGCTTTAGGTTCATCAGGACATGTGAAACCTGTTGCTGGTCAATGCTTAGATACTCCAATAGCAGATGTACAAATTCTCCTTTATGTTAAACACTAGCCACAGGAAACACTAAGGGTATAACACACGAGCCTTCAATGTCCATCCTCAGCTTGTGAATACCATCCAAGTCCGAGCTGTATAAATCCTGAAGTATATTGCAGACACAACCCTGACAGGGGTTAAGAACCAGCGGGGAGATAATCTATTTCACCTCATTCTCAACTGGCTGCAGACACAACTCATTTAAAGAAAAGCAACTGCTCAGTCCTTAGGGACAAACAATTCTTCAATCAGAACACCTTCAGTTAGAGTCCAAAAGCAAACCTAATGCACTGAATGTGGATATCCATAAGAACAATTCATACAAGAAACAGGAGCATGAAGGAACACACTCAACGATTCAGGAACAGCTTCTTCCCCTCTGCCATCCAATTTCTGAATGGACATGGAACACTGAACCCATAAACATGACCTCACTACTTTTAACCACTACTTATTTAACATAATACAAATATATTTATTTATTGTAATTCAGTTTTTCATTATGTATTGCATCATACTGCTGCTGAAAAAAATTTCATAATATGCCAGTGATATTAAACCTGATTCTAAAACGCAGCAGTTGCCAGTTTTCCATCAAATCCAACTCCTTCATCAATTACATTTTTTCCATCAAAAGTCAAGACTGTGACTAATTATTTTGTTTCTACAGAATGTGAACAGTTCCCAATACGGCCAACATTTATTGCCCATCTCATTCCCCACAAGGAGGTGCTGGCAGGCTTCCTTCTTAAAATACACTGGTCCATGTGGAAAAATATTGCCCACTGTGCTGATGAAATGGAATTCCAGGATTTCACCTCAACAACAATGAATGAAAGGGGATCTGCTTCCAAATCAGGATGGCATGCAAATTGGAAGGATCTTTCTGTTAGTTAAGTTCTCCACATGAAAATGGTGGTAATGTCAGGCAGGTGAGAGGTTATCAACTGGAAATTCTCTTTCTCTCTCCATACATGTAGCCAGATCCACTAAGCAATCCTAACACTTTCTCTTTTCTTTTCAGACTCACACCATCTGCAGATTTTTGCTTCTCCCATGCACATGGCTTACATGGCAGCTAAAGTTCACCAGCAGTGGAGGAATGCACATTGAGAGTGGTGGACAGCACGCTATTCAAATATGCTGCTTTTCCCCAGATGCTGCTGAACTCAAGGTGTTACAGTCACCTTTCAATTGTGGAGAGTATACTATCATCTCTGAGGCTGAGGTATGCAGATATTTCCAACGAGTGGACAGTCGCAAGGCTGTAGGACCGGACAGCATCCCAAGGCGAGTACTTAGGATGTGTAAAGCACAAATGGCAGATGTGTTTACTGAAATTTTTAATCTATCCCTCTCTCAGTGTAGAGTCGCTGTTGTATGTTGTTCCATCCAGGTCCGGCAAGAAGCTCAGAGACCTCGGCCTTGACCCTGCCTTGTGCAGCTGGATCCTGGACTTACTGGCATATTGCCAGCAGATGGTAAGAGTGGGCTCCCTTACCTCCACTCCTCTGACTGTCAATACAGGAGACCCTCAGGGCTGTGTACTAAGTCCCCTCCTTTATTCCCTGTATACCCATGACTGTGTCACCACCCACAGCTCTAATCTGCTAATCAAATTTGCCGATGACACTACATTGATTGGCCTAATCTCAAACAATACAAGGTGGCTTACAGGGAAGAAGTCATCCCTCTGACACAGTGGTGTCAAGAAAACAACCTCACCCTCAATGTTGCAAAAACAAAGGAGCTGTGTGAATTATAGGAGGAATGGAGAAAGGCTAACCCCTATTGCCATCAATGGATCTGGGATTGAGAGGGTAAACAGCTTTAAGTTCCTCAGCATCCATTTAACTGAGGACCTCGCGTGGTCTGTACATACCAGCTATGTGGTGAAAAAGGCACAACAGCACCCCTTTCACCTCAGATGGTTGAGGAGGTTCGGTATGGCCCCCCAAATCCTAAGAACTTTCTACAGGGGCACAATTGAGAGCATCCTGACTAGCTGCATCACTGCCCGTACGGGAACTGAATCCTCCCTTAATCGCAGGACTCTACAGAAAGTGGTGCGGACAGCCCAGCGCATCTGTAGTTGTGAACATGATTTGGGACAGTTACAAAGACAGGTGTATAAAAAGGGCCCGAAGGATCGTTGGGGACCCAAGTCACCCCAACCACAATCTATTCCAGCTGCTACCATCCGGGAAAAGGTACTGCAGCATAAAAGCCAGGACCAACAGGCTCCGGGACAGCTTCTTCCACCAGGCCATCAGACTGATTAACTCACGCTGATATGAGTGTATTCTATGTTACATCGATTGTTCTATTTATTATAAATTACTATGATTGCACATTACCCATTTAGACGGAGGCGTAACATAAAGATTTTTACTCCTCATGTATGTGAACGATGTAAGAAATAAAGTCAATTCATTCATCATACCCCTAACTACCCGGTAAAGAGTGACTCAAACACAAGAGGTTCTCCAAATATTGGAAATCCAGAGAAATACACACAAAATGTTGGAGAAACTCATCAGGTCAGGCAGCATCTATGGAAAGGAATAAAGAGTTGACATTTTGTGCTGAGACTCTTCATCAAGACCTGAAGGGTCTCAGTCCGAAACGTCGACTCTTTCTTCCTTTCCATATATGCTGCCTGACTGCTGAATTCCTCGAGCATTTTGAGTGTGCTACTCTGGTAAACAGTGAAAAAGATCTGAGGAATATGAAGGTGAAATACTGTTCCCCTCTACCTACCAACATGCTCTTCTGGACAGTGCTCATGTGTAGGTGATTCAGCTATGTTTGTGATCATTTGTGGTTTACAGAATATTAATGATTTGCTGATGCTAATGCTACTGAAAATCAAGAAGTTAAGATTCTTTATGGTTAAAACTGTTCATGGATAAACGTGCATGACCTGAACTGGTACCTATCATTAATCAACCCATGCGCATGCCAAGGTCATATTGCACAGAGACATAGAAAGTGTACTGTCTGGCAGCATCACTGCCTGGTACAGGAACACCAATGCCTTTGAACGGAAAATCCTACAAAAGGTCATGGATTTGGCCCAGTACATCATGAGTAAAACCCTCCCAACCATTGTACATGAAACGATGCTGTAAAAAGCAGCATCCATCATCACAGATCTTCACCACCCAGGCCATGCTCTTCTCTCTTTGCTGCCATCAAGTAGAAGGTACAAGTGCTTCAGGACTCACACCACCAGGTTCAACAACAGTTACTACACCTCAACTACCAGGCTCTTGAACAAAATGGGATAACTACACTTATTCTATTTCTGGTGTTTCCACAACTCATTGTCTCACTTTAAGGATTCTTTATGGTGTTACTTCATGACCTCATTATTTATGTTTGCATTTACACAGTTTGTTGTTCATTGATCCTGTTTACAACGACTGTTCTACAGATTTGCTAAGAATTCCCCAGGAACAAGGATCTCAGGGTTGTATGTAGTGACAAGCATGTACTCTGATAATAAATTCTACTTTGAACTTTGTACTTCATTATCTGTGAAATTGCAAGTGATTTTATGTTTAGTTTTATCAGCAAACATTCTTATCTCTGAGGATAATGTGAAGATAAGATCATTGATGAAGCAACTAAGATATACCGGAAAGGACATTGTCCTGTGATGAGGCCATTTACAAGGTGAAACTTTCCTTACCTGTGCTGGTGGAATTGCATAGCGGCTGGCATAGTATGGGCATGCGTTCATCTCCTTTCCCAGAGACACCAACTGTTCTATGTCCTTCACCTCCACCAGCACCTCATCACGCAGGAACTGCATCTGCTCATGGCTATAGAATGGGCAAGTCACTCGGCTCTTGCGCTTCCGTTTTGGGGCCTCCTGTTCATCCTCGCTGCCTTTTCTGTCAGCTAATAGAGGAAGATTATTGGAATAGCATCTCTTGCCTCTAATCTGTATTCTCTAGGCAATGTTTCCAAGGAAAATAAAACCCTTCATTCCCATTTAGTGTAATGAACAATAAATTAATAAGAATCACCTTTATATGAAATTAATTAGAGACTACATAGCACTAAAACATTATCAAAATCCTAAACAGCATGGAGGAAAAGAATTGATAGGAAAAATACAGACACTTGCAACAGATTAGATGTTTATTAAAACTCTGTCCTTCATGGAAAATTGCACTGTGTAAATGAGAATCATGTTCACTAGGTTTCAACGCCCGTAAAATGTTATTGACGATGAAGCACTGTAGGTCATCAGCTCGCTCTCTACATTAAAGCCAAACAGGAATCCTGCTTCCATGCAGAGGATTAACCACAACATTCAACTAGATTAGTAAAGCTCTGCAGCCCTTATTATTATTTACTAAACGTGACTGCTACTGACAATGCCAGCATTGATCATGCAGCCTATTCAATCTTGCAATACTACACAAAAAAGGAAGCTACAAATATGTTCCCCATTTCTGTTATGAACAACAGCATTGCTGACAGTAACGCCAGGCCACGAACAGAGGCCATGGTTCAAATATTGCAGCACACTGAGCCACCCTGTTACAGCAGCAAGCAATTGGCCTCTGTGCTCCAGAGAAAGGCATGTTAATTAGGGAGACACAACGGTTTTGACCCAAAACATCTTCATTTCCTTTCCCTCTACAGATGTTGTTCATCCAGTGACTTTTTTCAACAATTTGCTTGTTGCTGAATGTTAAGATCATAAAACACAGGAGCAGAAACATAGGTCATTTGACCCATCAAGTCTGCTCCACCATTCAATCATGGTTGATTTATTATCCTTCTCAACCCCATTCGACTACCTTCTCCCCATAAGCTTTGACATCCTTACTGATGGGTTGCTGGTAACGGTGGTTGAGGCAGATAGGATCTTTTAAGAGACTCCTGGAAAGGTACATGGAGCTCAGAAAAATAGAGGGCTATGGGTAACCCTAGGTAATTTCTAAAGTAAGTACGTGTTCGGCACAGCATTGTGGGCCAAAGGGCCTGTATTGTGCTGTAGGTTCTCTATATTCTATGTTCTACGTTCTACTCGAGAACCTATCAACTTCTGCTTTAAATATACCAAATGACTTGGCCTCCATAGGTGCCTGTTGCAATGAATTCCACAGATTCACCACTCTCGGGCTATAGAAATACCTCCTGATCTCTGTTCTAAAGGAGCGTCCTTCTTTTCTGAGGCTGTGCCCTCTGGTCCTAGAATGCCCCACTATCAGAAATATCCTCTCTATCTAGGACTTCCAATATTCAATAGGTTTCAGTTAGATCCCCCTCCATTCTTCTAAACTCCAGACAGCACAGGCCCACAGCTTGTATACATTAGCCATTTCATTCCCAGGATTAACTCCATTAAATGTCAAGTAACAACAGATTAGGGCTGAATGCAATACTCTGAATAGAGACAATGCCACCTTAAGTCTACCAATCACAGTAGTAGAGGGGTGCAATATCTAAAAGGAATTTAGATACTTCACAATTTAGAAGCCGTATCCTGCCTCCCCTGCCGCGCGCCCCCCCCCCGCCCCCCAACTCCCTGCAACCCTAGAGATTTCCTTCAGGATTGTACTTGGTCAGGAGAAAAATGAACAATTTCAGCAACAATATTGCAACAAGCAAATTGCAGGGCAGGGCAGCCTGCGATAGAAAGAGATGAGCTATTAACTTCAAACTTTCTGCATAATCAAAGAGTTGAACTGCATGTACATGTAACAAGAGCTGTATAACTCATTTGCATCTATCTTAGGCCACGAATTTATCAACCACCCCTGCTGTGGACCACTTTCTGGAGGTCCAAGATGCTGACTTCTACAAAGAAGGGATCCGTATGCTCCATGACCACTGGACTATGTGTGTAAATGTAGTAGGCGACTATGTTGAAAAATAAATGTGCTAGGTTTTCTAAAATTGACTTCTTCTACCTTAGGCCACAAACTTATCAATCACCCCTCGTATGTGCTTTTTCATCCTCATCCTACTAAAAGCCTTTCATGACCTGCTGCTTTAGATCTCCAACGCTCACAGGTTATGTATCTCACCTTTCTCTTTAATTAGTAAGAAATCTATTTGGCCGAACCTATATATACAGAGCCACACAAGGATGTATAGTCCCAGCGTTGACTGTCAGGTTATTGTCAGAATCAATGGGTTCAAAAGACCATAGTACGGCAGGGTAGCTTATGCCAGATCACTCAGTGCCTAGCTCCCAATTGTAGAAAACACAGATAAGGCAATTGCAAAGTCCAACACCTGGAAGAAACAAAAAAGAGTCTACCTCATGGAAGTAAACAACTCAGTCATTTTGTCCTCAATACAATTATTCAGGTGACATAATTTGCTTCAGTATGAACGAGGTTAAGGCATCATAGAACAGCATCTCAAAGAGGAAGAACAAGCAGAAGATTTAACTAGGATTGGAATAGGTCTTGAAAGCCCTGGCTCTGCTTAAGGTAGTAATGCCACCAAGTGATGTACCTTATATTGCTGAGGGCTGCAGAAGGACTTAGTATAAATTCTACACAGCGACAAATACTCACCACGTTTGTTCTTCTGCATTTCCAAGCACCGATCGTTGATCAACTGGACAGACTTCAGAGATCTCACCTCCTCATTTACACACAAGTTCTTCAAGGCAATGGAAGGAAAACAGAAAAAGTAGCAAGCTCATATATCTGATTACTGCTCATTGACTTATACTATTAACAAGTGAGGCACAGGTGTTCAAATTGATCAATATCCAGCAAACAATACAACAAAGTCATGACTAAGTTAAAGTTACTAGAAAACAGATCTATCTGGTTTTTTTGGGCTGGCTTCCTGTAAACATGGGTGATGTCATCTACCATTTGTACTGCAGGAGGGAACTAAGGACTTTGGGCTAGAGAGATCTTCTGGCCGAAAGACCATTCTTCTCGTTGATAGGTAGCCAGATTGGCACTATGGTTGCTAACCATTAACCTGGTCCCTTTCCTGCCTGACACGTCACTGGGAGGTGGACCTCCTGGATTTATACTGGTGCCCAACGGTCCATTAGACGTTTTGGGCAAATTAATGGCACAGGACCTCTAGCTGTGCGAGACCTTTCCCAGTCCTCAGTTCAGTCTAAGACCCATAGGCAGGTGGGTGAAGAAAGCTAATCTGATGAATATGGCCAATAATTACCAGCCCTAAATGCCAACCGACAATTACACTAAATGAAAGTGTAACCCAGATCTGGTTCTTTAAAAGATATTATGCATTTTTTTTTCCCCTGAAGTTCACACTCTTCCCCGTGACTGACATTCTTAGCTGTGTCCTTGTTTAGAAGTGATAGGCAATGGTAAAGGACAACCTCAGCCAAAAAAGGACAAGGCTGAGAAATACGATAAAACGCTTCCACATTAAATCACCATTGAAAGGAAGGATAGACAAGTGCTGATTTCGCGACCACACTATTCCACTCAGAGATGATGAATGTCACATTGAGGGAAGTGCACTGCAGCTCACCTGCCGAACATAGTCAGGAGCTCAAAGCATACAAATAGTGGTCATCGTGGTTGCAATTTATGAATTAGTAGCAAGTGAGAGGATCTGGCCACTTGTAGTCAGGATGCTGATGAACTTCCAGGCAATACCAACCCCAGAAGGGGGCTTCTTACTGCCTCTTTGCTTGCATGCATATAGTCCGGAGAAGATGGCGACGCGACGCAGCTTGCAGCAGCCACTCCGGTGAATGATATCTGTTATTTGTCAAGTAGGGTGCCGTGCACAATCCTGATTTGATGGAGAGAGACGTAAGAGCACAGGGGAACATCTGGTGAAACTTCTGAAATGCTTGTTTCGCTGCCGCTGTTACTGTGTGATCCAGAATCTCCGGAGGGGAAGGCCCCGAGTCCTCGGCTTTGCTTGTTGCTCGGCGGCCGGGTCGGGGTCGAAGCGCTCGGCAGAGATGGTGCTCGGTGTCGGAGGCTTGAAGTTTTCGGATGGACTCAGAGTCGGCTGCAGTTGGGTGCTTCCAATACATCGACAAGGTTGTGTTGCTTGGAGGTTCATGGCAGGGACAGTTTCTCCCTTCTACCGTCTGCGTGAGATGATGGGGCTATCGGGACTTGAGACTTTTTTTTACCTTGCCCATGGTCTGCTCTTTATCAAATTACGGTATTGCTTTGTACTGTTGTAACTATATGTTATAATTATGTGGTTTTGTCAGTTTTAGTCTTGGTTTGTCCTGTGTTTCTGTGATATCTTTCTGGAGGAACATTGTATCATTTTTTAATGCATGCATTTCTAAATGAAAATAAACGAGGACTGAGTGTCCTCATAATCTAATCTAATCTAATATGTAGTTTACAAGGGTTTGTGTTGAGGTACTGGAAGAACGCAGTCTCCAGTGATTCACATCCCTGGAAGGGTCAGCTCCATTGTAAGAGGTACAAAAGAGAAATCCGAGCTTTTTCTGATCTTATGTACAGGTTCATCACATTCTCCATTTCTGGATCCTCACCAATATGGCTCCTTCACAACCAGGAAAAGAAAATTCCCAGTCAGAATGTGAACGCAGAAAGATGGAACAGATGATTTTGAAGAACCTCACCCCACCCTCCATTCCTGGAAGGAGACAGTATGAGAAGTCATACAGTACAATTCCCTTCTAACCTCTACTTTGATCAATACCGCAGCTCATTAATTTCCCTGCTACAATTGCAATCAGCATTTAAATATATCAAGGTACACATTACCATTTCAATCCCATTCTTTTCCATTATCTCAGTCATGGAGTCCCTGGACACCATACTGCTGTTGCTGCTACTGAAGCTATGACCTGCACCGAGTCAAAACACTGGTGATTTATCTCTGCTACTTTAGTCGTCTCAAATGAATTACGATAAAACCCGATTTTCTAGAAGCTGATGGAATTCCAAAAGCAAAATAAATACTGCAGGTGCTGGAAACCCAAAATAAAACAGACACTGCTAGAAGAACAGTGAATCTTTCCACTGAACTATTAGTTCTGATCAAAGGTTGTCCAAATAAAATATTGTGTTTTCAATCAGCAGAGAATGATATTACTTTATCTCTGCCAAACCTGCAGAATATATGCAGAACATTGTGTTTTAATAGTGGTAGGATATCTCATTTGGCCAGAATGCAGTGACATGGTTCAATTCCTGTCTTAAAAGCATAGATGCCAACCAATAAAACCATAGGAATCCCAGCTCTACAGCATAGGAATACTAGACCTAACAGCATGGATATGTCCTCTTACATCACTTACCTGTCGAGACCCAAGCGACACAAGCCTAGTCTCTTTACCAAAAGGACTTTTCTTAACTTCGTGTACGAACTGAGTGAGTTGGGAATGTGTGCGACTGCAGTAATAGATCTGGGAAAAGAAAAGTAGCATGAGGTTAGCTCAGAATCAGTGGGTGCTCATACTTCTGACAACCTCGGAGTTGCCCACTGCCTGCCTCGCTTCACATCAGAATATTCCTGGCATTAACCCTGTCTGAGGAGGAGCAGCATTCTCATGGTTACCTTCATACCATCACCACCCACCCCACCTCCTGTAACTTAAAACATTTTCTCACTTCTCTCACTCGCATGAAAGGTTGACTTGACATGTATTCTCAGTTAGAAAGGAGAAGTGGAATATTTATTATTGTTGATGTGATTATAGGAGAAGCAATAGTGACTGGTGTCAGTTTGCAATCAGAGGTGGGGAAAGATAAGTGCGGCCTCTGCTGGTCAAGGTTGCAATGACAGAAGTGGTGGGGCAGTAGGGACAGAGGGGGCAGGGCAAATGCAGAAGAATCAGTTTTGGGAGGATCACAGGGTGACTGAGGATAGTGGAGAATAGAATGACAGGAGACAAATACTTTTACTAGACATTGGTTTGAATCTGCATGCTATCAGAAAACACTCTTCTCCCAGGAGTGAGTCAATGATGGCTAATTCCAGCAGAACTTAGCCTGCTGGAATCTGATCCTGCCGCATTTAGAAGCATTGCAAAGGGAACAATGACGTTATCCTTGCTCCCACCCTCACCATAGCATATAGTCACACCCGAGTACAGGGTGACACACATCAGGGGACGAGTCAAATTTCCAGAGTGCCCAGTAATACCTGAAAATGTTTCACTTAGAATGGTGATGGGACTGGGTGGGGGTACAGACCAATTAAACAATGGTTATTACTGAACATATCAGGCTGCATCTAAGGAGAGGAATAAAGAGTCTACATTTCAGGCTAAGACCCTTCATCATCAGGACTCAAAGAAATGTTGATGATATCGGCCAGAAATATCCCTCCCCATACATATTGCCTGACCTCTAAGTTCCTCCAGCATGTTGTGTGGGTTACTCAGCACTCTGTTACGGAAATCTTCCTCCTTGTCTGTTACCTCTAGACTTGTCTGTTTCTATGCACAACTGGTTGGCCACCCTCTTCCTACCGTCCATGAACTCTTAAGCAGCTAGCACAATGGCAAGAGGTATCATTGCTGTCTCAGAGCTTGAGAGATATAGGTTCAAGTCTGTGTAGAGTTTACCTGTTCTCTCCATGGCCATGCAAATTTCCCCTCATTCCCTCCAGCTTTCTTTCCCAATCCTAAAACATGCTGGTAGATTAAATGACTATGAATTACTCCTAGCATAGGTGAGCGGCAAGAAAGTTGGAGGAGTTGGGTGTTGATAGTATGTGAGGGAGCATAGCTTGCCTACAAGCTATGTACGGAGGGTGATATGGCACTGATGGGTTGACTCTAAGAGCTGACATAGACTTGAAGAGTCAAAAGGCCTGTGTTCAAAAGGAAAATGAAAGCTCTTCATGCCCACATTCACACCAGATCCTAGTTACCTGTTACCCTATTCTTGCTGAATAATACTGATACTGTTTAAGCAAAGCTCAACTTTAAGAGTAAGTGGTAACACTATTACAGCTCTAGTGACCCCAATTCGGTTCCCAACACTGTCTATAAGGAGTTTGTATGTTCTCCCCAAGACCATATGTGCTTCCTTTAACTGTCATTTATTTATTTATTTCTTCTACATTATGTATTGCAATGAACTGCTGCTGCTAAGTTTACAAATGTCACGACACATGCCAGTGATAATAAACCTGTTTCTGATCCAGCGTACTCCCACTTTCCAAAGACACATGGGTTAGCAGGTTAATTAGTCACAAGGGTGTATTTGGGCTGCATGGGCTCGTTGGGCAAAAGGGTCTGTTACCATGGTGTATCTCGAAATCTGATAAGCTGCACAATTGATGCTCTTTGTTTTTGGCCTTGAGTGTGTGAATTTAATCACCAGTGCTGGAAGCTGTGCTGTAAGTGTTGGGATTTCCTCCATAAACCCTCCCTCTATGATTTCTTCCTTTAAGATGCCCCTGAATATTGCTCTCATATTCACTGGGTCTAACATGAAAGCCCTTTGTGATGTATATTGGGCAACAATATGTGGAGTAGGCAATATCTGTCCTCCAAACCTTAGTCACATGTTCTTCCTCCAAGTCATCCTCGTCAGACAGGCTGAAAAAAAAAGGAAAAAGGTAAAACCACCCGTAAATCATAAAAACATCTTCTCATACTGTGCAACACGGCAGAGATCAATGTCCCACAGGTTTTATACGTAATTTTTCAGTAGACAGCACAGTCCAAAGTCTATATAATTTACTCCATACTTGGTTTAGTAAGGTCCAAGGGAGACTAGCAACCCACTCAGATCTTCCTCTGTGACCTGTTTCTCAGAAGTGGAGGTCAACTTGCTCATGTCCAACACTTGTTAAGCAACTGTTTCCCAGGGCAGAAATGGCTAACAAAATGGAACATAATTTTAAGATGACTGGAAGACAGTAGGAAAGTATAGGGGGAACATCAGAGGTAGTTTTTTTTTTAATCTGCACAGTGGTGGGTGTAGGGAATCCTCTGCCAGGAGTGGTGGGAAAGGCAGACACATTGGGGACAACAGAGGGCTAAGTAGGAGGGAAGGGTTAGATTGTTCTTAGAGTAGGTTAAAAGGTAGGCTGACGGGCCTGTACTGAGCTGTAATGTTCTATGTTAACTGCTCTTGGTACTGTTGGACAGAAAGCAAGAGCACAAACACTGGCTTGTTATTCTTTTCTATAGCCTACTGTCATCAGGGTCAGTTGCAGTTTCCTCTGCCAGCCTGGACGAGATTGACTAACCGGTCAGGGATTACAATAACCATGTCTAAAGTCAGTTGTCCTTCCCATTGGGGAAAGCTGAGAAATGTAGAAGGTCAGGTCGGCAATTTTGAGCTATATTTCAAAGTCGCCATCAACAAATACTGGCCACTCAAGTTCTCAAGTATTGTGACAAGAAATATACAACAATACAATCTCAAGGACCTAGAACAAAAAATTTCCAGAGCAATATAATGATCTGTGTTGGTTGATGCTTTGTTGGTAGCACTCTCTCCTCCAAGACAAAAGGTTGTGGGTTCAACTAACTCCCACCACCCCGAGAGATGTGGGAGATTTCCAAACAGATAATGGCCTTTCCGACAGATTGGTGCACTGTTGTAAACAGCAACTTTCTGAGGAGCCGTTAAACTGAATTGCACCTGCACTCCGAGATGGATATAAAAGATCTCCCGTTCAAAGGCAAGTGGAGCTTCCCCCCCCCCCACCGAGTACTCTGGTTAACACTCTCAGGATGCGATCATCAATGTATTAGTGGGATGTTGTTTTGTACTCAAGCACGCAGATTTCACCACAGAAACAAAGCCTCAGAGCACTTCATTTACTACAAAACACTTCACTCTGCAGAGCTCACAAAAGGAACTACTTACTGCAAGCTTTATTTTTCATGATCACAGAAACGATGCTAACACTTGCGCCTACCCTGGATCCTTTGATTTTTTTTCATCATCACTCTCATAATCTGCCAGAATGAAGCCCTCATCCTCTTTGTCCAGAGCATCAGTGTTGGATGCCTGTTCAGAAGTCATCACTTCTTTACTCATCTGAATGAGGCGTTCGGTGTCATCAGCATCCCTCTGGGATCAAACACGTTAGATTATGAGTATTCCAGCAATCATAGGTAGGGGTAGACATTATTTTACAGAACAGAGAAAATATTAGATACAGTGAATAGATAATGGGCTGTCAGCCTTTTAATGAGCATTCAGAGGGACGTAGGAAACTGGACTCAATGGGCACCAAGTGAACATCAAACTGTGAATGGTGTCTTCACTGTGCTCTGTACTGCTTTTGCACAAGGAATAAGCCACTCTCAGGTTGAAGGAGCAACAGCCCATCTTCTATTTGGATAACCTCCAAACTGATGGCATAAACATTGATTTCTCTAATTTCCAGTAATGCCTTCCCCTTCACCCTTCTCTTTTTCCATTCCCCATTCTGTCTCCCCTTTATCTCTTTCAACTTCTCACCTGCCCTTCACCTCCATCTGGTGCCCCTCCTCCTTCCTTTCCTCCCATAATCTACCCTCCTCTCCCATCAGATTTTTTGCTTCTTCAGCCCTTTAGCTATTCCACCTATCATCTCCCAGCTTCTCACTTCATCCCCTCCTCCCCCCACCCACCTTCCCCCTCACCACGTTTCACCCATCACTCGACAGCTTGTACTCCTTCTCCACCCCCCAACTTCTTATTTTGGCATTTCCCCCTTCCTTCCCAGTCCTAATGAAGGGTCTTGGCCCACGACATTGGCTCGTTACTCCTCACCATAGATGATCCCTGAGTTCCTCCCGTATTTTGCGTGTGTTACTCTGGATTTCCCGCATTTGCAGAATCTCTTGTGTTTAAGACACTATTTCATTCTTTTCTTTAAACAAGTCCTCCACCCATACCTCAGCACTGTAGCACTGCATTACCTTGATGCCGCATGCAGTGACTGCTTAACAGACACGACAATGTGTAAAGCTTTCTTTAAATATTTCCTTACACAGACTTACAAGTAGTAGAAATGGGTTTAAAGGACAAGTGGCAATGGACACTACTCTAAGAAACAGCCTGATAGTGTAGCAGTTACTACACTTTCTAGCGCAGTAACCAGATTCATTTCCCTCCACTGTCTGTAAGAACATACGTTCTCCCCATGACCACATGGGTTTCCTCTGGGTGTTCCGGTTTCCACCCACTTTCCAAAGATGTATGGGTTACATTAATCGGTCACATGGGTGTAATTGGGTGGCACAGGCTCATTTTGGGCCAGAAGATTCTGTTACCAAATAATTAGCCAAATAAAAAATAAAAATAGAAAATAACTGCAGGAAAAAATTAGGATGATGCAATGAATAAGGGAGTACACCAGACAAACCCAATTTATGAGCAAAATTCCAACTTTAAGTTCTTGTTTGCAGAATCCCTCTGCATCTATTGTTTACAGAATCCTACCTTGCGCTTTGAGGCATATTTATGCTGCACATTGTTACGCATTTGCTCCAATCGTTCCTCTCTTTTCTTTCTTCTTAATTCTTCATCCTAGAAACAACAATATAGTTTCTAAATATTCCCATAGTTTGTAAGAAACTCTATGGGCATAGACATTTGATTTCTTTATACACCCAAATACTTTGAGATTGTTACCGCTGATGCAGTTAAGTCAGATTACATGGACTGCCAAACTTATCAATCAGTCGGTTATCCACTACAATGAGGGAAATGAGAACACAAAGTAGGAAAATGCCACTCTTTAATCAGGGGCTTTTCATTTATCATTAACTAAGACAGGATTTTCACCACATCCAAACCAGCAGCCACCCAGGGAGCCAACCCGCTGCGCTTCTTTTCACCAAGTTACTCCACTGATGCAAAACCGGAAAATGCTGGAAGAACTCAGCACGTTCTCAACAATCTTTTGCCATCATTTGCCTGCCTTCTCTTGACTATTGTTTCTACAATGATTCAGTGAACTTTATTCAACCATGCCCTATTGTTACAATGATTCCAATGTTGTCACAACTTCATGATTTCAATGTCCTTTAAAGAAGCTCTCAATGTGTAGCTCTTTCTAACCTTGCAAAAGAGCTTTCTCTTGGAAAAAGAAAACACTTCATTTGTCTTTGATGTGTTTTTCTTTTATTGATATTTAATTTATACACAGCTCCCAATTATATGAAAGTCAAAAGCAAACCAAAGAATAGTTAAAACAAAGAGCTGATTACTGACTAAAGGAGGAAGAAGTCAGAGGTCAATGAGGCAGTTCTCATTAGGGGAACAGAGGTGGAATGGGTCAAAAACTTTAAATTCCTTGGTGTTAACAATATAAAAAGGATCTATCCTGGGACTAGCACATAGTGTCATCACAAAGAAGACACAAGATCATCTATAATTTTTTTTTAAAGTTTGCGTATATTCCACATGTCACCAAAAACTTTGACAAACTTCTATAGATACACAGTGCAGAGTACCCTAACTGGTTGCATCATGGCCTGGTATGGAAACACCAATACCCGGGAACAGAACAGAACAGGCTACAGAAAGTGGTGAGTGTAGCCCAGTCTATCACAGGCAAAGCCCTCCTCACCACTGAGCACATTTATAAGGAGAGCTGCCACAACAAAGCGGCATCAATAACCCCACTCCCCCCATCCCCACAGGCCATGCCCTCTTCCACTGGGCAAGAGGTACAAAAGCCTTAGGTCCCACACCACCAGGTTCAGGAACAGTTAATACCCTTTATCCATCAGGCTCCTGAATTAGTGTGTATAACTTCATTCACCAGTAAACTGTACTGATTCTATGACCTACAGAAATCACTTTCAAGGACTCTTTCAAACTCATGCTCTCAGTACTGTTCTTTTATTTGCACAGCCTGTCTTCTTTTGCAAATTGATTGTTAGTCTTTGTCTAAGTTTCATTTTTCATAAATTCTATTATATTTTTTCCCTGTAAATCCCTACAAAAAATAAATCTCAAGGTTGTATATGGTACCATACATGTACTTCGAAAATACACTGACTTTGAACATTAATTCCCACACTTGTGGGCCGAATGGCCTGTTCCTGTGCTGTACTCTTCTATGTTCCACTCCACGACTCAATAATATCAGATAACCATCCACTCCCAGAGGAATATTGTATCATTTCTTAATGTATGCATTACCAAATGACAATGGATTGTGAAACGGGCCCAGCAGAGATTGCACTTTCTGAGGAAGGTTAAACAAGCATCACTCCCCACTAACATCTTAACTACATTCTACAGAGCCGTGGTTGAGAGTGTGCTGACCATTTGCATCACAACCTGGTACTCCAGCTGCAGTGTTGTCGACAAAAAAGCCTTGCAGAGGGTGGTTAGGGGAGCAGAGAAGTTGGGGTCTCCCTACCTTCTGTCCAAGACCTCTTTCAGAGTCGATGCCTCCAGAAGACACGGTACATCATTAAAGACCCCTCACACCCTCTCCATGAACTGTTTGTTCTCCTGCCATCAGGCAAACGTTACAGGAGCATCAAAACTAAAACCACAAGGCTACTAAACAGCTTCCTCCCACAGGCAGTCAGACTGCTAAATAGCTGCTCTACCTGACTCTGCTTTTGGACACTTTTAACTTGCACTGGACACTTATAACTTGATTTTAACTGACACGTGGCTGTTGTGTTTTACTATTTATTGTTATGTTTATTATTTAGAGTTGCGTTTGTTATGTTATGATTGCACTGCTCCTGGAAAACGCTGTCTTATTCTGCCCTGCAAAGCTGATGTACGGTTAGAATGACAATAAAGTTTTTTGAATCTTGAATAAAAGAGGACTGCATGTTCTCATAATCTAATTTCCAGCCTCGTATTTCGCCTTCCTCTCGGTACACTTAGATTAAATTACCTTCTACTTAAATTTCTCCAAACATGCTTCCCTTACCATCCTCATTCAGAAGGCACCAGTACCACTTTACCATTCAATCACTTCTGGTCTTCACCCTACCACAGAATCCCTCTCTTGTTCTTACTGACCCTCCTTACGTGTACGATCTCAATTAGAGCCTAATTTTACAAAGAAGGTTGAAGTTCTAAAACTTTAAATCAGATTCCCTATCGCCGATGCTGACTGACCCGCTGTGCACACCATTAAACCTTCAAGCAGATACACTATTAGAAGAGTTGGTCTGTAAGGACCATAAGACCCTAAGACAAAGGAGCAGAATTAAGCCATTTGCCACCCCCCCCTTAACAATTGATGCCCTTACTAATCAAGAATTCAATCTCTGCTTTAAATACACCCAATAACTTGACCTCCTCAGCCTTCCCACAGATTCACCACCCGCTGGCTAAAAAAAAAAAGAAAAATTCTTTCTTAACTGCTCTAAGGTGATGTCCTTGTTTTCCAAGGCTGTGCCCTCTGGTCCTAGACTCATCCACTATAGGAAACATCTACTCCATGTCCACTCTTTCAATATTCAATAGGTTTCAATGAGATTCCACCCCCCCATTATTCTAAACTCCAGTGAATATAGGCCCAGAGCCATCAAACCTCTGTATTGTTAATCCTTTCATTAACAGAATCTAAAGTTAGAAAATCCAAATATTACTCTCTCAATAGCATACAAGGGATAATAAGATAATTCTAAATCTTTTTTTGAAACGGACCTTTAGTTTATCAACCAGGTCACGTTCAGCCTTCTTCTGCACAAATTCAGTAATCCAGTCCAATTCACCCTCCAAGGACTTGGCTTCCAACTTCTTGGAGGAACTCTGGAGATCTTGAGACTGCCACTGCTGTGGAAGTCGATCTTCCAAAAGCTCGGCTGCTTCCCGTTTCTTTTTCTCTTCAAAGTCTTTGAGCCAAGTGAGTGCTCCACAGATGAGACTGAGTGACTTCCCCTGGAGAAGAAAGACAGCCATATTTAGTACAGCAGAGGAATGATAAATAAATAGATCAAAAAAGAAAAATTATCCCTGGGATTTGTTGGCAGAACCTACTGCTCCTCTACCCATCTGATCTTGTATACAGAAAAAAATCATATTGTTTTATTTAAAGTGAAAGCTGCAGAATGATTTTTTTCTGTTTGAATAAATTCAACATAGTTAAATATCATGAGGTACATCTTCTTACAAGGCAGCTTTTCAGGAACGACGATGGCTTGATTCCACTCCAATTCTGTGAGTTCAAGGTGACAATGTGACCCTCTTTCACATGCGCCAGAATGTGCCAGAAAGAAGGCAGTGCACTCCCCCTGCCATTTACACAGTGCTTTTGAAAGCTCCAAATGCACGATCTTGAAAGCCTCAATACCACTAAAATATTCTGAGCACTGATTCCCAAGTCCGTGGGGACGTTGCAGTTTTGAAGCTTTGAACACATCTTCTCGGCCTCCACCACCCCTGTAACTTCTTTACACGACACCTCAGAATAGCGTGTCTGTTTTCAGCATCTTGGCTAAGCCATGCAAATGATGTGTTTGCATACCTGAAACTGACATCGACAACTGCTGAGCCACGCAGCACACACAAAATGCTGGAGGAACTCAGCAAGCCAGGGAGCGTCCACGGAAAAGAGTACAGTTGATGCTTCAACATTTTGTGTGTGTTGCTTGGATTCCCAGCATCTGCAGATTTTTTACTGGTTGTGATTGAATTCCTGACCCACCTTTGACTCGGTCAATAATAATGGTGTCATCAACAAATTTAATTATGACTGTACTTAGCCACTCAATCAAAGATATAAAGCAAGTACAGCAGGGAGCTAAGCACACAGCCTTGTGCACCTATTCTGACGGTGATTGTGGAAGAGATGTTATCACCAATCTTTATTGAAAGGGATCTGCAAGTGAGAAAATAGACAAGGAGGTAGGGGACCGAGATCTTGGGAGCTTAGTGATTAATTTCGAGGGGATGATAGTGTTGAATGCTGAACTGTAGTCAATGAAGAGCATCCTGATGTATCTCCCACTGATGAAACTGTACTTACTGCTGCCATACCTTTCATCTTGGCTCTTTCTCACTATAAATCATGCATCCACATCTATACAGGGAGCCCTCGGGTTACACCAGGGCTGGGTTCCCGAGAACAGTTCACAACCCAAAATAATGTAAGTTGGAAATGAACAAACCAGTGCGTTTGAGGGGAATACAGAGATAGCTGCGATGGGAGAGCGAGCAGGCACAGGAACAGCAGACGCCGGCCGGCCTCACTGACTCTAAGTGAGCAAATGAGTCTGCACTGCTATTGTGGCTCAGTGGGGGAGGGAGAGAAGCAACATGGAAATGCCCTGATTCTTATGGCAACCAGTAAACCCACCCCCATCCACCGCGCTGGTGTCCCACTCGCCTGTACGTACGGCATGTCCATAACTCAGGGAGGACTTGTAAGTGGAAGCTTACTTCCAATTATTCTCCTGTGGTGAGTTTGGTTACAACGTTGCTGTATATAGAAGTTGGCAACTTCATTACCCACATCCAACCTAGAATGTCCCAAGTTTGAGAGCCCAGCCATATACAAATGCAAGCTGCTTTTCCTTTTTGTTTAATGTTTAAAAACTTACTGTCCCAGTGGGACTCTCAAATATTCCAATCTTCCCTTCTTCAAGCACATTGTATAGTGCAGCCATGAATTCCTCCTGGATGGAGTAAGGCTTGAAGGGAAACAGGAACTTTGAGGAAGTTTGACCCGTCCCCTCGGCCATAACCTGCAAAACACAGGGACAAAAAGAAAGGGAGACCATAAGTAATCACAGAATAAAGCTAGTTTAAACTAAGTGTGGTCATAGTAATTTAATACATTTTGTAATTTAACCCAGCACTTCAAAATGAAAATTTGAAATTCCCAAATGTTCTTCCAAGAAGAAAACCCACACTCAGCTCAGTCAAACCTACATGATCTCAGATCTACTAAGAATAGTACACAGTGCAAGTGCTTTTCTAACAAAACACTTTGGTTCCATCGACTACTTAAGCCTCAGGACGACAATCTCCGACCCCGCCAAATGTGTGAGATTAAGGCACGAGCCCACACCAAAACCCCGTGTGTGTGGATGCTGCATGATTCATTAACCTGTTACAAATAAGTGCCATGAGATAACAGACAGTACACCACATACAATTAAAACATTTAGCTTTATAATTCTTAATTTAACTAAAGGATTAGTAAAGAAAGAACATTAAAAAAAGGGCCTATTTTAATGAAATAGTTTAATGTGCACAAGTTGGAGCTCATGATTTCCCCTTTGCCGATCCTCATTCGATCTCATCCAGGGCTTTGTTGAATCACGGCCCTGCTCCGGGTCTAATCCTACGACTTCTTCGCTCTTCATCTCCTCAAGCCCAACCTTAGTGTCCCTCACCAGAAAAACCTCCCCGTAATCCAGCCATCCTAATTGGATGGCACACAATTCTCCTATCTCTTATCTTCAACAGTAACCATAACAAGCACCTTGCAGAGAACAGCACAAAAATCAAATACAGAACAGCATGACGGTAAAAAAAATACGAACCAGGGCATTAGATTTCAAAGGTTAGGAACTTCCAAGTCAGAAGATAAGCTGCCTCTCCTTACACTTTGCTGGAAGATGCCAGAGATCATAGTAGAATTAAAGCTCAGGGTGCCATAGCCTTAAGACTCAACACTCAGTTTATTTCAGATAGTAAATCAAAACAGCTGTTCTTCATATTTCCAGCATTTTTTTTCTCTCTTTATTTTCTTCTGGCATCTCAGATTTCATTCAGCTCCTTTTTTTCTTATAATGTAGAAGATCATTTACCCCGTCAGGTCTGGCAGCTCACAGAAAAATGCTACCAGTTGCAAATGTCATATAATTGCCCTGCAATCCATTCCCATCAACTTCTCCCATTCTCCTCCCAAATGCATCGGGGTAATTTCCAGTGGCCAATTAACCTACCTTGTCTTCAGGATGTGAAACCACAGCAGCTAAAGGGAAACCCTTGCATTTTTGGGAAAAATTACAAGCTCTTCAACTTCTACAAATCAGCATCATATCACAGACCTTCCCTTTTTTAAATATCCATCCCTGCTCTCGTCTTCAAACATTAAAGTTTTTCCTAATTTTTCCCAGTTCTGATGAAAGGCCATTTACCTGAAACATTAATGATTTCCTTCATTAGGTGCTACCTGACCTACTGAGTTTTCTCAGCATTTTATGTTTTCATTTTTAGAACATAAACAGATGCTGCCTGGCCTGCGAAGTATTTCTGTGAATTTCAATGTTTAGATCAGGCTTCCAGTACATGAAACATTTCGCTTTTAGATGGATTCTAGAAAAACAAAGTCAGGTCAGGTTTAGAAAGTTAAAATTAGATAGGAGTCTTGAAGAATATAAAAAAGTAGAAAAAACAAGCAATAGATTAGCAGGACCATGAAAGGTCCTAGGCAAGCAGAATGATAACTGGGAAGAGTGTAGGACCACTTAAAGGTAAAGGAGGGAATTTACTCTTGGGAGTCAGAGGACACGGTCAAGGAACTAAACGAGTACTTCGCATCTGTCTTCACCAAGGAGAAAGACTTAAAAGATAGTGAGAGCATACTAACATATTAGAACATTTTGAGATAAAGGTGCTGATGCTGGGACTCTGGAAGAGCATTAAGGTGGGTAAATCCCCAGTGCCTATATCCCAGATTATTGAAAGATAACTTGAAGTAAATTTTTGTATCTCCACTAGCAACAGGTGAGGTCTTGGGAGGACTGGAGAGCAACCAATAATGTTCCTTTGTTCAAAAATAAATCCAGGAAATCGTAGGCCAGTGTTTCACATTAGTGGTAGGGAGCTATTGGAGGGGATTTACTCACATTTCAAAAACCACAACCTAATTAGGAATAGTCAGTGCTGTGTAGAGCTAGACAGGTCTTGAGTTTTCCAAGTAATGAGGTGATTGATGAAGGTGAGAAGTAGATGCTGCCAACTTGGACTTTAGTAAGGCATTTCATGTCTCTCGCAGTAGGCTGACCCGGAAGGTTAAGATGCATGGTAACTTGGTAAAATGGATTCAGAATGGGCTTGTCTGTAAAAGACAGAGGTTAATGGTGGAAAGGTGTTATTCAGTCTGGAGATCTGTGACCACTGATGGTGCAAAAGGATCAGTGCTGGAACCTCTATTGTTTGTGATATATATATGTATATATATGTGTATATGTATATATATATATATATATATATAAAAATGATGTGGATTAAAATGTAGATGAATGGATTATTAAGCTTGCAGAGAACACAAGGATTAATTGTGTTGTGGTCAATGAAGAGAGTTGTCAAAGGACACTGCTCGATTTGGATCAGTTACAGAAGTGGGCGGAGAAATGACAGATAGGGTTTAACCGACGCAAGTGTACGATGGTGCACTTTGAAAGGTTAAAAGTAAAGGGTCAGCATACAGTTAAAGGCAGGACCCTTAACAGTATTGAAGTATAAAAGGACCTTGGGTTCCACGTAGCTCCCTGAATGTGGTCACACAAGTAGATAGGCTGGTGAAGAAGGCACATGAAGGGAGGGAGGATCAGGTAGGAGAAGATCACAGCGCGTGCGGCCGTTCTGAATGATATCATATGTGTTAACTAGGGGCCGTGCACAATCCTGATCTGATGGAGACTGCCGTGAGAAGCACGAAGGAACACCTGGAGAAACTTCTGAAATGCCCACTTCGCTGCCACTGCTACTGTGTAATTGACAATCTCCAGAGGGGAAGGCCCCAAATCCTCGGCTTTGCCTATTGCCGGGGTCGAAGCACTCGGCAGAGATGGTGCTCAGTGTCGGAGGCTCAGAGTTTTTGGACGGACTCAAGTGTCTGTGGTCGGGTGCTTCCAGGGTGCTGCATTGGCAAGTTTGCAGCGCTTGGAGCTCATGGTAGGGAGAGTTTTTTTCTTCCTTCTACCGTCTGTGTGAGATGATGGGATTTTCGAGAGACTTTGAGACTTTCTACTGTGCCCATGGTTTGTTCTTCATCAAATTACGGTATTGTTTTGCACTGTTGTAACTATATATTATAATTATCTGGTTTTTGTCAGTTTGTCAGTCGGTTTGTCTTGTGTTTCTGTGATATCATTCTGGAGAAATAATGTATCATTTCTTAATGTATGCATTACTAAATGACAATAAAAGAGGACTGTGTATCCTCATAATCTAATCTAATATGACATGCTTGCTTTCATTGTTCAGGGCATTAGTATAAAGGTCATTGCATGTTAAAACTTTGGATAGATTGCACTTGGAGTACTGGGAGCAATTCTGGTCACCCCATTAAGGAAGGATGTGTTGGTTATGAAAAGAGAACAGGCGAGGATTACCAGGAAGTTGCCTGGAGATCTCCTCAAGAAATTGGACAAATTTGGGGATGCTTTCTCTGGAGTGTCAGAAGCTGAGGGGAGACCAGAGAAATTAGACAACATGTTTTTTTTAAACCAGGTCAGAAGTGTCAAATACTATAAAACCTGTATTTAAACAGGGTGGGTGGGGAAGCTTAAAGGATGTGTGTTGGATAAGTCTTATTTTAACACAATGGTAAATGGCGACAGGCTGGCAGAGTTATAGTGGTAGCAGATAAAGCTTTTTAAAGAGACCTTTAAATGAGTACATGTACAAACAGGGTATGGATAACATGCATGCAGAACAGATATAATTTTATTTGGCATTGTGTTCAGCACTAACATTATGGTTCACATGGCCTGTTCCCCTGCTGTACTGTTCATATGCTTCACTTCTTCCACCAACTATCCTGCTATTCTTCCTGCCTACACACTGATTCCAGTAATCTGCTATTTTGCAGATCTGACTGAACACAGCACTTTATTTTCCTCCTGTCTATGCACAAATAGCTTTTCCTTTTCTCAGTAGACAGAAAGCATTTACTTCAAGTGCATGCTTTTACATAGATTCCATTAGTTGCAATCATAAACAAAAAAAAAACTGCATATGACAGAAATCTGAAGAATGCTGTGAGACTGCTGTGGAGAAACAAGTTTGCAGTTTCTCTTTGAAAGATAACATCCTCCTGCAGCTGGTGCGCCTAATAATTTGGAACAGTAACCCCTTTCTGATATTATTTGGCTGATTTTACAGTATATTTTAACATTTAATTACCTCCAGTTTGGCAAAGCAAGATCCTTTGCTATAAAATAAGACCAAAATTAAGGAATACCATTCTCATCTTTACAGGTAATAACAGGGCACTACAACACATCCCAGTGCATTGTAGGGCAAAACAAAACCCTTACTGTGAACCCCCTTCTCCCACACCCCAGGGTAGATCCCAATATCATCCGCTCCCGTCATGCAAAATAAGTGACAATTAGGTTTCCCCTCCCCCCGAACTACATTGTCTACAGCCTCATGAGGGACCCCATCGCTAGAATAAGACAGCAAGGGGCCCCCACCATACATTCCCGCCCAGGTCAAAGGGGCGACACTTCACTTTACCGCTGAAGGACTCCGGCTCCGGAGCACGCTCGCTGTCACCGCGTCAATCGGCAGCGGTCGGCCCAGTCGTATGAGGTGGGCTCGGACCGACCCAGCTCCCGGGCCTTCAGCCACCTCGTCCCTGATCAGAGCGCTGAAGGATCGCGGGGGTCAGACGTGGTGCCAGACACCCAGCCGCGCACCAGCCTGAGACCCAGGGCCCAACTCCGGCGTCCTCAGGTTCAAAGAGCGCGCGAACGAAGACACACCTCCCCGGTGACCGACAACAACCAACGACCAATCAGGGAGACCCAGTCGTCCAATCGCCAGTCCTGTGGGCGAGGTCAATCAAAGCCGGTACCAATCACAACACGCCTTCCTCTCCGTCTCCACCAACCACATTCTCCTGCGCGATACCTAATCCCAGCCAGATTGGACAGTGTCAGGCAATCAAATTCTCCAAAACAGTCTAAAAAAAACAATCAGAGTAGAATTTAGATCCAATTTCCCTATTAAATAATTTCCAGCATCTGCAGAATTCCTGTTGTTCAAGTACGAGGCGTTTTTTTCCCTTCCCCATTTACGTCCGAAATGACGGTTCCCAAAGTGGGAGTTTATAAGGGTGTGGTAAAGATAATAGGGGTGGGGTGGTGTGGGGGGAGGGGACACTGGGCAGCAAGTGGGGCACCTGAGGGATTATAGGTTTAATTTAATAAATGAATCACTTATAAGCATTTAATTCTCAGTGCCTCATAACTGATCATATAGTCACTTCATCTCTTGCTTTTAAACTTTTAGACATCTATTTTTAGACTTTGCTCGAAGCGCCTTATACTATAATTGTAAAAAGCAATGTGACACTCCTTTATTTGGCATATGAGAAATCTGGGCTGAAGAAATTGTGTTACTTCTAGGTCCGGCCTGCGCAATATTGCCATCCACTACTGAAGCCCGGGATGCCACAGTTCTCAAAGCAGCCAGGAGAAATCTCATTTTAAGCATCAAGAGGGCAAAGGTTGCCGACACAAAATATTCAGGGACGCTTGTCTGACAACGATCCCCTGTGAATGGTCATGACTGACTACGCAAAGTAAAACTGCATCAACTGTACCGGAGATGGCTCCCTTGGCTTACTCTCTAAGCAACTTGCATGTACAGGTAGGCTTCGAGTCATGCAGCACAACAATGGCCACAAAAGTTACTCTGCTGTGTTACGTACCCCGTAACTGGGTTGCCAAACCAGCAGAAATGGACCACTCAGTTGGAGTCTGGATTACTGGAACTAAGAAAGTTTTATTAAAGAAATAAGCAACACAGTACTCTAATAGTAAAGATGTAAATGCAACAGGTTAGCAATGAATAAACACACATGTACACAGAACTAGGATAATAGGGTCAATCAGCTCTATCGCAGTCTAGGGGTAAAATGTTCAATCACAAGTGACACAGTTTAGTTCAGTTCGCAGTAATCGCCGTCGTGCCGTTGGGGAGAGAGAGAGAGAACGAATGAATATTCAAATCGGATTCCAAGCAGACCTTCGATATTCCTCGCAGTTAGCTTTCAGGTGAGCCCTTTGTAATGTCTTCTGAGGTCACCGACTGTGACCCCTCCGTTCCAGACACGATCGTTCTTCAGCGGTGAACCCGGCACCCAGGCAAGGGCGGACACACACCAGGTTCCCGCCGACCGTATCTTTCCACCCTGTGCGTCTATGGCTGGTCCCACGACCAGACCTCCAAAACTCCCACCGACTTGTGGGGGTGCACCGCTTCCAGGGTCTTGTTACCTCGTGGTGTCGTGTGTCGTGTCTTAGCGAACCTGCCCCTTTTTATCCCCCTGCTGGGGTATCGCCTGTCCATCACACTTCAAACAGTTCAGGGTTCAAAAGGAGCCGGTCTTGACAATACTCAGACCGGTTTCTCCGTCCGTTAAACTCTCTCGTCTCTTCATTAACATTTCCAAATGCTGCTCCATTGTCTTACTTATCTCTCTCTCCTGAAGATAGGTGGTAGATCAACTGTTGATCCCACTGGTGCTAGCACAGGACAGTTAACATCTTAGTCTATGTGTACTTTTGTAACCCTCTTTCGTCACACCCCTCCCCTTTAAGGATTTTTACCAGGGTAAAAATTATAAGCATGAATACATTATTAGATACACACAAATATACATCTTCATCAGCTATTTGGCTAATACAGAGAATTTTAAGTTGTCAACACCTTGACAGACAGTCAGCAATCACATTTTTTGTCCCTTTTATATGTGTTATTTTAATAATCCTCTAAACCAGGCTCCAACTTAGCAAACTTCATAGTGGCCGAAAACACTGATGAATTGTGATCAGTGTAACTTCTCATTGGGTTTCGTCCCGGACCACGATAACAAGGGTCGTCCCATCCCGAATTAGTTTTCTTTCGCAAGGGCTTAGTAAGAGGGGGAGGGGTAGTACCTGCAAAGTTATTGCAAAACTTCCTACAGTACCCCACCATCTCCAAGAGCCTTCTGAGGGCCCTCTTGTCTGTCGGGGTTGGGATGTCAGAGATAGCCCGCACCTTAGCTTGCATCGCTGCCAGCTGCCCGTGTTACCACAATTCCCAGATAAGTGACCTTCGCATGGCCGAACTCATTTTTTTCAAGGTTCACTATCAAGCTGGCTTCAGACAGCCGTATTACATCGCCAATATTCACTTCTGTGTTCTTTAGCCCTTCTGTCACTGAATTACTCATTCTATAGGGATGTTGCTCACTAGGCTAACCTAGCGTGACAAACACCACCCAACGTCCCAGTTCTTTGCATCGCCTCGGGACAATCAAACACACGTGTGCGAGCCGTTTAATTAGCTCTCCTAAAAGGTCGCTTTGTTCGGGGATTAAGGGAGAGACCTTATCAGCAGAGCTGGCCAAAACAATAGCCTTCTCCCATCTGGTCGGTGCCATACTCATCTTTTCAAAATGGGTTTTCCCCTTATCAGGTGGCACCCTAGCTTCATTGATTTCCGCGCTAACACCGACTAGGTTTGTTAGCATATCAAAAGCCTGTGACCGTCTCAGTTCACGTCTGCAATAATCAATAACATCCTTCCTCCTGTGCAGCCAGAAAAACTCTCTTATGGCTCCGCCGACTGTTTCCTTCAGCACCTCAAAATGTCCACCGAGAGGTACCTTGTGGGCCAGGTTAAAAATCTCATCCCCATAACTCTTTTGCACCACCCCCCATTCCTCATCTGCGGTACTTAGTCTCCCTTCCTTCCTTAGCACCTCCCCCTTCACACCATAATTCACTGGCTCCCTTCCTAATTCTGTTTCACAGAGACTTGTTTCCTCATCTTGCTCCTGTGCCTGTATAAAGTCCTTCTTTTCTAATGATAAATCTACCTTAATTTCCCCACTTCCTCCTGTTCCATTACGCTCCTTCTTTTCACTTTCTACCCCCTCCTCGTACAAGGCTGGTAGAAACGTCTCAGCAGTCTCTCTGGACATACAGCGAGTCACTGCGCAAACAGGATGAACCTGTGAGTCCATGGGCGGGGCCTCAATGCTGGCAGGCTGACCTGTCAATCTCACTGCCGAGAACACAATTCCCCCAGCGAGGTCATTACCGAGCAAGACTTCCATGTCTTTCATCAGTAACTCGGGCCTCACCCCGATCGTGACTAGTCCAGAGACCAAGTTGCTTTGTAGGTGTATCTGGTGCAAAGGGACTGCCTCTGTCCCTTTTCCAATGCCTTTTATGACCCTGACTTTCCCAGTCTCGGTCTCTGAACTAAAGTCTAACACACCCTTTAATATCAATGACTGACACGCTCCCATGTCTCTCCAGATCCGTACTGGAACTGGGTTTAACCCTTCCTTCACTGACACCAATCCGGCCGAGATAAACCTCTCGCGCCCTTCCTGAACTTTGGCAGACCTTTCCTCTCCTAGCGGTTTGTTTACCAGCTCGATACAGCCAGTCGAAATCGCCGTTTTTCCTTTTCCCGTCTCCTTCTTTGGGGCAAAGCACCTGGACGCAAAGTGTCCGGCTTTCCCACAATTATAACAGACGACCCCAGGAGACTTCCTACCAGTCTGCTCCCGGTCTACCTTATCCTTCTCACTAGTCTCCGGCTTATTTTCTGACTTTTCTGGCGGACTCTCCCCACCGTCCTGACTACCCTTCTGGTAGCCTTTACTCGGGGCAAACTTCATTTTATGCGTCAACGCGTACTCATCCGCTAACTTAGCAGTTGCGGCTAACGTGACTGCCTGTTTCTCATCTAGGTAGGGTCTCATACCGTCAGGGACACAACCTTTAAACTGCTCAATCAGGATCAGCTGTAGCAGTCTGTCATAATCCCCATCTACCCCTTTCGAGGCGCACCAACGCTCACAATATGTCTGCATCTCACGGGCAAACTCTAAATACGTGCGGTCCCACTGCTTCCTCGCATTCCGGAACCTCTGCCGGTATGCCTCCAGGACCAACTCATAAATCCTGAGGATGGCCTTTTTCACCACCTCATACCTCCGGGCATCTTCCACGGACAAAGCCGAGTAAGCTTGTTGGGCTTTCCCTTTGAGTACACTCTGAAGCAAAACAGCCCACCTATCCCTCGGCCAGTCCTGACTTGCAGCAACTTTTTCGAAATGGAGAAAGTACCGATCCACATCGGTATCATCAAATGGGGGAACCAGCCTAACCTCCTGGGTCGCCCTGAACCCTCCACCTTGGTTCGGCATGGGCCCCTGCTCTGCCCTTATGTTTAACCTCTCCAGCTCGAATTCCCTTTCCCTCTGTCTCTCTTCTCACTCCAACTGCCTCTCTTCTCGCTCCAACTGTTTGTGCCTCTCTCTGTCTTGCTGTTCTAACTGTCTCTCTCTCTTGCCGTTCTAACTGTTTTTCTTCATGTTCTAGCTGCCGTACCCAGAACTCGTGCTCGAGTCTCAGTTTTTCAATCTGCACCTGTACTGCGTCTCCACCAGGTTTTCCCATAGATACCACCTCCAGCTCCCCTTGGGGAAACACACCTTTAGATACATAGTGCTCTACAATAGCTCTGTGTATCTCCTCTCTCCTCATTGTCGACTTCCCCTTAACAAGATTCAACCATTTGGCCACAGCTGCCAATTCCGCTTTCCTGGCATCCTCTAATGCCTCCAAGGTCGGCATCTTTAGAAATTCCTCAATCTCCATTTCTGCTGTTTGCCTTTTGTTTCTTTTGGGAATTTTAACCCAATCAATTTACCCCGTCCCAAATTTAGCGTTCGAAATCGCAGACGAGAACCCTACTTATGTTACGTACCCCGTAATTGGGTTGCCAAACCAGCAGAAATAGACCACTCAGTTGGAGTCTGGATTACTGGAACTAGGAAAGTTTTATTAAAGAAATAAGCAACACAGTACTCTAATAGTAAGGATATAAATGCAACAGGTTAGCAATGAATAAACACACATGTACACAGAACTAGGATAATAGGGTCAATCAGCTCTATCGTAGTCTAGGGGTAAAATGTTCAATCACAAGTGACAGAGTTCAGTTTAGTTCAGTTCGCAGTAATCGCTGTCGTGCCGTTGGGGAGAGAGAGAGAGAACGAATGAATATTCAAATCGGATTCCAAAAAGACATTCGATATTCCTCGCAGTTAGCTTTCGGGCGAGCCCTTTGTAATGTCTTCTGAGGTCACTGACTATGACCCCTCCGTTCCAGATACGATCGTTCTTCAGCGGTGAACCCGGCACCCAGGCAAGGGCGGACACACACCAGGTTCCCGCTGACTGTATCTTTCCACTCTGTGCGTCTATGGCTGGTCCCACGACCAGACCTCCAAAACTCCCACCGACTTGTGGGGGTGCACCGCTTCCAGGGTCTCGTTACCTCGTGGTGTCGTGTGTCGTGTCTTAGCGAACCTGCCCCTTTTTATCCCCCTGCTGGGGTATCGCCTGTCCATCACACTTCAAACAATTCAGGGTTCAAAAGGAGCCGGTCTTGACAATACTCAGACTGGTGTCTCCTTCCGTTAAACTCTCTCGTCTCTTCATTAACATTTCCAAATGCTGCTCCATTGTCTTACTTATCTCTCTCTCCTGAAGACAGGTGGCAGATCAACTGTTGATCCCACTGGTGCTAGCACAGGACAGTTAACATCTTAGTCTATGTGTACTTTTGTAACCCTCTTTCGTCACAGCTGCCAGGTATGCAGCTACTGTCTGTAACAGCAAGAGACATGAGAAGAACTCTGCAGAGAGTCAACCCCTGTAAGATGGCCTTGCCTGACAGCATCCCAGGCTAAGTACTTTAGGACTGTGTACACCAGCTTCACGGACATCTTCAACACTGCACTCACCCGTGCTGCTGTCCCCACATGCTTCAAATCAGCCATCATCATCCCTGTACCAGAGAACTCTGTACCTTCAAAACTAGACAACTACCGCCCTGTGGCACTGATGCCAATCATCATGAAGTGCTTTGAGCAGCTGATAATGGCACATATCACAAACTCCATCCCTGCCACACTGGACACTCTCCAATATGCTTACCAACATAACTACCCTATGACAGATACATAGCACCTGGCCTAGAAAAAGGACACTTACGTCAGAATGCCATTTCTGGATTTCAGTTCAGCATTCAACACTATCATCCCACAGACCTTGGTGATCAAACTCCTATTCCTTGGTCTAAAACACCACTGTGTGACTGTGTGTCAGACTTCCTAATGAACAGACCTCAGATAGTCAGAATACACTCCACTTCTCCCTCTCCATCATCCTGAACATGGGTGCCCCTGGGCTGTGTGCTGAGCCCATTGCTTTACTCTCTCCCCGACCATGATTGCACGGCCAAACGCCCGAGCAATCGTATCATCAAGTGTTCCGATGACATGACAGTGGTGGAGCGCATCACCAACACCGATGAGACGGTGGAAGAACTTGAGGCCGAGCGCCAGGCAAATAGCCTCTTCCTAAATGTCAACAGGAGAAAGGAGATGGTTAATGACTTCAGGAGAAGTTGCACCACTCACAGCCCTCTTTACCTCGACAGCACAGCAATGGAAACTGCAAGCAGTTTCAAACTCCTGAGTGTGCACATCACACAAGACCTCTCGTGGACCCAGAACACATCCTATATAGTCGAGAAAACTCACCAATGGTGCTATTTTCGGAGGAAGCTGAAGAGAGCTGGGCTTTGCACAGTCATACTCACATCATTCTACAGACGTGCAGTAGAGAGCATCCTGACAAGCTGCATCTGCGTTTGGTACGGAAACTGCACTGCGGCGGACAGGAAGGCTCTATGATGGGTCATCAAAACTGCCCAACACATCTCCGGCACCAGCCTACCCACAATCAAAGACATATCTACAGAAAGGTGCTGGCGAAGGGCTAATAACATTATGAATGATCCCACCCACCCTGCGCATGGATTGTTTATCTCACTCCCATCAAGGAGCAGGCTACATAGCATCCACGCCAAGACTACCAGACTTATTTATTTTCCTCAAGCAATAAGGAGACTCACCACTACTTATTATTCCCTGTCAGTCACCCGATGTATGTCACTATTTGGACATATAATCAATCTATGTGTGATGCTCAGTTATATTGGCTCGTATATGTCTGGGGGAAATCCTGCCCAGCACCTGCCTGAACGCTTCCCACTGAATCGGTCGCTGCACCACTGCTGCCTGAATCAATCCCAAACATCAATCATCAGCCAGCACACCCAGTACGTTTTACCAAGTACACTTTATAGATCTATGACTTTCTAAGTCTATGAAATTAATATAAATTTGATACAGAAAGGAAGTAATGGAAAAAAAAGGCGCCAGACTTATCAAAGTCCAAGTTCTTCGTGCACAACCGTTGGAGCTCAATAAATTCCTGTCGACCACTCAGATCCTGTCGACTCACGGCTCGGGACCACCCGGAGTCATCGACCGGAGCCTTTCGCACATCCGCCGTCCTCCCCGTCTCTCCTCTGACTCCCCGCCAAAAACCCCGTCCACAGTCATATGATACAGCATTTTATCCGAAAACAAAATGATAATATGAATACCCATTGGCTAATAGCACCCTGCTGTCTGTATTAACCCAAACGAATGTCTAGCTAGAGACTTTCTCAGCATTTAACATAACAAAGAAGCTTTCCCAAGTATAACCTAACAAAGAAGCCATTTTAAATTTAACATACAAAAAAAAGACCCGTACACTCTCCCCCCCACCAAATAAATTCATGCCCTCATGACGTTAACAGGGTTCACCAGTGCTCCTTGTAAAACACAAAACCCAACCCAGGTGCATAAAGCAGTGACATAACTTTCCAGGGCAGTAGAGATCACACCCTGTTCTCCCGGCGCTGTATAAGTCAATCTCTCCGGGGAATGCCTACTCCTCTGAGACCTCTGTATTTCCTCTACTGACTCTTCCAGTTCAGACACCCCAGGTGACACCCCGGGCCTATCTGTCGGACCCTCCCCCTCACGGGGACCCCTCAGCACCTGTGAGCCCTCTGCCTCAGGTTCTGGCTCCACCCTCTCCTCCCCCAATCCCGGCTGTATTACAGGCGGCTCTGTAACACCCTCCCTCGGTTCCCCTAACTCAGTGAGGGAAGGGCCAGGAGCCTCTTCTCCCGGCACCGGGGAATCAGCGAACGGAAACAGGTACTACACGTCCAGATCATCATCTTCCGATGACGTACCCCTTTTTGAGGTGGGGACCGGCCCCGTCTCCTTCGCAGCGGGCTCTTCCCTCACCCCGCGCCCTCGCAGAGTCCTCGTACCAGCCGTAAACTCCCATTCGGGCTTTGGGTCTACCTTCACCTCTCAACCCAGAGGCAACAGGTGGTTCCAATGGAGTACCTTGACAGGCCCCTTCCCATCCTCGGGTCTCACCCGGTAAACAGGGAGATTCAGCATCTGACCCTCCACCACATATGGGGTGGCTGCCCAACGGTCCGCCAACTTGTGCTTACCAGGTAGTCCTAAATTCCGGATAAGGACTCGGTCTCCCGGCAATAGCTGGACAAACTTTACTTTCTGATCATACCTCCTTTTATTCCGCTGGTTCTGCTTGGTGGCTGCCGCCTCAGCCAACTCGTACGCCCTTTTCAACTCTCTCCTCATATCGGACACGTACTTCAGACATGGCTTCGAAGGTATTTCACCCGCTTCAGTCCCAAAACACAGATCAATGGGCAACCTCGCTTCCCGTCCGAACATCAGATAGTAGGGCGAGTACCCCGTAGCATCATTGCGAGTACAATTGTAACAATGAACCAAATGGGCAATGTGCCGACTCCACTTACTCTTTTGTCCAATCTCCAAGGTGCCGAGCATGTCCAGCAGGGTCCGGTTAAACCTCTCGGGCTGAGGATCACCCTGCGGGTGATAGGGGGTGGTTCTGGATTTCTCAACCCCAAGCATACCCAGTAATTCATGGATAAGCCTGCTCTCGAAGTCCCGTCCCTGATCACTATGGATCAGCCGGGGAAGGCCGCAATGAACAAAGTACTTCTCCCATAACACCTTCGCCACTGTAGTCGCTTTCTGGTCCTTAGTAGGAAAAGCCTGCGCATATCTAGTGTAGTGATCCGTGATGACCAAGACATTGGCGACGTGCTGGTGTCTGGCTCAATAGATATGAAATTCATACACACCAGGTCCATGGGTCCCGCACTCTGCAAGTGGGATAACGGGGCCGCCTGCACAGGCAAGGTCTTCCTCCTGACGCAACGACTACAGGTCTTACAGTATTCTTCCACCTCCCCCCTCATCTGGGGCCAGTAAAACCGGTCCTTGACTAATCCATAGGTCTTCTCTACCCCTAAGTGCCCGGAATCATCATGTAGAGCCTGGAGCACAGTCTTCTGATACTTCTCAGGCATGACCAGCTGCCAGCGCCGGGGGTGGTCCGGGGGCGACGTGACTCGGTACAGGACGTGGTTCTTCAGCTTCAACCGGGGCCACTCCTTCAGTAGTAGGGGAACGGACGCATGCTTCGCCTTCTCCACCTGGCCCATATCACCCTGGCTAACCGCGTACCAGATAGTGCCGATGCTCGGGTCATCACCCTGAGCCGCCCCCACTTCCTGGGGGCTCAACTCCGGCAGCTGCCTGTTCCTCTGAGCAGTCACATTACAGTAAACAGTGGGTAGCACGTCATCGTCAACCCCCAATTGATCCACTGCCCGATCCGTTCCCATCTGTGCTCCTACTTCCCCGTCGCTCCCAACTTGACACATGGCCTTTACTCCCGGGGCAGGGACACTCTCCCACTCCTCAGCCGTGCCCGACTTGTCATGCGCCCGACGAGATAGAGCATCTGCATCGATGTTCCGACTCCCCAGGCGGTACTTCAGGCTGAACTCATAGGCAGACAAGGCCGCTAACCACCGGTGCCCAGTAGCGTCCAGCTTTGCCAAGGTCAGGATATAAGTGAGGGGGTTGTTGTTAGTTCTCACCTCAAACTGGGCCCCGTATAGATCGTCGCTCAACTTGTCCACCACCGCCCATTTCAACGCCAAGAACTCCAGCTTGTGAGTGGGATAGTTTCTCTCAGATGGCGACAAGCTCCGTCTGACAAATGCCACCGGCCTCAAGCCGTTTCCCTGTTCCTGGTACAGGACAGCCCCCAGACCCTCGTGACTGGCATCAGTGTGTAGAACATACGGCTTCCGGGGATCAGCAGAAGCCAACACTGGGGCCTGTGTCAGCGCCTTTTTCAGAGATTGGAACTCCTCCTCACATTGAGCATCCCACCCCGAGCCAAAAGGCTCCCCCCGGTTCAAGTATCCTCCTACCTCCAGCCCTTGGTCTCCCTTCCTTTTCTTCCCCCCAGGTGGATAACCACACAACAGCTGGTTCAATGGGTGATTCATTTTCACATATCCTTTCACAAATCACCAGTAATACCCACAAAACCTCAAAAACGAGCGTACGGCGCTCACCTTCTGAGGTCTCGGCCAGGTGGTTACTGCAGCTGTTTTAGCCGGATCAGTGGCCACTCCATTTCGCAAGATTATGTGCCCGACATAGCTGACCGACATCTTACAGAACTGACATTTATCCAGGGAAAGTTTTAACCCTTCCTCCTTCAGCCGACTCAACACCTTCAGCAGCCACTCCTCATGTTCCTCCAACGTAGATCCAAACACTATCAGGTGGTCCAGGTACACCAATACCTCCAGCAGGTTCATGTCCCCCACTGTCCTCTCCATGAGCCGCTGGAAGGTGGGTGGGGCCCCCGATATGCCTTGGTGCATTCGTTCGAACTGGAAAAATCCCAGGGGGCAGATAAAGGCCGTCTTGTCTTTATCAGTCTCACTCATCGGAATCTGGTAATACCCACTCCACAAATCCAATACACTAAACCACTGCGCCCCACTCAAACAGGCCACCTTTGGGACCGTATATTGGTCGGGGACAGTGCGACGGTTCAGGGTCCTATAGTCCACGCACATGCCTACCTTCCCATTATTCTTCCTTGCCACCACTATGGGGGACGCATAGGGGCTTCGGGACTCCGCGATAATCCCTGCATCCTTCAACTGCCGCACATCTTCCACATCTGCTGGGGCCAGCCGCCGCGACCTTTCTCTAAACGGGGTGTCATTTGTTACCCGAATGGTGTGCCGAGTGCTCTTGGAACACCCTACATCAAACTCGTCCTGAGAAAAGACATCCCCTAACTTCAGCATCTTCTCCACCAGCCTGCTCTTATACTCCGGCGGTACAGGGAAGTCTTTAAAATTAAAGGCCTCCTCGGTCAGCCCCCCGTTCTCCGACAGTTTTCCTCCCGTGGGTCTCACGGGGGCGCTAGACATCACCGTAACCGGGAACAAGTGCGCAAGGGGCATCCCGCGCTTAAAGGTGATCTCCTTCTCCGTTATGTTCCTTACCATCACCCCTATCCGCCGTGCCTGTACAGCTGAGGGCCTCTTCAATTCAGGTCTCACCAGCGCCCCGGCCGGGAACCGGGTCGTCTGGGGCGTCTACTAGCAGGACCTCGCCCGCGGGTACTCCGGGGAATCCGGGGGTCCCCATCACCAGTGCCACCTCCCCTGGCCGTATCACCTTAGGCCTCGCCTGAGTGCACCACACCGTCCCTCGTTTGCACTCAGGATCCAGCCCCTGGGGGTCACCCACTCCTTCGTACACCGCTCGAAACACTGGGTGCACCGAGAGAGTCTCCAGAAAGTTCTCCCCCGCCGCCTTCTTACAGGATCCCAAGAGCCGTCGCACCAGAGGGGAGTTAGTCCCCACCAGCAGCGCAGCGCCACCGGTTTCCACCGGGTCCGGACAGACCAACACCAGCGTCTCAAGGGCTTCCGACACTCCCACATCGCCCTCCGAGAATTAATTCCAATCTCACTGACAGGTACCCATCGTACGGGTAATCACCGTCACTTATGCCCCAAATCTCCAGTGCATTAAACGGGGTTACTGGCAAATGCTTCAGATTATTTGTTGTAGAACGACCGGTACAGTAAGGTAACCCGCGATCCTGTATCAAGGATGGCTTTTGCAAAGACTCCCTCTATCCGTAGGGACACGCTGGAACAGGGTCCCACCAGTCCATCCGGAATAAGGGCTTGTACTTTCGGGGGTCCGATGGCTGCTTTCTGGGCACGTGTTCCTCCTGAGACTCCAGTCCGTTCCCGCACTGAGCCTCTCCTAAGTTTCCCGACACCTCTCCCTTCTTAGTGGCCCGGGGGCCCTCCCTCCTTGGACATCTCGTCTCTCACAATCCCTCCGCAAGTGACCCACTTCCCCACAGCTGTAGCACACCCCCGGCCACTCACATTCCCGCTGGAAATGCCCCTCGCTCCCACAGTTATAGCACCCGCTACCCGCCGCCTCTCTCCTCCCTGGACGCCCCCACGAAGGGGGTACCCCCCTGTCCATCCCCTCAAGCGGGGGGGGTCCCCCCCCCCGGACCTCCTGGATTTCTCTATTCTCAACCCAGCTACCACCTTCTGAACCGCTGAAGACCGTCCCCGGGGGTCCGAGCCCCCTGTTCCGCCCGAAGCACTCTCCTCCCCCCACACCTCTCTAATTGGCTGCCCGATTGATGGAGGGGGGCTCCTCTTATATGACTGCTGGATACTCCAAGCCACCCTGTCATCCTCCCGGGAACAGCTACGTATCTGGCTCATCCTCAACTTCGCCACTTCGTCCGCCTTCACTACCCCTCGGCGGCGCAGCCCAGTAAGCTTTCCTACTCCGCTAAAAGTCGCCAGGGACCTCCTGACAGTCCAAACACTTCCTCCAAAGCGTCCAAACACTCCGACAGGGAAGCCGAAGGGCGTTCCGCTCTGAACTCACGGACTACACTGGCCGCCCCACCCCTCAAACTTTCCACCAATCGCAGTCTCTTTTCCTCATCTGAAACTGACCACGCCTCTAACAACTGGGATGTATTCTCAATCCATACCTCATAGTTATCCTCCCCTTCCGTGGTGGGATTGGCTCCCGAGAAAATTCTCAGCTTCGGGCGGGGCCCCTCAACCCTTCTCACCAGGGAGATAATAGCAGCCGCTAACTCGGAGGTCTCACCCCTAACTGGGGGACGGGGCCTGGCCAAGCCTTCCCACTCCAACCCTCCACCCCTGGCTACTGGCACTTCTCCTGGGGCCTCATCTAGCTCCTCCTCTGGCACCTCCTGACTTTCGTCCTCCGGGAGGGTGTGGAGACCCCACGGCCCCCCCCTCCCCCGGACGTGGACTGTCGCTGGTAGTTCCAACGTCATGACGTCGGCACTCATCCGAACCAACATCCAGCTGGACTCCAGTTCTTTCCCACCCCTTCTAGCTATAAGTTCTACCTGCCCGATACCTTTAATCAAACTCAACCCTCACGCTAGCACATCTGCCGAAATGCGGAAATCCACCCCATTTAGCACGCACGCATGATTCACCGGTACATTCTCTAATTCATACCAATTTACAATCTTATCTCGATCCATCTTCGCACTACTTAACGTGACGACTATTACAGCTTTACTGAAAATCCAAATCCCAGACGAGTCCCCACTTGTAACGCTCAGTTAAATTGGCTCGTATATGTCTAGGGGAAATCCCGCCCAGCACCTGCCTGAACGCTTCCCACGAAGTCGGTCGCTGCACCACTGCCGCCTGAATCAATCCCAAACATCAATCATCAGCCAGCACACCCAGTACGTTTTACCGAGTACACTTTATAGATCTATGACTTTCTAAGTCTATGAAATTAATATAAATTCGATACAGAAAAGGAAGTAATGGGAAAAAAAGGCACCAGACTTATCAAAGTCCAAGTTCTTCGTGCACAACTGTTGGAGCTCAATAAATTCCTGTCAACCACTCAGATCCTGTCGACTCACGGCTCGGGACCACCCAGAGTCATCGACCGGAGCCTTTCGCACATCCGCCGTCCTCCCCGTCTCTCCTCTGACTCCCTGCCAAAAACCCCGTCCACAGTCATATGATACAGCGTTGTATCCGAAAACAAAACGATAATATGAATACCCATTGGCTAATAGCACCCTGCTATCTGTATTAACCCAAACAAATGTCTAGCTAGAGACTTTCTCAGCATTTAACATAACATAGAAGCATTCCCAAGTATAACATAACAAAGAAGCCATTTTAAATTTAACATACAAAAAAAGACCCCATACATATGTATTTATATTTATTGTGCTTTTATATTATTATTATGTTCTTTATCTTTTGTGGGTGTTTTTTGTACAACATTGGATCCAGAGTAGCCATTATTTTTTTTCCTTTGAATTTGTGTACAGGAAATGACATTAAACAATTTTGAATCTTAAATCTTGAATCTAGTAAGTTTTAGCTAGAATATTTCCCATACACTAATTACACACTGATGCAATTCCTTTGAATTAGGGTATGGTATTCAATGGGGTAAAGCTCAGAATGTGCCCTTTCGAATGCTCCTGACTGCATTTCCCTATCCCCCAGGCAAACCTAGATATCGCTGTTTCCATTTTATGTCTCCAGGCAGAGAGTCAGATTTTGCCTGAGCTACGATGATGTCATAACCTTCCCCTTTATTGATCGCAACCTTGAGGTTGGACTTCAACAACAGGCAATTGACTGTGGTCATTAATCCATAAAATGGCAGAAACGGACCAAATGAAAAAGAAGTGTAGACAGTATAATGTGGAGTAGCTGAAATATGGATTTATACCAGCACCAAGCAACCCACAGCAGTCAATGTTGTGTGAAAATGTTCTTATCAAATAAAGTAATTAAACTAACATACATCAAAGTTGCTGGTGAACGCAGCAGGCCAAGCAGCATCTGTAGGAAGAGGTGCAGTCGACGTTTCAGGCCGAGACCCTTCGTCAGGACTAACTGAAGGAAGAGTGAGTAAGGGATTTGAAAGTTGGAGGGGGAGGGGGAGATCCAAAATGATAGGAGAAGACAGGAGGGGGAAGGATAGAGCCGAGAGCTGGACAGGTGATAGGCAAAAGGGGATACGAGAGGATCATGGGACAGGAGGTCCGGGAAGAAAGACGGGGGGGGTGACCCAGAGGATGGGCAAGAGGTATATTCAGAGGGACAGAGGGAGAAAAAGGAGAGTGAGAGAAAGAATGTGTGCATAAAAATGAGTAACAGATGGGGTACGAGGGGGAGGTGGGGCCTTAGCGGAAGTTAGAGAAGTCGATGTTCATGCCATCAGGTTGGAGGCTACCCAGACGGAATATAAGGTGTTGTTCCTCCAACCTGAGTGTGGCTTCATCTTTACAGTAGAGGAGGCCGTGGACAGCCATGTCAGAAGTAATTAAACTGCCCAGGTTCCTTTAACATCTGAAGAGAATACACTCTGATAAAACACACAAGAACTTGGCTTGAATTCAGTCACTTTGTGAAAACTTTCAGAAACGGAAAACACTTCAGAACATGTTGCCAGCACTTCACAACAAAACAGGGATGGTTTCCGTGCTTCACACAACATTTCATTGTTCATTGCTAAATCTGGAAAGCCCCGTAGGACTGGAAAAGAACTGATTCTGCCAGCAGTAAGGGAGGTTCTGAGCACAGTTTTGCTTAAGTCACTAGACCAAATAATTAAAGGGATTCCACTCAGTGACTCTGTTCAAAGATGAATAGATGAAATGTCTGAGAATGTGTAAGGCCCATTGTGCAACATACTTAGAACAACAGAATTTGCTCTGCAGTTGAATGAGTCAACTTTGCCAGGCATGAATTTTTGCTTCTTGATTATGTTTATTTTATAAATGAGGAAAGAATGGTTCCAGAGTTGTTATTTGCCAGGGGACTAGAAACAGGTATGAAGGGAGAGTCAGTATTACAGGTTGTTGATCAATTTTTCAAAGAGAAAGACATTCTGTTCACCAACATTCTTGCTTTTGCATCAGGTGGGGCACCACCAATGATAGGATGGCACTGTGGGATTATTACTTCCTTGAAAAAAGCTGTACCTAACATATTTACCATTCATTGTGTAATTCACAGATAACATCTTGTTGCAAAAAAACTTCGTGATCGGCTGCACAAATGATTAAATACTGTTACCGCAGCAGTAAATAAAATCAAGTCCCATGCTTTGAATTCTTGACTATTTTGAGAGCGTTGTATTGAGAATGATGACGTTTGAACACTTTTTGTTGCACACAGAAGTCAGATGCTCTCAAAATGAAACTGCCTGGTATCCTTTATGCACTTTTTGAAACTTGAAATCATTATTCAATTGAAAGGAAATGATGTGATCCTTATAAAAGACAAATCAGTTTTCTCCACATTTCTGACCAAATTAACCCTATTTACGTGCAACACGGGCATCACAATCTTGTGGAAGATAAAGAAAGGATACCAGAGCATGCTCTTCGAGTATACTTGGCCCACCTGGGTGATCTCCAGAAAAAGGCATATTAGAGATATACAACACACATAAAAGTTGCTGGTGAATGCAGCAAGCCAGGCACAGTCAACATCTCAGGCCGAGACCCTTCGTCAGGACTAACTGAAGGGAGAGTTAGTAAGAGATTTGAAAGTGGGAGGGGGAAGGGGAGATCCAAAATGATAGGAAAAGACAGGAGGGGGAGGGATGGAGCCAAGAGCTGGACAGGTGATTGGCAAAGGGGATATAAGAAGATCATGGGACAGGAGGTCCAGGAAGAAAGACAAGGAGGGGGACACCCAGAGGATGGGCAAGGGGTATATTCAGAGGGACAGAGGGAGAAAAAGGAGAGAGAGTAAAAGAATATGTGTATATAAATAAATAACGGATGGAATACGAGAAGGAGGTGGGGCATTAGCAGAAGTTTGAGAAGTCAATGTTCATGCCATCAGGTTGGAGGCTACCCAGACGGAATATAAGGTGTTCTTCCTCCAACCTGAGTGTGGCTTCATCTTTACAGTAGAGGAGGCAGTGGATAGACATGTCAGAATGGGAATGGGATGTGGAATTAAAATGTGTGGCCACTGGGAGATCCTGCTTTCTCTGGCGGACAGAGCGTAGGTGTTCAGCAAAACGATCTCCCAGTCTGCATCAGGTCACGCCAATATATAGAAGGCCACATCGGGAGCACCGGACGCAGTATATCACCCCAGCTGACTCACAGGTGAAGTGTCGCCTCACCTGGAAGGACTGTCTGGGGCCCTGAATGGTGGTAAGGGAGGAAGTGTAAGGGCATGTGTAGAACTTGTTCCGCTTACAAGGATAAGTGCCAGGAGGGAGATCGGTGGGGAGGGATAGGGGGGATGAATGGACAAGGGAGTCGCGTAGGGAGCGATCCCTGCGGAAAGCAGAGGGGGAGGGAGGGAAAGATGTGCTTAGTGGTTGGATCCCATTGGAGGTGGCGGAAGTTACGGAGAATAATATGTTGGACCCGGAGGCTGGTGGGGTGGTAGGTGAGGATCAGGGGAATCCTATTCTTAGTGGGGTGACGGGAGGATGGAGTGAGAGCAGATGTACATGAAATGGGGGAGATGTGTTTGAGAGCAGAGTTGATGGTGGAAGAAGGGAAGCCCCTTCCTTTAAAAAAGGAGGACATCTCCCTCGTCCTGGAAGCAGAGTTGATGGTGGAGGAAGGGAAGCAGCAGAGTAGGACCTTCTCTTGATCCAAATTACAGATTGGGTAATAAATCCATTCCTGAACACTTGCAGTGAGGAATAACAAGAACAATAGAGGAACAACTGATCTTGCTACAAAATTACTTTGAGCTGAAGCTGAGGTTCAAATAATCATTTCAAGACTTCTGGCTGCAGAAAGAAATCTCTAAGTGCTATCCTGCACTGTGGAAAGAGGTCAGGATGTCCTTTGTTGCCTTTCCAACATCACATTTACCAGAGCACGGTTTCAGTGCAGTCACTCGACTTCTTTCAAAGCAACAAAACAGACTGCAAATTACTGAACGTGGGGATCTGAGACTCGTTCTGAGTAACTTTCAGCCTGATGTTGAGAAGCTGATATCACTGCACCAAGCCCATCTATCTCACTGAAAGGTGAAAAAGCAATGAAGTAAAGAATAGTTGGGCTACTAATGTATGCTCTAGAATTGTTAATGAAATTGTTTTCACAGTAATTAAATAAAGACTTTTTTTCATAACTTTAAATAGATTTGAATAAGTTTTTTGCAAATACTTGTCACTTTACACTTGCAGTTCCTATTTTATTTCAATGTGCATCATAAATCAAAATTCTTCATGGATTTTATGTAATGGCTTGAAAGGGAGAGAAGAGATTTGGAGATGTGGTCTGGGAACCAAGAATGTGGTACCCCAAAAAAAGTTTGAGAATCTCTGGTCTAAACATTTCCTATCCATATACCTGTTCAAGTATCTTTTAAATGTTGTTGCCTCTAGATCTCTCCTTTCCAATGTTGATCAACTGATCCTTGGATCTTCTTATAATTCAGATTCCTCCTGACACAGAAGGCCATTCAATCCTATAAGTCAGTGTTAGCTCTCAAACATTTGCATTCGTAGGAAAATAATAACAAAGGAAGAGGAGTAGGCTATCCTCTGGGGCAAAGAATTCTGGAGGTTTCACTGCCCTCTGCAGGAAAAAGTTCCTGGGCAGCTCAGTTTTTTTTATGAAGATAAACATTATAAAGATTAGTTTTATTTGTCACATGTACATCGAAACAGAGTGAAATGTGTCGTGTTGCATCAACAACCATCACAGTCTGGAGATGTGCTGGGGGTAGCCTGCAAGTGTTACCATGATGCCGGTGCCAACAACACAGCTTACCAGCCCTAACCTGCATGTCTTTGGAATGTGGGGAGAAACCAGAGCGATTGGAGGAAACCCACACAGTCACGGGTAGAACATACAAACTCCTTGCAGACTGTGGTGAGAATTGAACCCCGAACACTGGTGCTGTAAAGCATCACGCCAACCCCGACATTATCATGCCCTCCCGGATTTTAAATAAAACCACCTTCTAATTCCTGGAACAAATGAAACCTTCATGTGAAAGGTGAAGTATTTCGGGGGAACATGAGGAGGAACATCTTCACCCAGAGGGTGGTGAGAGTGTGGAATGAGCTGCCAGCAAAGTAGTGGATACAGGTTCAATTTTAACATTCAAGAGTAATTTGGATAGGTACATAGGGGTATGGAGGGCTATGGTCTAGGTGCAGATTGATGGGGCAAGGGGCAACATAATAGTTCAGCACAGACTAGATGGGCTGAAGGGCCTGTTTCTGTGTTGTGGTGTTGTATTACTCCATGACTCTATCTATTCTGGCACACCCTTAAATGTTTCAATGGGCACCTCTCCTAAACCTGGGCCAAGTAACTGAGAAGATTACATTTGTTTATCCTTATAATACAGTAATTCCATAGGATTGCTTAAATACTTCTTCCCCGTTTTCCACTCAACCTGCACAGGATTTAAGGGCTGGCCTTACACCTGTACACTGAACTACCTGGGCAGATAGGCTGAGTGAAAGGGCTGAATTAAATTGTTAAATTGCATCATAGAAAAGGAACAGATTCTGCTGTGGTGAAGTAACCTCTCAGAATTTTTTGAATTCCGGACAAGATGGGGGAGATACAGAATGAATGTTCTTTTTATTCACAACTGATGTTCCCTTTGAACATTACTTTGAGTAGTGTACATAAAATTCTGGAGGAACTCAGCAGTTCAGTTAGCATCTATGGAGGGGACATTTTGAGCGGCAACACTTCATCAAAGTTAAAAGTAACTTTGCTATCAAATATGTATACGTCACTATACACTATCCTGAGATTCATTTCCTTGCAGGCATTCACAGTAGAGCAAAGATATACAATAGAGGCAGACAAAAACTACACACAAAGGCCGACAAAAAAACAACATCCAAAAGAAGACAACTGGTGCAAATACAAAAAAAAATAATTTGAGTTGAAATGACCTTGAAAGTGAGTCCGTAGGTTGTGGAATCAGTTCAGTGTTGAGGTGAGTGAAGCTAGCGATGCTAGTTCAGGTACCTGATAGTTGAAGGATAATAAATGCTCCTGAACTTAGTGGTGTGGGACCTAAGGCTCCTGTACCCCCTCCCCAATGGCAGCAGCGAGAAGAGAGCACAGCCTGGAAAGCTTGAGAACTGGAAGGGAGGGGGGGGTGCAGGAGGAAGCCAGCTAAGAAGGTGGAAGAACCTGATAGGAAAGGACAGTGGATCATGGAAGAAAGGGAAGGAGGTGATGGACATGTGAGAAGAAGTAAACATGTGAGAGAGTCACCCTTTCCCCTCACAGCTTCTTCCTTCATTCCCGCTTCCCACCTCACCAGGTTTCACCAATCACATGTCAGCTTGTGTGCTTTGTCCTCCCCCCATCTTCTTATTCTGGTTTCTGCCCCCTTTCTTTCCAGTCCTGATGGGGTGTCTCAGCCTGAAATATCAACTGTTTTATTCCCCTCCATAGATGCTGCCTGACCTGTTGAGTTCCTCCAGCATTTTGCGTGTGTTGCTCGAGAATTCTAGCATCTACAGAATCTCCTGTGTTCCTGATAAACATTGATGGTGTGTGTGTCTCCTGGTTAAAGGAATGCGGGTTATACTCTTCCTTTTTAAACCTGTTCTGTGTTCTCCAGCCTCTGACACATTGTGCTCAGGAAGTCTTCACTGAGTACTGGTTTGTGTTGCCTGAGGAGCTGGTGAAGTCAGGTATAACAACCATTTTCATGAGGGATAGGATATATAACATTACAGCACAGTACTGTTGCAATGAACGACGCAGACCCAAACACAGAACACAGGCACGGAGATTGAGGTAGGATGCAGACACGGGCGTGAGCGTTGAACAGCAAACAGGAGGGAGTGCAGGAAAGCAGGAGGCAGGCAGAACTTACCTTGACACGGAGCGTAGAAAGGAAAGCGGCAGACAAAACTTTTCTTAACACGGAGAGACGGAGTTACACAGGTGAACCTTGGTGCTGAAGTAAAACTTAGAAAACTTATCTTGACACAGAGAGACTGAGTTTCACAGGTAAATCTCCGTACTGAAGCAAAACTTAGAACACACAATCCTAAGCGGCCGGGAAACATTAATTACCACACTGGCAAAACCAACGATCTGGCAACTAGTGGGTGCAAAGCCGGGGTTCTTATGTTGCAGGTCTTGATGAAAACCAGGTGTGCCACCATCAAAGGAAGTTAGGAGAAAATGGGGAATTAACAGTCGGAACCGCGGCATAATCAAAGGGAATTAGGAGAAAATGGGGAATTAACGGTCGGGACAGGGACAAGTACAGGCCCTTCAGACCACAATGTTGTACTGACCTTATAACCTACTCTAAGAACAATCTAACTCTTTCCTCCCACGTAGCCCTCCATTTTTCTTTCACCCATTTGCTTATCTAAGAGTCTCTTAAATGTCCCCAAAGCCTTTGCATATAGACAAAATTTCAGAAGATTTTTAAAGTATCCTGACTGGTTACATCATGGTCTGGTACAGCAATTTAAACGTTCAGAGAACTATGAACTCTGCTCAATGCATGACGAGCACATCCTTCCCCAATATTGGCCACATCTCCACCATCCTGGCCACCCAACCTTCTTGCAGCTGCCATTGGGCAAGGGGTGCAGAAGTATAAAGTCCCACGTCACCAGGTTCAAGACCAGCTACTTCCCTTCAACCATTCAGTCCTTGAACCAAGTAGCACAATCTTAATCTCTAGAGTTCAGCACTTTGTACTAAAATGGGCTTTGTTCATTTTTCATTCTAATTGTGCTCTTTCTTGTGAAAACTGTTTAATTATGTTTGTGCTCTTATTGTGAATTCTGCTTCTCTGATGCACTGTGACTGCTATACTGCAAGTAAGCTTTTCATTGTACCTGTGCACACATGTACTTGTGCTTTTGATAAGTAACTTAACTTTGACTTAAGTAGGCAGTATCTGGAAAGATACAGTTCTAATATTGGTAAAATGGATTAGTGCAGATTGACACTAGATGGCATGGACAAGATGGGCTGAAGGGCCTGTTTCTGTGCTGTACAACCCTGTCTTTAAATGACCATATTCAGCTGAGTGGGAGCTCAGCTGTCTTTCTCATGGAATAATACAAAGGATATTTAAAGTTCAAAGTTCAATGTGCAAAGCTAATTTATTTTCTGTTGGTTCTGTAGCATTTACTGCAGCATTGAGTAAGTATTTTTTAATTGGATTATTGTTATCCATGGAATTTTCTTTTATATTTGGGTAGGGATGAAGTTGTTTTATGTCACACGTCATCTTTAGTTCCTCTCCTTCAAACAGAAGTGACCTCCTGTGGCTGTTCTGTTTTTGTTTTCTTTCTTCTATCAACTCCTAATAAAACAATCACGAAGCAACAAGTTTTGTGCCTCGTTAAACACCAGAATCCAACAGAAATATGTATATACGAGGAAATCTGCAGATGCTGGAATTTCAAGCAACACACTGTTACGTAACCGGCAACAATGAATATCAATCGAGTCAGGTTATATAAAAACAACCAAACATTTATTAAACACGGATAAACAATAATTAAAAAATGAAAACCTTAACCGGAAGTCAACCGCTATGCGGCCGTTCAACAAATCGCCACTCGGTATTGGTTCTTAAAGTGATAAATGCGAAAACAGTTCTTAAAGCGGTAAAGTCAAATACAGTTCTTAAAATGGTAAATTCGGAAGTCCAACAGATTTATACGTTCAATTGGGAGAGACTTCTCTGGAGAAGGATTTCTTCATAGACGCGACTTTCCTGCTGGTTCTGTCCAAAGGATTCACAATGAAGGAAATAAACGGCTTAAAACAACTGACCTTTCTTCTGGCGAGCAAATCATGCTTAAACTACCTCTCTCTTTTGGCAGGAGTTATCTTCGATGCAGGTCGCTACTTCTTCAACGAAGACTCAATAAGGTCAATCCTTTATTAAACTGCGGAACATTACTGATGGGACAGGTAGAACGGTAACCCACCAAGAGGATAAGGGATGGAGTGGGTGCTGCTATTTAGCATACTTAGAGCCCCACTTAAGGGTTATAGGTCATCCCAGGGTCACCCCCATTGGACTAGGACAAGAAGGGGCATATCAGAGGCAGAATGATTTGGGATGTTAATGTTTCCTATGTATGGGGTGGGTCGAACTGCCACAGAAATAATTAAACTGGCTGCTCCATTAGAAAAATTAGCCAGTAGCACTGTGGAAGCTCTTGAAGAAACGCAGTCTCAAGTATACGGCATAACTACTGAAATGATTGCCATATGACAGACAGTTTTCCAAAATCGGATGGCCCTTGATTTTATATTAGCTGAAAAAGGGGAAAAGGGAAGGAATGTTGTACCTATATTCCTGATGCCTCGGAGAATATGACTGACTTAGGCCAGCACATTATGGAGAAGGTTAAGGAGATTAGGAAGGTGGGAGAACACCTTCATATCCTGTACTTCGATAAAGTCTTCACTCTCCAATACTAGCTGCATGAATCTAGTCTTCTTTTCTGTCGACTTTCAGAGCTGTCCGGGTTGTTAGCAGCACAGTGTAGGGTCCCTTTCACCTAGGAGAGAGAGAATCTTTGTTTAAATTTTTTACATACAGGTTTCCCCCGCCATCCGAAGGTAGACCGTTCCTATGAAACGGCTCGTAAGCCGAAATGTCGTAAAGTGAAGAAGCAATTACCATTTATTTATATGGGAAAATTTTGTGACTGTTTGCAGACCCAAAAATAACCTACCAAATCATGCCAAATAACACATAAAACCTAAAACAACAGTAACATATATTAAAAGCAGGAATGATATGATAAATACACAGCCTGTATAAGGTAGAAACACTTCTCTACAACGATTGCCTGCACAGATCTCCGTAGCGAAAATCTCACGCAAGCGCTCTCGGTAGAAAATCTCACACAAGCGCTGTTGGCATAAACGCGCTCTCCAGTAACCTTTAAACTATGAAGCTGCCAAATCTACCAAGTAACACGTAAAAATACACAGCCTATATAAAGTAGAAATAATGTATGTACAGTGCAGTATCACTTACCGGAATTGGGAAAACAGCGCAGAGCACACTGATGATGGTGTGTTAGACTGAGTCGTCGCAGGCTGGGTGGTGCAGAGGCCCCCACCCTCCGGGCCACCGACCAGATACATTGCCGTGAAGAATGCAGCGGTAGCCAGGAGGCACACAGCACATCTTTAAGAAAAAGCCGAAATAAACATGCTAATTAATTAGGTGCTGCCCGGCACATAAATGTCAGCGTAGATCAGAGGTGATTGCCGATTGCATCGCCTCTGATCTGGGCCGACAATTACGTGCTAGGTGGCACCTAATTAATTAGCATGTTTATTTCGGCTTTTTTCTTAAAGATGTGCTACGTGCCTCCCGGCTACTGCTGCGTTCTTCGCGAATCGGTACAGTGTCTCTCCGGGGCCCGGGTGTTGTTGTGGTGGGACATGAGGGTGTCATCTCATTGTCGATCAGGGCAGGCAGCTCATCTTCTCCTATGACTGCCCGCCTCGATGTCGAAAGTCGAGGTTTGTTGTCTGCTGTGGCTGATGTGGAAGGCTTGCTTGACTGCCGAGCCTCGCGCATTTTTCTATCATACAGTTGTTTGTAAGCACTCAGACCATCCTGAAAATATCCCCTAAACCTACGTACCCTTTCAAAATTAAAGTCGTACTTTATCATTGCAGCAAAAATCTCACGCAGTTGCTTCACTTTCTGCATTCGATTGCATTTGGTTTCGATTGTTATCCTTTCCTCTTCCAATTGCATCAGCTCTTCATCTATCAGTTCTTGGTCATGGGATGCCAAAACCTCTTCAACATCATCTTCATCAGCTTCCACAAGCCAAACTCACTTTGTCCTTGCTTCGTTCACTACGATCGAAACGCTTAATTATGTCTAGTTTTACGCTAAGTGTAACACCCTAACTCTTTCAGGCTTTTCTGACACCTTAGAACTCACCTTGCTAACGGCTGCTCAATGCAACGTGTTTAAGCAATGCCGTTCCGAATCCGGGGGAGAGCAGCTGCTCGGGGCGCGCGCTGCCTTTCTTCGTAACAGTGAAAACACCTTCTGAAAGCGAAAACAGGGTATTAATGTAGGTCTTTCGTAAAGCGAACATTCGAAAAATGGGGGACACCTGTATACCTGGTCTCCCGGTTGGAATGCGTGTATGGGGGCATTTCTAATGGGGGCCTGTGCCTGTCTCATCCTCCCATGCAGTTCAGCCGCTGCTTTACGTATGGCCTCTGCGTAGGCCAGAGTTTGCTCACCATTCCATATCAGAGCCAATTTTTTGGCACATACTGGAGCTCAGGCCCCTGTGGTCATTGGGCCTCCATGAGGGCTTCATGACGTGTCACTCCTGTATCTCTATTCTTCCTATTTCACATAGCGTGCAACACTATGGGGTGAGCTTCTGGCCATGACAAGCTATTGTCCTGACACACTTTGGATAGGGTATTCACCAATTCCCCATTCACCCTTTGCACTATCCCCGAAGACTGAGGCAGGTAGGGAATATGCAATTTCCATTGGAACCCCATGGCCTGCACTAAATCCTTCACTATCCTGCCGGTGAAGTGAGTACCTCAGTCACTGTTTATTCCCATGGGTATTCCATATCTAGGTGTTATTTCCTTCCACAATATCTTTACCACCGTCCGAGCATCATCTTTTCGTGTGGGTACGCTTCCACCCATTGGGTGAACATGTCCACAATTACCAACATATACTTACATCCCGAGGCCGGGGGCATATGTAAAAAATCAATCTGCAAATTTTCAAAGGGCATTTTAGGCATCGGAAGGTGATCATATGTGGCTGCCCCCGGTCCTTGGTTGTTTTGCTGACAAATCAGACAGGATCGAGCGATTTTCTGTATGGTTGGGATTATGCCGGGTGCATACCATTGCTGATCGATTGCATGTTGCATCCCTCCTTTGCCCATGTGTGCCTGTGCATGCACTAGGCGGCACAGGGGCAAAAACAGGTTTCTCGGACATACCACCCGCCCATCTGGGTGAAACCAAAATCCATCCTTATAGTGGCATTGTGCCTCCTCCCATGTCCGTTTTTCCTGTGGTCTAGAGTTTTACTGTGCTGCCTATAATTCAGAAGGCTCTAAAACAGGGATGGGAGGGTTACTTGAGGCGCAGAGAGCTTGCAGAACTGGCTTCTGTGTGGCTGCCTGGTCAGCGCGGGCATTGCCCTGGGAAATTTCATCTATTGCATTGGTATATGCTTTGCACTTAATAATCGCCCATGAATTGCCTCGAGCAAGTTTAATGCTAGCTGGGAATGTTTGATGGACTTTCCCGCGGATGTAATGAAACCACTATTTTTCCATATTTGGCCGAAATCATGAACGATGCCAAAGGCATAGCGAGAGTCTGTATATATATATTGGCTGTCTGACCCTTAGCCAGTATAGAAGCTCAGGTTAGGGCGAAAAGTTCTGCCGCCTGTGCTGAAGTGCCCTGGGGCAACGCATAGGCCTCCACTGTCTGGTGCGGATCCACCACGACATAGCTGGCAAGGAGAAGGTCGTCTCTTGGCTTATGTGAAGACCCATCAGTAAAAAGGATCAAGTCCAGATTTGTCAAAGGGTCCGTTCGCAGATCCACTCTGGGGGAGGTGGAGTGCTGTACCACAGCAATGCAGTTGTGCTCGTCTTCCTCGGAGGGTTCCGGAACAAAGGTAGCAGGATTGACTGCAGGTGATCGGTGGTAAGTACAATTGGGGTGTGATAGCAAAATCTCTTCGTACCCTGTGCATCGAGAGGCGGTAAAATATTGTGTCGCGGCTGAGTTTAAAAGCAGCATAACAGCATGAGGCGCTCACACTTCAAGGGGTGGTCGAGAACCGGTGGCAAAGACTTCTCGACTACGATGGCTGTTGCCGCCACTGCACGGAGACATGCAGGCATTCCCAGGACCACTGCGGGGAGGCCCGTAGATTAGTAGGTGACTGGTTTTTTCCCACCCCCATGATTCTGGGTGAGAACTCCAGTGGTGAACCCTCCTTTTTCACAGACACGCAACTGAAAAGGGCGTTCATAGTTGGGGAGCCCCAAAGCTGGGGCTGTAGTTACAGCTGCTTTCAAAACTTGGAATGCATTTTCTCTCTCAGAGGTCCACTTTACTCGCGCAGGCACTTCTTTTGCAGTGGCGGCACGGAGGACTGCATCATGCAAGCGGTAGTCGTGTATCCATTGCCGACAATAGCCGACCATCCCCAGGAAGGAAAGGACCTCTTTCTTTGTTTTAGGTGGCGGTATCTGAAGGATGGCTTGGATCCAGTCTGGTCCTTTCTCCCGAGTTCCAGCCTTCAGGGTAAACCCAGGATACTGTACTTGGGGCTGATAAAACTGTAGCTTAGTTCTAGCCACTCTATGACCCCAGGCGGCTAGGAACTGGAGTAGGTCACATTAGTCTTCTACACAGTCTGCTAGGGTAGGCGACGCCACCAAAAGGTCGTCGGCGTATTGTATCAATATGGAATTTCTTCCCAGGTGGCACTCGTCTAAGTCATGTTTAATGGCAGCGGCATACACGGCCGGACTTTCACTATACCCCTGGGGCTGTCAGGTCCACGTATACTGTTGTCCCTTGTACGTGAAGGTGAACAGATACTGGCTATCCGGGTGGAGGGGAATAGAAAAGAAGGCGGAACACAAGTCGACCCCAGTGTAGACCGTAGCATCAGATGGAATGGATGAAAGAATCATATTAACGTCAGGTACCACTGGGGCTATGGGAATTACAATGTTGTTTACAGCTCTTAGATCTTGCACAAAGCGCCACTTATTATGCCATCCAACTTTGGGTATAGGCAGTATTGGTGTGTTACAGGGGCTGACAGTAGGCTTGAGAGCCCCTTGCTGGTGCAGAGAGTCTATGACCGGGGCTATGCCTTTTCTGCCTCAGTGGCCAGTCGATACTGTCTGACACGTGGTAATCACAGCTTGACACAGTGGTCTTTCGCAGTGAGTACTCGGCCTACATGTGTCTTGTGAAGGGCCCACAAGTCTGCATTTACTATTTCCAATGCTAAAGGGACCGTAGAGCCCGGCGGCTCAGGTGGTTGCTGTCGTTGGAACTCGGTTAGGGGGTCCTCCAGCTGGTGGTAAATTCCAGGAAGATATACTCTTCCTTCTTCAGGCCCGTACCATCCGAAATCCCCGATGCAGTTGATAATGGGGGCAGACTGTAACCGTTTAATCATAGGGCTTATCTGTTCCGCCTGATAGAGGGGCCGGAGGGCAAGGGTCAAATGAGGTACTGAGTCAGGTCCCAGGCGGAACAGGAGTTGCTGCTCTGTGGCCAGGCACACTGGGATACACAGTCCTTCCTTCCCAAAGTAGAGATAAGGTTCTGGGTGTATCTTAGTTTTCTGCCCTTCATTGGTGCACGCCTTCTCTCGGTATTCAGGGTCATCTTCCGTTGTATACCAGACAGCGCACTGTAAACGGAGGTGGTATTGTACCACTTGCAGCAAGCCCCACAAAATTTCAGCGTGAGCCAATGGTGTCAGCTTCTCAAGTTCTTGCCTTAACCGGCACATCTTAACTGTATAGGGGTTGCCCTTGAGTTGCCAGCAGTATGATGTTGGTTTGAGTTTAGCTTCGGGGGTAAGGAGTAGGGACGTTAACTGATGTGTCCAGGGCGAGGGTACTTCCATACACATGCCCTGAGGAGTGCAGTAAATAGTGGCTCCTAGTTTGCACAGAGCCTGGCGTCCCAAAAGCGGCAAGGGAGTAGTTTTGGATACTATCAGAGTCTCTTCTATACAACTGTCTTCCAGAGACAAAGTGACCTTCTTTGACAGGGGAATGCCGGCTACTCCCACGGTTACTACCCTGTTCTGGCTTAGGGGTAATCCTAAGGAGGGGGGTACAGAGGACAGGGTAGTGCCAGTGTCCACCAAGGCTCGCAAATGAGCATCTCTTATTCTAAGGGTTACCATGGGTTGCGTTTTGGAGTCTTGAGGAAGTGATAGAACTGCTTCCTGCACCACCACCTCCCCTGGGTCCCCCTACTCTTGCGGAAAAGGGTTGCTATAAGCGAAGGAGGTTACTCTTCTCTCATTTTGTTCAGCTGGTTTTGCAGGCTCTCTGCAGGGGGCACTTCAACACTCCCTGGCCCAATGCCCCTTCTTCCCACATTTCTGGCATATATCCTGGGATTTGTCCCTTTTTTGTCCCAGAGTCTGTCCCCCTTTTCCATTTCCCCTTCCTTGCTTTTGTCGGTAATATTGTGTCTTAGGGCCATCCCGAGGGCCGACAAAGAGCCTCCCGGTCCATGTTTACCAGGGTAGACACTATCTGAGCCCAAGGCAAAGCCTGCCAATTTAGGTTTCTCATCTTAAAAGTCTGTGCTTGTTGGGGCAGCATGCAATTGAGCAGTGTCTGTACGGCCAATGGCCCATTTTCTTCCAACGGAACCCCTGCATGCTCCTCCCATGTATTGGGCTCCTTCATCTTTTCTCTGCAGACATTGAGTAACCTCTCCGAAATCCCCGTGTCGCTGCGCTGTCCTCATAACGGCCTCCTTTCCTCCATGCCTCAGCCAATGACCCAGGGATTCGTTACCTTGTTGAAGTTGAGAATCATCTGTGCGCCAGTCCCCATTCTCGCCAGGCAGAACCTGCGTTGTGCCCTTCAGCGCTTCCCAGGAACTTCCATAGGCACGTTTCAGCAGGGTTCGCAGGTCACCCGGGAAAGGTTACTAGATGTGTCACAGGAGTTGCCAGTCGGCATTTAGGGCTGCCTTAGGGACTCCAGCTCTGGATTTCACCCCGGGGTTTACTCCCCCGTGAGTGGGCATAGCCCCATCTGCCCAAAGCGACCAGTAACGAATATCACCTCAGGGTCTGCCAAGGGCAGCTCACAAGTGCCACCACACATTCTGGCACCAGCATAGCATGCTCACAATGTTCAACAGAACAAGAGCAAAGCAAACCCCTCTCCTCCCTCAATTCCACCCTCTCACACACACAGACAGATTTTTTTTATTAAATTGGGTGGGAGTCGGGGTGGGCGCTGAGGGACGGGGGTAACAAGAATCTAACTGCCTCATAGTTGGTGCTTCATTGCTTTCTGCCAAAGTTAGTTTCATTAAAAAAAGGAAAATCTTTGAGAAGCTTTGTCAGTTTAAACACAAAACATTCATTATTTTCTCAATTCATACACTGAAAAACTGTATAACCTGTAGGCAAATTGTTGTGGATCGCCACTAAAATGACTCTCAGTTTTTGATGTTAACCAGGGTGGTGAGGAGAATTGAAATACAGAAGCAGAGAAAACCTACAGCACAATACAGGCCCTTCAGCCCAGAATGCTGTACCGAACATGTACTTACTTTAGAAATTACCTAGAGTTACCCATAGCCCTCTATTTTTCTAAGCTCCATGTACCTATCCAGAAGTCTCTTAAAAGACCCTATCATATCCACCTCCACCACTGTTGCCGGCAGCCCATTCCACACACTCACCATTGTCTGTATAAAAAACTTACCCCTGACATCTCCTCTGTACCTCCTTCCAAGCACTTTAAAACTGTGCCATCTCGTGTTAGCCATTTCAGCGCTGGGTAAAAGCCTCTGACTATCCACACGATCAATGCCTCTCATCATCTCATACGCATGGAATTAAATAAAGTCATAGCGTCATAAAGCACTACAGCACAAGGTAGGCACATTGGCCTGTCTAGTCTGTGGGACTATTATTCAGCCTAGTCCCATTCATCCACCCCTAGACCATAACCTTCCATACCCCTCCCATCCATGTACTTATCCAAACATATCTTAATACTGAAATTGAACACGCGTCCATCACTTCCACAGGCAGCTCGTTCCACACTTATACCACCATTTAAGTGAAATAAATATTTCACCTTTCACCCTTAACTTATGACCCCTCATAATGTTCTATACCTCTATTAAGTCTCCCCTCATTCTCCTACGCGCCTGGGAATAAACTCCTAACCTGTTTAACTTTTCCCTATAACTCCAGTTCTCGAGTCCCGGTGAGATCCCTGTAAAATTCTCCACACTCTCTCAATCTTATTGATAGCCGTGGCAGGGAGAGTTTTCTTCCTTCTCCTGTCTGCGTAAGATGTGGGACTTTAGAGAGACTTTGAACTTTTTTACTGTGCCATGGCTTGTTCTTCATCAAGTTATGGTATTGTTGCACTGTTGTAACTATATGTTATAATTATGTGGTTTTTGTTAGTTTTTCAGTTTTGGTCTGTCCTGTGTTTCTGTGATATCACACCAGAGGAATACTGTATCATTTCTTAATGCATGCATTACTAAATGACAATAAAAGAGGACTGCGTGTCCTCAAAACCTAATCTAATCTAATCTTTCTTGTAGGTTGGTGAGCAGAACTGCACATAAATTTGGTCTCACCAACATCCTATACAACTCCCACATAACATCCCAGCTCTTGCACTCAGTACCTTGACGAATAAAGGCTAACGTGCTAAAAGTTCTCTTTATGACCCTATCCACCTGTGATGCCACTTTCAAGGAATTATGGAGCTGTATTCCCAAATCCTACTGTTCTACCACTCCATCTTTCTATCACAGCTGCTTTATTATCCCTCTGAAACCCATTCCCCTGCCCTGTTTCTGTAACCTTTGAGATCCTTACTAATCAAGAACCTATCAACCTCTGTTTTAAATATACCCAAGGACTTGGTCTCCACAATGAATTCCACAGATTCACCACCATCTGGCTAAAGAAATTCCTCCTCATCTTGGTTCTAAAGAGACATCCTTCTATTCTGAGGCTGCACACTCTGGGTCTAGGCTCTTCCACTATAAAAAGCATCCTCTCCATGTCCACTCCATCTAGCCCTTTCAATATTTGATTGGTTCCAGTGAGGTCCCCCCCATAATTCTTCTAAACTGCAGCAAATGCAGGCCCAGAGCCATCATAATCTCCTCATACATTAACCCTTTCATTCCCAGGATAATTCCTGTGAACCTCCTCTGGATCCTCTCCAATACCAGCATATCCTTCCTTAAGGATAAGGGTCCCAAAACTGCTCACCATGTTCCAAATGCAGTCTGGCAAATGCCTTATAAAGCCTCAACATTGCATCCTTACTTTTATACTCTAATCCTTTTGAAATGACCTATATAGCCTTCCTCGCAGTCCACTATGCCCCCAATCTTAGTGCCATCTTCAAATTTGCTGATCCAGTTTACCACATAATCATCTGGATCACTGACAGATGTTTCCTGGATGAGAGATAAGGGAACACAAAAGACAGATGCTGGAATCTGTAGCGAAAAGTAAACAGCTGCCTGAGGAACTCAACGGGTCAGGCAGCATCTGGGGAGGGAAATGGACTGTTGACATTTTGTGCGGAGACCCTTCGTCTGGACTGAATGATAGAGCGGATGACTGCCAGTATAAAGAGGTGAGGGGAAGAGGTGGAGCAAGAGTTGACAAGCGCCAAGAGGATCCTGGTGAGGAGGGGAGAGCGGGAATAAGAACAAAGGTGGGTGGTTAAAGGTGGAGGTGGCAGTAGACTGATGATGGAGTGTGATAGGAAAGGAATGAGGAGCAGCGATCCAAATGAAGGAGGTGGGGAGGACAGATGGAAACAGCAAGGGTTAAGGGTATGAGTGAAGGGGACCCAGTGAGAAGGAATGTGTGGGCAAATGGAATGGGTGAAGGATGGGAAAGAAGCAGAGTGCTAGGGTGACTGGCAGTAGGAGGAACTAGGTAGATCATGATGAGAGACCTGAAATCCAGAAGTCCAGATTAATGATCAAGTTTAAATCCTCCCAAATCAGTGAATTTAAATTCAATTAAATAAATCAATTTCAAAATTGATGGCAGCCATCTGGTTAACTCATGGCCATTAGAGCAAGAAATTTTCTCTCCCCACGTATTCCAAACTTGGTGGGACTTCAAACCAATAACGATGCAGTTTGCACTTCACTACCTGTCAATCCCCTTGACTGAGGGACGATAAAGACTTGTTCTCCCAATGATGCCCAACACACCGTGGTTCAATAAACTAAAGATATAGGGCTTCGTAGTGCACTTCATTAAGGAAATGGTTACTGACAGAGAATTAAAGAGAGTTATCTGTTTAACACTCTTGTACAGAATCACAATTTACCAGATTGAATGAATAAACTTGGATCTTTTTTTCTCATGTGCTCTCAATTAAACAAGCCATAGAACTAATAATGAAGCAATTTGCGTAACTCATTTCTACATGTATACACTTAGATACAACTTGCAGAGAGCGTTAAGTGGCAGTGTGGTTTGAGGGAGACACAGTGACACTTCAGGGGATATAGACAGACTAAGTGAATGGGCAAGCATAGGCAAGTGGAGTATAATGTGGAGAAATGCAGAGTTATCAACCGTGATAGAAAAAAACAGGGAAAGGCAGTGTCATTTTGAAGTGGTTTGCAGTTCAGAGGGACCTAACTGTCCATGTATACAAATCACCAAAGGTAAAGATGCAGGGTGAGCATACAGTTTGAAAATCAAAATGGTATGTTGCCACCTATTGCAGGAGTTGAGTATAGGAGTAGAGACATCTTGCATCAGCACTGATCTCCTTTATTGAGATCCATGCTTTGTTTATTATTATTATTATTATTAGTAGTACTGGAGGACAGGGTCCCAAGTGTTATGGACTGTGGGCGGGGGTGACTATTGGGACCAGAGGTGTGAGTGTCTTGACATGTCTGTGGTGATAGAGTGAGGTACTCTTAGCCACTGAATGTGTAGAGAATGTGGGGTTGTAGACATTGTGCAGGCTGAAGGCGTTAATTTAGTTAGATATTTGATGTCTAGTTTAATTAGTTCATCATTGTCCGATGAGCCTGTTCCTGTGCTGTACTATATCCTGTGATGTCTGTTCTCTCCTCCTCTCTCTCTGCCCCACAACTACCTCCTTCCCTCTCCCTCTCACTCTTCCTCTCCCATTTCCTGTTCCTTCTCTCTGCCTCCCCATTTCCCTCTCTTCCCGAATTCTGTTCCTTCCCTCTCACTCTCAATCTCCGGGACGTTACTTGGGGTGAGGATGCCCTCTTCTGGGGCCCCATCTCTAGGTCTTCATCTCCATCCATCGTCCACCAGTGCTGTTTCTGTCCATTGGGAATACCATACGGTGCCAACATTTCTGTCCGTTGGGAATACCATACAGTGCCAATGTTTCTGTCCGTTGGGAATACCAAACAGTGCCAAGGTTTCTGTCCGTTGGGAATACCATACAGTGCCAAGGTTTCTGTCCATTGGGAATACCATACAGTGCCAACGTTTCTGTCCACTGGGATTACCATGCAGTGCCAAGGTTTCTGTCCGTTGGCAATACTATACAGTGCCAACGTTTCTGTCCATTGCGATTACCATGCAGTGCCAACGTTTCTGTCCGTTGGGATTACCATACGGTGCCAACGTTTCTGTCTGTTGGGAATACCAAACAGTGCCAATGTTTCTGTCCATTGGGAATACCACACAGTGCCAATGTTTCTGTCCATTGGGAATACCATACAGTGCCAACGTTTCTGTCCATTAAGAATACCAAACATTGCCAATGTTTCTGTCCATTGAGAATACCACAAAGTGCCAATGTTTCTGTCCATTGGGAATACCAAACATTGCCAATGTTTCTGTCCATTGGGAATACCACACAGTGCCAATGTTTCTGTCCATTGGGAACACCACACAGTGCCAATGTTTCTGTCCATTAAGAATACCACACAGTGCCAACGTTTCTGTCCATTGGGAATACCAAACAGTACCAACGTTTCTGTCCATTAAGAATACCACACAGTGCCAACGTTTCTGTCCATTAAGAATACCAAACATTGCCAACGTTTCTGTCCATTGGGAATACCACACAGTGCCAATGTTTCTGTCCATTGGGAATACCACACAGTGCCAACGTTTCTGTCCATTAACAATAGCATACAGTGCCAATGTTTCTGAACACCATGATTGCTCTCCCTTGTCGCACCAGCTGAGGACCTGATTCTTTTTGTAGATATGTATTTTGTTTCACCACGATGTTGCTTATCATGGTACATTCCTTTCACTCGATTTAGAGCAGCTCTTCTCTCTGGACCCTTTGAGCATGGAAAGGTGGCAGGGAACTGCTCACTTCCTACCCTCACCCCTTCCTCACTATTTACGGGGAGAGAGGGAGGATTGCACAATGATTGATCCCAAAGGAGAGGCAGCCAAGAGGGAGGCAGGAGCAGGAATGGTGGCAAGGGAGGAGGAGGTGCCGGAATAAAGACCAGGGGGAAGATTGAAGTACAGCGGGAGGGGTGGAAAAGTTACAATGGTTATCAACCCTGAGACACGGGGCAAGGTCATTCCTTCGAAGCCATCACTTTATTGCTTAATCCAAAAGATTTCCTTCTCCCCTCTCTGTCCCACCATCCCATCACTGCTCCCTTTTCCCTCTCTCTCCTGCTTCTTCACTCCTCTCCATCCCCCTTTTCACTACCTCTCCCCTCTCCATCACCACTAGCACTCCCAATGCCCACTTCCCCTCTCCCCCACCTCCCCACTATATCTCCCCTCTCCATCACCACTTCCAACTCCTACGCTCCCACCCCCTTAAAGCCACTTAGGGTCACTAAGACCAGAAAGAGACACTGAAGGTTTGTTGTACTAGGCCGTGCCTATTGGATTTGGCCAACTCTGGTCTCAGACAGGGCCTGATGCTGATGCTTTGCTCCCCTGTCCTGCATCAATCCTACACTGAACTCTCTTCTTTTTGTGGAACAGTCCCCTCATGACCTGACTTCTTGGGGCCCTTGGCTCTTGGTGGCCTGACAGAGGCTCTGCTATGCATCCACATCTCCAGCAAGGTAGGAGATGGCCCAGTAATCCAGTAGGTGAGAGGCACGTACCAGCTGGCTGTCCAGGAGTGGGGAGGGAGGAGAGGCAGTTGGCTCAGAGAATGCTCCTGTGCCTCAAATCCTTGGGAAGGGGGCGGCCTGGCCCAGGTCTCCCACTCCAACTCATTGCTGGCTTGGGTCATCTCCTCAATCCTCCCCCTTGCACCTCATTGGGTCATTTCCCATTGGACAGGAGGCGCCGATGACGAGTGGGCACTGTCCCAGGCCCTGGATGTGGAGGGGCAGGCCTCTCTGGTGACCGGTTGCCACGTCAAACCCAAAACACAACTGCGGGTATCCCAAGATCCCGGAACTCCTGTGGATGTGCGGTTGTAGGGGATGTTGGTGAAGGTCAGGATACAGGTTATAGTGTATGGAGGCTGGGACTGCACCATCACCAATATCGTCCTCACCATCAGGACCTTGGAGACAATGAGAAGCTCAATCCTCCTCACCATCAGGATATGGGACCCAAGCAGCACCACAATCCTATCCAAAACCAGGACCTGGATATGGCCTCTGATAAAAATGGCCACCCAATATCAGGCAGAGTTGGAGAATAATCCCGTGCCGGGAACATCTTGAGAATGGGGCAGGGATGACAGAAATCGGTAGAGCATTGTCAGCCTGTCACAGGTCAAATCCTGGGAGAGGGAGGGAGAAGGGAGAGAGGTGAGAATGTCCAAACAAATTTATTCCACAATTCCCATTTGTGAATGGTGACCTCGGTGTGATTTTGACCCAGGGGATATGGAGACAGGATCTGTGAACAGTACTCCAAGTGTGGTTCTGATCCCAGGGATACAGAATTGGGAACCATGCATGGTGCTCCCATGGTGGACCTGGACCAGGATTATGGAGGCAGGAACAGTGGATTTTGCCCCTGGTGTTGGTGTGACCAAAGGATACAGAGATTGGAACAGTGCTTGGTACTCCTGGTGTTGGTCTGATCCAGTCCTTTCCTGGTTTAGCCTACATTCAACAATCTCACTGCCCAACCCTCAGTACCTGTAACTAAAAGACACGTACATTCAAATGCTGTTCATAGACTTCAGTTCAGCATTCAATACAGTACAACCATTCCTCAGAAACTGATTGGAAAGCTGAGCGTACTGGGCCTGAACACCTCCCTCTGCATCTGGATCCTAGACTTCCTGACTGGGAGACCTCAGTCAGTCCAGATTGGAAGCAGCATCTCCAACACCATTACACTGAGCACGGGGGCCTCCCAGGGCTGTGTGCTCAGTCCACTGCTGTTCAATCTGCTGACCCACGACAGCGCTGCAACACACAGCTCGAACTACATCATCAAGTTCGCTGATGACACAACCATAGTGGGTCTTATCAGCAAGAACGATGAGTCAGCATACAGAGAGGAGGTGCAGCGGCTAACGAACTGGTGCGGAGCCAACAACCTGTCCCTGAATGTGAACAAAACAAAAGAGATGGTTGTTGACTTCAGGAGGACATGGAACGACCACTCTCCGCTGAACATCGATGACTCCTCCGTAGAGATCGTTAAGAGCACCAAATTTCTTGGTGTTCACCTGGCAGAGAATCTCACCTGGTCCCTCAATACCAGCTCCATAGCAAAGAAAGCCCAGCAGCGTCTCTACTTTCTGCGAAGGCTGAGAAAAGTCCATCTCCCACCCCCCCCACCATCCTCTCCACATTCTACAGAGGTTGTATTGAGATCATCCTGAGCAGCTGCATCACTGCCTGGTTCGGAAATTGCACCATCTCAGATTTCAAGACCCTGCAACGGATAGTGAGGTCAGCTGAGAAGATCATTGGGGTCTCTCTTCTCGCCATTACAGACATTTACACCACACGCTGCATCCGTAAAGCAAACAGCATTATGAAACAATACACATCAAAGTTGCTGGTGAACGCAGCAGGCCAGGCAGCATCTCTAGGAAGAGGTACAGTCGACGTTTCGGGCCGAGACCCTTCCCCACACACCCCTCATACAAACTCTTCTCCCTCCTGCCATCTGGCAAAAGGCACCAAAGTATTCGGGCTCTCACAACCAGACTATGTAACAGTTTCTTCCTCCGAGCCATCAGACTCCTCAATACCCAGAGCCTGGACTGACACCAATCTACTGCCCTCTACTGTGCATATTGTCTTGTTTATTATTTATTGTAATGCCTGCACTGTTTTGTGCACTTTATGCAGTCCTGGGTAGGTCTGTGGTCTAGTGTAGTTTTGTGTTGTTTTACGTAGTTCAGTGTGGCTTTTGTATTGTTCATGTAGCACCATGGTGCTGAAAAATGTTGTCTCGTTTTTACTGTGTACTGTACCAGCAATTATGGTCGAAATGACAATAAAAAAGTGACTTGACTTGACTTGACTCTCCTTAGGTAGACGTGTTGCCTCATAATCCATGCTGAGAGGTGGATCATGGGAGAATTCCGGCAGGGAACAATAGCTTGTCTCAGTTCCCTGCTGCTGGTCTTCAGGAAATGCAGATGGACAATCTGATGTTGAGCCGCACTGGGAACCCTGTGGGAAGAGATCGCGAAGTTGCTGAATTGTAACACCGACCATAACTATATTCCTGGTCTGACCCGTACAGGAACTGCAACTATGCATGGTGTTCTCACAAAGGTTTGGCACTGGTTGGAGAGCTGTATTATCTCAAGTCTTACAAGGGACAATTAAAGAAAAAAATAGGGGATATATAAATGCAGAAGCAGGCAACAGCGCAATAGAGCAGGCTGGCTTTACTGCGTTATTGGTCACTGGTTGTAGGAGGGTGGGGTAGAATGTCCTGCCTCAGAGTGAGTTGAATCTTTGGATAATTCACTCCTAGTGGCTCTTTTGGGGGATATTGAACAAGGATAGGCTCTTCAGCCCACAGTATGGTACCAAACTAATTAAACTATAGTAACGAAACACCTAACTAAACTAACCCCTTCTGCGTGTTTCGCTCATTATCGGAGGATAGTGCAGAGCACACCAGGATGCCAGCATGCAGGATAGCAACTGAATTTTATTAACAACCCTGCTTGTACAGTATGTGAACTCCTTCCATCTGGGGGTGGCTAACTGAGTTGGATAGGAATAACGCTATTAACTACCACAACATCTCCCCTTCTTGAAAAAAAAGAAAAACTAGGTATGTACCTGTCAATGGAACTGTATTGAAATTATAGTCACTGAAATTGAGTGATTCAGTTTACTTTATCCATAGCATGTAATTTATACTCTTTATATAAACATAAAAAAGATTTGCCAACATTATAACCATCTTTCTCTTTGTTTTAAACAGTTTCTCACTCTCTTTGTTTTTATTTTTTTCATGAATTCCTTTTTATTTTAAGAACAGTCTCATTTTGAGAAATGTTTTCAACATTAGAACGCTTAAAAAAAGACATGAAATCTAATGGAGGTCAGGGTAGACTACATGAACACTCCAGCAGAGTGAGAGGATTATTCTACCTCTTTAGTTAATTGCCCTAATCTATTAGGCTACAGCAGTGTTTTCCAAACTTTTTTAGCCAACACTCCCCTAAAGCACATTCATACTTGCCAACACTTCTCTTCGGCACAATATACTTTCTGGTACCCCATTGTGTAACAACATATCTCCCACACATGAGAAAAATGACTATGCTTTCCGGTTCTTTTGGCTGCGTAAGTCTAGGGAAGGCAATCTCTGGCCCTGCCAAACGTGTGAGATTGAGGTGTAAGCTCACCCCAAAGCCCGACTGTGTGGATGCTGCATGATTTGTTACCCTGTTGCAAATAAGTATCATGAAATTGCAGACAGTACACCACATACAATTAAAAGATTTAGGTTTATAATTCTTAACGTGACTAAAGGGTTAGTAAAGAAAAATCAAACAAAGAAAAGGGCCTATTTTAATGAAACAGTCTAATGTACACAAGTTGGAGCTCACGGTTTCCCTTTCATGGATCCTCCTTTGATCTCCTCGGCTTTCGTCGGATCGTGGGGTTGAGTCCCACGACCTCTCCTCTCTGGTGTCTTCTTCCCCCATCTCCCCCCAGAAACAAAGACCTCGTTCACACACCGGTGTCAGGCACACAACACGAAAAACACACTCCCTTCATTGGACGGCTCAGATTCCAAAGCACCCGTTATCTCATAACCCAAACACTGCTTCTACAGAAAACCATTACATTAGCAGTGAAACTTTTTCCAGGGTGTTACATTTAAATTTTTATTTGTCTTTAAATTTAGCTTATATAGTACCTGTGCACAGTACAGCAGCTTGGATATCAATGTGATCCTTGAGCTTGATGGTTTTTAGCAAGAGTTGAAATATCTGGTTCAAGTTGAGACAGCAAAAGCCTTAAATCCCCAAGCCTTAATGTCCAAATGGTTTCCGTTTTTTGTAAGTATGCAGTTCACTGCACTGAAGCCTCTTTCAACAGGGATGGAAATACAATGAAGAGCAGTTTGGCTCTTCTCCAAAGACCAGGAAACTTAGTATGACGGTGTAGCTACATCCACAGAAACTGACATTTTTGAAAAGCATTTCTGCTTCTTCATCATTCTGAATTTTGATAATTTCTTCTTGCAAGCTCTCTTCCTGTTCTTTCAATTTGCAAAGAAATGGGTTAACTACCCAGTCTGGAATTTCCAGATCATTCAAATCCTTGAATTGATTCTGAAAATCCTTCTTCAATAATTGCAGGTGTAAGCAGTACTCTTGCAAATCATTATCCTTGAAAGAACGTGCCATACTTTCCATGCAGGGAAATTGTGAGAATATTCTTCTTCCAATGTTTTCCTTATATCTTTCAAATTTTCTACTAAGAGTAGACACCGGATTAAATTGAAATTCTCACCCTGCAGTTTAATCTTCAGAATGTTCATTTTGTCATTCAGATTGGTTAGGTATACAACATCTCCATATAGAGGTTCAAACTTGTTTCCAAGCTATTGTCATCTTTGAGCAAAAATTCAATCAGTGTCAAAAAGATCAAAGAAACATTTTAAGCAGAGGCCTTTTGACAGCCAACACACTTCAGTGTGAAGAAGTAAGTGTTCAAACACTTCATCGTTATCTTGGCATAACTGGTGAAATATTCTGTGATTTAATAGATGAGCTTTAATTTTGTTGATAGCAGATATTACAAGAGTCATGTTTGAAAAAATTCTCTGGCTGAGGTTTTTGGCTGCAAGATGTTGACGATGAATTGCACAATGGATTGCAAACAGACTTGGAGTTTCTTTTTTTATAATTGCCACTAAACCAGCGAGGCGACCTGTTGTATATGGCGCTCCATCTGTTGCACAATAAATCATTTTCCTCATCAAAATACTTTTAGCCTCAATATATATTTTGAGCTCATCATAGATTGATTCTGTTGATATTTGTTTATAACCTCTTTGCAAAAGAGAATCTTTTCATAAGCTTTTTCATTTTTGATAAACCGTACATATGTCATTAGCATTGCCTTGTTGTCTTGCACAATTGACTCATACAGTTGTATCCCAAGTTCTGTTTCTGTAGCTCTGTGCATAGTTTATACTCAATGTCTTCATTCGTTTCATCAATACGAGCTACAGAGTTATTACTCAGAGGAATTGATTTTAAAATTCTGGTATCCATTTTGCGAACAGTTGTGAGCATTTCTGATGCAGCAGGCATTATTAATCTCTCACTAATTGTATGAGTTTCCGCACTTTGCTATCATTTTGGAAATGTTATAAGAACCAATGAGACCACTATCAAGGTCATTTTTAACTTTCTTGACTCAGTGTGCAACACTTTTCAAATACTTCTTTCACCTTCTGGAACTGAATAATACCATAAGTAGACTTTTCAGGGTGTCTTTTACAGAACTGTTCCTGCAATCTTGATGGTTTCATGGCTTCATTAGACAGTACACTATTACAAGTAAGGCATATGGAGCGTCGCTGATCTGATGGGAATGGAATAAAGTCATACTCCAGGTATGTAACACTATATTGACACACTTTCTGTAGCTTTTTTTCTTAGCAGGATGAGATTTCAAGGCTTCACCACCTTCAGACACATAGAGATCACTCTATACATATTTATCCATCATTAACGGGGCTAAATTAAAATAAGAAATTAACACAAACTGGGAATGCCTGTTGGAAGTTGATGATGTCAGTGAGCTGACATGGATAGAACGATGGTAGCACCATGCAAATGAATGGAGAGACAGAGATGAAGGTGATCACAACAGCAAAAATTACATTGTCAAAGATTCAGATTGAAATCTGAATGTTAGTTGGGATAGAGCCGGTGTTCAGCAAGCTAACTTCATACTATTCCAGTTAGTGCGATTGACGAATCATGTAAGGTCTCATAATCCGCAAAGATGGTTCTTGACTGCAAATATGAAGCCAAGGTTTCTTTGAACACCTCAAGGAATCCTTGGGGTTGGCAGCTTCACTGATTGGCTCTATTTCACGATTTGGTTCCAGCCAGTGCTGTATTGTTTCGTGACTTGTTTTCTGTAGATCTGTAGAGAAAGGTGAGAAAGTGTACTTGACCTACCAACTGTTAAGTTGCATGAACTTGTTTCGTGCCATATGTCAAGGGGAACTGTTGGGCACCCTGGTTGCTAATTTATGCATCCCCAATAATGTCTGTTTGGTTCGTACGGTCGGATGAGATTGCCAAGTTTCATATGCACTGTGACGACGAGCGCTCACTGCCTGCAGAGCTATGGTTCTTCCTGTGTTCTAGTGCCTCATCCTTGTTTTTGGAAGTGCCTGCTCTACTAACGGTTGGTCAGGTCTCATGCCTCAAGTTAGGGTGCTGTTTACCACCCTCCCCAGAAATCTTGAACACCCCCATTACTTCAATTTCCCCCAACGCTCCCTTAGGACATGTAACCGCACCCTTGGGAATTACTGGGCTATGGAGTGTATCTCTGTGGTGGGATAGATAAACAACTAAATCTGGTATAAGTTCCTGGAAGTGTTGGAGTGGATGGAGGTTCTGAAACAGGTGTGTCCACCTCAGTTAAGATCAGTCCTCATTATTTCTTTCTCTACCTTTCGTGGATTTTGAAAATGCACAGGTGTATGTCTGTTCTGCCTGATTTCACCTCATTTTGTTCTGATCACAAGCAATTGTGGTATATGCTCCTGGACTATTATTCCTTTGGGGAATTGGTCTAAAACCCAACAGCTCCATTTCTCTTGAGCCGCGACAAAGATTTTGCTCTGTGTGAGATCATGCATGCTCTTCATTTTATCACATTGTGTTGACTCAAAATTTCTCACTTTGTCTAAGTCCAGTAGGTGAGGTTGGAGAAGGGAAAGAAGAATGGGTAGGCTTGTTCTCAGTATCCGGCCCATTGATAGCTCTGATGAACTGTAGCCATTTGCAAGAGGTGTGTAAGCTAGCAGTGTTTTGTAGGGGTCTTTTTCCTTTAGTCAGAGACTCTTAATAGTTTGCACTGCTCTTTTTGCTTCTCCATTTGCCTGTAAGTACTGTAGACTGCTTGTCTGGTGTTTGAACTCACAGTCCCTAGCAAAGGCTTTGAATTCTGACAGAATGCTGACTATTGTCTAACACAAGAGTCTTTTGCATTCCATGATGAGCAAATAAAGCTTTCAGGTGCTGTATAACTGCTGCTGAAGATGTAGAGGGCAGCTTGGACACCTCAACAATCCACAGAAAGAAGAGATTTGTCTCTTTTTAGCTCAAAATCGTCTGTGCCTGCCATTTGCCATGGAAACGCTTGGAATTCTATGGGACAAGGAGGTTCAATATGATTTTTGTGCAGTTTTCTGCATGTTTCACATTGCTTTACACAATCTACCAGTTGTGTGCTCAGACCAGGCCACCACACAGATTGCCTTGCTCTTAGGTGACATTTTTTTTATTGCCTTGATGTCCTCGGTGGACTTGGCCGATGATTTTGGCATGCATAGAAGTAGGAATGACGAGTCAGGGAGCCTTCAGAATCAATCCATCAAGAATGGTGTGTCCTTTCCAAGCTAGTAAAGTCTGAATTTGTGAACTCCTTCTGGAACAACTTATAGTACTGCATGAGTTTGCTGCAGATTTGGTCCTATTTCAATTCAGAGTGAATGTTGTCCAGTTTACTCTGTGATGCAGGAAAGCTTTCATGTACCTGAGCAAAGTAAATGTTGGTATCTTCCATGAGGGTGGAGTCAGCTTCTGTCCACTCACTTTTGCATGCTATCCTCGACAGAGTGTCTGGTGTGAAAGATTTGCCAGGGACATATTCAATGTCATAACAGTATTGCATAAGCCTCATCCTGGATCACTGCAGATGTGGAGGTAAGTCATCCAAGTGTTTTGACCTGAAGATGCTGGCAAGTGGCTTGTGGTCTGTTTCAAATAGGAATTTAGTGCCTATAAAGTAGCCACTGAACCTTTCACAAACCAACACAAGAGCCAGCATCTCCTTTTCAATTTTGGCATAATGCTGTTCAGTAGGAGCCAGTGCTCTTGATGCATATGCCACTGGTTTCCATACACCACTGCAGTATTGCATGAGCACACCCCCTTGGCCAAAGGAAGAGGCATCTGCTGAGACCTTGTTTGCTTTGTTCAGATCTAAGAATGCCAATGTTGCTGGAGAGATACACTCAGCTTTAAGTGATGAGAATGACTTCCGTGGTGCATCCCAGGTCCAAAGGTTTCTCTGAGAGAGGAGATCACATAGTGGCTATGTTTTCTCTGACAAATTTGTAATGAATTTTGCTGGTTTACCATGCCAAGGAAACTGTGGATCTCTGATATGTTTGTAGGTTGTTCCATGTTCTGAACCTGCCAGTTTTGCTAGTTTGTCTGAGTCTGGTTGCAATCCCTCTGAGGACAGTTGCTGGCCTAAGAACTTCACCTCCAACTCTTCAAATTCATATTTCTTTTTGTTCAGGCTGATTCCAGCCTGTTTCAGTTTCTCCAAGGCAGCTTCCGCTCTTCTGTCATATTCCTCACTTGAGCTTCTGAAGATGAGTATATGGTCCATTTGACAGACAACTATTTCCAGTCCCTCCAGAATCTGGTTCATACTCATCTGAAAGAGTTCAGGGGCTGATGAGATACCAAAAAGGAGTCTCTTGAAGTCTATCTATCTAGTGTGATAAAAGTTGAGGGCTTCTGTGACTCAGAAGCTAACTGGATCTCCCAGAACCCTGAGTTTGTATTTTGTTTGGTAGAGAACTTCGCTCCACCCATCAAACCAATTGTGTGCTCAACAGAAGGCAGAATGAACTTCTCCGGCCTCACTGCATTATTCAGTTTTGTTAGATCAACACAGATCCTGTGTCATCTGGTTTGGGAACAGGAACAATGCTCACACACCTGTCAGTAAGTTCATTTACTCTAGTTATGATGTCAAGTGCCTCCATTCTCTTAAGGTCAGCTTTGACTTCTTTCATCAATAAGCAGGTATATGCCTTGCTGTGGACAGAGAGTAGGGTGTCACTCCTGGCCTCAGTTGGATAAGGTTCTCTTTCAGTACCCTCAGGCCTGTGAACAACTCCGGGTACTCCTGCTGCACTAAACATTGTTTAATGAATCCAACCTTGCAATGAGGTTCAGCCTCTCAATGACATGTTGTCCCAGTAGTGGTGAGAAGAGATTCTGAATAACAGAGACATCCTCTTTTAACTGTTTCTCGTTGTTACGGATGGAAGTAATAAACAATCTTTTTACACTGAGCTTATGTCTCCCTGGCCCCATGAGCAGTTTCTTTGTTGGGTTTAGTGTCATGCCTGTTTACTTTGCCAATTTGGTGTCTCGTAGCCTGACAACAACCTGTCTCTAATGGACACTTCTCTCAGATTTCCATATGCACAGTTGTCTGACAGGGCATACAATGTTGTGATGAACTCATTTACACTTTCATCTGGAATTGAACTCAGATATCCCATTTCACTTTCCTGTGAAATATTCTTTGAATTTGTCCTGCAATGCTTGTACTCCTTACTCTAGCATCTGGCTGCAGTTTGCTCGGGATTGGAAAATGGACGTGGACTTGGAAAAAAAGCTTCTGTTTCCCTCAGACACTGTGGCTACAACACTCCGGCCAGACATGGTCCTGTGGTCCACAACAGCCAAGCTGGCATATGTTGTGGAATTGACAGTACCATGGGAAGATGGCGTCGAAGAAACTTATGAGAGGAAGAAAACCAAGTACTCTGAACTGGCAACTGAAGCTGCCCAGGATGGCTGGAAGACCAAGATTTTCCCTGTAGAAGTGGGATGCAAGGGACTCGTTGCTACATCTATGACCAATCTACTGAGGAAGATGGGGGTGAGGGGTCATTCCCTCCAACAAACAATCAAGTCCTTGTCAAATGCAGCAGAAGAAAGCAGCAATTGGATTTGGATTAAAAGGAAAGACAACAACTGGGCTGCAACCTGAAGACAGGAGGGTATGGAACTGAGGGGGTGTATCTGGGACGCCAGATAGCACCGTTGAGCCCTCTGGAGATGTCGTGGGCTTATCAACGAAATGTCAAAGGAGGAGGGTGCCCACCTGATGACCCTGATGACGTACCTACCCTCCCTCCTTGTCACCACTCCAAGCCCACTGCCAACATCAAGAGTGCCGACTTACCATCAGTCCTAATCCACCCATGATGTCACCTGCTTTGTCACCCATGCAGTATAACAATGTGCTTACTTGATGCTCTTCAGAAGCCCAAGTGAGATTGCTTGCAACTCTAAATCTCTCAAAGTGCCTGAGGCATCTCTCAAAGTTCTATGATATAGAGAAATCAAAAGTCCTGGGGGTCTTTATTAGGCAAGTCGATATAGGTACTGCATTTTTCTGTTTGATTATTATTTTATTTATTTGGACTACTAAAGTCTTCTTTTCTCTCCCTGAGAGTTTGACTGACTTCTCAGATTTCTCTGCTGTGTTTGCATCTCTGTACTCTTCCCAGGACGGTGGTCAACAGATTATTACAATGTATCCACTTTTGGCTGTAGCTTGGAGGCATTCCCTCCCAACCCTGGCCCTTTCTCAACTCACTGCCAATGGTGCATACATTTAGCAAACTAGCATAGGCAGCTTAGGTTGATAAGTCTCTAGATAATTTTCATAGATACTGTGAACAAGAACAGTCTTACTGTAATTTCTTCCTTGCTGGGGATCTCACTTGGTCTGAAGCACCATTTCATTGACAATCAACCACTTCTGACACTATGTTGTGTTTGTTATTGAGGGATAGTGCAGAGCACACCAGGCTACCAGCATGCAGGATACCCAACTGAACTTTATTGACAACCCTGTCACAACCACAGATTCAGCAGCACAGTAGATATGGCAATTACGCTTGTGAATTTGCACGTCTGCTAATTGTTATTTAATCGTTATAGTATTTAACTCCGTACTTGTCGAGACTTGGACAGAGCACAGCGACGTTTCGCCGCCTGTTTGTATTCGGCCTTCTCTGAGAAATTGGACTTCCAAGTCAAGTGACTCCGAAGACTAGCGGTATTTGTTTAATGTTTAGATGTTCTATTCAGCCACAGTGTAGGCTTCATTTTCCTTTTGAGTGTTTTAGTTAACGGCCCTGTTTGGCCTAGCGTTTATTGTTTTATTTTTCTTTAACACTGTTTGCAATAAAGTTTGTGAACTATCGACCTGCTTCAGTGTCTCTCACTCCGCTCTTGGACCATGTCCGAACCTGGTAACACACCCTGCTTGCATAGTATGTGATCTCCTCCCACGAGAGAGTGGCTAACTGAATAGCATAGGAATAACGATATTAACTACACTCCCTACAGTGTCCACTTCCCTCCATTTTCTGCACATTCATGTGTATATTTGAAAGATTGCTTAACCACCTCTATTGTATCTACCTCAACCACACACCCACCGTTCTATGTGTAGGGTACTTGTCCTACATTATCTTCTGTAAATGTACCCCTTGCACCTTAAAAGCATGATATCTACTGTAAGTTCATATTTTTACTGTTATGCTGTATGTATTTCATTTTGGCAGTTCTGCAAGAGCTACTTGTTTTCGGTTTGCTCTATTTCGACTTGTTTGGGTTATTGTTGAAGATAAGGGATGATGTGAAATGTGTGCCATCCAATTAGCGGGAGGTTTTCTTGGTGAGGGCCAATAAGGTTGGCCTTGGATTTCTTTTTGTTTGGCAGGAGATGAAGAGAGAAGAGATGCTGGGGAGAACCGGTCGTAACATACGATCCAGTGGGAGACCCGTTTGTTTGAGTGTGGCGACCCACTTTCTAGCACACACGAACCGGCTCATGAAACAGCACGCACTAGCAGAGAGGCCGGCCCCAAAAAGGGTGCCAGGCCATCTTCACCAGCAGGGGGAAAAACCCGCGCGCAGAAAGGGTCTGCGATTATGCATTCCCTAGAGCAGTCCCGCCCGGGGAGGGCGGGAATGGGAAGGCTTTAAAGCAGGCCGCGAAGTTTGAATAAAGCTCTTTTATCGCAACTCCAACTCACTGACTCCATGTGGTTATTCTAGCGCTGTGTGTAGCACGCCGCTGCATTTGGTGACCCCGATGTGATTCGAACACGCAGATGTATGCCTGCAGCTGTCCGACTCAGATTTCAGCAACCCCCGGGAGGTGGCGGCCCGAGCAGATGTGTTGTGGAATGCCAGGAAGGAGAGAGGGGCATCCGTCACACAGATCACCAAGCCGCGTGCCCAACGACAGACCAGACCAGGCCCGGCAGCAGAGCCCAACGAACAATGGAGCTTCTACCACCAGCGGTGGGGCATAGAGGCCTGCCGCTGTAGACCACCCTGCAAATTTCCGGGAAACGCCATGGCCCAGTCGCCGCTGATCGCTATGGCGGCTGGGCATCAGGACAGCCTCCTGTACATCTGGGACAAGCAGTTGGGACGTGGTTTTTTGGTCGACACCGGAGCAGAGATCAGCGTCTTACCTCCAACGAGTTATGACACCTGCAACAGAGAGCCGGGACCCACCCTGAGGGCTGCAAATGGCAGCACAATATGAACCTATGGCACCTGCACGGTGCGGCTACAGTTCTGCTCCAGCCGGTTCACGTGGGACTTCACACTGGCCGCCGTGGCCCAACCACTCCTGGGGGCGGATTTTCTATGAGCCCACAGCCTGCTGGTCGACCTGCAAGGGAAGCGATTAGTCCACGCCAAGACTTTTCAAACGTTCTCCCTGGGTGAAGCACAGTTGCCAGCCCCACATCTGTACTCCATCACGCCGTCCAACAACGAATTCACCAGGGTCCTGGCGGATTTCCCATCAGTATTACAGCACCACATCCCGACCCAGGGACCACCCCTCCACGCCCGTGCTCGAAGGCTTCCCCCGGACAAGCTCCGACTGGCGAAGGAGGAGTTCAAGAAGATGGAGGAATTGGGGATCATACGATGGTCCGACAGCCCATGGGCCTCCCCCCTGCACATGGTACCCAAGGCAAAGGGGGGCTGGAGACCATGCGGTGACTACCGCAGACTGAACGAGGCTACAACGCCAGACCGCTACCCTGTGCCGCACATTCAAGACTTCGCAGCAAACCTACACGGCGCAAGGATCTTTTCCAAGGTAGACCTCGTCCGGGGATACCATCAAATCCCGGTACATCCGGACGACATCCCCAAAACAGCACTCATCACCCCGTTTGAACTTTTCGAATTCCTCCGAATGCCGTTTGGTCTAAAGAATGCCGCACAGACTTTCCAGCGGCTAATGGACGCGGTGGGACGCGACCTGGACTTTGCATTCATCTATTTGGACGACATCCTTATAGCCAGCAGTACTCGGCAGGAGCATCTGTCCCACCTCCGCCAGCTCTACTCCCGCCTGAGCGAATTCGGCCTTACAGTCAATCCAGCCAAATGCCAGTTCGGACTCGACACCATCGACTTCCTGGGCCACAGGATTACTAAAGACGGGGCAACCCCGCTGCTCGCCAAGGTAGACGCAGTCCGCAACTTCCCCCGCCCCAACACAATCAAAGGCCTGCACGAATTCGTGGGTATGGTGAATTTCTACCACCGTCTTCTCCCCTCAGCAGCCCGAATCATGCGCCCCCTGTTCACCCTGATGTCGGGTAAGGGCAAGGACATTACCTGGGACAAAGAGGCCGCAGCCGCTTTCGTTAAAACCAAGGAAGCCTTAGCAAACGCCGCGATGCTAGTGCACCCCAGAACGGACGTTCCTACTGCCCTCACGGTGGACGCATCCAACACAGCAGTCGGTGGAGTGCTGGAACAACTCATCGAGGGTCGCTGGCAACCCCTGGCGTTCTTCAGCAAACACCTACGACCACCCGAACTCAAATACAGTGCTTTCGACCGGGAGCTATTGGCGCTATACCTGGCAATCCAGCATTTCAGGTACTTCTTAGAAGGTAGGCCCTTCACCGCGTTCACAGACCACAAACCGCTTACCTTTGCGTTCAGGAAGGTGTCTGACCCCTGGTCGTCCAGCCAGCAGCGACATCTGCCCTACATCTCCGAGTACACGACGCACATCCAGCATGTCTGGGGAAAGGACAACGTCGTGGCGGACGCACTCTCCAGACCTACCATACAGGCCCTGTCCCAGGGGGTGGACTATGCGGCACTGGCAGAGGCACAGGAGGCAGACGATGAGATCCCCAGTTACAGGACTGCAGTCTCCGGTTTGCAGCTCCAAGACCTCCCCGTAGGCCCAGGTGAGAGGACCCTACTATGTGATGTAGCTACCGGTCAACCCCGCCCCATCGTCCCAGCAGCCTGGCGCCGGCGGGTTTTCAAATCCATTCACAACTTAGCGCACCCCTCCATCAGGACAACTGTCCGGCTGGTCTCCAACAGGTTTGTGTGGCATGGACTTCATAAACAGGTCAGTGAATGGGCCAAAACGTGCATGCAGTGCCAAACGGCCAAGGTGCAGCGGCACACCAAGGCTCCGCCGCAGCGGTTCGAACCCACCCGCCGGAGGTTCGACCACATTCGTGTGGATATCGTGGGGCCCCTGCCAGTGTCACGGGGAGCGCAGTACCTCTTAACTATGATAGACCGGTTCACCAGATGGCCAGAGGCGGTCCCGCTCAGCGACACCACCTCCGAATCCTGTGCCCGAGCACTGATCGCAACCTGGGTAGCACGCTTCGGGGTACCGGCCCACATTACCTCCGACAGGGGCGCCCAGTTCACCTCCAGCCTGTGGTCGGCTATGGCCAACCTTTTAGGATCTCAGCTACACCACACAACTGCCTACCACCCACAGTCGAACGGACTAGTGGAGCGCTTCCACCGTCACCTGAAGTCGGCTGTCATGGCCCACCTGGAGGGGCCTAACTGGGTGGACGAGCTTCCCTGGGTCCTGCTCAGAATCCGCACGCACCCAAGGAGGATCTGCACACCTCGTTGGCCGAGTTGGTGTACGGCGCGCCCCTGGTCGTCCCAGGAGAGTTCATACCAGCCCCAAGGGGGCAAGAGGAGGAACCCACAGCAGTCCTGGACAGACTACGGGGGAGGCTCAGTAACCTGGCCCCACATCCACTTCACAGCACGGACAGAGCCCTACCTGCGTACCCAAAGACCTGCAGAACTGTAAGTTTCTTTTTGTACGACGGGGCGAACACTGGGCACCGCTACAGCGGCCCTACGAGGGGCCGTTTAAGGTGATCAGGAACAACAGGTTCACGTTCGTGCTGGACATTGGGGGGAGAGAGGAGGTTTTCACGGTGGACCGACTCAAACCGGCTCATGTAGACTTGGCGCAGCCGGTCCAGGCTCAGGCACCGCAGCGCAGGGGCAGATCTCCGAAACAGAGGCCAATCCAGACTGTGGACATTGGGGGAATGTACCGCCGGTTCTGTGGGAGGGGTTATGTGGCGATCCACTTTCTAGCACACACGAACTGGCTCACGAAACAGCGCGCGCAGGCAGAGGGCCGGCCCCAAAAAGGGCGCCAGGCCATCTTCACCAGCAGGGGGAAAATCCCACGTGCGGAAAGGGTCTGGGAATATGCATTCCCCACAGCAGTCCCGCCCAGGGAGAACGGGAATGGGAAGGCTTTAAAGCAGGCCGCGAAGTTTGAATAAATCTCTTTCATCGCAACTCTAACTCACCAACTCCGTGTGGTTATTTTAGCGCAGTGTGTAGCACACCGCTACATGAGGTGGATTATGAGTGATGTTTGGAAGGTGGTGTGGGCGCTCACGCTGACCGAGGGCCCAGTGCGTGAGTGACAGAGAAGTTCAAGATGAGCTCTGACTTGTGCACATTTGACTGTTCAATTAGAATGGGCCCTTTTCTTTTTGTTATTCTTTACTAACCCTTTAGTTAAGTTAAGACATATAAATATAAATCCTCTCATTGTGTGCAGTGTGCTGTCGGTTATTTTGTGTCACCAATCTGTAACAGGGTAGCAAATTACACAGCATCCACACAAACTGGGGTTTGGGGTGGGACAACACCTCAATCTCCACAGTTTGGCAGGGCCAGAAGTTGTCTTCCCTGGACCTACGCAGCCAAGGAAAACCAGGGCATTTCACTACCATTAGATAATTCCACCCAAGGAGAAAAATTCCAGATATCCACTCAATGCCTCTCTCAATCTTGTCATTTCCTATTAGGTTTCCCCTCAGCCTTCATCACTTCAGAGAAAGCCAACCCAAGTTGTCCAACTTCTCTTTATGGACTCTACCCTCCTGTACAGACAGCACCCTGGTGAACCTCTTATGTACCTCCTCCAAAGCCTCCACATCCTTCCTACCATGAGGCGACCAGAACTGAATGCAGCGCTCCAGATGTGCCCAGAGCAGAATTTTATACAGCTGCACTGTACCTTCTTGACTCTTGAACTCAAAGACACAATTAGTAAATGTAAGCATGCTGTGCATTTTCCTTAGCACCCATAACCTGTGCACTCACCTTCAGGGCGATATGCAGTTGGACCTCAAGGACCTTTTTGTCCCCTATGAGAGCAGTACTCAGGCAAGCCTGCAGTGAAGGCAAACTTGTTTTCAGAGGGTGCATATCGGTCTAGATGTGTTGCCGGTTCTCATGCGGGGTGGAGTTAACTTTCTAGGTGGGTGTTGATTACAGTAGGAGGGGGGGGTGTGGATGATCAGAATTGCAGAGAGTGCAGCAGAGGGAATGGGCACGATCAACGGGATGAAGTCCTTCCTCCTGCTTTTATTTCCCACTTCACCTCACTGTCTGTTGCCAGGGCAGCGCAGCTGTGTGATGTCACTGAGAGGTAAATGTCCCTTTGTGATCTCGGGGTGTGGGGAGGGGTGTGCTGGTGAGGGGGAGGGAGAGGATTGAGGAAGGGGTCCCAATACTGCTTCCCCTCCCCTTAAAACATTGTCTGAACATGACCTTTGCTCCCCGATCTGTTCCCTCACCCCCTCCCCATGTTGTCTTGGCGGAGAACTCACAACAAACAACAGGAACAGTAACAAGTTTTCTCAGTGCGTCAAAGAACAAAGTGACAGGAAAGGGATCCATTGTCTTCTGGACTGATTTGATTGACAGGGTGGGAAGTACTCTATGAGACAGGAATAGACTTTGGGAATGCCTGTGGGACATTGTAGAGGGAGCTTCACTCTGTGTCTGCTCCTGGGAGGGTGTGATGGGATGGTGTAGAGGAGGCTGGACCCAGGGAGTGTGTGTGTCGGTTTCGAGCACATCGACCCTCTGCACACACAGAACACCCCGACCGTATGGGAGAGGACTGTATTCCCCAGAGATGGGAGAGTGGACAGCGTGTCCGGCCACTATTCCCAAAGATGGGAGAGACGATGGCGTCCTTGGTGACTGTTCCCGGAGGGGGAGATGGTGGTGTGTTTGCCGCCCGCTCCCAGAAGGGGCAATAATGGTATGTCTGATGCCCAGTCTCAGGAGGGGGAGGACACACTGGCATTGCTGCATCGACCATTTACCTCTGAACTTCGTCCCTCACTGCAGGCTTTACTGATGATCTACTCTGCGACTCCCAATGTGCGCTTGTCCACTACAACACAATTTCAGCCTCCTCCCAGGGGAAGTCACTTTGTGCTCCCTCTCACCATCACCAAGCCTCACCCTCCAGCCCTCTGACACCACCCCCCCCCACCCTTGTTGTAATTCCCCTCCCATCCTCAACTTATCTCTGTTGCCTGAAAGGCAGCTTCGGTCTAATTAGAGACAAGTTTGTTTGCCATAGAATGCAGTGGTTTCTAAACTGGACGTTGGCAGCGTGCTGGATGCTGAAAGGCTCTGAAATGCTCCTCACTCTCTGGGCTCACCCCAGAAATGTATGTCCAAACTTCACCTCACTGCCCGTTGCTAGGGCAGCGCAGCTTTGTGATGTCACAGAGAGGTAGATGTCCCGTTGTGATCTCGGGGTGGGAGGGGGCTGTTTGTGAGGCGGAAGGTGAGGATTGATGAAGGGGTCCCAATGCTTCTTCCTCTCCCCTTAAAGCATTGTCTGAACATGGCCTTTGCTCCCTGACCTCTTCCCTCACCCCCTCCTCATTTGTCCAATCTATGCAGTACAAGACAAGGCACAGCAGTCTCTCTTCTCCTCCCTCCCGTCAGGAAGAAGATACAAACTCCTGAAAACATGTACTACCAGGCTCAAAGGCAGCTTCTGTCCTGCTGTTACCAGACTATTGAATGGACCCCAGAATGATAAGGTGGACTTCACCTCACAATCGATCTCATTGTCACCCTTGCACCTTAGTGCCTGTCTGCACTGCACTTTCTCTGTAACTGTAACCCTTTATTCTATGTCTTGTTATTGTACTACCTCAAAAACAATGGGCTTCGGAGTGTAGAACAATAATTAACCATTTCATTATGGAGATTGTGCAGGCAGAAGGAAATAGTTTAGTGAGGCAATCAAGCAAAGTACTGTGAGCCGAAGGGCCTGTTCCTGTAGTGTACTCTTCTATAATTTATGTTATTTTTCTGTTTTAGATGGGAATACTGTTTATCTGATGCGATTTGCCTGTGTCGCTGCTGCAAGTAAGGTTTCCGTTGTACCTGTGAATACACATAATGGCGTAGACAATAAACTTGACTTCGGCTGCCAATGTCTTGTCGGGTTGGAATGGGACATCCTTGATCGTGCACTCTGTCTCCAATGCCCCTCTTATATGAGGGGATCAGCGTAGAGAGTGTCTCCCCAGGAGAGGTCTGTCCAGCATCCCAGATGACGAGCTCTCCCCTGGAGTGAGACATCCCTGGACATTCAGGACATTCCCTAGTGGCTGTTGCTCCAGATTATCAAGCTCCCCGCTGGAACGTTCTTTTTGGATGGCACCTAAAACGGAAGCTGTCCCTGTCTCTGGGGACAGTCATGTGACAATAATAAAACAACTCAGTAAGTTGCTGGTCACTGCAGGCTCCTCCTCTGCCGTCACTTGTATTTCTAGACGATTGATGGTTCCGGGCGTGAGAGGTGGGGGGGGGGGGATGGAAAGGTAGTTGGGAATGGTTGATGAGGAGGTAAGAAGGGCGTGGGACTGGCACAAGAGAAAAAACAAGAGATTCTGCAGATGCTGGAAATCTTGAGCAACAGCCTTAAAATGCTGGAGGAACACGTCATCTATAGAGGGGAATAAACAGATGACATTTTGGGTCGTGATCCTGAATCAGGACTGGAAAGGAAGTGGGGTGGTGAGCAGTGCAAGCTGGCAGATGATAGGTGAGACCTGTTGCAGGGAACGGTGGGTAGATGCAGACGCAATGTTAGCATTCATTTGGAGAGGACGAGAATATAAAAAGCAAGGATGTGATACTGAGGCTTTATAAGGCCCAGGTGAAGCCTCACAGAGTATTGTGACCATTTCTGGGCCCCTTATCTAAGAAAGGATGTGCTGCCACTGGAGAGAGTCTAGAGAAGGGTCACAGGAACGATCATGGGAATGAAAGGGTTAATGTATGATGAGTGTTTGATGGCTCTGGGCTTGTAGTTGCTGGAGTTCAAAAGAATGAAGGTGGATTTCATTGAAAACAATCGAATATTGAAGGACCAAGATAGAGTAAATGTATAGAGGATGTTTCCTATAATGGGTGAGTCTAAGACAGCTTCAAAATGAGGGATGTCTATTTACAACAGAGTTGATGAGGAATTACTTTAGCCATAGGGTGGTTAATCTGTGGAATTCATTGCCACATATGGCTGTGGAAGACAAGTCACTGGGTATATTTAAAGAGGAGGTTGATAGGTTCTTGATTAGTAAGGGTGCCAACGTTTACAGTGAGGAGGTAGGAGAATGGGTTGAAGAGGGATAATAAGTCAGCCATGATGGGATGATGGAGCAGATTCGATGGACTGAGTGGCCTAATTGTGCTCCTATATCTTATGGTCTTATGGGAATGAGGATGAAGTAAGAAACTGGGAGGTGACAGGCGGCAAAGTAAAGGACTGAGGAAGAGGGAATCTAATATGACACAGCGGACCATGGAAGAAAGGGAAGGAGGAAGGGATACAGAAGCGGGTGGTGGGCAGGTGAGAAGGGGCGAGAGGGGAAACAGATTGGAGAATGCAGAAAGAGAGAGGTGGGAAAATGACCAAAGGTTAGAGAAATTGATGTTCATGCTATCAAGTTGGAGGCTACCCAGATGGAATATGAGGTGTTGCTCCTCCAACCTGAGTTGTCCGCTTTGCAGATTCAGATTTATTTGTCATGGGTACATTGTGTGCATGTGTACATTCAGTGAAGTGTGTCATTTGAGCTCACCATTAACACACCTAGGGATGTGCTGGAATCAGCCCGCAAGTGACGCCATACAGTCCAGCGCCAACGTAGTAAGTCCATCATGCTCTGCAGGACAACACAGAACACAACAAGCAACAAAACATCACTGTCCCTGAACCCCAAACTGACCCTTAACTCCCCTTTCCATCCCCAAATTCATCTCTATGAACTTAAAACAGAACTATGTCTGAGCCACAATCTCGACAGAGTTTGCAGATCTGAGCCATCTTCACCAAGTGTTTGACTGATGAGTTTAGCCTCAACATGGCAGTCGAGAGAGCCAAGGACAGACATGTCAGAATGGAAATGGGAAGTTGAATTGAAATGGTTGGTCACCGGGTAATTCCACCTTTTTTTTTTAGCAGACAGAGTGGAGGTGGTCAAAAAAATGATATCCCAATCTGTTGAGTACCTGATAATGGACAAGTAGGGAGAATCAGATGGGGAAAATGGGGAGGGCATTGGTGATAATTGGCAGAGGTATAGGTGGTGTGAAGGGATTCTGGGGGGCCCCTACTAACTGTTTGAAGAGAGAGAGAGAGTTATTTATCACCGATGGTTTGTTTTGAAAAGAGAGAGAGATACAAAGATTAATGGTTGGACTGTCACGTTAGGGCACGGGAGGTAACTTTGGATATAACACCAAGCAGCTCGAAGGTTGCTGTGGTGACCGACAGCGCATTATTGATGTTACTTTCAAGGACAGATCTGCTTGCTTGCATTTTTTTACAGACAAAGAAAGGAAGGACTCTTTGAATGACAGGTGATGCTCAGCACGGGGAAATAAATAGGAGGTCAGATGATACAGACCTCAGATACATGATCTGGACACTGAATGAGCATTGCTGTGCCTGCAGAGAAAGTGGGTTTTGGAGGATTGATCAGGCGGATCGATCCACTTGCTCTTCCAGTGAAGGAGAAGGGGTTGACTGGTGGGGAGTTGTCTATGTGTCCACCCTTGCCAGGGTGATAGCTCCACCACAGGAAAACTGGTCCCCCTTGTTAAAGTCACAGTCAGTGACTTGTGAAGGATTTCGGAGGACGATGAGAAGATCGACGGCAACAGCTCACCTGAAGACTCAACTCACTCTCTCTCTCTCCATCACTACTCAACTAACTACCACGAACTGAATTTTGCTCATCATCGTAAGACTGTATCTTTTTACCCCTAGACTTAAAGAAGCTTGGTTTTTCGTACATATATTTCCACACTGACTGATATACTTACTTTTATACAATCATTGCTAACCTGTTTGATTTATCTTCACTTAGATTACTGTATTGCGTAGTTATTAATAAATATTATTAGTTTATAGCAATACTAGACTCCAAAGTGTTTTCCATCTCTGTTGGTTCTTTATCTCCGTCACGGGGTACGTGACAGTGGGTTTGGGAATATTGTTGACAGGGAGCGGGATGGGACCAGAAAGTGGTTGATTGCCAGGGGTTGTAAATGAGTGGCATTTTTGTTTGATTGCCAGGGGCATGAGAAGAGGAGAGACCTATCATACATTTTTGTGACAACAAGGGGCGGTATCCAGATTGACTGACAAGAGAGAGAAGGAGGTGGCTCCACAGAAAGAGCAGGGCCCAGGGTTGATTGAGAGGAGGGTGATAAAAGGAGGGATCTAGATTTGATGGTGTACTTAATAAGGCTTTGAATACCAATGCCAAACAACTGGTGGGAATCTTCATCTTGGGCACGTGTCATTTCCATTTTCTCTGAGGGCCTGGGGATGATGGCCAGGAAACAATGGCACATCTGCGCCCCCATCTGGTCATGCTTGGGAATTGTAGATGGACCATCAGCCCAACAGAAGGGTCCAGAACCCTGTGGGAAGAGATCAGAAAGTTGCAGAGTTATTATTCTGACAGAGACTGTGCTCCTGGTGTAGTCTGGTCCAGGGACATGGGGACTGGAACCGTGCATGGTGTTCTCAGGAACAGAAATTTGGCATCGGTTGAGAGTTGGCATTAACTGAAGTCTCACGAGGGAAGATTTAAAAAAAAGTTGGGGCAATTTACAAATGCACAATCAGGCAATGTGCAGTAACGCAGGCTAGTTTAATGAGATACCGGCCACAGGTTGTAGGAATGTGGAGCAGAATTTCCTGCCTCAGAGTGTGTTAAACCTTTGGATAATTCAATCCCAGAGTCTTTTTGGGAGAGCATTGAACTGGCCCTTCACCACTCCAACTAAACTAATCCCTTCTGCATACACAGTGTCAATATCCCTCCATTCTCTGCATATTCATGTGCATATCTACAGTAACAACCTCTCAGCCACCTCTTTCATCTGCATCCACCATCAGCCCTGCAGCGTGTTCCAGGTAGCTACCATTCTCAGTGTAGGAAACTTGCCCCACACACCTCTTATGAACTTACTCCTCTCATGTTAAATGCAGAACTATCTAATATTGGACAATCCCACCATTGGGGGGGGGTGGGGGGGGGGGAGATTCCAGATGTGTACACTATGCCTCTCACAATTCCTATCCGGTCTCCCCTTGTCTTTCATCATTCCAGAAAAAACAACCCAAGTTGTCCAACTTCTCCTTGTGGACAATATCCCTTTGTCCAGACAGCATCCTGGTGAACCTCTTCGAAATCCTCTCCAAAGCCTCCACATCCTTCCTACAGTGAGGCGACCAGAACTGAATGCAGTGCTCCAGATGTGCCCAGAGCAGAATTTTATACAGCTGCACTGTACCTGTCCTGACTCTTGAGCTCAAAGACACAACTAGTAAATGTAAGCATGCTGTGCATTTTCCTTAGCACCCATAACCTGTGCACTCACCTTCAAGGTGATATGCACTTGGACCTCAAGATCACTTCTGTCCCTCTTTGAGAGCAAAGCTCTGGGAGCCAAGGGGACAGTACTGTAACTCAAAAATGTTTGGGGACCACTTTCTTCAAGAGATTATAGATTTGTTCGAGGAGAAATTAAGCATGTAGTCACTAGCATTTAGTAGAAACTTTCTGTTTACTTGCATGGCTAGGCAAGTTGTGTCAAAGGCAAGTCGGCAGATGTGAGCTGCATGTCCGAGCGCAGGAAGGGGATATTTTGCCATGACAGCAACCTTTCCCTCAACATCAGCAAAACAAATATGGTGCACATGCTCCTGTCTACATCAATAATGTTGACGTTGAGGAGGTTGAGAACTTCAAGTTCCTAGGAATGAACATCATTGATAGCCTACCTTGCCTAACCACATTAATATCACGACCAAGAAAGCTCACCAGCACCTCTGGTCCCTCAGGAGGCTAAAGAAATTCAGCATTTCCTGATCAATCCTTACCAAGTTTTAATGATGCATCACAGAAAGTTCTGCATGCTTAGTAGTCTGGCATGGCCTATACATGATTGCAAGAAACTGCAGAGATGTGGGCACAGCTCAGCACACCACGGAAACCAACCTCCCATCTATGGACTCTATCTATAATTCCCACTGCCTCAGTAAAGCAACCAGCAGAATCAGACTCCATGGACGTTCGTTTTTCTCATCTCTCCTATTGAAGTAGAAGATATAAACAGTTTTCCAGCACCTGCAATTTTGTTTTAATGATCATGATTTTAATTAATCTATGGCTGTTTAAAGTAGATTTAACCATATTGAGCACTTAGCTTACCATTACTAGATAGGACATAAAGATGACATTGGATCACATGATGTAGAAGCATGCATAGAGTTAAGAAACTGCAAGGGTTAAAAAACTCTAATAGGAATTATCTACATGCCTCTGAACAATAATGAGGATGTGGGGTACAAATTACAATGGGAAATAGAAAAGGCATGTCAAAAGGGCAATGTTACGATAGTCATGGGGGATTTCAATATGCAGTAGGTTGGGAAAATCAGGTTGATGCTGGGTCCCAGAAGAGGGAATTTATATAATGCCAATGAGATGGCTTTTTAAAGCAGCTTGTGGTTAAAGACCACTTGGGAAAAGGCAATTCTGGATTGGGTGTTGTGTAATGAACCAGATTTGATTAGGCAGCTTAAACTAAAGGAACTCTTGGGAGATAGTGATCATGATATGATAGAATTTAACCTGGGAGAGAGTTTGAGAGGGAGAAACTAAAGTGAGATGTATCAGTGGAGTAAGGGGGGATTACAGAGGCAGGTGAGAAGAGCTGACTAAAATTGATTGGAAGGGAGTACTAACGGGGATGACAGCAGAAGAACAATGGCTGGAATTTTTGGGAGCAATTCAGAAGGCACAGGATAGATACATCCTAAAGAAGCAGTATTCTAAAGGGAGGATGATGCATCACGGCTGACAAGGGAGGTCAAAGACAGCATAAATGTAAAAGGGAACATTTAATATAACAAAAACTAGTGGGGAGTTAGAGGATTGGGAAGCTTTTAAAAACCAACAGAATGCAACTAAAAAAGCATGAGGAGAGAAAGGATGAAATATGAAGGTAAGTTAGCAAATAATATAAAAGAAGATACAAGAAGTTTTTTTCAGATATATAAAGAGTAAAAGAGCGGCGAGAGTGGCTATTTGAGCACTGGAAATGACTCTAGAGTGGTAGAAATAGGGGACGAATAAATGGTGGATGAACTTAATAAGTATTTTGCATCAGTCTTCATTGTGGAAGACACTAGCAGAATGCCAGAAATTCAAGAGTGTCAGGGGACAGAAGTGAACGTAGTTGCTATTACCAAGATGCTTGGGAAGCTGAAAGATCTGAAGGTAGATAAGTCACCTGGACTGGAAGATGACATCGCAGGGTTCTGAAAGAAGCAGCCAAAGAGATTGTGGAGGCATCAATAGTGACCTTTCAAGAATCACTAGATTCTGGAATAGTTTCGGAGGACTGTAAAATTGCAAATGTCACTCTATTTTTTAAGAAGGGAGAGAGGCAGGAAAAAGGAAATCATAGGCCAGTTAGCCCAACCTCAGTGATTGGGAAGAAGTTGGAGTCCATTATTAAAGATGATGATTCAGGTACTTGGAGGCACATGATAAAATAAGATAAAGTCAACATGGTTTTCTTAAGCAGAAATCTTGCCTGACAAATCTGTTGGAATTCTTTGAGGAACTGACAGACAGATAGACAAAGGGGAGTCAGTGGATGTTGTTTACTTGGATTTTCAGAAGGTGTTTAATCTAGGAGAATTAGGACTGAGACTCAATTTGTATCAATGCTGAGCCTAAGGTCACTGATAATCTTGGTAAGGGCCGTTTCCGTACTGTGGTTTGCTCTAAAACCTGACTGAAGTTGTTCTCATTCAGAAAGTTGTTGAGTTGGTTGAAAATGAAGTACTTCCTTTTCCTTTTACTGTCACGATTTTCTTCCACAATCTCCCGTTTCTCAATATGTCAGTGACTAGTACGAGACCACACCTTGACTACTCTACACAGTAGCAAATTTGCATTCCAACAACATACTCAGTCCTTTGCTCAAATATGAGTTGTCTGGAATTTGGGACGGATGAGTATTGGAGGGATAAAGCTGGAACAGGATAATGAATTGAATGATCAGTGATAACTATGTTGAGTGGGAGAGCAGATCAAAGGGCCAAACGGCCTTCTCTTAATTTTGTTACTGTGCTTCTCACTTTAAATTAAAACTGGATCAGCATATCTAAGAGTGGAATTAAATTTACTTATATTAGATATCTCCGTAATAGAATAGGGCACCTCTTTCCTTTGCAAGAAGACTCCCCATGTCTGGGCATGTAGAACTGCATAGCTGAAGCTGAATATTTACAATACTGTATCTAGTCCAACATTCCTCCTTGAATCAACACTAAATCACACACCAGCACACACGTTACGTTTACCTACATAACTATGGTGACTGCAGCTGAAAGCCGATTCAATTGATATAAAATGTTGTGGGATTATATTAAATTATTTTCTTTATTTGAAGAATCTTCTAAGGTGGTTGCTTGGGATCGGGGATGGCTTGCTTCCACTCCATTTCTGGGGGTTTTGAGGTGGCTGACGAGGTTACTGTGGAAATTGTGAATACCTCTGCAGGAGGTGTTGATGGAGTGGGTGGGCACTGAGAAGGCATGATCCTTACCTGGGGCTAATGTGTACTCCTGATGCACGGCCCCCAGATTCTCAGAACCAGCCACAGTGTGAATCAGTCTGGAGCTGGAGGACAGCACTGTGTGGTCTGCAGTAACTGCTGTCCCAGCACGCTTCCAAGTTTCCCACCTGTACTGTCTGACCCCTCGCCACGCCAGCTGCCAAGTCCTGGGAATCCCAGACAGCCCCTGTTCTTTAAAAGGAGCAGCCCATGCTGTCATCAGCAGAAACAGAGGTGGAATTCTACACTTACCTCAACCCTACATCCTCTGTCTTCCCAGGTCTCTGGAGCCCATCTATTGCCAGACTTCAGGACCAGAGTCCAGACCATCAGAGTGGGCAAAGGACTAGAAATCACTCTGGGTCTGGAGCCAGGGACCAGAACGTGTCTTGAACCTGGAGCCAGATACTCAGAGACCACATTGTATGAGTCTGAGCTTCTGGGCCAGAATCCTAACCCAGAATGATACTTAAATATACAGCCCTGGTGGGGACAGGTCTGTCACTGTATAACACCGGGGTACAGTACCAGTGGGACAGGTCTGTCACTGTATATCACTGGGGTACAGTACCAGTGGGACAGGTCTGTCATTGTATAACATTGGGGTACAGTACCAGTGGGACCGGTCTGTCACTGTATAACACCGGGGTACAGTACCAGTGGGACAGGTCTGTCATTGTATAACATCGGGGTACAGTACCAGTGGGACAGGTCTGTCACTGTATAACACCGGGGTACAGTGCCAGTGGGACAGGTCTGTCACTGTATAACATTGGGGTACAGTACCAGTGGGGACAGGTCTGTAATTGTATAACACTGAGGTACAATACAGGTGGGGATATGGGTCTGTCACTGTATAACACTGCTGTAGTGCTTGTGGGGAAAGACTGTCACTGTATGACACTGAGGTACTGTAATGTCATGGACAGGTCTGCCATTGTATAACATTGGAGTACAGTACTGGTGGGGACGGGTCTGTCACTGTATAACACTGGGGTACAGTACTGGTGTGGATGGGTCTGTCACTGTATATCATTGGGGTACAGTACTGGTGGGGACGGGTCTGTCACTGTATAACATTGGGGTACAGTACTGGTGGGGACGGGTCTGTCACTGTATATCATTGGGGTACAGTACTGGTGGGGATGGGTCTGTCACTGTGTAACACTGGGGTACAGTACTGGTGGGGATGGGTCTGTCACTGTAACACGGGTACAGTACTGGTGGGGATGGGTCTGTCACTGTATAACATTGGGGTACAGTACTGGTGGGGACGGGTCTGTCACTGTATATCATTGGGGTACAGTACTGGTGGGGATGGGTCTGTCACTGTATATCATTGGGGTACAGTACTGGTGGGGATGGGTCTGTCACTGTATATCATTGGAGTACAGTACTGGTGGGGATGGGTCTGTCACTGTATATCATTGGGGTACAGTACTGGTGGGGATGGGTCTGTCACTGTATAACATTGGGGTACAGTACTGGTGGGGATGGGTCTGTCACTGTATATCATTGGGGTACAGTACTGGTGGGGATGGGTCTGTCACTGTATATCATTGGGGTACAGTACTGGTGGGGATGGGTCTGTCACTGTATAACATTGGGGTACAGTACTGGTGGGGATGGGTCTGTCACTGTATATCATTGGGGTACAGTACTGGTGGGGATGGGTCTGTCACTGTATATCATTGGGGTACTGTACTGGTGGGGATGGGTTTGTCATTGTATATCATTGGGGTACGGTACTGGTGGGGATGGGTCTGTCACTGTATATCATTGGGGTACGGTACTTGTAGGCACATGAAAGCACTGGACATCAAATTGAGTCCTAGGAAGAACTTGTGGCTGACCGCACCAGATGAAGAAGCACCCTGAAACAACACCTTACATCAGGCAAGAAAAAGATCCTGAAAGCAGAGAAAACAAACAGACCCATAAAAAGGAACACTACATCTCTGGCAGAGCTGAGATTACTTATAGATGCGACCTTTGCAACAGGCACTGCCACTCTCACGGTGGTCTTGTCAGCCACAGACAGCAATGCACCAACAACGTAAACATCTAGGATGCAACATCCATGGTCAGACCACGACCACTGGAGGGCCAGTACTGGTAGGAATGGACCTATCACTCTAAGCACTGGGGTGCAGTACTTGTATGTATGACAAATAACACAATGAGCCAAAGGCCTCCAATCAGATAAACAACTCTCCACTTCCACCCACCAAGCCAATTTTGTATCCAGTTGGGACGCTCAACCTGGATCATTTTACACCAGCCCCCAGTGAGGCATCTTGCCAAATGTTACTTGACTGAATGTGAATGTGACGAGTCGAGTATTAACATTCCCTGATTTGTTTCTGGCTGGAGTGGGTGAGTTTCCAACTGATAGCAAAACTCCTCTGTCGTTAATATTGGGGCCTGGGCTGAGCCCATAGTCTACAGTGCATTCTGATGGCACTTCATTCTGTAATTTAGACTTTTAGTGGGACCACGGTAACGTATTCATGGCCATCAGCAAAACAAACAATTCCTTTCAGGATGTTACTGCCCCCATCTCCCTAACCATATAAGGTGGGCTCCTGGAATTTTTGCAGTCATCCCCACCGATGAGAAGGTCCTGTTGTCATGGTGATGCTGAGTGATATACAACTGCCAGCATGCACCCCCCTGATGCTGTCTAACACGTACAAGCATCATGTCACCACAATGGACAGGGGGTTGATTGTGTAACAGGTCCTTCAAAGGATATGAGTCAAGGTTAAAAAATTTCATGTAATCTTACTCTAACTTCTGAGAAGTCCTGCACAGAATCACTCTTTCAACCTGTATCAGTAAAATTACCTTGTCCGTTATCTTTCTCTATGAACAATACAGCAGCAACAGGCTCTTCAGCCCACTGAGTCTGTGCTAGCTATCAAGGACCATTTATACTAATGATACATTCATATACAATATTTATTATCCCCGCATTCTAACACCCCCTCAAATTCTCCCACTTATCACACACTAGGAATAATTTATAGTAGCCAATTAACCTACACCTAACAGGTGTTTGGGACGTAGAAGGAAACTGGGGCACCCATCACAGGGAGAAAGTGTAAACTTCAAACCAACATTGCCACAGTAATGACCTGTTGCAAATAATTGTGGAGGATCAGCCGCAAGACACAAGTTCCCTCCCAATCTTTCCCCACTCTGCATCCCTGCCTTTGATGATATGGATTGATGGCAAGACTCCAGAAAACATGGAAGTATCTCAACGTTTACCTTTGCTGAGAGGAGCCATCGACCACTGTCTCCAATGTGCCAGCACAGCCTTTTGGTCAATTGTGAAAGGGATGTTTGCAGATCAGGACCTCTGACCAGATTCAAAGCTCATGGGCTACTGGGTGGCAGTGATCTCTGCTCATTGATATGCTTCTGAAATCTGGATTACAGACAGCCAAGATGTTGGAAAATGCTGTCTCTGCAAAACCCTCCAAATTCACTGGAAGAATGTTGCTGGGAGCAACAACCCCAGCATTAAGAATCAATTGGCTTTGTTTGGTAGTTCGCCTGAGATGTGATTTCCAAAACAGATACCCCTTTTCTGAACTCTGCAAGTTATTAAATCCCACAGCCATAACGGGCTTCCTGACTTTGGTGTTTCATTGCTGTAAAGGAGGTTGGTCCTGGACATCCAGCGACGCCCAGCCACTCACTGAAAATTGGCGTGTGGTCTCCCTGCAATAACTAAAGTCCAGTCAGCACCAGACCCGCTCATTTGTGACACCCCTCCGATTCAGCTTCAGCCAGTGTCAATCCATTTGAACCTCATGTTATTTAAAGCAAGTTAAAAAAAAATTTGAGGTTTGAAGTCACGAGGAGCTTTGCTGTCTCCTGGAGGTATGAGCTTTGTGTGGGAGTCACTCTAACACAGTTGAGCAAACCCAGAGTTGTTGATTTGTAAGGCAGGAATGAATGCAAGCACTGACAGATACTGAGACATGTCAGCGGCGCTCCTCATTCCCTTCAGCAAATGACAGGCTGGAAGAGGTGAGTGAAAAAAGCAATGCTTTGCTTAACCTAACCACAGTGCAGCACGTTGTGAAGATAGTGTAAGAGCAGTTGCTGTGTGGTGTAACCCGTGTGCGCTGATCGATCACCAAAGTTCTCCAACTTCTTGGTCACTTCTTCAGGCTACCTGGAGGCTCTCCCTGAGCTTCCTCCCACGATGGACTAGCACTAACCACCCTGCAATTACTGGCTGTCGGACTCAAGAAGATGAGGACAAGCAGGGCAATTAAATACACTCTGTTCGCATTCTGCTACATCTTCTGGGTGAGTCAGTTAACATAACTCTGCTTCTGTCAGTACCACTAACAATGACCCTTCTGGGGGAGGGGTCCGCTCCTTATGGAAGGGCCGACTCCATTCATAGAGGGAACCAAACCCAAATGGTCATACTTAATTTTGAGCCTAAAGCATGACTATGAAAACGTGGGGAGTTTGGCAATAGTCGGAGCAATTGCAGGTACTTCTTAGTGAGGTTAAAGATGTTTTAAGGCATATAGAGGCTTGGGAGGAAGGGTAGAGGATTCCACTGAGGGGAAATTGAGAAAGAAGTAAGTGAAAGGGAGAGGATATGGAATTGTTATTATAGAAAAGACCATTTCTGAGAACGTAGAACAGTACAACACACTACACACTCTTTGGCCCATGATTTTGAGCAAACCTTTTAAACTACGCTATGATTAATTTAACACTTCTTTCCTACATATCCCTCCATTTTTCATCCATGTGCCTTTCTAAGAGTCTCTTAAATGCCCCTAATGTATCTGCCTCTACCACCACCCCTGGAAGTGCATTCCATGCACCCAGCACTCTCTGTGCAAAAAGAGAGTGACTTCCAACTTCCCCTCCTATACTTTTCTTCAATCACCTTAAAATTATGTCCCCTTGTGTTAGCCATTACCACCCTGGGAAAAAGTCTCTGGCTGTCCGTTCTACCTATGCTTCTTATCATCTTGTACACCTCTATCAAATCATCTCTCATCCTCCTTTGATGCACAGAGACAAGCTCTAGCTCAGCAAGAAAATGGGCACAAGTGCAGTCAAACTCAGCACCAAGACTGCCCGAGGTCAACATTCAACATGGGTCCTTGGAGCTACTGTTTTGGAATAGCAAGGTCAGATAAGGTTTTAAACTAAAGATGGGGAGGAGGATTTGTGAGTGAGAAGTAGAAGCAGCAGGGTTTGGTGCTGATTTATGTAAAATCAAGCAGATTGCATCAGGAAGAACACAGGACCTAGAAGCATCTGGCCTGTCAAGCCTGCTCCGCCATTCGATAAGATCATGGTTGACCTGTCCATGGACTGAGCTCCTTCTAACTGCCTTTTCCCCATAACCCTTAATTCCCCAGCTGTGCAAAAATCTAACTGTGTCTTAAATATATTTAATGAGGTAGCTTCTACTGCATCCCTGGGCTGAGAATTCCACAGTTTCACCACTCTCTGGGAAAAATAGTTTCTTCACAGAAAAGTACAGCATAGAAACAGGCCCTCCCACCCACCTTGTCCGTGCTGAACCGTTTAAACTGCCTAGTCCCATCGATCTGCACTCGGACCATAGCCATCCATACCCCTGCCATCCATGTACCTATCCAAACTTCTCTTAAACATTGAAATCGAGCTCACCTGCACCACTTGTGCTGCCAGCTTGTTCCAAAATCTTACGACCCTCTTAGGCGAAGAAGTTCCCCTCATGTTCCCTTAAATTTTTCACCTTTCACTCTTATCTTATGATTTTTAATTGTTTTTCCACCCAACCTCAGTGCAAAAGCCTGCTTGCATTTACCTTATATATACCCTCATAGTTTTGTATGCCTCTATCAAATCTCCCATCAATCTTTTATGTCCCAAGGAATAAAGTCCAAATCTATTCAATTTTTCCTTATTACTCAAGCCTTCCAGTCCAGATAAGATCCTTGTAAATTTTCTCTGCCTCTTTCAACCTTGTTTATATCTTTCCTGTAGGTAGATGACCAAACCAACACATAATACTCCAAATTAGGCTTCACTAACTTATATACAACATCAACATAACATCCCATCCCCTGTACTCAGTACTTTGATTTATAATGGCCAATATGCCAAAAGCTTTCCTTATGACCCTATCTACCTGTGACATTACTTTCAATGAAATATGGACCTGTATTCCCAGACCCCTTTGTTCCACCGCACTCCTTAGTGGCCTACTTAAGAAAGCTTATGGGGTGTTAGCCTTCATAAGTCAAGAGATAGAGTTTAAGAGTCGCGATGTAATGACGCAGCTCTATAAAATTCTGGTTAGGCCGCACTTGGAGTACTGTGTCCAGTTCTGGTCGCCTCAGTATAGGAAGGATGTGGAAGCATTGGAAAGGGTACAGAGGAGATTTACCAGGATGCTGCCTGGTTTAGAGAGTATGCATTATGATCAGAGATTAAGGGAGCTGGGGCTTTACTCTTTGGAGAGAAAGAGGATGAGAGGAGACATGATAGAGGTATGCAAGATATTAAGAGGAATAGATAGAGTGGACAGCCAGTGCCTCTTCCCCAGGGCACCACTGCTCAATACAAGAGGACATGACTTTAAGGTAAGGGGTGGGAAGTTCAAGGGGGATATTAGAGGAAGTTTTTTTACTCAGAGAATGGTTGGTGCGTGGAATGCACTGCCTGAGTCAGTGGTGGAGGCAGATACACTAGTGAAATTTAAGAGACTACTAGACAGGTATATGGAGGAATTTAAGGTGGGGGGTTATATGGCAGGCAGGGTTTAAGGGTCGGCACAACATTGTGGGCTGAAGGGCCTGTACTGTGCTGTACTATTCTATGTTCTATGTTCTAATGTTCACAGTGTAAGACCTACCCTGGGTGGTCCTACCAAAGTGGAACACCTCAGACTTATATGAATCAATTTCCATCTGCCATTTTTCTAGCTGGTCCAGATCCTGCTGCAAGCTCTGATTGTCTCCTCCTCACTGTCCACTACACACCCAATCTTGGTGTCATCCGTAAATTTGCTGATCCAGTTAACCACATTATCATCCAGAATGTTGACATAGATGAGAAACAGCTATTGTCCCAGCTCCGATCCCTGCAGTACTCCACTAGTTACAAGCCTCTAGCCAGAGAGTCACCCACCTACTACCACTCTCTGGCTTCTTGCACAAAGCCAATGTCTAATCCAATTTACTGTCTCATCTTGAATGGCAAGCAACTGAACCTCCTTGACCAACTCCTTGTTAAATGCCTCACTAAAATCCATGTAGAAAACATCCACTGCCTTGCCTTCATAAACTTTCCTGGTAACTTTCACAAAAAACTCTGTGAGATTGGTTAGCCATGACTTAACACACATAAAGTCATACTGACTATCCCTAATCAATCCATGTCTATCTAAATATTCATGTATCTGGTCCCTTAGAATACCTTCCAATAACTTTCCCACTACTGATGTCAGGCTCACTGGCCTATAATTTCCTGGTTTCTTTTAGGGCCTTTCTTAAACAGCAGAACAATATTGGCAATTCTCCAATCCTCCAGCACCTCACCTGTCACTAAGGATAATTTAAATATCTCTGCTAGGACCCCTGCAAATTCTGTACTTACTTACCACAGGTTTTGAGGAAACACCCTGTCAGGACCTGGAGATTTATCCACTCTAATTTGCCTCGAGACAGCAATCTTCCTCCCCTGTGATCTGTATAGGGTCCATGAGCTTGCTGCAGCTTTGCCTCACTTCTATAGATTCTGTGTCCATCTCCTGAGTAAATACAGATGCAAAAAATCAATTTAAGATTTCCCCTATCGCTTTTGGCTTCACACATGGATTACCATTCCGATCTTCCAGAGGACCAATTTTGTCCCTTGCAATTCTTTTGCTCTTAACCTAGCTGTTGAATCTCTTTCTCCCTGTCTGCTAGGGCAACCTGAAGCTTTCTTTTAACCCTCATGATTTCTTTCTTAAGGGTTCTCTTGCATTCCTTGTACTCTGTAAATACCTAATTTGTTCCTACCTGTCTTTACCTGCCATGCACCTCCTTTTTATCTTAACCAGGGCCTCAATGTCTCTTGAAAACCAAGATTCTCTAATCCTATTATCTGTACCCTTTATCCTGACAGGCACATACAAGATTTGTACTCTCAGAGTTTCACTTTTGAAGGCCTCCACTTACCAAGTACACCTTTGCCAGAAAACAGCCTGTCCCAATCCACACTTGTCAGGTCCTTTCTGATACCATCAAAATTCGTGTTTCTCCAATTTATAATCTCAACCTGTGGACTAGATCTATATTTTTCTACATTTACTTTGAAACCCATGGTATTATGCAAGTTAGATGCAAAGTGTTCCCCTACACAAACTTCTGTCACCTGCCCTGTCTCATTCCCTATCAGGAGATTAAGTATTGCTTATTGTCTTGTTGGGACTTCTGCATACTGATTAAAGAAACTTTCCTGAATACATATGACAAACTCTATCCCATCTAGCCCTTTTACACTATTGGAATCCAATCAGTATGCGGAAAGTTAAAATCTCCTACTAAAACAGCTTTATGCTTCTTGCAACAGTCTGTGATCTCTCAACAATTTGTTCCTCAATCCTGCAGACTGTTGGGTAGTCTATATACATTTCCACCCATAAAGCCTCACCAGGTGAGTTCTTCAACCTATCCTGACTGAGCACTGCAGTGACATTTTCCCTGACTGGTAACAACACCCCTCCCCCTTTAACCCCTCCTGCTCTGACGTGTCTAAAAACAATGGAACCCCAGAATACTGAGCTGCTATAGTCCTGACCCTCCTGCAATTAAGTCTCAGTAATGGCTGCAATATCGTAATTCAATGTGTTGATCCATGCCCCGAGCTCATCTGCCTTTCTTACTTCTTGCATTGAAATATATACAGCTCAGAAGGTTGGTCGTACCATGCTCAACCTTTTGATTCCTGACTTTACCTCTCCACAACCTCTCCACTATCTGTTCCAGCCGTCTGGTTCCCATCCCATTACAACTCTAGTTTACAAACCGCCCCCCCCAAAACCTTTCCGCTAGGATACTATTCCCCCTCCAAACCATCTCTTCTGTACAGGTCTTAACTTCCCTGGACGAGAGTCCAATGATCCAAAAGTCTGATGCCCTCCCACTTACTCCTTAGCTACTTGTTAAATTGTATGATCTTCCTATTTCTGGCCTCACTAGTATGTAGCACAGGTAGCAATCCTGAGATCAGAACCCTGGAGTCTTTTTCTTTAATGTAGCATCCAACTCTCTGAACTGATTTTGCAGAGCCCCGTCCCTCTTCCTGCCTATGTCATTGGTACCTACATGGACCACGACCGCTGGCTGCTCACCCTTCCACTTAAGAATGTTGAGAGCTCGATCAGAGATGTCCCAGAACCTGGCAACATATCACCTGGGAAACTCACTCTCATCCACAGAACCTCCTTTCTGTTCCACTAACTAATGAACCCCCATCACCCTACTCCCCCTTCCCTTCTGAGTCACAGAGCCAGAGTCCACCTGTAGGAAATCCCTCCACCGCCGCCCCCCCAACAGTATCCAAAGTGATATACCTGTCAATGAGGGGATGGCCACAGGGGTACTCTGCACTGGCTGTTTAAGCCCTTTCCCCTTCCTGACTGTCATCAAGTCTCCTCTGTCTTGTCCCTTGGGTGTAACTACCTCTCTATATGTCGTATCTATCATCCCCTCAGCCTCCTGAATGATCTGGGGTTCATCCAGTTCCAGCTCCAACTCCTTAACATGGATTGTTAGAAGCTGCAGCTGGATGCACTTCTTGCAGGTGAAGCCGTCAGAGACACTGGAGGTCTCCCTGCCTTCCCACATCCCACAGGAGGCGCGTTCAGCTATCCTGCCTGGCATCCCCACTGTTCTATCTGAGCAAATATAAAGAAGGAAACAATAAATAAACTGGAGGAGGGGGGAAGAAAATCTACCTATAGCTTTTTCGCCTTCTCTCATACAAGCTTCTCCTCGCTCAAGCTTCGAATAATTACTCTAACACTGTCCACTCCAACAAAGGCCCTCCAACAATCTATCCCGTGAATCTTGATGTTATGTCCCCTAGTTCTAAACTCACTTACCAGTGGAAACAACATTCCTGCCTCTATCTTCGCTACCTCTTTCATAATCTTATGTTTTGATAAAATCCCGTCTCATTCTTCTGAATTTCAATGATCGATCTCTCCTCATAGGCTTACCGCCTTATTTCCATAATCAACCTACACACACAAAATGCTGGTGAACGCAGCAGGCCAGGCAGCATCTGTAGGAAGAAGTACAGTCGACGTTTCGGGTCGAGACCTTTCGTCAGGACTAACGGAAAGAAGAGCTAGTAAGAGATTTGAAAGTGGGAGGGGGAGGAGAGATCCGAAATGATAGGAGAAGGCAGGAAGGGGAGGGATGGAGTTAAGAGCTGGAAAGTTGATTGGCAAAAGGGATACAGGGCTGGAGAAGGGATAGGATCATGGGACGGAAGGCCTTGGAAGAAAGAAAGGGGGAAGGGAGCACCAGAGGAAGATGAAGAACAGGCAAGGAGTTATTTCTCTTTCCCTCTCATAATAACCCCTTGCCTGTTCTCCATCTTCCTCTGGTGCTCCCTTCCCCCTTTCTTTCTTCCAAGGCCTTCCGTCCTATGATACTCTCCCTTCTCCAGCCTCATATCCCTTTTGCCAATCAACTTCCCAGCCCTTGGCTTCATCCCTCCCTCTCCTGTCTTCTCCTATCATTTCGGGTCTCCCCTTCCCCCTCCCACTTTCAAATCTCTTGCTAGCTCTTATTTCAGTTAGTCCTGACGAAGGGTCTCGGTCCGAAACGTCGACTGTACCTCTTCCTAGAGATGCTGCCTGGCCTGCTGCGTTCACCAGCAACTTTTATGTTTGTTGCTTGAAATTCCAGCATCCGCAGATTTCCTCATGTGTGTGTGTGTGTGTGTGTGTGTGTGTGTGTGAGAATGTGTCTAGTTCCACCAACCTGCACCTGGACCATAGCCCTCCATACCCCCTCATCCAAATTTCTCTTAAATGTTGAAATTGATCCTGAATACATCACTTGTGCTGGCAACTCTTCCACACTCTCATCACCCTCTGAGCCCCCTCATATTCCCCTTAAACTTTCACCTTTCACCCTTAACCCAAGATCTGTAGTCTAGTCTCACCCAACATCGGTGGGAAAAGCCTGCTTGTATTACCCATCGATACCCCTTATAATTTTTTATCCATCTGTCAAATCTCCCTCAATCTTCTATGTTCTAGGGGATAAGGTCCTAAGCTATTGAACCTTTCCCTCTGTCCTATCACACTCCACAGTGTGCTAGTGCTCACCATATAAGGCCTACCATAGTTTGTGCAACACTTCACACATGTCTCTGTTAAATTCCATCTGCCATTTTTCAGTCCATTCTTCAGTTGGTCTGGATCCCGCTGTACACTTGGATAGTCTTCCTCACTGTCCACTACACCCCTAATCTAGATGTCATCCACAAATTTGCTGATCCATTTTACCACATTATCCTCCAAATCGTTGATATAGATGACAGCAAATGTTTTGAGAGGCTGGTCAAGGACTACGTCTGCAGCACGCTACCACCCACACTGGACCCCTTATAATTCGTCTACTGACACAACCGATCGACAGATGACGCAATAGCCACAGCTCAACACACTGTCCTTACACATCTGGAGAAGAAGGATGCTTATGTGAGAATGCTGTTCTTGGGCTACAGTTCAGCATTCAACACTATAATTCCTTCCAGGCTCGACAGGAAGCTCAGAGACCCCGGCCTTGACTCTGCCTTGTGCATCTGGATCCTGGACTTCCTGTCAGATTGCCGGCAGGTGGTAAGAGTGGGCTCCTTCACCTCTGCCCCTCTGACCCTCAGCACAACTGCCCCTCAGGGCTGTGTCCTAAGCCCCCTCCTTTACTCTCTGTATACCCATGACTGTGTTGCCACCCACAGCTCCAATCTGCTAATTAAATTAGCTGATGATACTACATTGATTGGCCTAATCTCAAATAATAACGAGGCAGCCTACAGAGAAGAAGTCATCACCCTGACACAGTGGTGTCAAGAAAACAACCTCTCCCTCAATGTCGCAAAAACAAAGGAGCTGGTTGTGGACTACAGGCAGGATGGAGACAGGCTAACCCCTATTGACATCAATGGATCTGGGGTTGAGAGGGAGAACAGCTTTAAGTTCCTCAGCATCCATATCACTGAGGACCTCGTGTGGTCTGTACATACCAGCTGTGTGGTGAAAAGGCACAACAGCACCTCTTTCACCTCAGATGGTTGAGGAAGTTTGGTATGGGCCCCCAAATCCCAAGAACTTTCTACAGGGGCACAATTGAGAGCATCCTGACTGGGTGCAGCACGACTGGTATGGGAATTGTACCTCGTTAATCACAGGATTCTGCAGAGAGTGGTGTGGACAGCCCAGCGCATCTTCAGTTGTGAACTTCCCATAATTCAGGACATTTACAAAGACAGGTGTGTATAAAGGGCCTGAAGGATCATTGGAGACCCAAGTCACCCCAACCACAAACTGTTCCAGCTACTACCGTCCAGGAAATGGTACTGCAGCATACAAGCCAGGACCAACAGGCTCTGGGACAGCTTCTTCCACCGGACCATCAGACTGATTAATTCACACTGATACAATTGTACTTCTGTGCTTATATTGACTGTCCCGTTGTAATACTACTTTATTTTATTGTCGCCAAACAATTGATACTAGAACGTACAATCATCACAGTGATATTTGATTCTGCGCTTCGTGCTCCCTGGATTACAAATCGATAGTAAATATTAAAAATTTAAATTATAAATCATAAATAGAAAATAGAAAAGGGAAAGTAAGGTAGTGAAAAAAAAACCGAGATGCAGGTCCGAGTATTTGGAGGGTATGGCCCAGATCCGGGTCAGGATCCATTCAGTAGTCTTATCACAGTTGGAAAGAAGCTGTTCCCAAATCTGGCTGTACGAGTCTTCAGCTCCTGAACCTTCTCCCGGGGAGAAGAGGGACGAAAAGTGTGTTGGCTGGGTGGGTCGTGTCCTTGATTATCCTGGCAGCACTGCTTCAACAGCATGCAATGTAAAGTGAGTCCAAGGATGGAAGATTGGTTTGTGTGACGTGCTGGGCTGTGTTCATGATCTTCTGCAGCTTCTTTCGGTCTTGGACAGGACAACTTCCATACCAGGTTGTGATGCACCCTAGAAGAATGCTTTCTACGGTGCATCTATAAAAATTAGTGAGGGTGTTAGGGGACAGGCCAAGTTTCTTTAGCTTTCTCAGGAAGTAAAGGCGCTGGTGGGCCTTCTTGGCAGTGGACTCTGCTTGGTTGGACCAAGTCAGGTCATTTGTGATATTGACCCCAAAGAACTTAAAGCTTTTGATCTGTTCCAAATTTATTACAAATTACTATAAATTGCACATTGCAAATTTAGACGAAGACGTAACATAAAGATTTTTACTCCTTATGTATGTGAAGGATGTAAGGAATAAAGTCAATTCAATTCAATACAACAATAGACCCAACACTTCCCCTGCAGTACCCCGTCACAGGCCTCCAGACAGAGAGGCAGCCATCTACAACCACTCTCAGGCTTCTTCAGTGAAGCCAATGTCTAATCCAATTTACTACCTCATCTTGAATGCTAAGCAACTAAATCTGCTTGACCAACCTCCCATGTGGGACCTTGTCAAAGGCCTTACTTAAGTCCATGGAGACAGCATTCACTGTCTTGCCTTCATCAGCTTTCCTGGTAATTTCCTTGAAAAACTCGATAAGATCGGTTAGACATGACTTATATATGTGGCTAAGGATATTTTAAGTATCTGTGCTAGAGCCCCTACAAGCCTCCCACAGGATCTGAGGGATCACTTTGTCAGGCCTTGGGGATTTATCCACCCTAATTTGCCTCAAGACAGCAAACACCTCTTCCTCTGTAATCGGTATAGGGTCAATGACCTTGCTACTACATTGTCTCACATCTATAGATTCTGTATCCATCTCCCGAGTAAATACAGACACAAAAAAATTCATTTAACATTACCCCCATCTCTTTCGGTCCCATGCCTAGATTACTATTCTGATTTTCCAGAGGACCAAGTTTGGCCCTTGTTATTCTTTTGTTCTTAATATATCTGTAGAATCCCTGAGGATTCTCCTTCATCTTGTCTGCTGGAACAACCTCATGTCTCCTTTTAGCCCTCTTAATTTCCTTCTTTTGTGTTCTCTTGCATTTCTTATACTCCTCAAGTACCTCATTTGTTCCTGCCTGCATTTACTTCTCTGCGTCTTTTATTTTCTTAACCAGGGCCTTAATATCGCTCAAAGACCAAGATTCCATACACCGTATCCTTGCTTTTTACTCTGACAGAAGCATGCAAACTCTTTTGAAGGTCTCCCACTTACCAAGTACACCTTTGTCAGAAAACAACTTATCCCAATCCACACTTGCCAGATCCTTTCTGATACCAAAAAATATTCTCCAATATAGAATCCCAACCTAAAGATCAGACCTATCCTTCTCCATAATTATTTTGAACTAATGGCATTATCATCACTAGATGGAAAATGTTCCCCTAAAACAAGCTTCTATCACCTGCTTCATCTAATCGGGGATCTAGTATCACACTCTCTCTAGTTGGGGCTTCTATATCCTGATTAAGGAAACTTTCCTGAATGCACTTGACAACCTCCATCCCATCTAGTCCTTTTACAGTATGGGAGTCCCAGTCAATATGCAGAAAGCTAAAATCACCTACCATCACAAGCTTAGGTTTCTTGCAACAGCCTGAGATCTCTCTATAAATTTGTTCCTCTAAATCCCTCGGACTGTTGAGTAGTCTATAATATCCCATTAACGTAGTCATACATTTCTTAGTTCTACCCATAAAGCCTCACTGGACGAGCTCTCCCATCTGTCCTGACTGAGCACTGCTGTGACATTTTCCCTGAACAATAATGCCAGCCCTCCCCCTTTAATCCATCCCACACTTACATGGTTAAAACAATGGAACCCCAGAACAGTGAGCTGCCAGTCCTGCCCCTCCTACACCTAAGTCTCACTAATTAGATTTTTTAGATTATGAGGACACGCAGTCCTCTTTAATTGTCATTTAGTAATGCATGCATTAAGAAGTGATACAGTGTTTTTCCAGAATGATATCACAGAAACACATGACAAACCAAGACTGAAAAACCGACAAAAACCGCATAATTATATAGTTACAACAGTGCAAAGCAATACTATAATTTGATAAGAACAGACCATGGGCACAGTGAAAAAAGTCTCAAAGTCTCTCGAAAGTCCCATCATCTCATGCAGATGCTGAACCTCCAGTGCCGCCAACTTGCCGATGCAGCATCCCGGAAGTATCCAATCACAGTCCGACTCCAAGTTCGTCTGAAAACTCCGAGCCTCCGACCAGCTCCCCGACACCAAGCACCAAACACCACCTCCGCCGAGCGCTTCGACCCTGGCCCCGGCAACAGGCAATAGGCAAGGCCGAGGATTTGGGGCCTTCCCCTCCGGAGATTCTTGATCGCACAGTAGCAGCGGCAGCGAAGTGGGCATTTCAGAAGTTTCTCCAGATGTTCCTCTGTGCTTCTTCACGTCCGTCTCTATCAAATCAGGATTGTGCACGGTATCCTACTTCACAGATACGATATCAATTCGGAACGGCCACGCGCGCTGCGTCACGCCGCCATCTTCTCCTCCCTCCTCTGCACAATATCATAATAACCTTATCCTCTGCACAATAATGGCTACAATATCATAATTCCATGTCCTGATCCTTGCCCTAAGCTCATCTGCCTTTCCTACAATACTCCTTGCATTGAAATATGCACAGCTCAGAACATTAGTCCCACCATGCTCAACCTTGTGATTCCTGACCTTGTATATAGGCTTAACAACATCTTTCTCTACAAACTCTCCACTATCTTTTCTGGTGCTCTGGTTCCCATACCCCTGCAACTCCAGTTTAAGCACCCACCCCTCCCGCGCCATACTAGCAAACTATTAGGATATTAGTCCCCCTGAAAACTGTCCCTTCTGTACAGGTCCCAACTTCCCTATGATCCAAGCATCTGACGCCCTCCCTCCTGCACCAACTCCTCGGCCATATGTTGACTGTATGATCTGTAGGACTCCTGAAACCATGTAGAGACTATAAGAGTGAATCTGTGGAACTGATTTCCACAGACAGCTGTGCAGGCAAGGTAATTGGGAATATTTGAAATAGAGGTTGATAGGTTCTTGATTAGTAAGGTCACTAAAGGTTACGGGGAAAGGCAGGATAATGGGGTTGAATGGGATAATAAATCAGCCACGATGGAACAGTGGAGCAGACTCGCTGGGCCAACTGAACTAAGTCTGTTTCTGTGTTTTATTGTCTTATCATCTTATGGACATAGGGTCTACCCAGGTTGGTGCCTTTGCTTAAAATCACACCAGAAAGGTAGCCGCTCTGACTCCCACATTACTGCACAGGCTAGATTATGTACTCAAGACCGTTTGACAGCTGTAATAAAGAAAAAATTAGTCTTGATATGAGCTCCTATTTCTTCTCCATCGATGACCGCTGACTTCAATCTCAACATCATCGACCACTCCTAATGTCTTTCTGTGCTGCATTACATTTTCAGATTGGAGGTGATGGCTGGTGCTTGAAACTCTCAATAAATAAAGTGAAAAGCGTGAGTGATTGTAAAGTATGTAATGTTTCAAGAAGAGAGTGATGAAGGTATTGATTATTGATTTGGAGTTGAAGTACTTTTAGGAGTTACTCTTGTTTCTCTGGTCTTGTTGACAGGTAGCAAGTGGGCTGATGATAGCTGTGGGGATCTATTCAAAAACAGCAGTGGAAGGAGGTAAATCTTAAATCTTACAGTAAAGTGCCAATAACCTGCTGTCAGACTTTTGAGAAATCCCAGTGGTTCAGAACCTCACCCACAGGGTGTTGATTCCAGTTTTCCCTTGAATGTACTGGGTCCCCAGTTCCTGTTTTCACTTTAACGTACTGGGTCCCTGTTACTGTGTTCACTCTGATGTACCTGGGCCCAAGTTACAGTGTTCCCTCTGATGTACCTGGGGTCCAGTTCCTGTGTTTGCTTCAATGTACTGGGTCCCCAGTTCCTGTTTTCACTTTAATGTTCTGGGTCCCTTTTACTGTGTTCCCTCTGATGTAATAGGGCCCAAGTTACTGTGTTCCCTCTGATGTACCTGGGGTCCAGTTCTTGTGTTCACTTTAATGTACCAGGGCCCCAGTACCTGTTTCCCTTTGATGTACCAGGACCCTAATTCCTGCTTCCTTTTGATGTTCTACTTCTAGGGCTCCACTTCCTGTGTTTGCTTTAATGTGCCAGGGCCCCTGTTGCTTATTCCCGCACTGGGCCCCAGTTCCTGTTTCCCTTTAACAGGGCCTGTTTCCTGTGTTCCCTTTGACGTACCGGGCCCTGTTTCCTGTGTTCCCTTTGACGTACCGGGCCCTGTTTCCCGTGTTCCCTTTGACGTACCGGGCCCTGTTTCCCGTGTTCCCCTTGACGTACCGGGCCCTGTTTCCTGTGTTCCCTTTGACGTACCGAGCCCTGTTCCCTGTGTTCCCTTTGACATACCGGGCCCTGTTTCCCGTGTTCCCTTTGACGTACTGGGCCCTATTTCCTGTGTTCCCTTTGACGTACCGGGCCCTGTTTCCTGTGTTCCCTTTGACGTACCGGGCCCTGTTTCTTGTGTTCCCTTTGACGTACCGGGCCCTGCCTCCTGTGTTCCCTGTGACGTATTGGGCCCTGTTTCCTGTGTTTCCTTTAATGTGCTGGAGTCCTGGTTCCTGTACATTCTGTCACACTGGAGCATCAGTTCCCACGTTCTATTGTAATTGACCAGGTTCTGTTTACTGCACCCCTTTGCAACTTGCTGGTTTCACTGGAAAGTGTACCTTACTGTGTACCCCCTTCAAAAAATGTGAATTGAAAGTGTTTTTGGAGTGTTAGTAGGAATAACATTGAATTGACCAGAAAATCTACTGGTCTGACACTACCAAATTTTTGAGTGTCTAATTAATGGAGCCCTACTGTGCGATGAACAGAGTAAAGCCAGAGTGCACAGGTTTGTTACTGAAGGTAACTCATTAATGATACAAATTGCTGATGTAATAAAGAATCTACTGCTATTTAACTCTGATAGCATGTGTCCAATAAACACTGTGTCCCCATTCCATAAACTAATAAAACGTGCAGAGAGCATAAAATTAAGCTGCAGATGCTGGAAAGAGGTTAGAAGTTCATCAAGGTTAGAGAGGAGAACTGCTTCAAGTTCAGTCCTGACAAAGGAGCTCAGGCCTGAATCATCAATTTTGTTCCATTTTCTCTCTCTCTTCCCACAGATGCTGCCTGACCAGCTGTATATTTTCAACATTTTCTATTTTTATTTAAAAATATAGGGGATGGGGTAAAGTGCATACAGTGATAAAGCCTCAGATAATGATCTCAGATTGAATGCATTGTCAGGGTTACTAAGTCTTTTGGCGTTCTGTGCTATTTTGTGTCTCCTCCTCTCCCCCCCTCCCACTCACCCCCTCACCCTCTCTCCCTTCCACCCCCCCTCACTCTCTGTGGAAGCAAACGGAAAGATCACACTGAGCTGGTGTTGGAAATAGCGGGCAATTTATTAAAAATCTGATGCTCACCAGGAGACCAGTCAAAGCTGATCTGGCTGAGTGTGAATCTGGTACAGCATTTACGTTCTCAGTTGAAGAGATTACCAGGAAAGCTCCATTTTGATAATAAAATGGAGGCAACAGAAAGACTTAATTAAGCATGAGACTAGGGCCTGATTACAGAATAAAGTGATTATTCACAGGTCTAACAGTCAATCCAGTCTACTATTACAAAAAAGGAATAACTGGTGAAGTTCCTGAAACCTGGGTGTCTTTGGTGCTGTATTCCATGCCTCTACTTCCACGCTTTGTCTGCAGTTCCCTGTTACCGCATTAGCACAATCCACATCCCTATTTACTCAGCTCTTTATATCAAAACAAACTTTATTCATAATAAAACATTACAAAAGTAAACCACGCAATGCCTTTACTTTCTGAATTTCATCGACAATGCTTTCAGTATTGTTCTGCTCCATACCCTAAAGCCAATAGGACTGTAGGCACTCATGAGGTGACCTGGGGTGGTACACTGAATAAAACAAATTCTTTTGGTAGCCCTCACTCATCTTTCCCCTACAGAACACCTAAACAGGAAGTGTTGGAAAACATAGCTGGTCAGGTAGCATTGCTAAAAGAGGATGAGAATTAATGTTTGTCTTTCCGTGGAGAAAGAAGAAACTGAGAAAGGAGGTAGAAAAAGAAGCAGGTTTTAGATTAGATTAGATTAGTTTAGATTAGTTTAGAAAGGTGGGGGAGTAGCATTGCTTGTTAGGGAAAATATTACAGCAGTGCTCAGGCAGGACAGATTAGAGGGCTTGTCTACTGAGTCCTTATAGGTGGAGCTGAGAAACAGGAAAGGTATGGCCACATTAGTGGGATTGTATTACAGACCACCCAATAGTCAACGAGACTTGGAAGAGCAAATCTGCAGAGAGATAGCAGGCAACTGCAGGAAACATAAAGTTGTGGTGGTAGGGGATTTTAATTTTCCATACATTGATTGGGACTCCCATACTGTTAGGGGTCGAGATGGTTTAGAGTTTGTAAAATGTGTTCAGGAAAGTTTTCTAAATCAGTATATAGAGGGACCAACTAGAGGGGATGCAATATTGGATCTCCTGTTAGGAAACAAATTAGGGCAAGTGACAGAAGTCTGTGTAGGGGAGCACTTTGGTTCCAGTGATCATAACACCATTAGTTTCAATTTGATCATGGACAAGGATAGATCTGGTCCTAGGGTTGAGGTTCTGAACTGGAAGAAGGCCAAATTTGAAGAAATGAGAAAGGATCTAAAAAGCGTGGATTGGGACAGGTTGTTCTCTGGCAAAGATGTGATTGGTAGGTGGGAAGCCTTCAAAGGGGAAATTTTGAGAGTACAGAGTTTGTATGTTCCTGTCAGGATTAAAGGCAAATTGAATAGGAATAAGGAACCTTGGTTCTCAAGGGATATTGCAACTCTGATAAAGAAGAGGGAGTTGTTGAAATGTATAGGGAACAGGGGGTAAATCAGGTGCTTGAGGAGTATAAGAAGTGCAAGAAAATACTTAAGAAAGAAATCAGGAGGGCAAAAAGAAGACATGAGGTTGCCTTGGCAGTCAAAGTGAAGGATAATCCAAAGAGCTTTTACAAGTATATTAAGAGCAAAAGGTTTGTAAGGGATAAAATTGGTCCTCTTGAAGATCAGAGTGGTTGGCTTTGTGCGGAACCAAAGGAAATGGGGGAGATCTTAAATAGGTTTTTTGCATCTGTATTTACTAAGGAAGCTGGCATGAAATCTATGGAATTGAGGGAATCAAGTAGTGAGACCATGAAAACTGTACAGATTGAAAAGGAGGAGGTGCTTGCTGTCTTGAGGAAAATTAAAGTGGATAAATCCCTGGGACCTGACAGAGTGTTCCCTCGGACCTTGAAGGGGACTAGTGTTGAAATTGCGGGGGCCCTGGCAGAAATATTTAAAATGTCGCTGTCTACGGGTGAAGTGCCGGAGGATTGGAGAGTGGCTCATGTTGTTCCGTTGTCTAAAAAAGGATCGAAAAGTAATCCGGGAAATTATAGGCCGGTGAGTTTAATGTCAGTAGTAGGTAAGTTATTGGAGGGAGTACTAAGAGACAGGATCTACAAGCATTTGGATAGACAGGGGCTTATTAAGGAGAGTCAACATGGCTTTGTGTGTGGTAGGTCATGTTTGACCAATCTGTTGGAGTTTTTCCAGGAGGTTACCAGGAAAGTGGATGAAGGGAAGGCAGTGGATATTGTCTACATGGACTTCAGTAAGGCCTTTGACAAGGTCCAGCATGGGAGGTTAGTTAGGAAACTTCAGTCGCTAGGTATACATGGAGAGGTGGTAAATTGGATTAGACATTGGCTCGATGGAAGAAGCCAGAGAGTGGTAGTAGAGAACTGCTTCTCTGAGTGGAGGCCTGTGCCTAGTGGTGTGCCACAGGGATCAATGCTGGGTCCATTGTTATTTGTCATCTAGATCAATGATCTGGATGATAATGTGGTAAATTGGATCAGCAAGTTTGCTGATGATACAAAGATTGGAGGTGTAGTAGACAGTGAGGAAGGTTTTCAGAGCCTGCAGAGGGACTTGGACCAGCTGGAAAAATGGGCTGAAAAATGGCAGATGGAGTTTAATACAGACAAGTGTGAGGTATTGCACGTTGGAAGGACAAACCAACGTAGAACATACAGGGTTAATGGTAAGGCACTGAGGAGTGCAGTGGAACAGTGGGATCTGGGAATACAGATACAAAATTCCCTAAAAGTGGCGTCACAGATAGATAGGGTCGTAAAGAGAGCTTTTGGTACATTGGCCTTTATTAATCGAAGTATTGAGTATAAGAGCTGGAATGTTATGATGAGGTTGTATAAGGCATTGGTGAGGCCGAATCTGGAGTATTGTGTTCAGTTTTGGTCACCAAATTACAGGAAGGATATAAATAAGGTTGAAAGAGTGCAGAGAAGGTTTACAAGGATGTTGCCGGGACTTGAGAAACTCAGTTACAGAGAAAGGTTGAATAGGTTAGGACTTTATTCCCTGGAGCGTAGAAGAATGAGGGGAGATTTGATAGAGGTATATAAAATTATGATGGGTATAGATAGAGTGAATGCAAGCAGGCTTTTTCCACTGAGGCAAGGGGAGAAAAAAAACCAGAGGACATGGGTTAAGGGTGAGGGGGGAAAAGTTTAAAGGGAACATTGGGGGGGGCTTCTTCACACAGAGAGTGGTGGGAGTATGGAATGAGCTGCCAGACGAGGTGGTAAATGCGGGTTCTTTTTTAACATTTAAGAATAAATTGGACAGATACATGGATGGGAGGTGTATGGAGGGATATGGTCCGTGTGCAGGTCAGTGGGACTAGGCAGAAAATGGTTCGGCACAGCCAAGAAGGGCCAAAAGGCCTGTTTCTGTGCTGTAGTTTCTATGGTTTCTATTATGAGAACACTCAGTCCTCTTTTATAGTCATTTAGAAATGCATATACATGCATTAAGAAATGACACAATGTTTCACCGGAGTGATATCACAGAAAGCAGGACAGACCAAAGACTAACACTGACAGAACCACATATTATAGCATATAGTTACAGCAGTGCAAAGCAATACCATAATTTGATGAAGAACAGACCATGGGCACGTCAAAAAAAGTCTCAAAATCCTGAGTCAATCGACTCCCAAGTCCCCGACAGCGGTGGCAAAAAGGAGAAACCCCCTGCCGTAAACCTCCAGGCACCGTCAACTTGCCGATACCTTAGAAGCAGCCGACCACAGCTGACACTGAGTCCATCCGTCCGAAAACTTTGAGCTTCCAACCAGTCTCTCCAATACAGCCTCCCAAGCGCCATCCTCTGCCGAGCACTTTCGACCTCTCCCCGGCCGCTGAAACATGCAAAGCCGAGGATTTCGGGGCCTTCAGCTCCGGAGATTCTGTTACCACACGGTAGCAGCGGCAGCGAAGCGGGCATTTCAGAAGTTTTGCAGATGTTCCTCCGTGCTCTCACGTCTGTCTCCATCAAATCAGAACTGTGCATGGTCCCCTACTTGACAGATAACAGATATCTAGACGTAGATGTATAAGATGTAGGGAAAGTGAACCTTAAAACCTGTTTTAACTTTAACTATACCCAGTGTTCCAAGTTCTAATGAAACATTATGAACAGATTGCTTCCAACCACTTCCAAGCATCTCCATTATCTTTAGCACCCCATCCTCTCAATCAACAACCCATCGCAGTCATCTGCCCTAAACCACCAAATCAGCCACACAATTACCCCATCCTTATCTGTGTGACCACTCCCATCCACCACTTCAGACTCTTGAATGTACGTTAACATGGACTCTTGGCCTCATCATCTATCCCATTATCATCTAGTGCTTTATTGTTCCCCTGCATTGTTACTGTCTCAGCTTGCTCTTCCTCAGTGCACTGTGTCGTGATTTCATCTTTATGGACAGTTTGCAGGACAAACTATTCACCGCATCTTGGTTCATGAAACAATAATAAAGCAATACCAATCTTCTCCCTGATTTCCTCATTCCTTTGAGAAATTCTCCCTTCAATTCACTTTAAACTACAACCTCCATCGTCCATTGTTCAAGGGATTGCAGAGAGAAGTTGTATTCTCTTGCATTTATTGCCTTGGGATTCCTGCAGGGTTAAATCAATGTATACTCTTGTCAGGAATGCTCCCCTGTCAATGGTCCAATCCCAAACTTCCCACTGGTCACTGTTGATGCATACCTGATTGAGTGTATTCCATTTAAAATTCTTGGCCAAAGCACTCCTACACTTGCCCCACTCTCTATTGTAACACATTTGGGCAATATTTAGCTTTCCCGAAATGCCCCTTGAGAAGAGGACGTGGACAAGTTAATGACTGGACTGCAGCTTTCTTTGTTGTAAAGGTACACTCAGCAGACACTTTATTAGGTATAGGAGAGAACCCAGTGCAGTCTTCTGCTGCTGTAGCCCATCCACATCAAGGTTCAACATACTGTGCATTCAGAGATGCTTTACTGCACACCGCTGTTGTTATGTGAATTACTGTTGCCTTTCTGTCAACTTGAACTAGTCTTGCCATTCTCTTCTGACCTCTCTAGTTAACAAGGCATTTTCACCCACAGAACTGCTGCTCACTGGATGTTTTCTGTTTATCGCATCATTCTCTGTAAACTCGAGAGACTGTTGTGCATGAAAATCCCAGGAGATCGAACAACCATTCCATGATCAAAGTCACTTAGATAGCATTTCTTCCCCATTCTGATGTTTGGTCTGAACAACAACTGAACCTCTTCTTTCTTTTTTCTCTCTCTCTCTCCCTCTCTCGTTACGGCGGTCGGCACCCAGCTTAATGGTGCATTACCGCCACCTTCTGCTCCGGAGTGTGCAATAGACTTACATTCCAAATCCCTTCACCCAATCACGCACACACACAAACCCCAACCTATACTTTATCCTCCCATCTTTGGCCATCCTAGTACCCCATTCCTGTTTACCCATCATATCCTATAAAAAACCCCTGTACCCCTTAAGAAAGCAAAAAATACCCTAACCTGTGCTCTCTCACCCATGCCCAGCAACTCTTTTAATGTGAATTCCTGCACCCCTAATTCCCTTAGTTTAATTCTCATCATCTCTCTCTGTATCCCTTACTTCCTGCAACTCAGAACTACATGTTCTACTGACTCCTCTTCCTAACATTCCTCACACAATCCTGTCTGGTGTTTCCCTATCATTTTCAATGTTTTGTTTAATGCACAGTGTCCCAGCCTGAACCTAGTCCACATAGTCTCCTCTCTTCTGTTTCCACTACCTACCCTAGTACCTGCAACACATTTTTGTATTTGATATAAATGCCTCCCTTTCCCCTCCCTGTCCCATCTTTCTTGCCACATTTGGTTGATTTTTTCCCAGACTGCACACTTAACCTCTGCTTTACTGATACTAATGTGCATTTCTATGTTTTCTTTCTTTAACACCCTCTTTGCCAACTCATCCACCCTCTCATTCCCCTTCACCCCTACATGTGCTGGAACCCATAGAAATTTTACTTGACCTCCCTGATTTGCAATTCTTGCAACTAACTGAAGGACTTCATAAAGTACATCTTGCCGACGGTTTATGTGAAAAGACCTTAAACTTGCTAGAACTGAGGATGAATCTGAACATATCAATGCTTTGACTTGTCTGGCTTTCTGCACCCATTGCAATGCAACCAACACTGCCAGCATCTCCACTGTAAACACCCCTAACTTATTAAATGTTCTTCTGCTGATACCAATTTCTTTTGCTGGTATAACCACCCCAAACCCTGTCACTCCTGTTTCAGGTTCCTTCGCACCATCCATATAAATGTGAGTATAATCACTATACTTTTCCATCACATGACAGTTAAATGCATTTACCAAATCAGTTTTATATCTTTCTTTCCTTTTTACCTCTAACAAATGCCAGTCTATGTCAGGCCATACAAGCTTCCATGGAGCTACAACCAGATAAACTACTGAAGGACTTATCCTCAGATCAAACACTACACATTCTTTAGCAATAATCATTCCCTACCCAAGGGGTCCCCAACCTTTTTTGCACTGCGGACCAGTTTAATATTGACCGGCATTCTTGTGGGGGGGAGGGTGTTAATCACGACCGGAATATAGGTGATAAGTGGCTAATACACTCAATTTTGTTTCTAAAAGCCTTTTTCTGACGAATTTAATATTAAACACACAGCGCATATTTTCCTCGCATGAATATAGTGATGTCAATTATCAGGGGAGCTTGAAGTAAATGTTGAACGAACTTTCAGTAGAAGTGGTAGAGGCAGGTTCGATATTATCATTTAAAGAAAAATTGGATAGGTATATGGATAGGAAAGGAATGGAGGGTTATGGGCTGAGTGCAGGTCAGTGGGACTAGGTGAGAGTAACATTCGGCACAAACTAGAAGGGCTGAGATCGCCTGTTTCCGTGCTGTAATTGTTATATGGTTATATAAGTCAATAGCATCTTAACATTTTAAGTAACGTTTGGATATTAAACACACAGCACATATTTTCCCCATATGAACATATAAAATCATTGCAACACACCAATATCGCTGAATCAGTAGGAGCCCTGGGCTTGTTTTCCTGCAACAACACCGTCCTATCGAGGGCTGATGGGAGACAGCGATACTCGAAGGCGGTTCCTTATGTCCAGTCTATTCTGCAATTTAGTTTTCGTTGCATTCATTGCAGAGATATGTTGGAAATGGAAGCAATGTTTTCAGTGCTTTCGTGGCTGTCTCAGGATAGTCAGCCTTGACTTTGATCCGGAATGCCAGCAGAGATGTTATGTCAAACATACTTTTCAGCTCGCCGTCATTTGCAAACTCGAGGAGTTGATCTCCTTCCCGCGCTGACATGGATGAAGCGCGGGTAATGACCTCGCGTGCGTTCAAGCTCAACAGTGAGCATGACAAGGAATGAGGAAAAGTGCAGCTGACTCATATCGCCAAATCATATCGTTTCCTCGCGGCCCGGTAGCGCATGCTCTGCGGCCCAGTGGTTGGGGACCGCTGCCCTACCCAACTAAAGGTATCCCTCTGAAACCTCCCATTTACCGAGCACTCCTGCAACACTCCTTTAGTAGGGTGAGAATCATCGTGCCCCTGCAAGTTAGCCCAGTAGTTTGCCATCAATTGCATCCTTCTTAGTTCCGAAGGCATTATTCCCATTTCTACCTGTAGGGCTGACACTGGTGACGTTTTAAAAGCCCTACTGCACACTCTCAAAGCCTGAGCCTGAATCACATCCAGTTTCCTTATAAGAGATCTAGCTGCTGATCCATATACTATATTTCCATAGTCTAACACAGATCTCACTAAAGCCACATATATTCTCTTCAAAGCTGAACAACTTGCTTCCCATTCCCTATCAGTCAAACATCTCATCACATTTATTACTTTTTTACATTTCTTCTCAACTTTCCTGATATGGTCTGCCCATGTTAATCGTGAATCAAATATAACTCCCAGAAATTTAAATGATCCAACTCTTTCTAATTCAATCCCATACATCCTTAACCTCTTCCCTACCTCAATTCTTTTCCTGGTAAAAAATACAGTTTGAGTTTTTTCTACTGAAAATCTACATCCCCAATCATAACCCCACTCCACCACTTCATCAATTGCTCCTTGTAGTTTCCTGATTATATGGTCCATGTTCCTGCCTCTTTTCCACAAGGCCCCATCATCCGCAAACAGTGACCTACCTATATCCACTGGTACCTTTGTGAAGACATCTTTGATCATAATGATGAAAAGTAACGGGCTAATCACACCACCTTGAGATGTGCCATTTTCCACTATGTACTGTTTTGATAATTCTGATCCAATCCGAATTTGAATTTTTCTACCAAACAAAAAATCTTTAATCCAATTAAAAACTCTCCCACCAACCCCCATCTTGCGCAGTTTAATTAATAATCCTTCCTTCCACATCATATCATAGGCCTTTTCAATGTCAAAAAACACTGCAACTACCGATTCTTTATTTGCCTGGGCCTTCCTTATTTCAGTCTCTAACCTTATCACTGAGTCCATGGAATTCCTTCCCTTTCTAAAACCACTCTGATAACTTGCCAGCATTCCCCTCCTCTCAAGCTCATATGACAACCTTTCTGTTATCACCCTTTCCATTATCTTACATATATTTGATGTTAATGCTATTGGTCTGTAGCTAGTGGGTTTTGATGGATCCTTGCCAGGTTTCCTTATTGGAATTACTACTGCTTCTTTCCATGCATTTGGTAATCTTTCCTCCTCCCACACTCTGTTATAAAAATGCAGCAACTTCAAGAGTGCTCCTTCTCCTAGATTTTTTAGCATCACAGAGCATATCAGATCTTCCCCTGGGGAGGTTGGTCTCGATCTCTTTATTACTCCCACCATTTCTGCTAACGTAAATGGATCATCAATTATATCATCTGTTCCTTCTCTCCTGTTTAACATACTTGGGTGTTGACTATTTGTTCTTTCCCTTCTCCTTCTCCCTTCTTCAGACAAATTTTCTGAACTGTGTATCTGTACAAATGACTTGGCCATGATCTCAGCCTTATCCCTACTGGAGACTGCCTTTCCTCCTCAGATATCATTACTGGATTTTTCCATTCCCTTCTGTCTCCTCCCATCCTCTTAATCATTCCCCATATGTCTCCCACAGGTGTTGTTCTTCCTATCTTGTCGCAAAAACTCCTCCAACTTGCCCTTTTAGCTTGACGTATAGTTCTTCTCACCACTGGCTGTGCTTTCTTATATTGAACCAAATGCTGCACATTATGGGTTCTTTTAACTAGCCTGAATGCTCTATTTCTGTTTTTTACAGCCTGACAACATTCCTCTGTCCACCATGGTACCAATTTCCTATTCATCCTATTTTTACTCCTGGGTATAGATCCTTCTGCTGCCATAATAATTGCTGAAGTCACCTGACTGTTTAATTCATCTATATTTCCAGAAATGTCAATCTTTGTCAATGCTTCTTCACTCAACTTCTGGAACTTACCCCAATCTGCTTTTCCAAACACCCACTTTGGGATTCCGCCACCTGGTCTTACTTCAACTCTTTCACCCACTGAACACAAAACTGGGTAGTGATTACTGCCTACTGTTGAAGCAGTCCAAACTCCCCAGTTACTAATGCCAGCCAAGGTATTAGACACTAACGTAATATCTAACACTGACTCAGTTCCTGTTATTATGTCTATCCTTGTGCCGCTACCATCATTCATACACACCAAATCCATTTCTTCCATCAAATCTTCAATTACCTTTCCATTTGGATCTGTAATCAGATCCCCCCATATTGTGCTATGAGCATTGAAATCTGCACACCACACTACTTTATGTCTGTTTTGTCCTTGTATCTTTAATAGGCTGTCCAAATCCAACCTTTTACATGGATTGTAGTAGTTAATTATAACCACTCCCTCCCCTCTCTCCCACACTTCCACCACTATGTATTCCTGATCATCTCCTTTTTCCAGTACCCTATATGGTATACCCTGCTTGATTAACATAGCAGAACCCCCTCCTCCCCCTAGATTTCTATCTTTCCTTATCATTGTATACCCATATACCACAAAGTCTAAAGTTGGTTTCAACCAAGTTTCCTGAATACACACTACATCTGGTTTTACAACCATTTCTTTAATAAAGTGCTTGAATTCCTGGCTATTGGCCAGTAAGCTTCTTGCATTCCATTGTAAAAGAATCACCATAATTAGTATTAACCAACACATGACACTTCCTGGCTTGACTGATTAGTGAGGTTCTCCCTCACTTCCTCCCATGTCAGTACTATTAACCCTAAATGGTTTACTGCTACTTTGACCACCAACTGAATTTTGTCACTTTTTGACTTTACCTCAGCCGTACTATTAATCACTCCTGCAATGAAGGTTACTAGAGCCTTTTTGTCTACATAAATCATGTCATTTGTTCTTTGTTGCATCTCTCGTATCCCAATTGCTCCCTGTTCATTAGGAGCATTATTCTGTTCTCTTGACATTCTTACAGCTTCTGCATAAGTGATCTTTCTTTTCACTCTTATTTCTTGAATTTTATTCTCCCGTCTCATAACTCCACACCCACTATATGCCACGTTATGAGCTCCTCCACAATTGCAGCATTTTGGTTGAACTCCTGTTCCGCCCTTTCCATATTCATGATCACCCCCACATCTAGCACATCTCCTCTGCCTTTTACAGTTTTTAGCCACGTGTCCAAACCTTTGACAATTATAGCACCTCAGTGGTTTTGGCACAAACACCCTTACTGGGTAACTCATGAAACCCAGGAACACCTTCCTTGGCACTCTTTCTTCTTCAAATTCAATTAATACTGATTCACTTTCCTTTTTCACTCCCTCCTTTGTTGTTTTCAGTCTTTGAACATTCATTACTTTTTCTCCTTTGATATTCCTCTTTAACTCCTCCATATTTATACTCATTGGTACCCCCGTGATCACTCCTTTACAACCACTATTTTGTGCTCCCACCCTCCCTGTGTATTCCACCTTGCATTTTCCTATCTCTTTTAGCTTAAGTGCTTTCTCAAGTTGTTCCTCATTCGCACATCTTACCAATAGATTGCCATCATTAACGACTTTTGCAAATACTATTTCCCCCACCTTATTTGCCAGAGTTGTTGTTAGCACAAACGGGTTAATTTTCTTCATATGTCCCTGAGCGTTCTCATTAAACCTAATTATGACAACACCTTCTCTCTGAACTTGTTCATCTTCCTCATTTTCTGAGTTCCCTCCACTGTCATTTCTTATTCTTTTATTCCCTTTGTCTCAGTTTTCATTCATCCATCCCCTCACTATCTCCTCGTTCCCTTTATTTCTCCCTTCACAATAATCCATTTCTCCCCAGCTGCCTGCCTCTGATCCCAAATCCCTATCCCGCTCCTTCTCCACTCTCTTTCCCTCAACCCCCCCCCCACCTTGTCTGCCATTACCGGACCCGCACAACCCCCTCCCAGCAATTCCCACTCCTTCCCCACTCTCCTTCCCTCAACAAGTTCCAAATCACATTCACGCATCAAGGCCACAAGAGCAACCATCAGCCGGGTCAGCAGTCAACCCAGCCCCTCACCCCCAGCCTCCAAATGAACCTCTTCTTTTTTGAGTTTTTACGGCAGTTGGCATCCACACTGTTGCATTACTGCCATCTTCAGGATTTATTGTCCTTCCTTGTCCATTCACTTTAAAGCCGTCTTTCCAGTCCCGTCACCCTTAAATAACTGAACAAACATTTCCTCCCCTGATCACTCTCCCCACATTCCAATAAACCTTTAACACTGTTCTCTGCCAGTCCTATCTTGTGTAATTGTTGTAACATTTGTTGCCTTTCCTGTGCAAATTTCCGGCATGAAATAAGGATATGCTCTACTGTTTCAGTTTCCTGCCATAGATCGCAAAAACCTGTTGGATACTTATTTATGATGGCCAGGGTGCCATTAAGGTAGCTGTGCCCAATTCTCAGTCTACTTATAATTACTTGCTCCTTCCGCTTTACTCCCCTACTTCTTCCCATATCTACTCTGTTCCGAATTGAATGTGAATGTCTTCCTTTTATTGCTCTATCCCAATGCTGCTGCCACTGTTGATTTATCCTTCTCCACACTATGCTCTTCCCCTCTGATTTTGATAGTTTAATATTGACCTCTACAGATCCCTTTTTGACTGCTGCTTTTGCCAGCTTATCTGCTGTCTCATTTCCCATATTACTCGAACGTGCTGGAACCCACATGAATGTGATATTTTTGCCTTGTCTAGCCAGTCTTGAATTTGCAAACGGGATTTCATAAAGCAGATCCTGGTGACCTCTAGCTGTACCCGCCTTAATGCTTGCAAGAGCTGACACAGACTCGCTACATATCACAAAATTATTACAATCAACCTGCTCACTCCATTCTAGTGCTAACAATATGGCAAACATTTCAACTGCATATACACTCAAGCAATCAGGTGCTCTCTTGCTAATCTCCACTCGATAACTTGGTACAACAATTGCAGACCCTGTTGCACCTGTTTCTGGATCCTTTGATCCATCAGTAAAAATCTGTATGCCTTTATATTTACATTCCCTATAACTATGATATTCACTGAGTATTTCAGCCGTCTTATTACTGTGCTTAATCTTAAGCAATTCCAAATCTACAGAGGGATTTTCTAATACCCAGAAAGGTCTGACAGGCCACACCACACTTGGACAAAACTCTTTATCGTATACACCCATATCTTTTGCTGTTTGCTCTCCTGTCTAGCCAAAACTTTCTTTTTGTGACCTCTCCTTCTCTCAGCATGTCTGCAACACCCTTTTTGTAGGATGGCTATCACCATGCCCCCTTAAATTAATCCAGTAATTGGCCTCCAGCTGTTTACGTCGCAGCCCCAATGGTATTTCATTTGCTTCGACTTGGAGTGCATACACTGGGGAAGTTCTAACCACTCCCAAGCACACCCTTAGAGCCCGAGCTTGCACGATATCCAGTTCTGCCAGCACAGATTTTGCTGCTGACCTGCATACAATACTTCCATAGTCTAATCTTGTTCTTATTAATGCAACATAAATATTCTTCAGTGATGCAAAATCAGCACCCCATTCCAATCCAGCAAGACACCTCAAGACATTTATCACATTTTTACATTTACTAACTACATATCTAACATGTTCTCTCCATGTTAATCTCAAGTCAAAGTGCACTCCCAAAAACCAAAAACTTTCAACTCTCTCCAGGTTACTTCCATACAGATTCAAATTAAGTCCCCTGAACTTTTTCCTTGTAAAGAACATGGCTTTTGTCTTCTCCACTGAAAATTTAACACCCCTCTTTGTTCCCCACTCTTCAATTTGATTAATTCCATCTTGCATTTTCATAACTATATGTTCAATATTTCTCCCTCTTTTCCACAAAGCCCTGTCATCTGCAAACAATGACCTCTCCACTTCCGTTGGAATATTTACGAATACATCATTTATCAAAATGGAGAATAAAGTTGGACTCACTACACTTCCCTGAGGCGTCCCGTTTTCTACAACATACTGGCTCGATAGCTCTGATCCTATCCTCACCTGAATAGTTCTCCCATTTAGAAAGTCCTTAACCCAATTGAACATCGCCCTCCCCAATTCCCATTAAATGTAGCTTGATTAGGAGCCCCTCTTTCCATAACATATCATAAGCTTTCTCAACATCAAAAAAACTGCAACCACTGTCTCTTTATTTACTTGAGCTTTTCTTATTTCACCCTCTAGACACAACACTGGATCCATAGTATTCCTTCCTTTCCTGAACCCGCTTTGATACACAGCCACCATACCTCTACTTTCCAAGAAGTACACTAACCTCTCATTTATCATATGTTCCATAAGTTTACATACACGTGATGTCAAGGCAATTGGCCTGTAGTTTTCTGGCCTGCTGGCATCTTTCCCAGGTTTCCTTATTGGAATAATTATTGCCTCTTTCCAGCCCCCTGGTATTCTCCCTTCATTCCAGACTTTGTTATACAGAAGCAGTAGTTTCTCCAGACTTCCTTCATTCAAGTATTTTATCATACTATAACATACTTCATCTTTACCTGGCGCAGTCTTTCCTGTTTTATCTAGTGCCTTTCTTAATTCTCCCATGCTGAAAGGGACATCTTGCACACCGTCAAGGTTAGTTTTCCTACATAAAGCCTCCATATTTTCAGCTTTTGTTCTCTCTCTACCTCTTCTACCCTTCTCAGACAAATTATCGGAACTATGTACCATAACAAAAGTGTTTGCCAACAACTCTTCCTTTTCCTTATTTGTTACTGCAGTCACATTTCCATCAACCAGAACTGGGTACCTCCACTCTCTCTTGTCCCCTCCCATCCTTTTTATCATCCCCCACACTTCTCCTATTTGAGTTGTGGTTCCGACTGAATCACAATACTTTCTCCAGTGCGTTCTTTTAGCATGTCTTATTGCCCTCCTTACTACTGCCTGAGCTTGTTTGTACTGAATCATATGTTGGAAGTTATGAGTTCTTTTAACCAGTTTAAATGCCTTATTTCTATTTCTCACTGCTTCCTTACAATTATCATCCCACCATGGTATTATTCTCTTTATTCTTCCTTTACTTTTCGGAATGGATTCTTTCTTTCTTTTTCAATCTTTTTATTAATTTTAGAATATATAAACAAAACATAGCAATGATACAAATAATAGGAGATAAATTGTTACACTTACGAACAGTAATCATAAAGTCCAATATTGAAATTTGACAAAGCTCCCAATCATATAAAACTAACAACGGATAATACAAATAAAAAAAAAACTAAAAAAAATCATGAAAAAGAAAAAAAAAACCAAAACCAAAAAAAAAATCCCATCCCAAAAGAAAGACAAAATTAATCAACCAAACTAAAAGACTTGGGCAAATCTAAGAGCTTAAAAATGAAAAAGAAGAAAACCTTAGTGCCGACGACTCCATTCCCCTCCAACAGCAATACAGAGAAATAAAACAAGTTTGGAAATAAAGATATTACATTAAGTGAAAATGCTGAATGAATGGCCTCCAAGTTTTTTCAAACTTAATGGAAGGGTCATAAACTGCACTTCTAATTTTCTCCAAATTCAAACACAGCATAGTTTGTGAAAACCAATGAAATACCTTAGGAGGGTTAATCTCTTTCCAATTCAACAAAATAGACCTTCTAGCCATTAAAGTAAGAAATGCAATCATCCTTCGTGATGAAGAGATTAAATTATTTAAATCTATCATTGGTAGTCCAAAAATAGCAGTAATTGGATGCGGTTGTAAGTCTATATTTAAAACCGTTGAAATAATATCAAAAATATCTTTCCAATATTTCTGCAACAGGGGACATGACCAAAACATGTGGGTTAAAGAAGCTATCTCGGAATGACATCTGTCACATATTGGATTAATATAAGAGTAATAACGAGATAGTTTATCTTTGGACATATAAGCCCTGTGCACTACTTTAAACTGTATCAACCTATGCTTAGCACATACAGAGGATGAATTCACCAACTGAAGAATTTTTTCCCATTTTTCAGTCGGTATATTAATCTCAAGTTCTCTTTCCCAGTCAGCTTTAATTTTATTAGAAGCATCAGGACATAAATTCAAAATTATATTATATATGATTGCTACAACACTTTTCTGGGAGAGATTTAAATCTAAAATTTTTTCCAAATTATCCGTTGGATATGGATGTGGGAAATTAGTGGAAACAGTAATTAAAAAGTTCCTAATCTGTAAATATCTAGAAAAGTGAGATCTGGGTAAGTTATATTTATTAGAAAGTTGATCAAAAGACATAAAACAATTATCCATAAATAAATCACGAAAAGATACTATACCTTTGATTTTCCAATCAGAGTAAGCTTGATCCATCATGGAAGGTTGAAAAAGAAAGTTTGACAAGATGGGGCTTGCTAGGATAAATTGATTGAACCCAAAAAATCCAAAAAACCCAAAAAATGGATTCTAATGCAGCTGATCTTATACCTTGTTTTAATATGCTGTCAAGTGTTTCTACGTCCATTCCATCACTGGCCTGACTTAGATATCCATCACTTTTTTCCAGAAATTTCTCCCAATTGGCTTTCTCAAGGATCCATTTCCCACCTGTATTCTCTGTGACCAATGAAGCAGAAATATTTATCTTGCACCAGATTGGGTAATGATCACTCCCTACAGTTCCTTCTTGGTACACTAACCAATCACATACTGATGCAATGGAGTTTGATACTAATGTAAGATCAAGCACAGATTCTTTACCTGTGTTAATATCAATTCTAGTACTACTGCCATCATTTAGGCACACTAAATACTTCTCATCTAACAACTCCTCTATTACCTGACCATTAATGTCTGTTCTGTCACTCCCCCATAATACATTATGTCCATTAAAATCACCACACCAAACAACGTTACTACTATTCTGCCCTTCTACCTCCTCAAGCTTGTTTAACTCTAGTATTTTGCATGGATTATAATAATTCACAATCACCAACTCTTTCCTTTCAGCCCATACTTTTACTACCACATACTCTTGTTCACTTCCTACACCTAGTATTCTACAAGGAATACCTTGCTTTACATAAGTTGCACATCCTCCTTCTCCACCCTCTTTCCTGTCTCGCCCTAATGCCTCATAACCATATAAAACAAAATCTAAATTAGGTTTTAACCAGATCTCCTGGATACACACAACATCTGGCTTTTCTCTCCTACTGGCTATAATCTGCTTAAAATCTTGTCCATTAGCAATCAGGCTTCTTGCATTCCATTGAAGAAGTAGCATTATTAGTAATATCAACCCACACATACTGTCTCTTGACTTGACCGTACCCTGAGTTCATCATTTACTTCTTCCCATTTTAATCCTATCATACCCGAATGGTGCTCTGCAGCTTTCACAATAATCTGAATCCTTTCAGTTTTAGATTTGATCTCATTCGTTGCGTTTACCACTCCTGCTATAAAGGTCACCAATTTCTTCTTCTCTATCCATGCATTCTTTATCTTGCCTTTCTTTAGCTGCCACTTGCTCTTTGCTACACCCTCCCTCATTCATTTTCTTCTGTCCTGCCAACTTGGCTGCCTCAGCATGTGAGACTTTTTCCTTCATCCTTATCTGCTGCACCTCCACCTCTTTTTTCAACACCTCACATCCCCAGTACGCTACACTATGGTTACCTCCACAATTACAGCACTTTGGTCTCACTCCCTGTCCACATTTTCCGTATTCATGTTCCCCACCACACCTTGCACATCTTCTCTTTCCTTTGCACACTTTGGCCACATGCCCAAATTCCTGGCAATTGAAACACCTCATAGGTTTTGGTATATATTCTCTTACACTGTATCTTAGAAATCCAAAATATAACTCCTTTGGAGGCAACTTATCCTCAAATTCTACCAGAATGGTTTCAGTCTCCCTTTTCTCTGCTCCCCTTGTCATTCTTTTCACACTCTTCACTGAACTATTCCTCACCCTCAAGTTCTCCACTAGCTCCTTCATATTAACACTGAGGGGAACCCCAGATATCACCCCCTTGCAACCATTGACCCTTTGTGCTCTAACTCTTACAACCCTGGACACTTTGACTTTCCCAACACTAGTCACCTTCATTGCCTTCTCCATCTGCTCTTCAGTTTTACATCCTATCAGCAGGTTTCCATCTCCCAAAATTCTCACATGGTTCACTTCCCCTACTTGTCCTCTAATGATTTTTGTTAGCTTAAGTGGATCGATTTTCTTTACTCCCCCTTGCCCCTCAAATCTTATTACATTTAGCAATTTTGCCCTCGGGCCCTTCTCCTCAACTTCTCTTCCCTCACTTTCTGATCCACCTACTTCAGACCGACCTTCTTTCTTTCTCTTCCAACCCATCATCTTCCTGTTCTTAGTCCCTCTCCCTACCTCTTCCCACTCACACTCGGTGCTATTGTGTCACCATCAGTCTCCCTCCCTGCCATCCTATCAGAGTTTGCAAGGGACCATGTACGAATATCGTTCCAGACCTGGACAGGCCGCCAGTCAATATTCCCACAGAATGTCCCCCACAACACCCCACAGCCAGCAGCTAACTCGTATCTCTGGCCCAGCAGCTGGAGCTTCAGCAGTTCTCCTCCAGCCAGCACAGCCTTTCAGCCAGAGCAACTCAACCTCTTGATCATGTCTGCATGATTTTATCCACTTAATTGCTGCCATGTGATCTGTTGATTAGATATTTGCATTAACAAGCAGGTGTACAGGTGTATCTAATAAAGTGGCCACTGAGTGTACAGTATTTCTGCATGGCTACAAGGTAAGGTCCAGGATTCCAACCTGATAAAGGTTCTCAGCCCAAAATATGGACTGTTCATTCCCCTCCATTGATACTGTCTGACCTGCTGAGATCCTGCAGCATTTTATATTTGTTCTTCTGGATTTCCAACATCTGCAGAATCTTATGTGGCAGTGATAGTGTAAGACTGGTCTCGTACTCTCAGTTGCTTCATGCCACAGAAACTGGCATAAGCACTGGCCTGATGGGCCACAAGGCTCGGGACAGACGTTGACTTTGACTTTCAGGCTGAAGGATCCCGGTCTGAAATGTTGACTGTTTATTAACTTCCACAGATGCTGCCCGACCTGTTGAGCTCCTCCAGCATTTTGAGTGTGTTGTCCTGTAGAGAACGCTGGGTTGGGAGGTACTGACAGACCGGCCTGGGAGTGCTGTTGCAGATGAAGATACTTGCATTCCTGTGCAGCAGTAGCAGAAGGAGTGAATGATGAATGATGGATAGGAATAGAGCGTTGTTTTGGCTTGGATGTTGCAAGGCATACCTTCTGCTAATCAAGAGTCTGCAATTCCTCCATGCTTTTAACTCCTGAAACACGATTTCTAGTATTAGTTGCAACTCCAGTACAACTACTCCCTCATGCACTGGCATCTCTGCTCCATCTCCTTCATCTTCTTCAATCCACTCTCAAAGATAGAACCTTGGGTTACCTTGCTCTTTGAAGATCTCAGATAGATGTTTGTTTCTTGATCATTCATAAAATAAACTTCTCAAGAGCCTTCCCCTTAGGTGAGCTTTCAATTACATCTCCAAGCCTTTCCCTGAGCTTTCAGTGCTCACCCATGAGAGACCTCATACACTGTTCTTTGCTTAAGGTATATCAAAGATTGAAGTTACGCACACAAAATGTTGGAGGAACTCACCAGGTCAAGCAGCATCTATGGGAAGTAATAAAGAATCAGCATTTTGGGGTGAGACACTTCATCAAGTCCAGAATGGAAAGGGGAAGAAGCCAGAATAAGAAGGGAGGAAGGGAAGGAGTGTAAGCTAAAAGGTGAGAGGTGAAGCCAAGTTTATGCAGGAGTGGGGATGGGGTGAGAAGCTGGGAGGTGATAGGTGGAAAATGTAAAAGGTTGAAGAAAACCAGAATCTGATAGGAAGGAGAGTAGACCATGGGAGAAAGGGAAGGAGGAGGGGCACCAGGGAGAGGTGATGGGCAGGTGAGGAGGAGAGAAGGGGTAAGAGGGGAGCCAGAATGGGGAATGAGAAAAAAGAGAAGAGGGAGAAATTAATAGGAGTTATTGAAATCAATGTTCATGCCATCAGGTTGGAAGCTACTCAGATGGAATATGAGGTGGTCAAAGTTCAAAGTTAACTTCTCCAACCTGAGAGTGGCCTCATCATGACCGTAGAGGAGGCAATGGACAGACATGTCGGAATGATTATGGGGACTGGAATTAAAATGGTTGGCCACCAGGAAATTCCACTTGTTGCAGATGGAGTGAATGTGATTGACTTAAGTTTGAAGGTGCAGATTTAAATTACTATTTTAATAAGTGTTATGTCATACTGTCTCACAACCTGTTTGTATTACAATTGCCTTTGATGTTCTTTTGCTGCAGCCCACCTTAAATCTTTCTGATGCAGGAGACTGCAGATGTTGGAATCTGGAGTAAGAGCAAGCTGAGGAACTCAGCAGGTCGAGCATCACCTGTGGAGGCAAGGGGTTGGTTAATATTTCAGATCAAGACCCAGCATTGTGTTCAAAGTTTGCGCTTTTCTCTTTTCTTTCAGGTGCTGTGGATTCACTGATAGCAGACCCTGCACTAATACTGATCATTGTGGGATGCTTAATATTCTGTATCACTTTCCTGGGCTGTTTTGGAGCTCTGCGCGATATTCAGATTCTGCTGAAAATAGTGAGTACCCAGCAACGTATGGTCATGCCTTTTGGTGGAAGGAATAAAGGCACAGACGATTTTCTAAACAGGGAGAAAATTCAGTAATCTGAGGTGCAAAGGGACCTGGGAGTTCTTGTAAAAGTTAAATTGTCGGTTAAGTGGTAACGAAGGCAAATGCAATATCAGCATTCATTTCAAGAGGACTGGAGTAGCAAAACCAAGGATGTAATGCTGAGGCTTTCTAAGGCATTGGTCAGACAGTATCTGGAGTATTGTGAGCATCTTTGAACATTGGAGAGGGTCCGGTGAAGGTTTACGAGAATGATCCCAGGAATAACTGTTTAATGTATGAGAAATGTTTGATAGCTCTGGGCCTGTACTCACTGGAGTTTGGAAGAATGTGTGGGATCTCTTTGAAATCCATTGAATATTGAAAGGCCTAGATAGAGTGGATGTGGAGAGGATGTTTCCTATCATGGTGAGTCTAGGACCAAAGGGCACAGCCTCAGGATAGAGGGAAGTCCATTTAGAACAGAGATGAGCAGAAGTTTCTTTAGCCATGATAGAATGGTGGTGCAGTTTCAATGGGCTGAATGGCTTAATTTTGTTCCTATGTCTTATGGTCTTATGTACGTCTTACGAAATTTGCTGTTTTCCAGCAGCATTACAGTGCAAGGCATAAACATTTACTATATAGCTACAAAATAAATAGTGCAAAAGATGAAAATCGAGTTATTGGTATATTTAAAGCATATTTCAGCCAACATCTGCAGGGGGGAATGAACAGGTTCTTAGTTTAGGTTAGGTTAGTTTAGGTTCTTAGTTGGTAAGGGTGTCAAAGGTTTTGGGGAGAAGGCAGGAGAATGGTGTTGGGAGGCATAATAAATCAGCCATGATGGAATGGTGAAGACCTGATGGGCCAAATGGCCTAATTTTGAAGTTTGAATAGCTTCGTTTCCACTTATTTAACTTGAAGTGTATTTGCCAAGTTATAGAATCTGTTTCAAGCTCGTCTTCAATTTAATTATATCTAGGGTAACCTAATGAAGAAACAAATCTAACAGTGATGTAAAAATAACAGCAGAAATATGAGTGAAGAACTTCATGAGCTTAAACATCCCGATGTGCAATTACTGGAGTCAAGAAGTACGATATCCAATAGAAGACTCTCATTGAAAGCAATGAGTAAATTACCAGATAGAGACCTGGGAACAGGAGAATATCAAATAACCTATTAAGCTTATTCCATCATTCATTGAAATCTTGGTTGCTCTGTGTTTTAATTTCATTAACTGGCCTTTGCTCCATAGTGGTTAATAAAAACCTTCATTTTTTTCATGTAGAAGTAACATCCACACCATCAATTGCCATTTGTGGAAGAGAGTTTCAAATTTCCCCTCCCCAATCCCATTCCGACATGTCAGTCCATGACCTCGTCTCCTGCCATGGTGACTCCACTCTCAAGTTGGAGGAACACCTCACATTCTGTCCGGTTAGCCTCCAATCCAATGGCATGAACACTAGTTTCTCTAACTTTCAGTGATTCCACCCTCCCCCCTCTGTTTTTTTCCATTCCTCACCCTGGCCACCCTCTCTCCTCTTCTCTTCACCTGCCCATCCCCTCTCTCCGGTGCCCCCTCCTCCCCTTTATTCTATGTTCCACTCTTCTCTCCTATCAGATTGATTCATCTTCAGCCCTTTACCTTTTCTACCCATCACCTCCCACCTTCTCACCTCATTCCCTCCCCTACCACCCACACTCCTTCACCTGGCTTCAGCTATCACCTGCCAGCCTGTACTTCTTTCCCTACCCCTTCTACCCTCTTATTCCAGCTTCTTCCCCCCTTCCTTTCCAGTCCTGACGAAGGGTCTCAGCCCAAAACATAGACTGTTCATTCCCTCCTGCAGATGTTGGCTGAAATATGGTGGGTGCGTGGTCAGGGCATATTTGGGACATTTAAGCACATGGATGATAGATGGATGATAATGTAGGGCTATGTAGGAAGGATCATTTGGATTGATCTTAGAGTAGATTAAAAGGGTGGAATATTGTGAGCTAAAGGGCCTGTACTCTGCTCTGTTCTGTGTTGTATGATATTTTTCCCAGGTTTAACATTAGGTTGTTATCCTTTCTCTCTATGATACCCCACGCTGTATAAACTCAACCTTGAATTTGCATTGGCAGTTCCTCTGGACTCTCCTGCTCATTCTGCTACTTCAAGTAACAGTTGCTACACTTGGCTTCATATTCTCTGAAAAGGTAATTTGAATATTCAACTATTTTTGTCTCTTTTTTTGTGCCTTTGCATTATTTAGCTGGTACAAAGAGAACGAACTATCCATCCCATGGTTATAGGATGAGGGCTGTAGAGAGAAGGTTTCACACTACACGTATTGCCCATGGCTCACCATGCTGGTTCTTCTAGGTTTGCTGTTAGTTTCCAGGAGAGCATAAAAAGTTTGCAAAGAGGTTTGGACCTGTTAAACTCACAATCAAAAAGATGACAAGTGGAGTACAATGTGAGGAAAAGAGAGATTGTGTACAATTATGGGAAGAAAGAATACAAACTATATTTTTATGTGGGATGAGCAAACATATGCTGGCATGTTGAGGGGCCTTGGTATCTGGTTTGTGAGACTCAGAAACTAAATTTAAGGTACAGAAGATACTCAGACAAATGATCACTTGGCCTTTATTGGAAGGAGAGTGGAATACTAAAGAGTGAGCAAGTCTTGCTGCGGTTGTGAAGGGCTTTGTGATATCTTATATAGTTTCTATGCCCAAATACAGAGCTGCAGATGGAATTAGGATGAAGTAGACCCAGCCTCTCTTGTGGAGAACCTGATTCTGCCCGAGTGGCTGTGCCATTCACAAATGGAGTGTGTACCAGTGTAAATCAGAGGCACGGGTCCACCCTGAGTCCTCCATGCTCACGCCTGTCAATTCATGTAAAAGGCATATGAATAACCCCAAACGGAAAGTGGAAATGTTCTGCCTGGGTTTCTGAACAAATGCAATCACAAGGTGCACAGTATTACTCATTCATGGATATATAAACAGACAGGTGTGAGGATCTTGTTTGCCTCATTCGGTCTATTTTTCCATGAAAATGAAACCATTTGGTCTTCCTGTCTGTTTACTCTCAGGGACTTGACCAACAGCAGCGTTGAGGATCCAACCAGCACATATAGGAAGTACACATGTTCTGATGAAAGATCATCTACCTGAAACATATCTCTCTCCACAGATGCTGCTTGACCTGCTGTGTATCTCCGGAATTATCTATCTTTTTTCCCAACTTCCTGCATCTGCAATGTTTTGTTTTCCAATAATTCCACAAAGCTTAAACCATCTCTAAATTTTATTTCATTTGTTTCAGGTGGAAGAAAAGGCAGTGGCATTACTGGAGAAAGGAATTATCAGATACAGGGATGATCTGGATCTGCAGAATCTCATTGATTATATCCAGAAAAAGGTATTGGTTCTTCCATCTTGGTGACCATAGATTCAATTATGATCTGCTTTGAGTTTCAGTGGAATCATTTAAATGTGACAGCATTGCATTACAATATAGTATTTCAGCATCTTTTGGGTCGCAGAGTGGAGATGCGTCTCTACCACAGGAGGTGAAAGGCACTTCTTCCCTCCGCTAGGCTGCAGGTCACCCTTGGGCAAAGTTTAGCACCAGTTTAGCACCTGCTTAGCCCCCTGATCAGGGTCACGTGAAGCGTTGCGAGCAGGTGGTAGATGGTCGAATGAGCAGCTGGTCCATATCACAAGTCCTCGTTGGGCGACAACTGATGCCAGACAGACAAACTCTGAAGAGTATTGATAATGACTGGGTTCACCTGTCTTGTAAAAACACTGCCCAAAGCAAGGCAATGGCAAACCACTTTTGTAGAAAATTTGTCCAAAGCAATCATAGCCATGGAAAGATCATGATTGCCCACATCATACCACATGGCATGTAACGAACAAATGAAGCCTCTTTTAGGAGTTACTCGTTTCTCAACCTCCGGTACTTGTGCAGTAGGGATGTTCTAAGTTTCCTCCCAGGTAGCCAGTATTTGTGGGTGGTTGAATAATTGGCTTCTGCAAATTAGATGAGTGGAAATTAACCAAAGGAGAGATGATGGGCACGTGGGAAAGGATAGGCTGTGAGGCGGTAGGGAAATGAGGCAAGGGTGAATAGGATTGGTGGGATGGTCTTGCAGGGAGCTGGCACTGAATCAATGGGCTGAATAGCCACATGTTTCTTAAGGAGCCTTGAGAAGACTGTTCTTGATTCCTGCTTGTAGAGAACAAATTTCTTATCACTGGAGAAATATTAATTCAATATCTGGTTCAAAAATAAACCAGCTCTATAGAGTTTGATGTGGTACTTTTGACTAAACCTCACCAATAGTTCAAGAGCTCCGGAAAGAGACATTGGAGGCCTCCCCACAAAAAGGGGCAAGGCTTCAGTGCTTCAGAGGGACTTAGACAGACTAGGAGAACAGGCAAAGAAATGGCAGATGGAATACAGTGTCAGGTAGTGTATGGTCATGCACTTCGGCAGAAGAAATGAAATGGATGACTATTCTCTAAACAGAGAGAAGATACAAAAAAACTGAGGCACAAGGGGACTTGGGGGTCCTTGAGCAGGATTCTTTGAAGGTTAATTTGCAGGTTGAGCCTGTGGTGAAGAAGGCAAATTCAGTGTTAACATTCATTTCAAGAGGACTAAAAGATACAAGCAAGGATGTAATGTTGAGACTTTATAAGGCACTGGTGAGGCCTCACTTGAGGTATCGTGAGCAGTTTTGGGCCCCATATCTTAGAAAGGATGTGCAGAAACTGGAGATGTTTCAAAGGAGGTTCACAAAAATGATTCCAGGATTGAATGGCTTGTCATATGAAGAGTGTTTGATAGCTCTGGACCTGTATTCACTGGAATTCAGAAGAATGAGGGGTGACCTCATTGAAATCTATCAATGCTGAAAGGCCTTGATAGAATGGATGTGGAGAGGATATTTCCTGTGGTGGGAGAGTCTAAGACAAGAAAACACAGCCTCAGAATAGAGGGGCGTTCTTTTAGAATGAAGATGAGGAGGAATTTCTTAAGCCAGAGAGTGGTGGATCTGTGGAATTATTTGCCACAGGCAGCAGTGGAGGCCAAGTCTTTATTTATATTTAAGGCAGAGATTGATTGGCCAGGGCATGAAGGGATAAGGGGAGAAGGCAAGAGATTGGGGCTAAGAGGATAATTGGATCAGCCGTGACGAAATGGCGGAGCAGACTCGATGGGCAAATGGCCTAATTCGGCTTCTATATCTTATGGTCTTATGGCCTTCAGGTCGCACTCCAAGTTCTGCCCTCACGTCCCTGTGGACACATTGGACTGCTCTAAGGGAAAACTTTTAAAAGGGACTAAAGGGGGCAGCTTTTTCACATGGAGGATGGTGAGTATTTGGAATGAGCTGACCAAGGATGGGGTAGAGCTCATGTTCAAAGTAAATTTATTATCAAAGTGCATTCATATTACCATATACTGTTTTGAGATTCATTTTCTTGCAGACATTTACAGGAAAAATGAAATACAATGGAATTTTATAAAAAACTGTACAAAAACAGACAAAGGCTGGCAAACAACAAATGTACAGTCGAAGACAAACTGTGCAAATAAAAATCATACTGAGAGTATGATTGTAAAGAGTCCTTGGAAGTGAGTCTGTCAGTGATAGAATTAGTTCAGGGTAGTGGTGAATGACGTTATCCATGCCAGTTCAGGAGCCTATTGGCTATGGGATCTAAGAATTGATGGTAGCAGCAAGAGGACATGGCCTCGATGGTTTGGTCACATACTCAAAAAATTCAATCAGGCTCATAAGGCACATTGATGAAGGTAGAGCAGTAGATGTAGTGTATATGGATTTCAGCAAAGCATTTGACAAGGTACCCCATGCAAAGCTGATTGAAAAAGTAAGGAGGCATGGGATCCAACGGGACATTGCTTTGTGGATCCAGAACTGGCTTGCCCACAGAAGGGAAAGGGTGGTTGTAGACGGGTCATATTCTCCATGGAGGTCGGTGACCAGTGGTGTGCCTCAGGGATCTGTTCTGGGACCCCTACTCTTCGTGATGTTTATAAATGACCTGGATGAGGAAGTGGAGGGATGGGTTAGTAAGTTTGCTGATGACACAAAGGTTGGGGGTGTTGTGGATAGTGTGGAGGGTTGTCAGAGGTTACAGTGGGACATTGATGGGATGCAAAACTGGGCTGAGAAATGGCAGATGGAGTTCAACCCAAACAAATGGGAGAATATAGTATTAGTGGTAAGGCTCTTGGTAGTGTGGAGGATCAGAGGGATCTTGGGGTCTGAGTCCATAGGACACTCAAAGCTGCTGTGTAGGTTGGCTCTGTGGTTAAGAAGACATACGGTACATTGGCCTTCATCAATCGTGGGACTGACTTTAGGAGCTGATAGGTAATGTTGCAGCTATATAGGACCCTGGTCAGACTCCACTTGGAGTACTGTGCTCAGTTCTGGTTGCCTCACTACAGGAAGGATGTGGAAACCATAGAAAGGGTGCAGAGATTTACAAGAATGTTGCCTGGATTGGAGGGCATACCTTATGAGAATAGGTTGAGTGAACTTGGCCTTTTCTCTTTGGAGCGACGGAGGATGAGGGGTAACCTGATAGAGGTGTATAAGATGATGAGAAACATTGATCGTGTGGATAGTCAGGGGCTTTTTGCCAGGGCTGAGATGGCTAACATGAGAGGGCACAGATTTAAGGTGCTTGGAAGTAGGTACAGAGGAGATGTCAGGGGTAAGTTTTTTATGCAGAGAGTGGTGAGTGCGTGGAATGAGCTGCCGGTGATGGTGGTGGAGGCGGATACAATAGGGTCTTTTAAGAGACTCCTGGATAGGTACATGGAGCTTAAAAAAATAGAGGCCCACTGGTAATCCTCGGTAATTTCTAAGGTAAGGACATGTTCGGCACAGCAGTGTGGGCCAAAGGGCCTGTATTGTGCTGTAAGTTTTCTATGTTTCTAAGGAACATAGTTTTAAGAGAGAGGGAAAAGATTTAAAGGAGCATTTGAGGGGGTAGGTTTTTCATTCAGTGTGATGGGCATATAGAACTGCCACAGGAAGCTGCATTTAAAAGATGCAAATGACATTTAGGCAGATATATGGATTCCATCTGGGTAACCTCTGACCTGATGGAATAAATATTGATTTCTCTTTCTGAATAAAAAAAAATAAATCCCTCCGCCCCCCCTCTTCCTCTATTCCCCAGTCTGGCCTCTTACCTCTTCTCACCTGCCTATCACTTCTCCCTAGATCCTTTCCTCCATGGTGCACTCCCCTCTCCTCTCAGATTCCTTCCTCTTCCGCCCCTTACCTTTCCCACCCACCTGGCTTCACCTATCACCTTCTAGCTATCCCCCTCCCCTCCCCCCCCACCTTTCTCATTCTGACATCTTCCATTTTCTTCCTCAGTCCGACAGAAAGGGTCTCGGCCTGTAACGTTGGCTCTTTGTTCATTTTCATAGATGCTGCCTGACTTGATGATTTCCTCCAGCAATTTGTGTAAGGTACTGGACATGGATAAGGAAGGTTTAGAGGGATGTGGGCCAAATAGAAGGAAATAGGACAAACTTAGATGTGTTACTTGGACAGGGTGGATGAATTGGGCCAAAGAGCCTATATCTGTGCTATCTAACTCTACGACTCGATGAACTGAAGGAGTAACAATCTGCTGCTTCCACTAACATTACAATGGTTTCATCCTTGCTGCTAACCATTTTCTGGTTTTCCCCTCTCAGTTATTTTCAATAAAGTCAAAGCACAAAACTAAAGAAATAACCTTATCCTTTGAGTTCACTGCATGCCCTGCTCGAGAGTCCAAAAAGCCTCAATTTAATCAAAAACAGGAAATGCTGGAGGTATCAGGTAGTATTTGTGGGAAGAGATAGAAGGGAAAAGTGTTAGCTCAGCTTCTTTTCCGACAGATGCAGCTTGTTTCTGCTGAGTGTTTTCAGCATTTTCTGTTTATATATTTTTATTTTAGAGATGCAGCCAGTAACAGACCCTTCTGGCCCAATGAGCCCACGCTGGCCTATTACAACTCAGTCAATTGACCTACTTACCCGTATGTCTTTGGAAGGTGGGAGGAAACCAGAGCCCCTGACCACACGGTCATGAGGAGAACATACAAACTTCTGCCAGACCAGCAGAAATGAATGTGTATCACTGAGCAGTAATAAGACCATTAAGGCATAGTGTGTACTGGAAATAGAAGCAATTTTGATTATTAAAATGCTTATCAAAGCAATAAATTAACAAGTTACCTGCTGAACAATTATAAGTGTCCCCATTTTTCTTTTCCTTCAGTTCAAATGTTGCGGAGTATCGAGTTACAAAGACTGGTCGCAAAATATGTACTTCAGCTGTGTGGAAACCAACCCCAGCCTTGAACAGTGTGGTGTGCCATATTCTTGCTGCATCATGACTGCTAAAGAGGTGAGGGCAATCTACCTCGTACAGGGCACCCTGGGTTTTAAATGACTTGACTTACAGAAATGTGACTTGTCACAAGTTTGCCTATACACTTGGTGGCCATCTTATTAGGTACATCTAGACACCTACTCACTAATGCAAATATCCAATTATGTGGCAGCAACTCAATGCATAAAACATGATCAAGAGATTCCGTTGTTGTTCAGGCTAAACATCAGAATGGGGAAGAAATGTGACCAAAGTGACTTTGACCATCAGGTGATTGTTGATGCCAGACAGGGTGGTTTGAGTATCTCAGAAACTGCTGATCACCTAGAATTTTCACGCACAACAATCTCTGGAGTTTACAGAGAATGATGTGAAAACAAAAAACATCCAGTGAGTGGCAGTTCTGCGGGTGAAAACACCTTGTTAACGAGAGAGGTCAGAGGAGAATGGCCAGACTGGTTCAAGCTGGCAGGAAGGGACGGGATCTCAAATAGTCGTGTGTATTGACAATGGTATGCAGAAGACCATTTCTGAATGCACAACACATTGAACCTTGAAGTGGGTTTCATGGCATTCAATAAGGACATGTTACAGTATATGAAATCAAATCAAATTTAATTATCATTCAAACCATACATAAATACAGCTGAGAGGGAGAGGGAGAAACAGTGCTATTGGTTTTAAGGAATATAATAGAACACTAACACATTGATGAATGTAAGAATGAAAAGCATTGCATGATTCTTGTAAATGTTTTATTATGAATAAAGTTTACTTTGATAAAATAATGATCTCAGATTGCTCTAAGCACGTGTAACCAACCCTTGTTTTGGAAGTGGAATCATTGATGGAAGTAGAGAATGTAGCATCCAATTTGTGCAGACTACACAACTAATAAACACCAATGCAGTGATATTTATTTATTTCTTATTTAGAGACACAGCACGGTAACAAGCCCTTCTGGCCCAACTTGCCCATGCCACCCAATTACACCCACATGACCCACTAACCTGCTATCCTGTACGTCTTTGGACGGGGGGGCGGGGGGGTAGGAAACCAGAGCACGCAGAGGAAACTCACACTGTCACAGGGAGAACGAACAAACTTCTTACAGACAGTGGCGGGAATTGAACCGGGTTGCTAGTGCTATAATAGCATTATGCTAACCACCACACTACTGTGGTGCCCCATTTTAGAGATAAATATTAAGCAGGAGCCCCCAGCAGCCATGGGCCACTGGACACAGATTACATTTGCATAGGCAACACTCTGACCTTTTTCTGGACTGAATGATTTCTTAAAAGCCTTTGATAGTTCTTAAACAAATGTCGGTCAGTTGTGCTTTCTTCTCCACAGGTACTGAACACAATGTGTGGGTACGAGACTCAGCAGCTCAAGTTCTGGACGGCTCGGAAAAAGATCTACACTGCTGGATGTTTGGACACTATTGTCCAATGGGGGCATAAAAACCTGCTTCTGATCGGTGGCATAGCTCTTGGCGTGCTTCTCCTCGAGGTCTGTATCTCTCTTACTTTATCAGCACTGCACTTGTGGGATTCCCTCCAGGCTCCAGCTCTGCCCTTGTACTGGGCCTTGCTTTAGTATCCAGATTCAAATCTCTCTCTCTCTCCCCTGCATCGCTGCCTTTTCCTGCTATCACTTCTCGTGTTCCCAAGGATGCTTCCTCACTTTCTTTATTTCACATCTGTCCCTCAGCAACATCCTCCAAGGATACAGTGTAAGTTCCAAATGTGCACTGATGAAACTCAGCCCTAGTTACCGTCACCTCCGTGACCCTCCAGCTACATCCTCACGCAGCTGAGCCTACGTCCACAGAAGATGCTAGAAACACTGAGCTGGAGATCAGGCGGCATCTGAGGGAGGAGAAACAGAGTCAATGATTCAAGCAGAGACCCTTCACCAGAACTGAAAGGAAGGCAAACAAAGCTTGTAAAGATGTAGGAAGAGTGGGGTAGGATGTTGTCTCTGATAAAACTGGCTTTTACCATAAGGATAAGCTATAAAAAAGGTTATCCAGTCAGGGATTGAATGGGAGCAGTTTGACAGGGAGAGCATAGAAAAAAATCTAAACACAAAGGGTTCCTTCTGAATGTGTTTGGGCACATTGCAAACTTTTGGATTCGATATTGAATTCTGAAACTTCAGCTAACTTGATTACTGCTGTATCAGTCTTTCACCTGTAATATTAACGCAATTTTTTTTCATTCTTTTCTTCTCCCCTCTGGTAGTTGAGGACATGCCCAGCCAGACCTGCTGGGAATGCCTTCCTACTCTGAATTTTGTGACTCCTACATTCTTCTGTCACCGTTCTCACTGTCAAACTGCTCCCATTCACTCGCTGAGCAGATAACCTTGTCTACAACTTATCCTGTGGTCATCCTGGTTTTAGCCCATCAGAGACATTCACCCTCCCCAACCATCCCCACAGTTTAATGAGTTTCTCTTGTCTCCCTGACAATGTGTCTCTAACCTGAAATGTTTCTCTTCCCACAGATGCAGCCCAACCTGCTGAGTATTTCCATCATTTTCTGTTTTATTTTAAATTTCAGCATCTGCAGTTTGTCGGATGGTATCCTACATCCAGTCTGGATTGTGCAAACCTTCCTCTAACTGGGTGCCAAGATGATCAAATGAAGGGTTTTGGTCTGAAATGACGACTGTACTCTTTTCCATAGATGCTGCCTGTCCTGCTGAGCTCCTCCAGCATTTCGTGTGTGTTGCTCAGATTTCCAGCATCTGCAGATTTTCTCTAGCTTGTGATCAAATCCATCCCCCATTGCAGGTTCTGTTCTCCACATACAACTTCATTCAGCTGGCACCTGTCTACATCAGAACCACACTGACTGTATCTTTGAGAGATGTGCTTTGTATACTTGTTTCTGCGTTATCACTGATCTTAGTCCCTGTAACTTTACAGACACCTCCCACTGCTCCACACCCACTTCCTCAGAGGAGGTGTTGGCAGTGATAGAGTGTAAATCCATTGGCAGGAATTGTCAGAGACAGGCTCTGAAGCCAGAAATAGCAGGCTAGGGGACTCAGAGGTGGCAGCAGCAGGAAAAGAAACACAGAAACCTAGAAATCTACAGCACATTACAGGGCCTTCAGCCTACAATGTTGTGCCGACCATGTAACATACTCTCGAAATTGCCTAGAATTGCCCAACCGCATAGCTCTATATTTTTCTAAGCTTCATGTACCTATCTAAGAGACTCTTAAAAGACCCTATTGTATCCGCCTCTACCACCTTCACTGGCAGTACATTCCACGCACCCACAACTCTCTGTGTGAAAAACTTAACTCTGACATCCCCCTTGTACCTACTTCCAAGCACCTTAAAATTAGGCCCCCTCGTGTTAACCATTTCAGCCCTGGGAAAAAGCCTCTGGCTATCCACATGATCAATGCCTCTCATCATTTTATACACCTCTATCAGGTCACCTCTCATCTTCCGTCGCTCCAAGGAAAAAAGGCCAAGTTCATTTAACCTGTTCTCATAAGGCATGCTCTCCAATCCAGGCAACGTCCTTGTAGATCTCCTCTGCACTCTCTCTAAGATATCCACATCCTTCCTGTAGTGAGGTGACCAGAACTGAACACAGTACTCCAAGTGGGGTCTAACTAAAGTCTTATATAGCTGTAACATTACCTCACGGCTCTTGACTTCAATCCCATGGTTGATGAATGCCAACACACCTTACGCCTTGTTAACAACACTGTCAACCTGCGCAGTAGCTTTGAGTGTCGTATGGACATGGACCCCAAGATCTCACTGATTCTCCACACTGCCAAGAGTCTTATCATTAATATTATATTCTGTCTTCAAATTTGACCTACCAAAATTAACCAATTCACACTTATCTGGATTGAACTCCATCTGCCACTTCTCAGCCCACTTCTGAATCCTACTGATATCCTGCTGTAACCTTTGAAAACCCCGAAGACTATCCACAGCACCCCCAACCTTTGAGTCATCATCAACTTACTAACCCACCCTTCTACATCCTCATCCCAGAACAGATCCCTGCGGAACTCCACTGGTCACCATCCTCCATGCAGAATACAAACCATCTACAACCAGCCTTTGCCTTCTATGGGCAAGCTAATTCTGGATTCACAAAGCAAGGTCTTTCTGGATTCTATGCCTCCTTACTTTCTGAATGAGCCTTGCATGGGGAACCTCATCAAATGCCTTACTGAAATCCATATACACTACATCCACTGCTCTACCTTCATCAATGAGTTTTGTTGCATCCTCAAAGAATTCAATCAGGTTCATAAGGCATGACCTGCCCTTGACAAAGCCACACTGACCATCCCTAATCAGATTATGTCTCTCTGAATGCTCATAAATCCTGTCCCTCAGGATCTTCTCCAATAACTTGTCCACTACTGAAGTAAGACTCACTGGTCTATAATTTCCTGGATTATCTCTACTGACTTTCTTGAACAAGGGAACAACATTTGCAACCTTCCAATCCTCTGGTACTTCTTGCATCCCTGTTGACGATGCAAAGATCGTTGCCAGAGGCTCTGCAATCTGCTCCCACAGTAGCCTGGGGTACATCTCATCTGGTCCCGGCAACTTATCTAACTTAATACCTTTCAAAAGCTCCAACACATCCTCTTTCTTAATGTCTATACACTCAAGCGTTTCAGTCCGCTGTAAGTCATCCCCACAATTGCCAAGGTCCTTTTCACTGGTGAATACTGAAGCAAAGTATTCATTAAGTACCTCTGCTACCTCCTCTGGCTCCATGCCCATGTTTCCACTCTCACTCCCGATTTGTGAGAATGCCTTGGGGTTTTCCTTAATCCTGCTCGCCAAGGCCTTCTCATGGCCCCTTCTAGCTCTCCTAATTTCATTCTTAAACTCCTTCCGGGCAACATCGTAATTTTCTAGAGCTCTATCAGTGCCTAGTTTCTTGAACCTTTCGTAAGCTATTTTTTTTCTTCTTAACTAGGTTTTCTACAGCCTTTGTACACCATGGTTCTTTTACCCTACCATCCTTTCCCTGCCTCAATGGAACATACCTATGCAGAATATTATGCAAATGTTCCCTGAACATTTGTCACATTTCTGCCGTGCATTTCCCTGAGAACATCTGCTTCCAAGTTCCTGTCTAACAGACAATTTGGGGAAACATTTAACTGGGATAGCATCATATTTCTCACTATCCCAGTTAAATGTTTCCCCAAATTGTCTGTTCCTATCCCTCTCCAGCACTATGGTGAAAGAGACAGAGTTGTGATCACTACCTCTAAAATGCTCTCCCACTGGGAGATCTGACACCTGACCAGGTTCATTTCCCAATACCAGATCAAGCACAGCCACTCCTCTAGTTGACTTATCTACATATTGTGCCAGGAAATCTTTCTGAACACACCCAACAAACTCCACCCCATCTAAACCCCTTGCTCTGAAGCGATGTCAGTCGATATTAGGGGTAGTATCAATTCCAAAGAAGAAGCATACAAATTAGCCAGAGAAAGTGGCTCACCTGAGGACTGGGAGAAATTCAGAGTTCAGCAGAGGAGGACGAAGGGCTTAATTAGGAAGGGGAAAAAAGATTATGAGAGAAAACTGGCAGGGAACATAAAAACGGACTGTAAAAGCTTTTATAGATATGTAAAAAGGAAAAGACTGGTAAAGACAAATGTAGGTCCCCTGTAGACAGAAACAGGTGAATTGATTATGGGGAGCAAGGACATGGCAGACCAATTGAATAATTACTTTGGTTCTGTCTTCACTAAGGAGGGCATAAATAATCTTCCAGAAATAGTAAGGGACAGAGGGTCCAGTGAGATGGAGGAACTGAGCGAAATACAAGTTAGTAGGGAAGTGGTGTTAGGTAAATTGAAGGGATTGAAGGCAGATAAATCCCCAGGGCCAGATGGTCTGCATCCTAGAGTGCTTAAGGAAGTAGCCCAAGAAATAGTGGATGCATTAGTGATAATTTTTCAAAACTCGTTAGATTCTGGACTAGTTCCTGAGGATTGGAGGGTGGCTAATGTAACCCCACTTTTTAAAAAAGGAGGGAGAGAGAAACCGGGGAATTATAGACCGGTTAGCCTAACGTCGGTGGTGGGGAAACTGCTGGAGTCAGTTATCAAGGATGTGATAACAGCACATTTGGAAAGCGGTGAAATGATCAGACAAAGTCAGCATGGATTTGTGAAAGGAAAATCATGTCTGACGAATCTCATAGAATTTTTTGAGGATGTAACTAGTAGAGTGGATAGGGGAGAACCAGTGGATGTGGTATATTTGGATTTTCAAAAAGCTTTTGACAAGGTCCCACACAGGAGATTAGTGTGCAAACTTAAAGCACACGGTATTGGGGGTAAGGTATTGGTGTGGGTGGAGAATTGGTTAGCAGACAGGAAGCAAAGAGTGGGAATAAACGGGACCTTTTCAGAATGGCAGGCGGTGACTAGTGGGGTACCGCAAGGCTCAGTGCTGGGACCCCAGTTGTTTACAATATATATTAATGACTTGGATGAGGGAATTAAATGCAGCATCTCCAAGTTTGCGGATGACACGAAGCTGGGTGGCAGTGTTAGCAGTGAGGAGGATGCTAAGAGGATGCAGGGTGACTTGGATAGGTTGGGTGAGTGGGCAAATTCATGGCAGATGCAATTTAATGTGGATAAATGTGAAGTTATCCACTTTGGTGGCAAAAATAGGAAAACAGATTATTATCTGAATGGTGGCCGATTAGGAAAAGGGGAGGTGCAACGAGACCTGGGTGTCATTATACACCAGTCATTGAAAGTGGGCATGCAGGTACAGCAGGCGGTGAAAAAGGCGAATGGTATGCTGGCATTTATAGCGAGAGGATTCGAGTACAGGAGCAGGGAGGTACTACTGCAGTTCTACAAGGCCTTGGTGAGACCACACCTGGAGTATTGTGTGCAGTTTTGGTCCCCTAATCTGAGGAAAGACATCTTTGCCATAGAGGGAGTACAAAGAAGGTTCACCAGATTGATTCCTGGGATGGCAGGACTTTCATATGAAGAAAGACTGGATGAACTGGGCTTGTACTCGTTGGAATTTAGAAGATTGAGGGGGGATCTGATTGAAACATATAAGATCCTAAAGGGATTGGACAGGCTAGATGCAGGATATTGTTCCCGATGTTGGGGAAGTCCAGAATGAGGGGCCACAGTTTGAGGATAGAGGGGAAGCCTTTTAGGACCGAGATGAGGAAAAACTTCTTCACACAGAGAGTGGTGAATCTGTGGAATTCTCTGCCACAGGAAACAGTTGAGGCCAGTTCATTGGCTATATTTAAGAGGGAGTTAGATATGGCCCTTGTGGCTACGGGGGTCAGGGGGTATGGAGGGAAGGCTGGGGTGGGGTTCTGAGTTGGATGATCAGCCATGATCATAATAAATGGCGGTGCAGGCTTGAAGGGCCGAATGGCCTACTCCTGCACCTATTTTCTATGTTTCTATGTTTCTATGATATTAGGAAAGTTAAAATCACCCATCATGACAACCCTATTATTATTGTACCATTCCAGAATCCCCCTCCCTACCTGCTCCTCGATGTCTCTGTTACTATTGGGGAGAAGGGTCTATAAAAACTCCCAATAGTTATTGCCCTCATCCTGTTTTGGACTTCCATCCACACTGACTCAGTGGACAATCCCTCCATGACTTTCTCCTTTTCTGCCACACTGGGGTTGTGTGGAATTTGCATATTTTCCCTGCGCCTTTGAGTTTCTCCCCTGTGCTCTGGTTTCCTCCCATGTTCTGCGGACATGTGAAGTGATGGATCAATTGTGTGGCTGAGTGATTGAACCAGGCAGGAATTAATGGGAGACTGGGGGAAATGAAATAGGGTTAACGTAAATGGGTGCTTGACACAGAATCAGTGGTCTGGAGGACATTTGGTTCTGCAACATTATTCTGGAGAGAATAAGATGGAGATAGATATTACACAGTACGAGGAGTGAATTAGAGTGGAATTAAAACAAGTTGAATATTAGAGGGAAAGGGGAGATGTATAGGACACAGAGGAGGGGAGACTGGATTTAACTAGGTAGGATATCATCAAGGATCAAGGACCAACATTATTTGGCATATAATCTACATCATTAGGAATTCACTGTGGTGTGTTTGTCAGGGCACGACATGCAAACAAAATAAAACAATATTCAATAATTGTAAAGAATAAAGAATTATATAAAATAAAGGTTAAAGTTCAAATATAGAATAAAATGAGCATAAATACATAAATACCAGCATGCATTTACAATGTAAGCAGCATGATAAAACATGGTTTAAAGTGTTTACAGAGCAGTGCAGGGACTGAGGTAATAGAGAGGAGGTGAGGGGAGGGGGCTAACTAGAATGGTTGATCAGAGTAACTGCTTGGGTGATGAACCTTTTAAGATGGTGTGAAGTTTTTGTTGAATAGTCTTATAGCACTTTTTAGAAAGGAGCTTTTATGGAGAAGGCAGTTTGCAGGATGGGTAGTGTCCACAATGTTTTTGCCTGCCCACTTCTTTGTCCTGGATGCATACAAACCCTGTAGAGATGGTAGACTATACAGCCAATGGCCTTTTCTCCGGCTCTGACAGCTTTCATATATTGTGAGAGGATGCTTCACCAAACCAGACAGTGTAATTGCTGATGTGGGGGTGCTCCCTCACATCATACAGTGAACAGGAGCATGATTAATCTGTGGAGTCTGAAGGAAATGAAGAATCAACATGGTACAGCGGGAGTTGTCTAGGTTCAGGTGGCGTACCCATTATCTACTCTTATTAGGGAGGTATTATGTGAAAATCTGGCAGAGGATTGCTCACCCCTTGTTTGATTCAGGTCCTTCCAAACTGCAAAGATCCATTTTGGGCCTTGTACTGAGTAACTGCGGAACAACGTTTCATTGAGGGGAGGGGTTGGTGGTGCCGGAGCCAAAGATGAGGAAGGTGTCGATGAGAAAGGTGACTACTACCATCATCCATCAATCTCAGCCTAAACCCACTGCCCTCAGAGAGAATGCCCTGGCTGCTTTGATCACAAAGTGGTCACAGTGTAGGTGATGTTGACAATTCCTGCAGCCTGAGCCACTGGAGACATCACTCACTAGCGACTTCAGGAACCAGTGTGGGCTACTAGGAGTACCCACTCCCATACAGTCATTGACTGCAAGGCTGGAGGAACAAGTGTATATTTACAGACATCAAATAGTCCTTACTTGAACGAGCAGACAGAAGTTCCTGTCAAGGACTTGAACACATTGACAGGGTTTCTTGGGTCATAATGCTACCATCTCACCTTCAAAGTTAATTAGACCATGGCCATCTCTACTTTCTTTTTAAATGTTTCACTTGATTACTTGAATCACCTTAGCAGAAGCTCTCATCTGTGTTGTTGCTGTTCCTAAACTTGACCAGCCCTGTAGAACCTTGACTGCTTCCCTCACCAACCTCGCAGCGCCCCCCCCCCCCCGCCCATGCTACTCTCCAGACTTTTAAAACTCTGCTTCCCATGGGCTAACTCAACCTGTGTCTGGTCATCCAACAGTACCGTCCTAGGCCTGTTGTCCAACCAGCCAATTTAAAACTTTCCATCCATTTTCAAATCACTCCATGGATTCCCTCACATATTATCCTTGTGCCAACTTCAAAGAGTCAAACAGTTGTACAGCATAGAAACCTCTGCCCTCCTGTTTTTAATACCTCTTCTTACAACTTTGGAATGCTTGCTCCTCTCCAGATCCATCCCAGAATCTTTTCTCCACTATCAGCTACGAAGGCCCTGAGACAGAATCCCCTCATAAGCCTCTTCACATCTCTCTTTCTCTTAATTCTCCTCCAAGAGTCACGTTTAAACTTATGCCTTTGACCAAACTTGTAGTTATCCACATGATTATCTCCCAATGTGCCTTGGGATTAATTTATTAAAACACTCTTGTGGAATGCCTGGGATGTTTTCCTGTGCAAGGAGAACGAAGAATATGCATGTCATCGTTGTTGAAATCATTTCTCGTTTCAGTCCTTGATGCAGTGCATCTTTTACTCTTCCGCACAGTGCAGAGTAAATCCCCACATTTCCTCTTCCCTGCCTCTTACATCTTCTGACCTTCTGTATGCAGCATAACTCTGGCATCACTGAGGCACTGTGTGCTAATCCTATTATTACCTGCACTGAAACAGCTTTCGTTTCCTAATTTTCAAAAAATCACCAAACTGAATCTGAAAGCTTCAGCTTGGTGGCACTAAAGAGCTGTGTGACCTGAGGCTTCCTCAGAATGGGCCATTAACTCATTGCACAGTTAGCAAGGTAAATTTCAAGTCTACTGAAGTCGGAAGGTCAAGATTCAAATCACAGGGTGAATCTCCTTAGGCCAATTTCTCGATCTAGCCTAAAACCTGACTTAACTGCAGAGGAGTGAAAACAGGAGTAAACATTTAACCTCACCTAACATTTCCAACATGGCTGATTGTGTACCTGACTTTATGTAATGTTCCCTAGTCTCCTTTGCAGTTCTGGTGAAGGGTCTCCCAACTGAAATGTTGACTCTGTTTCCTACCCAGAGATGTAGTCTGACCTGATGCATTTTCTGTTTTATTCCATACACCCAACTGTCCTGTTCTTGAATCCCATTGATTAATAACAAGCTACCCTTTGCAGGGTTTACACCCAATGGCCACTTTATGTGGTATCCCCTGTACCTAACAAAGTGGTCACTGAGTGTATGTTTGAGGTCTTCTGCTGCTGTAGCCCATTCATTTCAAGATTCAATGTGTTGTGCATTCAGAGATGCTCTTCTGCACACCACTGTTGTAACATGTGGTTATTTGAGTTACTGTCACCTTCCTGCCAGCTTGAACCAGTCTGGCCATTCACCTCTGACCTCTCTCATTAACAAGGCATTTTCACCCACAGAACTGCCACACACTGGATGTTCTTTGAACCATTCTCTGTAAACTCTAAAGACTGTTGTGCGTGAAAATTTCAAGAGATCAGCAGTTTCTGAGATATTCAAACCACCCTGTCTGATGCCAACAATCATGACACTGTCAATGTCACTTAGATCACAATTCTTCCCTATTCTGATGTTCAGACGGAACAACAATTGAGCCTCTTGACCATGTCTGCTTGCTTTTGTGCATTGAGTTGCTGCTATATGATTGGCTGTTAGATATTTGCATCAACGAGCAGGTGTACAGGTGTACCTAATAAAGTGGCCACGGAGTGTATACTGACCACATTGAAGAGACTTCCACATTTCTAGTATTCTTTGGGTGTACAAACGCACTACTGCGAAGCTTGGCACAATACCATAAATTCCCCAGTCAGCAGAAGATATTTAGTAAAAAGACAGAAAACTCTGTAAACAATCAGCAGGTCAGAGAGTATCCATGGAAAGGGAAACAGATAATTTCATGGTTGAAGAAGGGCCTTTTACTTGAAAGGTCATTGCACTCTGTTGAGTGTTTCCAACATTTACTGTTTTCTATTTCAAATTTCCAGCATCTGCAGTGTTAGTTTTTCAACTGCAGAAACATGTTTCTCTCTAAGTACCTCTAATGTTCCCTTTAATATTTTGAAAGCATCATATTCTAAATTTTATGGGGATATAATCTTCCTCTGTGTAATTTCTGCTAACTTAACAGTGAGAGGGTCAGGTATCATTCTGCTAAATTGACTCTGAATTCTCTGGTAGAAGTTTTCCTTTCAGCTTTGTGGATTGGGGTGAATCTCATGACCCCTTATACCTCAGTCTTGTTGAAATACAATATATTAAACTATTTTTATTATATTCTATGCCGCCATTACATGAGTGATATTTATACATGCGCCTTCAAATCAAACTGCAAATTTAACTGCTTTTATCTTTCCATTCTTATCTATCTATCACTGCTAAATCCCAAATGGATTGGTTCAGATTTTAAAAAGGCATAAAGTGATGGAAACACTCAGCAGGTCAAGCAGCACCTGTGGGGATAGAAATAGATTTTATGTTTGATTTTCACAAGGCACAGTGAGGGCGAGTGTGCACTTATTATCATACAGAAGACATGGCAGGTGTGGAAATCAGCTGGATTGATCTCTCTTTATCAAGACCCATACATATGTGTGAAGACTGAGCTTGTTAACTTGCAGTTAAAAGCGTAGTCTACCAGGTCAAGTTTGTCATTTCCCTTGGACCCTTGCCCCCATAACACTGAACTTCATCAGGAGAAACTAGAAGCAGGAAACAATGATTTACACTTTGACTCTTCCTCATTTCCAGATTTTGCTGATCTCATTGACGGCCATTTTGCTCAAACAAATCCACTCCATCAAGAAGAAAATCAATCGAAGGAGCACCATGCACTAGGCCCCACTCTCAAGAAAAACATTCAGCGTCATCTTGTGACCACCTCTGAGTGGAAAGCAGCACATTTCCTCCTTTTGCACTCGGCCTTCATCACACCTATAAATACAGGCTTCAATGCTGGAGATAATCCAACTGGACTGCATGTGTGTCATCAGCACCGTGGCTTTTTCTTATTGAGGTTGATTTACCAAGGAGATATTTTGGGTTTATTAATTAGTAACCATCAGCTTTGGAAGGCTTTGAATATTGTTGGCATATCGTTCTAGGTATGGTCTTCAGTTGCCTCCTCGGATGGCCATCTTTGGAAGGATTGCTCTGAAAGATCTGACCATGTGGATGGGATATCAGTCTCACACCCACCCACAACTACCTGGGAGAGAGACTACAAATAAGGTGCTAAGTTGGATTTCCCTAAGTACCATGGCCATCTGTATCACCTGGCTTTCTGCCAACTGTAAACAGTATATTAAATCTCCTGTTGTCATAACAGGGATAGGGTCTCCCTTGTTCTTACCTATCACCCCACGAGCTTCTGTATCCAGTGTATCATTCTCTGTAACTTCCGCCATCTACAATGGGATCCTACCTCTAGGCACATCTTTCCCTCCCCCCAACCCACACCTGCTTTTTGTATCACTCTCTATGTGTCTCCCTTCCCTTGTCCACTCGTCCCTCCCCAGTGAACTTCCACCTGGCACTTACACCTACAAGCATGACAAGTGCCACACCTGTCCCTACAGCTCCTCCCTCATCGGCATTCAGGGCCCGAATCAATCCTCCCAGGTGAGGCGAAGCTTCACTTCATTTTCTGTCTGGGTAGCCTCCAACCTGATGCCATGAACATCCTCTACACTTCTGGAAATTACGAAGCTCTCTTCCTTCTCTCTTTTCCTGTTCCCCATTTTGGTTACTGTCTCTCCCCTCGCTTCTTCCTGTCTGCCCATCAACTCCCTCTGGTTCCCTTCCTCCTTTTCCTTCTTCCATGGTTTGCTATTCCATGGTCCTATTAGATTCCTTTTCCTTCAGTTCCTTACCTCTTCCACCTAACCCTGTCACATCAACGGATTCGGCAGCGCAGTAGATACAGCAATTGTGCTTGTGAATATGCACATGTCAGCTAATTACTATTTCATTGTGATAGTATTTAACATCGTAGTGCTTGTCGAGACTTGGGCACAGCACAGCAACGCTTTGCTGCCCGTTTGCATTCGACCTTGCCTGAGAAATTGGACTGTCGGGTCAACTGACTCTGAAGACTTGCGGTATTTGTTTTATATTTTAGTTGTTCTTTTCAGCCGCAGATTAGCCTGTGTTTTTCCATTTGAGTTTTAGTTAGTGGCCCTGTTTGGCCTAATGTTTATTGTTATCTTTCCTCTTTAACACCGTTTGCATTAAAGTCTATGAACTACCGACCCGCTTCAGTGTCTCTCACTCCGCACTTGGGCCATATCCGAACCGCGTGACAATCACCTCCCAGCTTCTCACATCAACCCCCTGCCCCATCTTCCTAGGCAGATGATCCCACCTATCATCTGCCAGCTTATACTCCTTCCCCTTCCCTCCCACAACCATCTTCTGCCGTCAGTCCTCTTGAAGAATCTTGGCCCAAAATGTCAACTGTTTATTCCTTCCAGTAATACTTCTTGACTTGCTGAGTACCTCCACCATTTTGTGTGTGCTATTAAACCTGGAACTACTTATCTATGCAGTGCGGTCCTTTCTAGTTTCCTGGGCCTAGTGATTAGAGAGTGTCTCAACTTATATTTCAATGTTGAAAGCAACTCAATACAGTTTATAACATGCCATTCCTGTCTTTCATTCTTTCTGCTCCTACATCTTATGGTCTTAAAGTTTCACCATTAAACCTTTGCCATACCCAGACCTTGATAGAGCACACCACAGCACACTCAGTCACACTGGACTTCTTTGTCACACACTAATGGTGACCCAGAACACTATTGCTCTCTCACAGCTCCAATGACCTGGGTTCAATCTTGACATTGGTTGCTGTCTACATGAAGTTTTCACATTCTCCTTTGTTGGATCTTGATGCTTTTAGGCCATAAGACCAGAAGACATAGGAGCAGAATTAGGCCATTTGGCCTATCGAATCTGTATACTATTTCATCATGGCAGATCCTTTTCCCTCTATCATCCCTATTCTTCTGCCTTCTCTCCATAACCTTTCATGCCTTGACTAATCAAGAGCCTATCAACCTCAACTCTAAGTATACCCAATGACTTGCCCTCCACAGCCACCTGTGGCAATGAATTCCACAGATTCACTACCCTCTGGCTAAAGAAATTCCTCATCTTCCCCACCATAGGAAATATCCTCCCCACATCTACTCATCTAGGCCTTTCAATATTCGATAGGTTTCAATGAGATCCTCCCTCATCCTTCTAAATTCCAGTGACAAAAATGCCCAAGTCCATCAATCACTCTTCGTATGATAAGCTTTTCATTCCCAGAATCATTCTTCAAAGGTCCAATTTAATGTCAGAGAAATGTATACAATATATGTCCTGAAATGCTTTTTCTTCGCAAAACATCCACAAAAACAGAGAAGTGCCCCGAAGAATGAACGACAGTTAAACGTAAGAACCCCAAAGTCCCCCCAGCACCCCGCTCCTGCGTGTAAGTGGCAGCAAGGCAACAATCCCAACCTGCCCAGCACATAAAAAGAGCACCCGCTACCGGGCACAAGCGCGAGCTAGGCGATAGCAAAGACACAGTCTTGCAGTTACCCCAAAGACTAACGCATTTCATCCGGCATTCGACAAACCACAGGTTCTCTCTCTCCCTAGTAAGGGAGAGGGAGGTTCCCCCATTTTCACAGTGAGCGGGAGACATAACAACAAACCACTGGTTTACGATGCTTTTCCGTTTCGTCGCTTTTTATAAGCTTTGTGCCTGAAGATTGCAAAGATCTCGGATCTTCAGGCCCACAGCGAAAGATTTTCCCCCGACGACACACAAGTCTGCTGCCGTGACACCGACCCTCGATTCACCCGTCTCCAGAGCCCTGAGATCTTAGGCTTCCAAACATGAGGCCGACTCTCAGACTGACCCCTTGGTGTGCCAAACAACAACGGTCAGTCCTGAAACCCAGAGAATGGGTCTCATTCCCGCAAAGAACCGAAGTCTGCGTGTAACTCCAGGTCAGGGTCTTCAAAAGAACCCTGAAAGGAAAAAACAGAGATATTAAAGATGGAAATAGATCTGTTGTAGCAGTGTGCTACACACAGCGCTAGAATAACCACACGGAGTCGGTGAGTTAGAGTTGCGATGAAAGAGATTTATTCAAACTTCGCGGCCTGCTTTAAAGCCTTCCCGTTCCCGCCCTCCCTGGGCGGGACTGCTGTGGGGAATGCATATTCCCAGACCCTTTCCGCACGTGGGATTTTCCCCCTGCTGGTGAAGATGGCCTGGCGCCCTTTTTGGGGCCGGCCCTCTGCCTGCGTGCGCTGTTGTGAGCCGGTTCGTGGGTGCCAGAAAGTGGGTCGCCACATAACCCCTCCCCCCAGAACCGGCGATACTTCCCCCAATGTCCACAGTCTGGATCGGCCTCTGTTTCGGAGATCTGCCCCTGCGCCGCGGTGCCTGAGTCTGGACCAGCTGCGCCAAGTCCACATGGGCCGGTTTGAGGAGGTCCACCGTGAATACCTCCTCTCTCCCCCCAATGTCCAGCACGAACGTGGACCTGTTGTTCCTGATCACCTTAAACGGCCCCTCGTAGGGCCGCTGTAGCAGTGCCCGGTGTCCGCCCCGTCGTACAAAAAGAAACTTACAGTTCTGCAGGTCTTTGGGTACGCAGGTTGGGCTCTGTCCGTGCTGTGAAGTGGGGATGAGGGCCAGGTTACCGAGCCTCTCACGTAGTCTGTCCAGGACTGCTGTGGGTTCCTCCTCTTGCCCCCTTGGGGCTGGTATGAACTCTCCTGGGACGACCAGGGGTGCGCCGTACACCAACTCGGCCGATGAGGTGTGCAGATCCTCTTTGGGCACAGTGCGGATTCCGAGCAGGACCCAGGGAAGCTCGTCCACCCAGTTAGGCCCCTCCAGGCGGGCCATGAGAGCCGACTTCAGGTGACGGTGGAAGCGCTGCACTAGTCCGTTCGACTGTGGGTGGTAGGCAGTTGTGTGGTGTAGCTGAGATCCTAAAAGGTTGGCCATAGCCGACCACAGGCTGGAGGTGAACTGGGCACCCCTGTCGGAGGTAATGTGGGCTGGTACCCCGAAGCGGGCTACCCAGGTTGCGATCAGTGCTCGGGCGCAGGATTCGGAGGTGGTGTCAGTGAGCGGGACTGCCTCTGGCCATCTGGTGAACCGGTCTATCATAGTTAGGAGGTACCGCGCTCCTCGTGACACTGGCAGGGGCCCCACGATATCCACACGAATGTGGTCGAACCTCCGGCGGGTGGGTTCGAACCGCTGTGGTGGAGCCTTGGTGTGCCGCTGCACCTTGGCCGTTTGGCACTGCATGCACGTTTTGGCCCATTCACTGATCTGTTTACGCAGTCCATGCCACACGAACCTGTTGGAGACCAGCCGGACAGTTGTCCTGATGGAGGGGTGCGCTAAGTTGTGAATGGATTTGAAAACCCGCCGGCGCCAGGCTGCTGGGACGATGGGGTGGGGTTGGCCGGTAGCTACATCACATAGTAGGGTCCTCTCACCTGGGCCTACGGGGAGGTCTTGGAGCTGCAAACCGGAGACTGCAGTCCTGTAACTGGGGATCTCATCGTCTGCCTCCTGTGCCTCTGCCAGTGCCGCATAGTCCACCCCCTGGGACAGGGCCTGTATGGTAGGTCTGGAGAGTGCGTCCGCCACGACGTTGTCCTTTCCCCAGACATGCTGGATGTGCGTCGTGTACTCGGAGATGTAGGGCAGATGTCGCTGCTGGCTGGATGACCAGGGGTCAGACACCTTCCTGAACGCAAAGGTAAGCGGTTTGTGGTCTGTGAACGCGGTGAAGGGCCTACCTTCTAAGAAGTACCTGAAATGCTGGATTGCCAGGTATAGCGCCAATAGCTCCCGGTCGAAAGCACTGTATTTGAGTTCAGGTGGTCGTAGGTGTTTGCTGAAGAACGCCAGAGGTTGCCAGCGACCCTCGATGAGTTGTTCCAGCACTCCACCGACTGCTGTGTTGGATGCGTCCACCGTGAGGGCAGAAGGAACGTCCGTTCTAGGGTGCACTAGCATCGCGGCGTTTGCCAAGGCTTCTTTGGTTTTAACGAAAGCGGCTGTGGCCTCTTCGTCCCGGGTAATGTCCTTGCCCTTACCCGACATTAGAGTGAACAGGGGTCGCATGGTTCGGGCTGCTGAGGGGAGGAGACGGTGGTAGAAATTCACCATACCCACGAATTCCTGCAAGCCTTTGATTGTGTTGGGTCGGGAGAAGTTGCGGGCCGCGTCTACCTTGGCGGGCAGCGGGGTTGCCCCGTCTTTAGTAATCCTGTGGCCCAGGAAGTCGATGGTGTCGAGTCCGAACTGGCATTTGGCTGGATTGACTGTAAGGCCGAATTCGCTCAGGCGGGAGTAGAGCTGGCGGAGGTGGGACAGATGCTCCTGCCGAGTACTGCTGGCTATAAGGATGTCGTCCAAATAGATGAATGCAAAGTCCAGGTCGCGTCCCACCGCGTCCATTAGCCGCTGGAAAGTCTGTGCGGCATTCTTTAGACCAAACGGCATTCGGAGGAATTCGAAAAGTCCAAACGGGGTGATGAGTGCTGTTTTGGGGATGTCGTCCGGATGTACCGGGATTTGATGGTATCCCCGGACGAGGTTTACCTTGGAAAAGATCCTTGCGCCGTGTAGGTTTGCTGCGAAGTCTTGAATGTGCAGCACAGGGTAACGGTCTGGCGTTGTAGCCTCGTTCAGTCTGAGGTAGTCACCGCATGGTCTCCAGCCCCCTGTTGCCTTGGGCACCATGTGAAGCGGGGAGGCCCATGGGCTGTCGGACCGTCGTATGATCCCTAATTCCTCCATCTTCTTGAACTCCTCCTTCGCCAGTCGGAGCTTGTCCGGGGGAAGACTTCGAGCATGGGCGTGGAGGGGTGGTCCCTGGGTCGGGATGTGGTGCTGTACTCCGTGTCTGGGCATGGCTGCCGTGAACTGCGGTGTCAGTACTGATGGGAAATCCGCCAGGACCCTGGTGAATTCGTCGTCGGACAGCGTGATGGAGTACAGATGTGGGGCTGGCAACTGTGCTTCACCCAGGGAGAACGTTTGAAAAGTCTTGGCGTGGACTAATCGCTTCCCTTGCAGGTCGACCAGCAGGCTGTGGGCTCGTAGAAAATCTGCCCCCAGGAGTGGTTGGGCCACGGCGGCCAGTGTGAAGTCCCACGTGAACCGGCTGGAGCTGAACTGTAGCCGCACCGTGCGGGTGCCGTAGGTTCGTATTGTGCTGCCATTAGCGGCCCTCAGGGTGGGTCCCGGTTCTCTGTTGTGGGTGTCGTAACTCGTTGGAGGTAAGGCGCTGATCTCCGCTCCGGTGTCGACCAAAAAGCGGCGTCCCGACTGCTTGTCCCAGACGTACAGGAGGCTGTCCTGATGGCCAGCCGCCGTAGCCATCAGCGGCGGCTGGCCCTGGCGTTTCCCGGGAATTTGCAGGGCGGTCTGCAGCGGCGGGCCTCCGTGCCCCACCGCTGGTGGTAGAAGCACCATTGTTCGTTGGGCTCCTCACTCCCGTCACCGGGTTTTGTAGGCTCTGCTGCCGGGCCTGGTCTGGTCTGTCGTTGGGCACGCGGCTTGGTGATCTGTGTGACGGATGCCCCTCTCTCCTTCCTGGCATTCCACAGCACATCTGCTCGGGCCGCCACCTCCCGGGGGTTGCTGAAATCTGCGTTGGACAGCAGCAGGCATATGTCCTCGGGCAGTTGCTCTAGGAACGCCTGCTCAAACATGAGGCAGGGTTTGTGTCCTTCAGCCAGGGCCAGCATCTCGTTCATTAATGCTGATGGCGGCCTGTCTCCCAAACCATCCAGGTGCATTAAGCGGCATGCTCGTTCGCGCCGTGAGAGTCCGAAAGTCCTTATGAGCAGGGCTTTGAATGCTGTGTATTTGCCGTCCTCCGGGGGCAACTGTATAAACTCCTCAACTTGTGCAGCAGTCTCCTGGTCGAGGGAGCTCAGCACGTAGTAGTAGCGAGTGGACTCCGAGGTTATCTGCCGAATGTGGAATTGTGCTTCTGCTTGTTCGAACCGTAATTGGGGTCGCAGCGTTAGCTTGGCAGTTTTAACGAAACTGCGTGAACAGATGCAGCGTCGGTCACCTCTGGTCCAAATATCGTTTGGGCCGTCGGGGTCACCAATTGTAGCGGTGTGCTACACACAGCGCTAGAATAACCACACGGAGTCGGTGAGTTAGAGTTGCGATGAAAGAGATTTATTAAAACTTCGCAGCCTGCTTTAAAGCCTTTCCGTTCCCGCCCTCCCTGGGGCGGGACTGCTGTGGGGAATGCATATTCCCAGACCCTTTCCGCGCACGGGATTTTCCCCCTGCTGGTGATGGCCTGGCGCCCTTTTTGGGGCCGACCCTCTGCTTGCGCACGCTGTTGTGAGCCGGTTCATGTGTGCTAGAAGGTGGGTCGCCACACTGTTTCTGAATGTGCAAACAAAGGAGTCGCCGTTTAGTGCCATCTTAACTCTGCCTCTTGTCAATTTCTTGTGAACCTCCTTTGTACCCTCTCCAATGTCAGCACGTTCCTTCTTAAACAAGGGGCCCAAGACTGTTCACGGTACTCTAAGTGAGGCCTTACCAGTGCCTTATAAAGCCATAACATTACATTGCTGATTTTATATTCCAGTCCTCTTAAAATGGTTGCTCACATTGCTCTTGCCTTCCTTACCAATGACTCAACCTGCACATTAACCTTCAGGGAATCCAGGTCCTGGTGTACCTTGGATTCTTGAATTTTCTCCCCATTTAGAAAACAGTCTGTAATTTTATTCCTTCTACCAAAATGCCTGACCTTACACATCCCGAGACTGCATTCCATCTCCCCTTTCTTTGCCCATTCTCCTAACCTGTCCAAGCCCTTCTCCAGACTCCCTGCTTCTGCAACACTACCTGCCCCTTCACCTATCTTCATATCGTCTGCAAGCTTCACCACAAAGCCAGCAATCCTGTCATCCAAATCAATGAAACTCAACGTAAAAAGAAGCTGTCTGAACACTGACTCCCGTGTGACACCACTAGTCACCGGCAGCCAGAATCAGGTTTAATATCACTGGCATATGTGGTGAAATTTGTTGATATACAGCAGCAGTGCATGGCAACACATAATAATGAACTGTAAATTACAGTAAGTATATTGATTAACAATTTTAAATGCAAGAAGAGAAAAAAAATAGTGAGGTAGTGTTCATGGGTTTAATGTCCATTCAGAAATCTGATGGCAGAGGGGAATCAGAAAAGACTCCCTTTATTCCCACTCTTTGCCTCCTGCCAATCAGCCAATGCTCTATCCGTGCTAGTATCTTTCCTGTCATACCGTGGGCTCTTATCTTGTTAAGCAGCCTCATGTGTGGCACCCTGTCACGAGCCTTCTGACAATACAGGTACACAACAGCCACTGGTTCTCTTTTATTTATCCTGCTTGCAATCCAAAGGTTCTTCAGAAGTCAAGAAAGAGGCACGAGACTGGTTGCTTATGATTGCTTTATTAAATATTACAAGAGCAGAAAATGAACAAGGGAGAACAAAAAAAAATGAAAGAAAAAACATTTGTGGTCACCTCACACTCAGACTAGAGATCACAAAAAAAGTCCAGTGATAACAACTAACCTTTAAAATAGACAGATTCAAGTGGCATGACACCTGCTACAAAAAAATAAGAAGCTTCTAGAAAAATGCAGATGCAACTGTACTACAATTACTGGAAAATTCTATAAAAATGCAAGCAAGCACAGGGAAATAGAATTGCCCAATACCCCAATCCATCTCCCTGTAATTCTGTGGGTTTCCCGCAAGTGTTCTGGTTCAGGATTTTGAGCATGTTGCTTATATATTAATCACTTTCCTGGTATGGGCCCTGTGGAAGGTGTGAAGCTTTTGGGAGTCAGGAAGCCAGTCATTTACCAGAGGTTACCCAGCCTCTGATTTACTCCAGCAGCCATAAATCAATCCGTTTTATAGGAGCCCCAGCCAATGCCCAGCCCTTATATCCAGAGCACTTCTTGTGGTGGTGTAATGGTCAGGTTACTGCATGTGATCTATGTCTTGCTGTCTCCCAGCTTGGATTCCTTCATTTGCAAATGAGACTGAATATTCTGCAATTAGCTGTGAACTTCCTCACACTGACCATAGGCCTGAAGGAAGGCCGTTGATGAAGCAGCTGAAGATGGTTGGGCCGAGGATACTGCCTCGAAGAAGTCCCGCCATACTCCCTGACAATGAAGTGACTAACTTTGAACATCCGTAACTGATTTCCCTTCTGTGACAGCAATGATTAGGCAGCAACTAGATGTTTCACAAAACAGAAAAAGTTGGAGACACTCAGTGCTCAGACAACATCTGAGCTAATTCTTCGAGTCAGTAATCTTTCCTCAGGACTGTACTTCCTACAGTGCAGAGCTCCCTCAGTACTGTTCTCCCCACAGTGCAGAGCTCCCTCAGTACTGTTCTCCCACCACAGTGCAGAGCTCCCTCAGTACTGTTCTCCCACCACAGTGCAGAGCTCCCTCAGCAGAGCTCCCTCAGTACTGTTCTCCCACCACAGTGCAGAGCTCCCTCAGTACTGTTCTCCCCAGAGTGCAGAGCTCCCTCAGTACTGTTCTCCCACCACAGTGCAGAGCTCCCTCAGTACTGCTCTCCCCACAGTACAGAGCTCCCTCAGTACTGTTCTCCCCACAATGCAGAGCTCCCTCAGTACTGTTCTCCTGCCACAGTGCAGAGCTCCCTCAGTACTGTTCTCCCCACAGTGCAGAGCTCCCTCAGTACTGTTCTCCCACCACAGTGCAGAGCTCCCTCAGTACTGTTCTCCCCACAGTGCAGAGCTCCCTCAGTACTGTTCTCCCACCACAGTGCAGAGCTCCCTCAGTACTGTTCTCCCCACAGTACAGAGCTCCCTCAGTACTGTTCTCCCCACAGTGCAGAGCTCCCTCAGTACTGTTCTCCCCACAATGCAGAGCTCCCTCAGTACTGTTCTCCTGCCACAGTGCAGAGCTCCCTCAGTACTGTTCTCCCACCATAGTACAGAGCTCCCTCAGTACTGTTCTCCCACCACAGTGCAGAGCTCCCTCAGTACTGTTCTCCCCACAGTGCAGAGCTCCCTCAGTACTGTTCTCCCACCACAGTGCAGAGCTCCCTCAGTACTGTTCTCCCACCATAGTACAGAGCTCCCTCAGTACTGTTCTCCCACCACAGTGCAGAGCTCCCTCAGTACTGTTCTCCCCACAGTGCAGAGCTCCCTCAGTACTGTTCTCCCACCACAGTGCAGAGCTCCCTCAGTACTGTTCTCCCGCCACAGTGCAGAGCTCCCTCAGTACGGTTCTCCCACCACAGTGCAGAGCTCCCTCAGTACTGTTCTCCCACCATAGTACAGAGCTCCCTCAGTACTGTTCTCCCACCACAGTGCAGAGCTCCCTCAGTACTGTTCTCCCCACAGTGCAGAGCTCCCTCAGTACTGTTCTCCCACCACAGTGCAGAGCTCCCTCAGTACTGTTCTCCCGCCACAGTGCAGAGCTCTCTCAGTACTGTTCTCCCCACAGTGCAGAGCTCCCTCAGTACTGTTCTCCCCACAGTGCAGAGCTCCCTCAGTACTGTTCTCCCACCACAGTGCAGACCTCCCTCAGTACTGTTCTCCCACCACAGTGCAGAGCTCCCTCAGTACTGTTCTCCCACAACAGTGCAGAGCTCCCTCAGTACTGTTCTCCCACCACAGTGCAGAGCTCCCTCAGTACTGTTCTCCCACCACAGTGCAGAGCTCCCTCAGTACTGTTCTCCCACCACAGTGCAGAGCTCCCTCAGTACTGTTCTCCCACCACAGTGCAGAGCTCCCTCAGTACTGTTCTCCCACCACAGTGCAGAGCTCCCTCAGTACTGTTCTCCCACCACAGTGCAGAGCTCCCTCAGTACTGTTCTCCCACCACAGTGCAGATCTCCCTCAGTACTGTTCTCCCACCACAGTGCAGAGCTCCCTCAGTACTGTTCTCCCACCACAGTGCAGAGCTCCCTCAGTACTGTTCTCCCACCACAGTGCAGAGCTCCCTCAGTACTGTTCTCCCCACAGTGCAGAGCTCCCTCAGTACTGTTCTCCCACCACAGTGCAGAGCTCCCTCAGTACTGTTCTCCCGCCACAGTGCAGAGCTCTCTCAGTACTGTTCTCCCCACAGTACAGAGCTCCCTCAGTACTGTTCTCCCCACAGTGCAGAGCTCCCTCAGTACTGTTCTCCCACCACAGTGCAGAGCTCCCTCAGTACTGTTCTCCCACCACAGTGCAGAGCTCCCTCAGTACTGTTCTCCCACCACAGTGCAGAGCTCCCTCAGTACTCTTCTCCCACCATAGTACAGAGCTCCCTCAGTACTGTTCTCCCACCACAGTGCAGAGCTCCCTCAGTACTGTTCTCCCACCACAGTGCAGAGCTCCCTCAGTACTGTTCTCCCCACAGTGCAGAGCTCCCTCAGTACTGTTCTCCCACCACAGTGCAGAGCTCCCTCAGTACTGTACTCCCCACAGTGCAGAGCTCCCTCAGTACTGTTCTCCCACCACAGTGCAGAGCTCCCTCAGTACTGTTCTCCCCACAGTACAGAGCTCGCTCAGTACTGTTCTCCCCACAATGCTGAGCTCCCTCAGTACTGTTCTCCGGCCACAGTGCAGAGCTCCCTCAGTACTGTTCTCCCCACAGTGCAGAGCTCCCTCAGTACTGTTCTCCCACCACAGTGCAGAGCTCCCTCAGTACTGTTCTCCCCACAGTGCAGAGCTCCCTCAGTACTGTTCTCCCACCACAGTGCAGAGCTCCCTCAGTACTGTTCTCCCCACAGTACAGAGCTCCCTCAGTACTGTTCTCCCCACAGTGCAGAGCTCCCTCAGTACTGTTCTCCCCACACTGCAGAGCTCCCTCAGTACTGTTCTCCTGCCACAGTGCAGAGCTCCCTCAGTACTGTTCTCCCACCATAGTACAGAGCTCCCTCAGTACTGTTCTCCCACCACAGTGCAGAGCTCCCTCAGTACTGTTCTCCCCACAGTGCAGAGCTCCCTCAGTACTGTTCTCCCACCACAGTGCAGAGCTCCCTCAGTACTGTTCTCCCACCATAGTACAGAGCTCCCTCAGTACTGTTCTCCCACCACAGTGCAGAGCTCCCTCAGTACTGTTCTCCCCACAGTGCAGAGCTCCCTCAGTACTGTTCTCCCACCACAGTGCAGAGCTCCCTCAGTACTGTTCTCCCGCCACAGTGCAGAGCTCCCTCAGTACGGTTCTACCACCACAGTGCAGAGCTCCCTCAGTACTGTTCTCCCACCATAGTACAGAGCTCCCTCAGTACTGTTCTCCCACCACAGTGCAGAGCTCCCTCAGTACTGTTCTCCCCACAGTGCAGAGCTCCCTCAGTACTGTTCTCCCACCACAGTGCAGAGCTCCCTCAGTACTGTTCTCCCGCCACAGTGCAGAGCTCTCTCAGTACTGTTCTCCCCACAGTGCAGAGCTCCCTCAGTACTGTTCTTCCCACAGTGCAGAGCTCCCTCAGTACTGTTCTCCCACCACAGTGCAGACCTCCCTCAGTACTGTTCTCCCACCACAGTGCAGAGCTCCCTCAGTACTGTTCTCCCACAACAATGCAGAGCTCCCTCAGTACTGTTCTCCCACCACAGTGCAGAGCTCCCAGAGTACTGTTCTCCCACCACAGTGCAGAGCTCCCTCAGTACTGTTCTTCCCACAGTGCAGAGCTCCCTCAGTACTGTTCTCCCACCACAGTGCAGACCTCCCTCAGTACTGTTCTCCCACCACAGTGCAGAGCTCCCTCAGTACTGTTCTCCCACAACAATGCAGAGCTCCCTCAGTACTGTTCTCCCACCACAGTGCAGAGCTCCCAGAGTACTGTTCTCCCACCACAGTGCAGAGCTCCCTCAGTACTGTTCTCACACCACAGTGCAGAGCTCCCTCAGTACTGTTCTCCCACCACAGTGCAGAGCTCCCTCAGTACTGTTCTCCCACCACAGTGCAGAGCTCCCTCAGTACTGTTCTCCCACCACAGTGCAGAGCTCCCTCAGTACTGTTCTCCCACCACAGTGCAGATCTCCCTCAGTACTGTTCTCCCACCACAGTACAGAGCTCCCTCAGTACTGTTCTCCCACCACAGTGCAGAGCTCCCTCAGGACTGTTCTCCCACCACAGTGCAGAGCTCCCTCAGTACTGTTCTCCCCACAGTGCAGAGCTCCCTCAGTACTGTTCTCCCACCACAGTGCAGAGCTCCCTCAGTACTGTTCTCCCACCACAGTGCAGAGCTCCCTCAGTACTGTTCTCCCACCACAGTGCAGAGCTCCCTCAGTACTGTTCTCCCCACAGTGCAGAGCTCCCTCAGTACTGTTCTCCCACCACAGTGCAGAGCTCCCTCAGTACTGTTCTCCCCACAGTACAGAGCTCCCTCAGTACTGTTCTCCCCACAATGAGGAGCTCCCTCAGTACTGTTCTCCTGCCACAGTGCAGAGCTCCCTCAGTACTGTTCTCCCCACAGTGCAGAGCTCCCTCAGTACTGTTCTCCCACCACAGTGCAGAGCTCCCTCAGTACTGTTCTCCCCACAGTGCAGAGCTCCCTCAGTACTGTTCTCCCACCACAGTGCAGAGCTCCCTCAGTACTGTTCTCCCCACAGTACAGAGCTCCCTCAGTACTGTTCTCCCCACAGTGCAGAGCTCCCTCAGTACTGTTCTCCCCACAATGCAGAGCTCCCTCAGTACTGTTCTCCTGCCACAGTGCAGAGCTCCCTCAGTACTGTTCTCCCACCATAGTACAGAGCTCCCTCAGTACTGTTCTCCCACCACAGTGCAGAGCTCCCTCAGTACTGTTCTCCCCACAGTGCAGAGCTCCCTCAGTACTGTTCTCCCACCACAGTGCAGAGCTCCCTCAGTACTGTTCTCCCACCATAGTACAGAGCTCCCTCAGTACTGTTCTCCCACCACAGTGCAGAGCTCCATCAGTACTGTTCTCCCCACAGTGCAGAGCTCCCTCAGTACTGTTCTCCCACCACAGTGCAGAGCTCCCTCAGTACTGTTCTCCCGACACAGTGCAGAGCTCCCTCAGTACGGTTCTCCCACCACAGTGCAGAGCTCCCTCAGTACTGTTCTCCCACCATAGTACAGAGCTCCCTCAGTACTGTTCTCCCACCACAGTGCAGAGCTCCCTCAGTACTGTTCTCCCCACAGTGCAGAGCTCCCTCAGTACTGTTCTCCCACCACAGTGCAGAGCTCCCTCAGTACTGTTCTCCCGCCACAGTGCAGAGCTCTCTCAGTACTGTTCTCCCCACAGTGCAGAGCTCCCTCAGTACTGTTCTCCCCACAGTGCAGAGCTCCCTCAGTACTGTTCTCCCACCACAGTGCAGACCTCCCTCAGTACTGTTCTCCCACCACAGTGCAGAGCTCCCTCAGTACTGTTCTCCCACAACAGTGCAGAGCTCCCTCAGTACTGTTCTCCCACCACAGTGCAGAGCTCCCTCAGTACTGTTCTCCCACCACAGTGCAGAGCTCCCTCAGTACTGTTCTCCCACCACAGTGCAGAGCTCCCTCAGTACTGTTCTCCCACCACAGTGCAGAGCTCCCTCAGTACTGTTCTCCCACCACAGTGCAGAGCTCCCTCAGTACTGTTCTCCCACCACAGTGCAGAGCTCCCTCAGTACTGTTCTCCCACCACAGTGCAGATCTCCCTCAGTACTGTTCTCCCACCACAGTGCAGAGCTCCCTCAGTACTGTTCTCCCACCACAGTGCAGAGCTCCCTCAGTACTGTTCTCCCACCACAGTGCAGAGCTCCCTCAGTACTGTTCTCCCCACAGTGCAGAGCTCCCTCAGTACTGTTCTCCCACCACAGTGCAGAGCTCCCTCAGTACTGTTCTCCCGCCACAGTGCAGAGCTCTCTCAGTACTGTTCTCCCCACAGTACAGAGCTCCCTCAGTACTGTTCTCCCCACAGTGCAGAGCTCCCTCAGTACTGTTCTCCCACCACAGTGCAGAGCTCCCTCAGTACTGTTCTCCCACCACAGTGCAGAGCTCCCTCAGTACTGTTCTCCCACCACAGTGCAGAGCTCCCTCAGTACTGTTCTCCCACCACAGTGCAGAGCTCCCTCAGTACTCTTCTCCCACCATAGTACAGAGCTCCCTCAGTACTGTTCTCCCACCACAGTGCAGAGCTCCCTCAGTACTGTTCTCCCACCACAGTGCAGAGCTCCCTCAGTACTGTTCTCCCCACAGTGCAGAGCTCCCTCAGTACTGTTCTCTCACCACAGTGCAGAGCTCCCTCAGTACTGTTCTCCAACCACAGTGCAGAGCTCCCTCAGTACTGTTCTCCCACCAGAGTGCAGAGCTCCCTCAGTACTGTTCTCCCCACAGTGCAGAGCTCCCTCAGTACTGTTCTCCCACCACAGTGCAGAGCTCCCTCAGTACTGTTCTCCCCACAGTACAGAGCTCCCTCAGTACTGTTCTCCCCACAATGCAGAGCTCCCTCAGTACTGTTCTCCGGCCACAGTGCAGAGCTCCCTCAGTACTGTTCTCCCCACAGTGCAGAGCTCCCTCAGTACTGTTCTCCCACCACAGTGCAGAGCTCCCTCAGTACTGTTCTCCCCACAGTGCAGAGCTCCCTCAGTACTGTTCTCCCACCACAGTGCAGAGCTCCCTCAGTACTGTTCTCCCCACAGTACAGAGCTCCCTCAGTACTGTTCTCCCCACAGTGCAGAGCTCCCTCAGTACTGTTCTCCCCACAATGCAGAGCTCCCTCAGTACTGTTCTCCTGCCACAGTGCAGAGCTCCCTCAGTACTGTTCTCCCACCATAGTACAGAGCTCCCTCAGTACTGTTCTCCCACCACAGTGCAGAGCTCCCTCAGTACTGTTCTCCCCACAGTGCAGAGCTCCCTCAGTACTGTTCTCCCACCACAGTGCAGAGCTCCCTCAGTACTGTTCTCCCACCATAGTACAGAGCTCCCTCAGTACTGTTCTCCCACCACAGTGCAGAGCTCCCTCAGTACTGTTCTCCCCACAGTGCAGAGCTCCCTCAGTACTGTTCTCCCACCACAGTGCAGAGCTCCCTCAGTACTGTTCTCCCGCCACAGTGCAGAGCTCCCTCAGTACTGTTCTCCCACCACAGTGCAGAGCTCCCTCAGTACTGTTCTCCCCACAGTGCAGAGCTCCCTCAGTACTGTTCTCCCACCACAGTGCAGAGCTCCCTCAGTACTGTTCTCCCCACAGTACAGAGCTCCCTCAGTACTGTTCTCCCCACAGTGCAGAGCTCCCTCAGTACTGTTCTCCCCACAATGCAGAGCTCCCTCAGTACTGTTCTCCTGCCACAGTGCAGAGCTCCCTCAGTACTGTTCTCCCGCCATAGTACAGAGCTCCCTCAGTACTGTTCTCCCACCACAGTGCAGAGCTCCCTCAGTACTGTTCTCCCCACAGTGCAGAGCTCCCTCAGTACTGTTCTCCCACCACAGTGCAGAGCTCCCTCAGTACTGTTCTCCCACCATAGTACAGAGCTCCCTCAGTACTGTTCTCCCACCACAGTGCAGAGCTCCATCAGTACTGTTCTCCCCACAGTGCAGAGCTCCCTCAGTACTGTTCTCCCACCACAGTGCAGAGCTCCCTCAGTACTGTTCTCCCGCCACAGTGCAGAGCTCCCTCAGTACGGTTCTCCCACCACAGTGCAGAGCTCCCTCAGTACTGTTCTCCCACCATAGTACAGAGCTCCCTCAGTACTGTTCTCCCACCACAGTGCAGAGCTCCCTCAGTACTGTTCTCCCCACAGTGCAGAGCTCCCTCAGTACTGTTCTCCCACCACAGTGCAGAGCTCCCTCAGTACTGTTCTCCCACCACAGTGCAGAGCTCTCTCAGTACTGTTCTCCCCACAGTGCAGAGCTCCCTCAGCACTGTTCGAGCTCCCTCAGTACTGTTCTCCCACCACAGTGCAGAGCTCCCTCAGTACTGTTCTCCCACCACAGTGCAGAGCTCCCTCACAGTGCAGAGCTCCCTCAGTACTGTTCTCCTGCCACAGTGCAGAGCTCCCTCAGTACTGTTCTCCCACCATAGTACAGAGCTCCCTCAGTACTGTTCTCCCACCACAGTGCAGAGCTCCCTCAGTACTGTTCTCCCCACAGTGCAGAGCTCCCTCAGTACTGTTCTCCCACCACAGTGCAGAGCTCCCTCAGTACTGTTCTCCCACCATAGTACAGAGCTCCCTCAGTACTGTTCTCCCACCACAGTGCAGAGCTCCATCAGTACTGTTCTCCCCACAGTGCAGAGCTCCCTCAGTACTGTTCTCCCACCACAGTGCAGAGCTCCCTCAGTACTGTTCTCCCGCCACAGTGCAGAGCTCCCTCAGTACGGTTCTCCCACCACAGTGCAGAGCTCCCTCAGTACTGTTCTCCCACCATAGTACAGAGCTCCCTCAGTACTGTTCTCCCACCACAGTGCAGAGCTCCCTCAGTACTGTTCTCCCCACAGTGCAGAGCTCCCTCAGTACTGTTCTCCCACCACAGTGCAGAGCTCCCTCAGTACTGTTCTCCCGCCACAGTGCAGAGCTCTCTCAGTACTGTTCTCCCCACAGTGCAGAGCTCCCTCAGTACTGTTCTCCCCACAGTGCAGAGCTCCCTCAGTACTGTTCTCCCACCACAGTGCAGACCTCCCTCAGTACTGTTCTCCCACCACAGTGCAGAGCTCCCTCAGTACTGTTCTCCCACAACAGTGCAGAGCTCCCTCAGTACTGTTCTCCCACCACAGTGCAGAGCTCCCAGAGTACTGTTCTCCCACCACAGTGCAGAGCTCCCTCAGTACTGTTCTCCCACCACAGTGCAGAGCTCCCTCAGTACTGTTCTCCCACCACAGTGCAGAGCTCCCTCAGTACTGTTCTCCCACCACAGTGCAGAGCTCCCTCAGTACTGTTCTCCCACCACAGTGCAGATCTCCCTCAGTACTGTTCTCCCACCACAGTACAGAGCTCCCTCAGTACTGTTCTCCCACCACAGTGCAGAGCTCCCTCAGGACTGTTCTCCCACCACAGTGCAGAGCTCCCTCAGTACTGTTCTCCCCACAGTGCAGAGCTCCCTCAGTACTGTTCTCCCACCACAGTGCAGAGCTCCCTCAGTACTGTTCTCCCACCACAGTGCAGAGCTCCCTCAGTACTGTTCTCCCACCACAGTGCAGAGCTCCCTCAGTACTGTTCTCCCCACAGTGCAGAGCTCCCTCAGTACTGTTCTCCCACCACAGTGCAGAGCTCCCTCAGTACTGTTCTCCCCACAGTACAGAGCTCCCTCAGTACTGTTCTCCCCACAATGAGGAGCTCCCTCAGTACTGTTCTCCTGCCACAGTGCAGAGCTCCCTCAGTACTGTTCTCCCCACAGTGCAGAGCTCCCTCAGTACTGTTCTCCCACCACAGTGCAGAGCTCCCTCAGTACTGTTCTCCCCACAGTGCAGAGCTCCCTCAGTACTGTTCTCCCACCACAGTGCAGAGCTCCCTCAGTACTGTTCTCCCCACAGTACAGAGCTCCCTCAGTACTGTTCTCCCCACAGTGCAGAGCTCCCTCAGTACTGTTCTCCCCACAATGCAGAGCTCCCTCAGTACTGTTCTCCTGCCACAGTGCAGAGCTCCCTCAGTACTGTTCTCCCACCATAGTACAGAGCTCCCTCAGTACTGTTCTCCCACCACAGTGCAGAGCTCCCTCAGTACTGTTCTCCCCACAGTGCAGAGCTCCCTCAGTACTGTTCTCCCACCACAGTGCAGAGCTCCCTCAGTACTGTTCTCCCACCATAGTACAGAGCTCCCTCAGTACTGTTCTCCCACCACAGTGCAGAGCTCCATCAGTACTGTTCTCCCCACAGTGCAGAGCTCCCTCAGTACTGTTCTCCCACCACAGTGCAGAGCTCCCTCAGTACTGTTCTCCCGACACAGTGCAGAGCTCCCTCAGTACGGTTCTCCCACCACAGTGCAGAGCTCCCTCAGTACTGTTCTCCCACCATAGTACAGAGCTCCCTCAGTACTGTTCTCCCACCACAGTGCAGAGCTCCCTCAGTACTGTTCTCCCCACAGTGCAGAGCTCCCTCAGTACTGTTCTCCCACCACAGTGCAGAGCTCCCTCAGTACTGTTCTCCCGCCACAGTGCAGAGCTCTCTCAGTACTGTTCTCCCCACAGTGCAGAGCTCCCTCAGTACTGTTCTCCCCACAGTGCAGAGCTCCCTCAGTACTGTTCTCCCACCACAGTGCAGACCTCCCTCAGTACTGTTCTCCCACCACAGTGCAGAGCTCCCTCAGTACTGTTCTCCCACAACAGTGCAGAGCTCCCTCAGTACTGTTCTCCCACCACAGTGCAGAGCTCCCTCAGTACTGTTCTCCCACCACAGTGCAGAGCTCCCTCAGTACTGTTCTCCCACCACAGTGCAGAGCTCCCTCAGTACTGTTCTCCCACCACAGTGCAGAGCTCCCTCAGTACTGTTCTCCCACCACAGTGCAGAGCTCCCTCAGTACTGTTCTCCCACCACAGTGCAGAGCTCCCTCAGTACTGTTCTCCCACCACAGTGCAGAGCTCCCTCAGTACTGTTCTCCCACCACAGTGCAGAGCTCCCTCAGTACTGTTCTCCCACCACAGTGCAGAGCTCCCTCAGTACTGTTCTCCCCACAGTGCAGAGCTCCCTCAGTACTGTTCTCCCACCACAGTGCAGAGCTCCCTCAGTACTGTTCTCCCGCCACAGTGCAGAGCTCTCTCAGTACTGTTCTCCCCACAGTACAGAGCTCCCTCAGTACTGTTCTCCCCACAGTGCAGAGCTCCCTCAGTACTGTTCTCCCACCACAGTGCAGAGCTCCCTCAGTACTGTTCTCCCACCACAGTGCAGAGCTCCCTCAGTACTGTTCTCCCACCACAGTGCAGAGCTCCCTCAGTACTGTTCTCCCACCACAGTGCAGAGCTCCCTCAGTACTCTTCTCCCACCATAGTACAGAGCTCCCTCAGTACTGTTCTCCCACCACAGTGCAGAGCTCCCTCAGTACTGTTCTCCCACCACAGTGCAGAGCTCCCTCAGTACTGTTCTCCCCACAGTGCAGAGCTCCCTCAGTACTGTTCTCTCACCACAGTGCAGAGCTCCCTCAGTACTGTTCTCCAACCACAGTGCAGAGCTCCCTCAGTACTGTTCTCCCACCAGAGTGCAGAGCTCCCTCAGTACTGTTCTCCCCACAGTGCAGAGCTCCCTCAGTACTGTTCTCCCACCACAGTGCAGAGCTCCCTCAGTACTGTTCTCCCCACAGTACAGAGCTCCCTCAGTACTGTTCTCCCCACAATGCAGAGCTCCCTCAGTACTGTTCTCCGGCCACAGTGCAGAGCTCCCTCAGTACTGTTCTCCCCACAGTGCAGAGCTCCCTCAGTACTGTTCTCCCACCACAGTGCAGAGCTCCCTCAGTACTGTTCTCCCCACAGTGCAGAGCTCCCTCAGTACTGTTCTCCCACCACAGTGCAGAGCTCCCTCAGTACTGTTCTCCCCACAGTACAGAGCTCCCTCAGTACTGTTCTCCCCACAGTGCAGAGCTCCCTCAGTACTGTTCTCCCCACAATGCAGAGCTCCCTCAGTACTGTTCTCCTGCCACAGTGCAGAGCTCCCTCAGTACTGTTCTCCCACCATAGTACAGAGCTCCCTCAGTACTGTTCTCCCACCACAGTGCAGAGCTCCCTCAGTACTGTTCTCCCCACAGTGCAGAGCTCCCTCAGTACTGTTCTCCCACCACAGTGCAGAGCTCCCTCAGTACTGTTCTCCCACCATAGTACAGAGCTCCCTCCGGACTGTTCTCCCACCACAGTGCAGAGCTCCCTCAGTACTGTTCTCCCCACAGTGCAGAGCTCCCTCAGTACTGTTCTCCAACCACAGTGCTGAGCTCCCTCAGTACTGTTCTCCCCCCACAGTGCAGAGCTCCCTCAGTACTGTTCTCCCACCACAGTGCAGAGCTCCCTCAGTACTGTTCTCCCCACAGTGCAGAGCTCCCTCAGTACTGTTCTCCCACCACAGTGCAGAGCTCCCTCAGTACTGTTCTCCCCACAGTACAGAGCTCCCTCAGTACTGTTCTCCCCACAGTGCAGAGCTCCCTCAGTACTGTTCTCCCCACAATGCAGAGCTCCCTCAGTACTGTTCTCCTGCCACAGTGCAGAGCTCCCTCAGTACTGTTCTCCCACCATAGTACAGAGCTCCCTCAGTACTGTTCTCCCACCACAGTGCAGAGCTCCCTCAGTACTGTTCTCCCCACAGTGCAGAGCTCCCTCAGTACTGTTCTCCCACCACAGTGCAGAGCTCCCTCAGTACTGTTCTCCCACCATAGTACAGAGCTCCCTCAGTACTGTTCTCCCACCACAGTGCAGAGCTCCATCAGTACTGTTCTCCCCAGAGTGCAGAGCTCCCTCAGTACTGTTCTCCCACCACAGTGCAGAGCTCCCTCAGTACTGTTCTCCCGCCACAGTGCAGAGCTCCCTCAGTACGGTTCTCCCACCACAGTGCAGAGCTCCCTCAGTACTGTTCTCCCACCATAGTACAGAGCTCCCTCAGTACTGTTCTCCCACCACAGTGCAGAGCTCCCTCAGTACTGTTCTCCCCACAGTGCAGAGCTCCCTCAGTACTGTTCTCCCACCACAGTGCAGAGCTCCCTCAGTACTGTTCTCCCGCCACAGTGCAGAGCTCTCTCAGTACTGTTCTCCCCACAGTGCAGAGCTCCCTCAGTACTGTTCTCCCCACAGTGCAGAGCTCCCTCAGTACTGTTCTCCCACCACAGTGCAGACCTCCCTCAGTACTGTTCTCCCACCACAGTGCAGAGCTCCCTCAGTACTGTTCTCCCACAACAGTGCAGAGCTCCCTCAGTACTGTTCTCCCACCACAGTGCAGAGCTCCCAGAGTACTGTTCTCCCACCACAGTGCAGAGCTCCCTCAGTACTGTTCTCCCACCACAGTGCAGAGCTCCCTCAGTACTGTTCTCCCACCACAGTGCAGAGCTCCCTCAGTACTGTTCTCCCACCACAGTGCAGAGCTCCCTCAGTACTGTTCTCCCACCACAGTGCAGAGCTCCCTCAGTACTGTTCTCCCACCACAGTGCAGATCTCCCTCAGTACTGTTCTCCCACCACAGTACAGAGCTCCCTCAGTACTGTTCTCCCACCACAGTGCAGAGCTCCCTCAGGACTGTTCTCCCACCACAGTGCAGAGCTCCCTCAGTACTGTTCTCCCCACAGTGCAGAGCTCCCTCAGTACTGTTCTCCCACCACAGTGCAGAGCTCCCTCAGTACTGTTCTCCCGCCACAGTGCAGAGCTCTCTCAGTACTGTTCTCCCACAGTGCAGAGCTCCCTCAGTACTGTTCTCCCCACAGTGCAGAGCTCCCTCAGTACTGTTCTCCCACCACAGTGCAGAGCTCCCTCAGTACTGTTCTCCCACCACAGTGCAGAGCTCCCTCAGTACTGTTCTCCCACCACAGTGCAGAGCTCCCTCAGTACTGTTCTCCCACCACAGTGCAGAGCTCCCTCAGTACTGTTCTCCCCACAGTGCAGAGCTCCCTCAGTACTGTTCTCCCACCACAGTGCAGAGCTCCCTCAGTACTGTTCTCCCGCCACAGTGCAGAGCTCCCTCAGTACGGTTCTCCCACCACAGTGCAGAGCTCCCTCAGTACTGTTCTCCCACCATAGTACAGAGCTCCCTCAGTACTGTTCTCCCACCACAGTGCAGAGCTCCCACAGTACTGTTCTCCCCACAGTGCAGAGCTCCCTCAGTACTGTTCTCCCACCACAGTGCAGAGCTCCCTCAGTACTGTTCTCCCGCCACAGTGCAGAGCTCTCTCAGTACTGTTCTCCCCACAGTGCAGAGCTCCCTCAGTACTGTTCTCCCCACAGTGCAGAGCTCCCTCAGTACTGTTCTCCCACCACAGTTCAGACCTCCCTCAGTACTGTTCTCCCACCACAGTGCAGAGCTCCCTCAGTACTGTTCTCCCACAACAGTGCAGAGCTCCCTCAGTACTGTTCTCCCACCACAGTGCAGAGCTCCCTCAGTACTGTTCTCCCACCACAGTGCAGAGCTCCCTCAGTACTGTTCTCCCACCACAGTGCAGAGCTCCCTCAGTACTGTTCTCCCACCACAGTGCAGAGCTCCCTCAGTACTGTTCTCCCACCACAGTGCAGATCTCCCTCAGTACTGTTCTCCCACCACAGTACAGAGCTCCCTCAGTACTGTTCTCCCACCACAGTGCAGAGCTCCCTCAGTACTGTTCTCCCCACAGTGCAGAGCTCCCTCAGTACTGTTCTCCCACCACAGTGCAGAGCTCCCTCAGTACTGTTCTCCCGCCACAGTGCAGAGCTCTCTCAGTACTGTTCTCCCCACAGTACAGAGCTCCCTCAGTACTGTTCTCCCCACAGTGCAGAGCTCCCTCAGTACTGTTCTCCCACCACAGTGCAGAGCTCCCTCAGTACTGTTCTCCCACCACAGTGCAGAGCTCCCTCAGTACTGTTCTCCCACCACAGTGCAGAGCTCCCTCAGTACTCTTCTCCTACCATAGTACAGAGCTCCCTCAGTACTGTTCTCCCACCACAGTGCAGAGCTCCCTCAGTACTGTTCTCCCACCACAGTGCAGAGCTCCCTCAGTACTGTTCTCCCCACAGTGCAGAGCTCCCTCAGTACTGTTCTCCCACCACAGTGCAGAGCTCCCTCAGTACTGTTCTCCCACCACAGTGCAGAGCTCCCTCAGTACTGTTCTCCCACCACAGTGCAGAGCTCCCTCAGTACTGTTCTCCCCACAGTGCAGAGCTCCCTCAGTACTGTTCTCCCACCACAGTGCAGAGCTCCCTCAGTACTGTTCTCCCCACAGTACAGAGCTCCCTCAGTACTGTTCTCCCCACAATGCAGAGCTCCCTCAGTACTGTTCTCCGGCCACAGTGCAGAGCTCCCTCAGTACTGTTCTCCCCACAGTGCAGAGCTCCTTCAGTACTGTTCTCCCACCACAGTGCAGAGCTCCCTCAGTACTGTTCTCCCCACAGTGCAGAGCTCCCTCAGTACTGTTCTCCCACCACAGTGCAGAGCTCCCTCAGTACTGTTCTCCCCACAGTACAGAGCTCCCTCAGTACTGTTCTCCCCAAAGTGCAGAGCTCCCTCAGTACTGTTCTCCCCACAATGCAGAGCTCCCTCAGTACTGTTCTCCTGCCACAGTGCAGAGCTCCCTCAGTACTGTTCTCCCACCATAGTACAGAGCTCCCTCAGTACTGTTCTCCCACCACAGTGCAGAGCTCCCTCAGTACTGTTCTCCCCACAGTGCAGAGCTCCCTCAGTACTGTTCTCCCACCACAGTGCAGAGCTCCCTCAGTACTGTTCTCCCACCATAGTACAGAGCTCCCTCAGTACTGTTCTCCCACCACAGTGCAGAGCTCCCTCAGTACTGTTCTCCCCACAGTGCAGAGCTCCCTCAGTACTGTTCTCCCACCACAGTGCAGAGCTCCCTCAGTACTGTTCTCCCGCCACAGTGCAGAGCTCCCTCAGTACGGTTCTCCCACCACAGTGCAGAGCTCCCTCAGTACTGTTCTCCCACCATAGTACAGAACTCCCTCAGTACTGTTCTCCCACCACAGTGCAGAGCTCCCTCAGTACTGTTCTCCCCACAGTGCAGAGCTCCCTCAGTACTGTTCTCCCACCACAGTGCAGAGCTCCCTCAGTACTGTTCTCCCGCCACAGTGCAGAGCTCTCTCAGTACTGTTCTCCCCACAGTGCAGAGCTCCCTCAGTACTGTTCTCCCCACAGTGCAGAGCTCCCTCAGTACTGTTCTCCCACCACAGTGCAGACCTCCCTCAGTACCGTTCTCCCACCACAGTGCAGAGCTCCCTCAGTACTGTTCTCCCACAACAGTGCAGAGCTCCCTCAGTACTGTTCTCCCACCACAGTGCAGAGCTCCCAGAGTACTGTTCTCCCACCACAGTGCAGAGCTCCCTCAGTACTGTTCTCCCACCACAGTGCAGAGCTCCATCAGTACTGTTCTCCCACCACAGTGCAGAGCTCCCTCAGTACTGTTCTCCCACCACAGTGCAGAGCTCCCTCAGTACTGTTCTCCCACCACAGTGCAGAGCTCCCTCAGTACTGTTCTCCCACCACAGTGCAGATCTCCCTCAGTACTGTTCTCCCACCACAGTACAGAGCTCCCTCAGTACTGTTCTCCCACCACAGTGCAGAGCTCCCTCAGGACTGTTCTCCCACCACAGTGCAGAGCTCCCTCAGTACTGTTCTCCCCACAGTGCAGAGCTCCCTCAGTACTGTTCTCCCACCACAGTGCAGAGCTCCCTCAGTACTGTTCTCCCGCCACAGTGCAGAGCTCTCTCAGTACTGTTCTCCCCACAGTGCAGAGCTCCCTCAGTACTGTTCTCCCCACAGTGCAGACCTCCCTCAGTACTGTTCTCCCACCACAGTGCAGAGCTCCCTCAGTACTGTTCTCCCACCACAGTGCAGAGCTCCCTCAGTACTGTTCTCCCACCACAGTGCAGAGCTCCCTCAGTACTCTTCTCCCACCATAGTACAGAACTCCCTCAGTACTGTTCTCCCACCACAGTGCAGAGCTCCCTCAGTACTGTTCTCCCACAACAGTGCAGAGCTCCCTCAGTACTGTTCTCCCCACAGTGCAGAGCTCCCTCAGTACTGTTCTCCCACCACAGTGCAGAGCTCCCTCAGTACTGTTCTCCCGCCACAGTGCAGAGCTCCCTCAGTACTGTTCTCCCACCACAGTGCAGAGCTCCCTCAGTACTGTTCTCCCACCACAGTGCAGAGCTCCCTCAGGACTGTTCTCCCCACAGTGCAGAGCTCCCTCAGTACTGTTCTCCCACCACAGTGCAGAGCTCCCTCAGTACTGTTCTCCCACCACAGTGCAGAGCTCCCTCAGTACTGTTCTCCCCACAGTGCAGAGCTCCCTCAGTACTGTTCTCCCACCACAGTGCAGAGCTCTCTCAGTACTGTTCTCCCACCACAGTGCAGAGCTCCCTCAGTACTGTTCTCCCCACACTGCAGAGCTCTCTCAGTACTGTTCTCCCACCACAGTGCAGAGCTCCCTCAGTACTGTTCTCCCGCCACAGTGCAGAGCTCCCTCAGTACTGTTCTCCCCACAGTGCAGAGCTCCCTCAGTACTGTTCTCCCCACAGTGCAGAGCTCCCTCAGTACTGTTCTCCCACCACAGTGCAGAGCTCCCTCAGTACTGTTCTCCCACCACAGTGCAGAGCTCCCTCAGTACTGTTCTCCCCACAGTGCAGAGCTCCCTCAGTACTGTTCTCCCCACAGTGCAGAGCTCCCTCAGTACTGTTCTCCCGCCACAGTGCAGAGCTCCCTCAGTACTGTTCTCCCACCACAGTGCAGAGCTCCCTCAGTACTGTTCTCCCCACAGTGCAGAGCTCCTTCAGTACTGTTCTCCCACCACAGTGCAGAGCTCCCTCAGTACTGTTCTCCCCACAGTGCAGAGCTCCCTCAGTACTGTTCTCCCACCACAGTGCAGAGCTCCCTCAGTACTGTTCTCCCACCACAGTGCAGAGCTCCCTCAGTACTGTTCTCCCCACAGTGCAGAGCTCTCTCAGTACTGTTCTCCCACCACAGTGCAGAGCTCCCTCAGTACTGTTCTCCCCACAGTGCAGAGCTCCCTCAGTACTGTTCTCCCGCCACAGTGCAGAGCTCCCTCAGTACTGTTCTCCCACCACAGTGCAGAGCTCCCTCAGTACTGTTCTCCCCACAGTGCAGAGCTCCCTCAGTACTGTTCTCCCACCACAGTGCAGAGCTCCCTCAGTACTGTTCTCCCCACAGTGCAGAGCTCCCTCAGTACTGTTCTCCCACCACAGTGCAGAGCTCCCTCAGTACTGTTCTCCCACCACAGTGCAGAGCTCCCTCAGTACTGTTCTCCCCACAGTGCAGAGCTCTCTCAGTACTGTTCTCCCACCACAGTGCAGAGCTCCCTCAGTACTGTTCTCTCGCCACAGTGCAGAGCTCCCTCAGTACTGTTCTCCCCACAGTGCAGAGCTCCCTCAGTACTGTTCTCCCCACAGTGCAGAGCTCCCTCAGTACTGTTCTCCCACCACAGTGCAGAGCTCCCTCAGTACTGTTCTCCCACCACAGTGCAGACCTCCCTCAGTACTGTTCTCCCCACAGTGCAGTGCTCCCTCAGTACTGTTCTCCCCACAGTGCAGAGCTCCCTCAGTACTGTTCTCCCGCCACAGTGCAGAGCTCCCTCAGTACTGTTCTCCCACCACAGTGCAGAGCTCCCTCAGTACTGTTCTCCCCACAGTGCAGAGCTCCCTCAGTACTGTTCTCCCACCACAGTGCAGAGCTCCCTCAGTACTGTTCTCCCCACAGTGCAGAGCTCCCTCAGTACTGTTCTCCCCACAGTGCAGAGCTCCCTCAGTACTGTTCTCCCCACAGTGCAGAGCTCCCTCAGTACTGTTCTCCCACCATAGTGCAGAGCTCCCTCAGTACTGTTCTCCCCACAGTGCAGAGCTCCCTCAGTACTGCTCTCCCCACAGTGCAGAGCTCCCTCAGTACTGTTCTCCCACCATAGTGCAGAGCTCCCCCAGTACTGTTCTCCCCAAAGTGCAGAGCTCCCTCAGTACTGTTCTCCCCACAGTGCAGAGCTCCCTCAGTACTGTTCTCCCCACAGTGCAGAGCTCCCTCAGTACTGTTCTCCCACCATAGTGCAGAGCTCCCTCAGTACTGTTCTCCCCACAGTGCAGAGCTCCCTCAGTACTGTTCTCCCACCATAGTGCAGACCTTCCTCAGTACTGTTCTCCCCACAGTGCAGAGCTCCCTCAGTACTGTTCTCCCACCACAGTGCAGAGCTCCCTCAGTACTGTTCTCCCACCACAGTGCAGAGCTCCCTCAGTAATGTTCTCCCGCCACAGTGCAGAGCTCCCTCAGTACTGTTCTCCCGCCACAGTGCAGAGCTCCCTCAGTACTGTTCTCCCACCACAGTGCAGAGCTCCCTCAGTACTGTTCTCCCCACAGTGCAGAGCTCCCTCAGTACTGTTCTCCCCACAGTGCAGAGCTCCCTCAGTACTGTTCTCCCCACAGTGCAGAGCTCCCTCAGTACTGTTCTCCCACCACAGTGCAGAGCTCCCTCAGTACTGTTCTGCCCACAGTGCAGAGATCCCTCAGTACTGTTCTCCCCACAGTGCAGAGCTCCCTCAGTACTGTTCTCCCACCACAGTGCAGAGCTCCCTCAGTACTGTTCTCCCCACAGTGCAGAGCTCCCTCAGTACTGTTCTCCCACCACAGTGCAGAGCTCCCTCAGTACTGTTCTCCCCACAGTGCAGAGCTCCCTCAGTACTGTTCTCCCACCACAGTGCAGAGCTCCCTCAGTACTGTTCTCCCCACAGTGCAGAGCTCCCTCAGTACTGTTCTCCCACCACAGTGCAGAGCTCACTCAGTACTGTTCTCCCCACAGTGCAGAGCTCCCTCAGTACTGTTCTCCCACCACGGTGCAGAGCTCCCTCAGTACTGTTCTCCCACCACAGTGCAGAGCTCCCTCAGTACTGTTCTCCCCACAGTGCAGAGCTCCCTCAGTACTGTTCTCCCAACACAGTGCAGAGCTCCCTCAGTACTGTTCTCCCACCACAGTGCAGAGCTCCCTCAGTACTGTTCTCCCCACATTGCAGAGCTCCCTCAGTACTGTTCTCCCCACAGTGCAGAGCTCCCTCAGTACTCTTCTCCCCACAGTGCAGAGCTCCCTGAGTACTGTTCTCCCACCACAGTGCAGAGCTCCCTCAGTACTGTTCTCCCCACAGTGCAGAGCTCCCTCAGTACTGTTCTCCCACCATAGTACAGAGCTCCCTCAATACTGTTCTCCCACCACAGTGCAGAGCTCCCTCAGTACTGTTCTCCCCACAGTGCAGAGCTCCCTCAGTACTGTTCTCCCACCATAGTACAGAGCTCCCTCAGTACTGTTCTCCCACCACAGTGCAGAGCTCCCTCAGTACTGTTCTCCCACCACAGTGCAGAGCTCTCTCAGTACTGTTCTCCCCACAATGCTGAGCTCCCTCAGTACTGTTCTCCCCACAGTGCAGAGCTCCCTCAGTACTGTTCTCCCACCACAGTGCAGAGCTCCCTCAGTACTGTTCTCCCACCACAGTGCAGAGCTCCCTCAGTACTGTTCTCCCCACAGTGCAGAGCTCCCTCAGTACTGTTCTCCCACCACAGTGCAGAGCTCCCTCAGTACTGTTCTCCCGCCACAGTGCAGAGCTCTCTCAGTACTGTTCTCCCCACAGTACAGAGCTCCCTCAGTACTGTTCTCCCCACAGTGCAGAGCTCCCTCAGTACTGTTCTCCCACCACAGTGCAGAGCTCCCTCAGTACTGTTCTCCCACCACAGTGCAGAGCTCCCTCAGTACTGTTCTCCCACCACAGTGCAGAGCTCCCTCAGTACTGTTCTCCCACCACAGTGCAGAGCTCCCTCAGTACTCTTCTCCCACCATAGTACAGAGCTCCCTCAGTACTGTTCTCCCACCACAGTGCAGAGCTCCCTCAGTACTGTTCTCCCACCACAGTGCAGAGCTCCCTCAGTACTGTTCTCCCCACAGTGCAGAGCTCCCTCAGTACTGTTCTCCCACCACAGTGCAGAGCTCCCTCAGTACTGTTCTCCAACCACAGTGCAGAGCTCCCTCAGTACTGTTCTCCCACCACAGTGCAGAGCTCCCTCAGTACTGTTCTCCCCACAGTGCAGAGCTCCCTCAGTACTGTTCTCCCACCACAGTGCAGAGCTCCCTCAGTACTGTTCTCCCCACAGTACAGAGCTCCCTCAGTACTGTTCTCCCCACAATGCAGAGCTCCCTCAGTACTGTTCTCCGGCCACAGTGCAGAGCTCCCTCAGTACTGTTCTCCCCACAGTGCAGAGCTCCCTCAGTACTGTTCTCCCACCACAGTGCAGAGCTCCCTCAGTACTGTTCTCCCCACAGTGCAGAGCTCCCTCAGTACTGTTCTCCCACCACAGTGCAGAGCTCCCCCAGTACTGTTCTCCCCACAGTACAGAGCTCCCTCAGTACTGTTCTCCCCACAGTGCAGAGCTCCCTCAGTACTGTTCTCCCCACAATGCAGAGCTCCCTCAGTACTGTTCTCCTGCCACAGTGCAGAGCTCCCTCAGTACTGTTCTCCCACCATAGTACAGAGCTCCCTCAGTACTGTTCTCCCACCACAGTGCAGAGCTCCCTCAGTACTGTTCTCCCCACAGTGCAGAGCTCCCTCAGTACTGTTCTCCCACCACAGTGCAGAGCTCCCTCAGTACTGTTCTCCCACCATAGTACAGAGCTCCCTCAGTACTGTTCTCCCACCAAAGTGCAGAGCTCCCTCAGTACTGTTCTCCCCACAGTGCAGAGCTCCCTCAGTACTGTTCTCCCACCATAGAACAGAGCTCCCTCAGTACTGTTCTCCCACCACAGTGCAGAGCTCCCTCAGTACTGTTCGCCCCACAGTGCAGAGCTCCCTCAGTACTGTTCTCCCACCACAGTGCAGAGCTCCCTCAGTACTGTTCTCCCGCCACAGTGCAGAGCTCTCTCAGTACTGTTCTCCCCACAGTGCAGAGCTCCCTCAGTACTGTTCTCCCCACAGTGCAGAGCTCCCTCAGTACTGTTCTCCCACCACAGTGCAGAGCTCCCTCAGTACTGTTCTCCCACCACAGTGCAGAGCTCCCTCAGTACTGTTCTCCCACAACAGTGCAGAGCTCCCTCAGTACTGTTCTCCCACCACAGTGCAGAGCTCCCAGAGTACTGTTCTCCCACCACAGTGCAGAGCTCCCTCAGTACTGTTCTCCCACCACAGTGCAGAGCTCCCTCAGTACTGTTCTCCCACCACAGTGCAGAGCTCCCTCAGTACTGTTCTCCCACCACAGTGCAGAGCTCCCTCAGTACTGTTCTCCCACCACAGTGCAGAGCTCCCTCAGTACTGTTCTCCCACCACAGTGCAGATCTCCCTCAGTACTGTTCTCCCACCACAGTACAGAGCTCCCTCAGTACTGTTCTCCCACCACAGTGCAGAGCTCCCTCAGGACTGTTCTCCCACCACAGTGCAGAGCTCCCTCAGTACTGTTCTCCCCACAGTGCAGAGCTCCCTCAGTACTGTTCTCCCACCACAGTGCAGAGCTCCCTCAGTACTGTTCTCCCGCCACAGTGCAGAGCTCTCTCAGTACTGTTCTCCCACAGTGCAGAGCTCCCTCAGTACTGTTCTCCCCACAGTGCAGAGCTCCCTCAGTACTGTTCTCCCACCACAGTGCAGAGCTCCCTCAGTACTGTTCTCCCACCACAGTGCAGAGCTCCCTCAGTACTGTTCTCCCACCACAGTGCAGAGCTCCCTCACTACTCTTCTCCCACCATAGTACAGAGCTCCCTCAGTACTGTTCTCCCACCACAGTGCAGAGCTCCCTCAGTACTGTTCTCCCACCACAGTGCAGAGCTCCCTCAGTACTGTTCTCCCCACAGTGCAGAGCTCCCTCAGTACTGTTCTCCCACCACAGTGCAGAGCTCCCTCAGTACTGTTCTCCCGCCACAGTGCAGAGCTCCCTCAGTACTGTTCTCCCACCACAGTGCAGAGCTCCCTCAGTACTGTTCTCCCCACAGTGCAGAGCTCCCTCAGTACTGTTCTCCTGCCACAGTGCAGAGCTCCCTCAGTACTGTTCTCCCCACAGTGCAGAGCTCCCTCAGTACTGTTCTCCCACCACAGTGCAGAGCTCCCTCAGTACTGTTCTCCCCACAGTGCAGAGCTCCCTCAGTACTGTTCTCCCACCACAGTGCAGAGCTCCCTCAGTACTGTTCTCCCCACAGTACAGAGCTCCCTCAGTACTGTTCTCCCCACAGTGCAGAGCTCCCTCAGTACTGTTCTCCCCACAATGCAGAGCTCCCTCAGTACTGTTCTCCTGCCACAGTGCAGAGCTCCCTCAGTACTGTTCTCCCACCATAGTACAGAGCTCCCTCAGTACTGTTCTCCCACCACAGTGCAGAGCTCCCTCAGTACTGTTCTCCCCACAGTGCAGAGCTCCCTCAGTACTGTTCTCCCACCACAGTGCAGAGCTCCCTCAGTACTGTTCTCCCACCATAGTACAGAGCTCCCTCAGTACTGTTCTCCCACCACAGTGCAGAGCTCCCTCAGTACTGTTCTCCCCACAGTGCAGAGCTCCCTCAGTACTGTTCTCCCACCACAGTGCAGAGCTCCCTCAGTACTGTTCTCCCGCCACAGTGCAGAGCTCCCTCAGTACGGTTCTCCCACCACAGTGCAGAGCTCCCTCAGTACTGTTCTCCCACCATAGTACAGAGCTCCCTCAGTACTGTTCTCCCACCACAGTGCAGAGCTCCCACAGTACTGTTCTCCCCACAGTGCAGAGCTCCCTCAGTACTGTTCTCCCACCACAGTGCAGAGCTCCCTCAGTACTGTTCTCCCGCCACAGTGCAGAGCTCTCTCAGTACTGTTCTCCCCACAGTGCAGAGCTCCCTCAGTACTGTTCTCCCCACAGTGCAGAGCTCCCTCAGTACTGTTCTCCCACCACAGTTCAGACCTCCCTCAGTACTGTTGTCCCACCACAGTGCAGAGCTCCCTCAGTACTGTTCTCCCAGAACAGTGCAGAGCTCCCTCAGTACTGTTCTCCCACCACAGTGCAGAGCTCCCTCAGTACTGTTCTCCCACCACAGTGCAGAGCTCCCTCAGTACTGTTCTCCCACCACAGTGCAGAGCTCCCTCAGTACTGTTCTCCCACCACAGTGCAGAGCTCCCTCAGTACTGTTCTCCCACCACAGTGCAGAGCTCCCTCAGTACTGTTCTCCCACCACAGTGCAGAGCTCCCTCAGTACTGTTCTCCCACCACAGTGCAGAGCTCCCTCAGTACTGTTCTCCCACCACAGTACAGAGCTCCCTCAGTACTGTTCTCCCACCACAGTGCAGAGCTCCCTCAGTACTGTTCTCCCACCACAGTGCAGAGCTCCCTCAGTACTGTTCTCCCCACAGTGCAGAGCTCCCTCAGTACTGTTCTCCCACCACAGTGCAGAGCTCCCTCAGTACTGTTCTCCCGCCACAGTGCAGAGCTCTCTCAGTACTGTTCTCCCCACAGTACAGAGCTCCCTCAGTACTGTTCTCCCCACAGTGCAGAGCTCCCTCAGTACTGTTCTCCCACCACAGTGCAGAGCTCCCTCAGTACTGTTCTCCCACCACAGTGCAGAGCTCCCTCAGTACTGTTCTCCCATCACAGTGCAGAGCTCCCTCAGTACTCTTCTCCTACCATAGTACAGAGCTCCCTCAGTACTGTTCTCCCACCACAGTGCAGAGCTCCCTCAGTACTGTTCTCCCACCACAGTGCAGAGCTCCCTCAGTACTGTTCTCCCCACAGTGCAGAGCTCCCTCAGTACTGTTCTCCCACCACAGTGCAGAGCTCCCTCAGTACTGTTCTCCCACCACAGTGCAGAGCTCCCTCAGTACTGTTCTCCCACCACAGTGCAGAGCTCCCTCAGTACTGTTCTCCCCACAGTGCAGAGCTCCCTCAGTACTGTTCTCCCACCACAGTGCAGAGCTCCCTCAGTACTGTTCTCCCCACAGTACAGAGCTCCCTCAGTACTGTTCTCCCCACAATGCAGAGCTCCCTCAGTACTGTTCTCCGGCCACAGTGCAGAGCTCCCTCAGTACTGTTCTCCCCACAGTGCAGAGCTCCCTCAGTACTGTTCTCCCACCACAGTGCAGAGCTCCCTCAGTACTGTTCTCCCCACAGTGCAGAGCTCCCTCAGTACTGTTCTCCCACCACAGTGCAGAGCTCCCTCAGTACTGTTCTCCCCACAGTACAGAGCTCCCTCAGTACTGTTCTCCCCAAAGTGCAGAGCTCCCTCAGTACTGTTCTCCCCACATTGCAGAGCTCCCTCAGTACTGTTCTCCTGCCACAGTGCAGAGCTCCCTCAGTACTCTTCTCCCACCATAGTACAGAGCTCCCTCAGTACTGTTCTCCCACCACAGTGCAGAGCTCCCTCAGTACTGTTCTCCCCACAGTGCAGAGCTCCCTCAGTACTGTTCTCCCACCACAGTGCAGAGCTCCCTCAGTACTGTTCTCCCACCATAGTACAGAGCTCCCTCAGTACTGTTCTCCCACCACAGTGCAGAGCTCCCTCAGTACTGTTCTCCCCACAGTGCAGAGCTCCCTCAGTACTGTTCTCCCACCACAGTGCAGAGCTCCCTCAGTACTGTTCTCCCGCCACAGTGCAGAGCTCCCTCAGTACTGTTCTCCCACCACAGTGCAGAGCTCCCTCAGTACTGTTCTCCCACCATAGTACAGAACTCCCTCAGTACTGTTCTCCCACCACAGTGCAGAGCTCCCTCAGTACTGTTCTCCCCACAGTGCAGAGCTCCCTCAGTACTGTTCTCCCACCACAGTGCAGAGCTCCCTCAGTACTGTTCTCCCACCACAGTGCAGAGCTCTCTCAGTACTGTTCTCCCCACAGTGCAGAGCTCCCTCAGTACTGTTCTCCCCACAGTGCAGAGCTCCCTCAGTACTGTTCTCCCACCACAGTGCAGAGCTCCCTCAGTACTGTTCTCCCACCACAGTGCAGAGCTCCCTCAGTACTGTTCTCCCACAACAGTGCAGAGCTCCCTCAGTACTGTTCTCCCACCACAGTGCAGAGCTCCCTCAGTACTGTTCTCCCACCACAGTGCAGAGCTCCCTCAGTACTGTTCTCCCACCACAGTGCAGAGCTCCATCAGTACTGTTCTCCCACCACAGTGCAGAGCTCCCTCAGTACTGTTCTCCCACCACAGTGCAGAGCTCCCTCAGTACTGTTCTCCCACCACAGTGCAGAGCTCCCTCAGTACTGTTCTCCCACCACAGTGCAGAGCTCCCTCAGTACTGTTCTCCCACCACAGTACAGAGCTCCCTCAGTACTGTTCTACCACCACAGTGCAGAGCTCCCTCAGGACTGTTCTCCCACCACAGTGCAGAGCTCCCTCAGTACTGTTCTCCCCACAGTGCAGAGCTCCCTCAGTACTGTTCTCCCACCACAGTGCAGAGCTCCCTCAGTACTGTTCTCCCGCCACAGTGCAGAGCTCTCTCACTACTGTTCTCCCCACAGTGCAGAGCTCCCTCAGTACTGTTCTCCCCACAGTGCAGAGCTCCCTCAGTACTGTTCTCCCACCACAGTGCAGAGCTCCCTCAGTACTGTTCTCCCACCACAGTGCAGAGCTCCCTCAGTACTGTTCTCCCACCACAGTGCAGAGCTCCCTCAGTACTCTTCTCCCACCATAGTACAGAGCTCCCTCAGTACTGTTCTCCCACCACAGTGCAGAGCTCCCTCAGTACTGTTCTACCACCACAGTGCAGAGCTCCCTCAGGACTGTTCTCCCACCACAGTGCAGAGCTCCCTCAGTACTGTTCTCCCCACAGTGCAGAGCTCCCTCAGTACTGTTCTCCCACCACAGTGCAGAGCTCCCTCAGTACTGTTCTCCCGCCACAGTGCAGAGCTCTCTCACTACTGTTCTCCCCACAGTGCAGAGCTCCCTCAGTACTGTTCTCCCACCACAGTGCAGAGCTCCCTCAGTACTGTTCTCCCACCACAGTGCAGAGCTCCCTCAGTACTGTTCTCCCACCACAGTGCAGAGCTCCCTCAGTACTCTTCTCCCACCATAGTACAGAGCTCCCTCAGTACTGTTCTCCCACCACAGTGCAGAGCTCCCTCAGTACTGTTCTCCCGCCACAGTGCAGAGCTCCCTCAGTACTGTTCTCCCACCACAGTGCAGAGCTCCCTCAGTACTGTTCTCCCACCACAGTGCAGAGCTCCCTCAGGACTGTTCTCCCCACAGTGCAGAGCTCCCTCAGTACTCTTCTCCCACCATAGTACAGAGCTCCCTCAGTACTGTTCTCCCACCACAGTGCAGAGCTCCCTCAGTACTGTTCTCCCGCCACAGTGCAGAGCTCCCTCAGTACTGTTCTCCCACCACAGTGCAGAGCTCCCTCAGTACTGTTCTCCCACCACAGTGCAGAGCTCCCTCAGGACTGTTCTCCCCACAGTGCAGAGCTCCCTCAGTACTGTTCTCCCACCACAGTGCAGAGCTCCCTCAGTACTGTTCTCCCACCACAGTGCAGAGCTCCCTCAGTACTGTTCTCCCCACAGTGCAGAGCTCCCTCAGTACTGTTCTCCCACCACAGTGCAGAGCTCCCTCAGTACTGTTCTCCCACCACAGTGCAGAGCTCCCTCAGTACTGTTCTCCCCACACTGCAGAGCTCTCTCAGTACTGTTCTCCCACCACAGTGCAGAGCTCCCTCAGTACTGTTCTCCCGCCACAGTGCAGAGCTCCCTCAGTACTGTTCTCCCCACAGTGCAGAGCTCCCTCAGTACTGTTCTCCCCACAGTGCAGAGCTCCCTCAGTACTGTTCTCCCACCACAGTGCAGAGCTCCCTCAGTACTGTTCTCCCACCACAGTGCAGAGCTCCCTCAGTACTGTTCTCCCCACAGTGCAGAGCTCCCTCAGTACTGTTCTCCCGCCACAGTGCAGAGCTCCCTCAGTACTGTTCTCCCGCCACAGTGCAGAGCTCCCTCAGTACTGTTCTCCCACCACAGTGCAGAGCTCCCTCAGTACTGTTCTCCCCACAGTGCAGAGCTCCCTCAGTACTGTTCTCCCACCACAGTGCAGAGCTCCCTCAGTACTGTTCTCCCACCACAGTGCAGAGCTCCCTCAGTACTGTTCTCCCACCACAGTGCAGAGCTCCCTCAGTACTGTTCTCCCACCACAGTGCAGAGCTCCCTCAGTACTGTTCTCCCCACAGTGCAGAGCTCTCTCAGTACTGTTCTCCCACCACAGTGCAGAGCTCCCTCAGTACTGTTCTCCCCACAGTGCAGAGCTCCCTCAGTACTGTTCTCCCGCCACAGTGCAGAGCTCCCTCAGTACTGTTCTCCCACCACAGTGCAGAGCTCCCTCAGTACTGTTCTCCCCACAGTGCAGAGCTCCCTCAGTACTGTTCTCCCACCACAGTGCAGAGCTCCCTCAGTACTGTTCTCCCCACAGTGCAGAGCTCCCTCAGTACTGTTCTCCCACCACAGTGCAGAGCTCCCTCAGTACTGTTCTCCCACCACAGTGCAGAGCTCCCTCAGTACTGTTCTCCCCACAGTGCAGAGCTCTCTCAGTACTGTTCTCCCACCACAGTGCAGAGCTCCCTCAGTACTGTTCTCCCGCCACAGTGCAGAGCTCCCTCAGTACTGTTCTCCCCACAGTGCAGAGCTCCCTCAGTACTGTTCTCCCCACAGTGCAGAGCTCCCTCAGTACTGTTCTCCCACCACAGTGCAGAGCTCCCTCAGTACTGTTCTCCCACCACAGTGCAGATCTCCCTCAGTACTGTTCTCCCCACAGTGCAGAGCTCCCTCAGTACTGTTCTCCCCACAGTGCAGAGCTCCCTCAGTACTGTTCTCCCGCCACAGTGCAGAGCTCCCTCAGTACTGTTCTCCCACCACAGTGCAGAGCTCCCTCAGTACTGTTCTCCCCACAGTGCAGAGCTCCCTCAGTACTGTTCTCCCACCACAGTGCAGAGCTCCCTCAGTACTGTTCTCCCCACAGTGCAGAGCTCCCTCAGTACTGTTCTCCCCACAGTGCAGAGCTCCCTCAGTACTGTTCTCCCCACAGTGCAGAGCTCCCTCAGTACTGTTCTCCCACCATAGTGCAGAGCTCCCTCAGTACTGTTCTCCCCACAGTGCAGAGCTCCCTCAGTACTGTTCTCCCCACAGTGCAGAGCTCCCTCAGTACTGTTCTCCCACAATAGTGCAGAGCTCCCCCAGTACTGTTCTCCCCAAAGTGCAGAGCTCCCTCAGTACTGTTCTCCCCACAGTGCAGAGCTCCCTCAGTACTGTTCTCCCCACAGTGCAGAGCTCCCTCAGTACTGTTCTCCCACCATAGTGCAGAGCTCCCTCAGTACTGTTCTCCCCACTGTGCAGAGCTCCCTCAGTACTGTTCTCCCACCATAGTGCAGACCTCCCTCAGTACTGTTCTCCCCACAGTGCAGAGCTCCCTCAGTACTGTTCTCCCACCACAGTGCAGAGCTCCCTCAGTACTGTTCTCCCACCACAGTGCAGAGCTCCCTCAGTACTGTTCTCCCGCCACAGTGCAGAGCTCCCTCAGTACTGTTCTCCCGCCACAGTGCAGAGCTCCCTCAGTACTGTTCTCCCACCACAGTGCAGAGCTCCCTCAGTACTGTTCTCCCCACAGTGCAGAGCTCCCTCAGTACTGTTCTCCCCACAGTGCAGAGCTCCCTCAGTACTGTTCTCCCCACAGTGCAGAGCTCCCTCAGTACTGTTCTCCCACCACAGTGCAGAGCTCCCTCAGTACTGTTCTCCCCACAGTGCAGAGCTCCCTCAGTACTGTTCTCCCCACAGTGCAGAGCTCCCTCAGTACTGTTCTCCCCACAGTGCAGAGCTCCCTCAGTACTGTTCTCCCCACAGTGCAGAGCTCCCTCAGTACTGTTCTCCCACCCTAGTACAGAGCTTCCTCAGTACTGTTCTCCCAACAGTGCAGAGCTCCCTCAGTACTGTTCTCCCACCACAGTGCAGAGCTCCCTCAGTACTGTTCTCCCCACAGTGCAGAGCTCCCTCAGTACTGTTCTCCCACCACAGTGCAGAGCTCCCTCAGTACTGTTCTCCCCACAGTGCAGAGCTCCCTCAGTACTGTTCTCCCACCACAGTGCAGAGCTCCCTCAGTACTGTTCTCCCCACAGTGCAGAGCTCCCTCAGTACTGTTCTCCCACCACAGTGCAGAGCTCCCTCAGTACTGTTCTCCCCACAGTGCAGAGCTCCCTCAGTACTGTTCTCCCACCACGGTGCAGAGCTCCCTCAGTACTGTTCTCCCACCACAGTGCAGAGCTCCCTCAGTACTGTTCTCCCCACAGTGCAGAGCTCCCTCAGTACTGTTCTCCCAACACAGTGCAGAGCTCCCTCAGTACTGTTCTCCCACCACAGTGCAGAGCTCCCTCAGTACTGTTCTCCCCACAGTGCAGAGCTCCCTCAGTACTGTTCTCCCCACAGTGCAGAGCTCCCTCAGTACTGTTCTCCCCACAGTGCAGAGCTCCCTCAGTACTGTTCTCCCACCACAGTGCAGAGCTCCCTCAGTACTGTTCTCCCCACAGTGCAGAGCTCCCTCAGTACTGTTCTCCCACCATAGTGCAGAGCTCCCTCAGTACTGTTCTCCCACCACAGTGCAGAGCTCCCTCAGTACTGTTCTCCCCACAGTGCAGAGCTCCCTCAGTACTGTTCTCCCACCATAGTGCAGAGCTCCCTCAGTACTGTTCTCCCACCACAGTGCAGAGCTCCCTCAGTACTGTTCTCCCACCACAGTGCAGAGCTCTCTCAGTACTGTTCTCCCCACAATGCTGAGCTCCCTCAGTACTGTTCTCCCCACAGTGCAGAGCTCCCTCAGTACTGTTCTCCCCACAGTGCAGAGCTCCCTCAGTACTGTTCTCCCACCACAGTGCAGAGCTCCCTCAGTACTGTTTTCCCACCACAGTGCAGAGCTCCCTCAGTACTGTTCTCCCCACAGTGCAGAGCTCCCTCAGTACTGTTCTCCCCACAGTGCAGAGCTCCCTCAGTACTGTTCTCCCACCACAGTGCAGAGCTCCCTCAGTACTGTTCTCCCAGCACAGTGCAGAGCTCCCTCAGTACTGTTCTCCCCACAGTGCAGAGCTCCCTCAGTACTGTTCTCCCACCACAGTGCAGAGCTCCCTCAGTACTGTTCTCCCACCACAGTGCAGAGCTCCCTCAGTACTGTTCTCCCACCACAGTGCAGAGCTCCCTCAGTACTATTCTCCCACCACAGTGCAGAGCTCCCTCAGTACTGTTCTCCCACCACAGTGCAGAGCTCCCTCAGTACTGTTCTCCCACCACAGTGCAGAGCTCCCTCAGTACTGTTCTCCCACCACAGTGCAGATCTCCCTCAGTACTCTTCTCCCACCATAGTACAGAGCTCCCTCAGTACTGTTCTCCCACCACAGTGCAGAGCTCCCTCAGTACTGTTCTCCCACCACAGTGCAGAGCTCCCTCAGTACTGTTCTCCCCACAGTGCAGAGCTCCCTCAGTACTGTTCTCCCACCACAGTGCTGAGCTCCCTCAGTACTGTTCTCCCGCCACAGTGCAGAGCTCCCTCAGTACTGTTCTCCCACCACAGTGCAGAGCTCCCTCAGTACTGTTCTCCCACCACAGTGCAGAGCTCCCTCAGGACTGTTCTCCCCACAGTGCAGAGCTCCCTCAGTACTGTTCTCCCACCACAGTGCAGAGCTCCCTCAGTACTGTTCTCCCACCACAGTGCAGAGCTCCCTCAGTACTGTTCTCCCCACAGTGCAGAGCTCCCTCAGTACTGTTCTCCCACCACAGTGCAGAGCTCCCTCAGTACTGTTCTCCCACCACAGTGCAGAGCTCCCTCAGTACTGTTCTCCCTACACTGCAGAGCTCTCTCAGTACTGTTCTCCCACCACAGTGCAGAGCTCCCTCAGTACTGTTCTCCCGCCACAGTGCAGAGCTCCCTCAGTACTGTTCTCCCCACAGTGCAGAGCTCCCTCAGTACTGTTCTCCCCACAGTGCAGAGCTCCCTCAGTACTGTTCTCCCACCACAGTGCAGAGCTCCCTCAGTACTGTTCTACCCACAGTGCAGAGCTCCCTCAGTACTGTTCTCCCACCACAGTGCAGAGCTCCCTCAGTACTGTTCTCCCACCACAGTGCAGAGCTCCCTCAGTACTGTTCTCCCACCACAGTGCAGAGCTCCCTCAGTACTGTTCTCCCACCACAGTGCAGAGCTCCCTCAGTACTGTTCTCCCACCACAGTGCAGAGCTCCCTCAGTTCTGTTCTCCCCACAGTGCAGAGCTCCCTCAGTACTGTTCTCCCCACAGTGCAGAGCTCCCTCAGTACTGTTCTCCCCACAGTGCAGAGCTCCCTCAGTACTGTTCTCCCACCACAGTGCAGAGCTCCCTCAGTACTGTTCTCCCCACAGTGCAGAGCTCCCTCAGTACTGTTCTCCCACCACAGTGCAGAGCTCCCTCAGTACTGTTCTCCCCACAGTGCAGAGCTCCCTCAGTACTGTTCTCCCCACAGTGCAGAGCTCCCTCAGTACTGTTCTCCCACCATAGTACAGAGCTCCCTCAGTACTGTTCTCCCCACAGTGCAGAGCTCCCTCAGTACTGTTCTCCCACCACAGTGCAGAGCTCCCTCAGTACTGTTCTCCCCACAGTGCAGAGCTCCCTCAGTACTGTTCTCCCACCACAGTGCAGAGCTCCCTCAGTACTGTTCTCCCCACAGTGCAGAGCTCCCTCAGTACTGTTCTCCCACCACAGTGCAGAGCTCCCTCAGTACTGTTCTCCCCACAGTGCAGAGCTCCCTCAGTACTGTTCTCCCACCACAGTGCAGAGCTCCCTCAGTACTGTTCTCCCACCACAGTGCAGAGCTCCCTCAGTACTGTTCTCCCACCACAGTGCAGAGCTCCCTCAGTACTGTTCTCCCACCACAGTGCAGAGCTCCCTCAGTACTGTTCTCCCCACAGTGCAGAGCTCCCTCAGTACTGTTCTCCCACCACAGTGCAGAGCTCCCTCAGTACTGTTCTCCCACCACAGTGCAGAGCTCCCTCAGTACTGTTCTCCACACAGTGCAGAGCTCCCTCAGTACTGTTCTCCCCACAGTGCAGAGCTCCCTCAGTACTGTTCTCCCCACAGTGCAGAGCTCCCTCAGTACTGTTCTCCCACCACAGTGCAGAGCTCCCTCAGTACTGTTCTCCCCACAGTGCAGAGCTCCCTCAGTACTGTTCTCCCACCATAGTACAGAGCTCCCTCAGTACTGTTCTCCCACCACAGTGCAGAGCTCCCTCAGTACTGTTCTCCCCACAGTGCAGAGCTCCCTCAGTACTGTTCTCCCACCACAGTGCAGAGCTCCCTCAGTACTGTTCTCCCACCACAGTGCAGAGCTCCCTCAGTACTGTTCTCCCACCACAGTGCAGAGCTCCCTCAGTACTGTTCTCCACCACAGTGCAGAGCTCCCTCAGTACTGTTCTCCCCACAGTGCAGAGCTCCCTCAGTACTGTTCTCCCCACAGTGCAGAGCTCCCTCAGTACTGTTCTCCCACCACAGTGCAGAGCTCCCTCAGTACTGTTCTCCCACCACAGTGCAGAGCTCCCTCAGTACTGTTCTCCTGCCACAGTGCAGAGCTCCCTCAGTACTGTTCTCCCACCATAGTACAGAGCTCCCTCAGTACTGTTCTCCCACCACAGTGCAGAGCTCCCTCAGTACTGTTCTCCCACCACAGTGCAGAGCTCCCTCAGTACTGTTCTCCCACCACAGTGCAGAGCTCCCTCAGTACTATTCTCCCACCACAGTGCAGAGCTCCCTCAGTACTGTTCTCCCACCACAAGGCAGAGCTCCCTCAGTACTGTTCTCCCACCACAGTGCAGAGCTCCCTCAGTACTGTTCTCCCACCACAGTGCAGAGCTCCCTCAGTACTCTTCTCCCACCATAGTACAGAGCTCCCTCAGTACTGTTCTCCCACCACAGTGCAGAGCTCCCTCAGTACTGTTCTCCCACCACAGTGCAGAGCTCCCTCAGTACTGTTCTCCCCACAGTGCAGAGCTCCCTCAGTACTGTTCTCCCACCACAGTGCAGAGCTCCCTCAGTACTGTTCTCCCAACACAGTGCAGAGCTCCCTCAGTACTGTTCTCCCACCTCAGTGCAGAGCTCCCTCAGTACTGTTCTCCCCACAGTGCAGAGCTCCCTCAGTACTGTTCTCCCCACAGTGCAGAGCTCCCTCAGTACTGTTCTCCCCACAGTGCAGAGCTCCCTCAGTACTGTTCTCCCACCACAGTGCAGAGCTCCCTCAGTACTGTTCTCCCCACAGTGCAGAGCTCCCTCAGTACTGTTCTCCCACCATAGTACAGAGCTCCCTCAGTACTGTTCTCCCACCACAGTGCAGAGCTCCCTCAGTACTGTTCTCCCCACAGTGCAGAGCTCCCTCAGTACTGTTCTCCCACCATAGTAAATAGCTCCCTCAGTACTGTTCTCCCACCACAGTGCAGAGCTCCCTCAGTACTGTTCTCCACCACAGTGCAGAGCTCCCTCAGTACTGTTCTCCCCACAGTGCAGAGCTCCCTCAGTACTGTTCTCCCGCCACAGTGCAGAGCTCCCTCAGTACTGTTCTCCCACCACAGTGCAGAGCTCCCTCAGTACTGTTCTCCCCACAGTGCAGAGCTCCCTCAGTACTGTTCTCCCACCACAGTGCAGAGCTCCCTCAGTACTGTTCTCCCCACAGTGCAGAGCTCCCTCAGTACTGTTCTCCCACCACAGTGCAGAGCTCCCTCAGTACTGTTCTCCCCACAGTGCAGAGCTCCCTCAGTACTGTTCTCCCGCCACAGTGCAGAGCTCCCTCAGTACTGTTCTCCCACCACAGTGCAGAGCTCCCTCAGTACTGTTCTCCCCACAGTGCAGAGCTCCCTCAGTACTGTTCTCCCACCACAGTGCAGAGCTCCCTCAGTACTGTTCTCCCCACAGTGCAGAGCTCCCTCAGTACTGTTCTCCCACCACAGTGCAGAGCTCCCTCAGTACTGTTCTCCCACCACAGTGCAGAGCTCCCTCAGTACTGTTCTCCCCACAGTGCAGAGCTCTCTCAGTACTGTTCTCCCACCACAGTGCAGAGCTCCCTCAGTACTGTTCTCCCGCCACAGTGCAGAGCTCCCTCAGTACTGTTCTCCCCACAGTGCAGAGCTCCCTCAGTACTGTTCTCCCCACAGTGCAGAGCTCCCTCAGTACTGTTCTCCCACCACAGTGCAGAGCTCCCTCAGTACTGTTCTCCCGCCACAGTGCAGAGCTCTCTCAGTACTGTTCTCCCCACAGTGCAGAGCTCCCTCAGTACTGTTCTCCCCACAGTGCAGAGCTCCCTCAGTACTGTTCTCCCACCACAGTGCAGAGCTCCCTCAGTACTGTTCTCCCACCACAGTGCAGAGCTCCCTCAGTACTGTTCTCCCACCACAGTGCAGAGCTCCCTCAGTACTCTTCTCCCACCATAGTACAGAGCTCCCTCAGTACTGTTCTCCCACCACAGTGCAGAGCTCCCTCAGTACTGTTCTCCCACCACAGTGCAGAGCTCCCTCAGTACTGTTCTCCCCACAGTGCAGAGCTCCCTCAGTACTGTTCTCCCACCACAGTGCAGAGCTCCCTCAGTACTGTTCTCCCACCACAGTGCAGAGCTCCCTCAGTACTGTTCTCCCCACAGTGCAGAGCTCCCTCAGTACTGTTCTCCCCACAGTGCAGAGCTCCCTCAGTACTGTTCTCACCACAGTGCAGAGCTCCCTCAGTACTGTTCTCCCACCATAGTACAGAGCTCCCTCAGTACTGTTCTCCCCACAGTGCAGAGCTCCCTCAGTACTGTTCTCCCACCACAGTGCAGAGCTCCCTCAGTACTGTTCTCCCCACAGTGCAGAGCTCCCTCAGTACTGTTCTCCCACCACAGTGCAGAGCTCCCCAGTACTGTTCTCCCCACAGTGCAGAGCTCCCTCAGTACTGTTCTCCCACCACAGTGCAGAGCTCCCTCAGTACTGTTCTCCCCACAGTGCAGAGCTCCCTCAGTACTGTTCTCCCACCACAGTGCAGAGCTCCCTCAGTACTGTTCTCCCACCACAGTGCAGAGCTCCCTCAGTACTGTTCTCCCACCACAGTGCAGAGCTCCCTCAGTACTGTTCTCCCACCACAGTGCAGAGCTCCCTCAGTACTGTTCTCCCCACAGTGCAGAGCTCCCTCAGTACTGTTCTCCCACCACAGTGCAGAGCTCCCTCAGTACTGTTCTCCCACCACAGTGCAGAGCTCCCTCAGTACTGTTCTCCCCACAGTGCAGAGCTCCCTCAGTACTGTTCTCCCCACAGTGCAGAGCTCCCTCAGTACTGTTCTCCCCACAGTGCAGAGCTCCCTCAGTACTGTTCTCCCACCACAGTGCAGAGCTCCCTCAGTACTGTTCTCCCCACAGTGCAGAGCTCCCTCAGTACTGTTCTCCCACCATAGTACAGAGCTCCCTCAGTACTGTTCTCCCACCACAGTGCAGAGCTCCCTCAGTACTGTTTTCCCCACAGTGCAGAGCTCCCTCAGTACTGTTCTCCCACCATAGTACAGAGCTCCCTCAGTACTGTTCTCCCACCACAGTGCAGAGCTCCCTCAGTACTGTTCTCCCCACAGTGCAGAGCTCCCTCAGTACTGTTCTCCCCACAGTGCAGAGCTCCCTCAGTACTGTTCTCCCACCACAGTGCAGAGCTCCCTCAGTACTGTTCTCCCACCACAGTGCAGAGCTCCCTCAGTACTGTTCTCCCCACAGTGCAGAGCTCCCTCAGTACTGTTCTCCCACCACAGTGCAGAGCTCCCTCAGTACTGTTCTCCCGCCACAGTGCAGAGCTCCCTCAGTACTGTTCTCCCACCACAGTGCAGAGCTCCCTCAGTACTGTTCTCCCCACAGTGCAGAGCTCCCTCAGTACTGTTCTCCCACCACAGTGCAGAGCTCCCTCAGTACTGTTCTCCCCACAGTGCAGAGCTCCCTCAGTACTGTTCTCCCACCACAGTGCAGAGCTCCCTCAGTACTGTTCTCCCCACAGTGCAGAGCTCCCTCAGTACTGTTCTCCCGCCACAGTGCAGAGCTCCCTCAGTACTGTTCTCCCACCACAGTGCAGAGCTCCCTCAGTACTGTTCTCCCCACAGTGCAGAGCTCCCTCAGTACTGTTCTCCCACCACAGTGCAGAGCTCCCTCAGTACTGTTCTCCCCACAGTGCAGAGCTCCCTCAGTACTGTTCTCCCACCACAGTGCAGAGCTCCCTCAGTACTGTTCTCCCACCACAGTGCAGAGCTCCCTCAGTACTGTTCTCCCCACAGTGCAGAGCTCTCTCAGTACTGTTCTCCCACCACAGTGCAGAGCTCCCTCAGTACTGTTCTCCCGCCACAGTGCAGAGCTCCCTCAGTACTGTTCTCCCCACAGTACAGAGCTCCCTCAGTACTGTTCTCCCCACAGTGCAGAGCTCCCTCAGTACTGTTCTCCCACCACAGTGCAGAGCTCCCTCAGTACTGTTCTCCCGCCACAGTGCAGAGCTCTCTCAGTACTGTTCTCCCCACAGTGCAGAACTCCCTCAGTACTGTTCTCCCCACAGTGCAGAGCTCCCTCAGTACTGTTCTCCCACCACAGTGCAGAGCTCCCTCAGTACTGTTCTCCCACCACAGTGCAGAGCTCCCTCAGTACTGTTCTCCCACCACAGTGCAGAGCTCCCTCAGTACTCTTCTCCCACCATAGTACAGAGCTCCCTCAGTACTGTTCTCCCACCACAGTGCAGAGCTCCCTCAGTACTGTTCTCCCACCACAGTGCAGAACTCCCTCAGTACTGTTCTCCCCACAGTGCAGAGCTCCCTCAGTACTGTTCTCCCCACAGTGCAGAGCTCCCTCAGTACTGTTCTCCCACCACAGTGCAGAGCTCCCTCAGTACTGTTCTCCCCACAGTGCAGAGCTCCCTCAGTACTGTTCTCCCCACAGTGCAGAGCTCCCTCAGTACTGTTCTCCCCACAGTGCAGAGCTCCCTCAGTACTGTTCTCCCCACAGTGCAGAGCTCCCTCAGTACTGTTCTCCCACCACAGTACAGAGCTCCCTCAGTACTGTTCTCCCCACAGTGCAGAGCTCCCTCAGTACTGTTCTCCCACCACAGTGCAGAGCTCCCTCAGTACTGTTCTCCCCACAGTGCAGAGCTCCCTCAGTACTGTTCTCCCACCACAGTGCAGAGCTCCCTCAGTACTGTTCTCCCCACAGTGCAGAGCTCCCTCAGTACTGTTCTCCCACCACAGTGCAGAGCTCCCTCAGTACTGTTCTCCCCACAGTGCAGAGCTCCCTCAGTACTGTTCTCCCACCACAGTGCAGAGCTCCCTCAGTACTGTTCTCCCCACAGTGCAGAGCTCCCTCAGTACTGTTCTCCCACCACGGTGCAGAGCTCCCTCAGTACTGTTCTCCCACCACAGTGCAGAGCTCCCTCAGTACTGTTCTCCCCACAGTGCAGAGCTCCCTCAGTACTGTTCTCCCAACACAGTGCAGAGCTCCCTCAGTACTGTTCTCCCACCACAGTGCAGAGCTCCCTCAGTACTGTTCTCCCCACAGTGCAGAGCTCCCTCAGTACTGTTCTCCCCACAGTGCAGAGCTCCCTCAGTACTCTTCTCCCCACAGTGCAGAGCTCCCTCAGTACTGTTCTCCCACCACAGTGCAGAGCTCCCTCAGTACTGTTCTCCCCACAGTGCAGAGCTCCCTCAGTACTGTTCTCCCACCATAGTACAGAGCTCCCTCAGTACTGTTCTCCCACCACAGTGCAGAGCTCCCTCAGTACTGTTCTCCCCACAGTGCAGAGCTCCCTCAGTACTGTTCTCCCACCATAGTACAGAGCTCCCTCAGTACTGTTCTCCCACCACAGTGCAGAGCTCCCTCAGTACTGTTCTCCCCACAGTGCAGAGCTCCCTCAGTACTGTTCTCCCACCACAGTGCAGTGCTCCCCTCATACTGTTCTCCCACCACAGTGCAGAGCTCTCTCAGTACTGTTCTCCCCACAGTGCAGAGCTCCCTCAGTACTGTTCTCCCCACAGTGCAGAGCTCCCTCAGTACTGTTCTCCCCACAGTGCAGAGCTCCCTCAGTACTGTTCTCCCACCACAGTGCAGAGCTCCCTCAGTACTGTTCTCCCACCACAGTGCAGAGCTCCCTCAGTACTGTTCTCCCCACAGTGCAGAGCTCCCTCAGTACTGTTCTCCCACCATAGTACAGAGCTCCCTCAGTACTGTTCTCCCACCACAGTGCAGAGCTCCCTCAGTACTGTTCTCCCACCACAGTGCAGAGCTCCCTCAGTACTGTTCTCCCACCACAGTGCAGAGCTCCCTCAGTACTATTCTCCCACCACAGTGCAGAGCTCCCTCAGTACTGTTCTCCCACCACAGTGCAGAGCTCCCTCAGTACTGTTCTCCCACCACAGAGCAGAGCTCCCTCAGTACTGTTCTCCCACCACAGTGCAGAGCTCCCTCAGTACTCTTCTCCCACCATAGTACAGAGCTCCCTCAGTACTGTTCTCCCACCACAGTGCAGAGCTCCCTCAGTACTGTTCTCCCACCACAGTGCAGAGCTCCCTCAGTACTGTTCTCCCCACAGTGCAGAGCTCCCTCAGTACTGTTCTCCCACCACAGTGCAGAGCTCCCTCAATACTGTTCTCCCGCCACAGTGCAGAGCTCCCTCAGTACTGTTCTCCCACCACAGTGCAGAGCTCCCTCAGTACTGTTCTCCCACCACAGTGCAGAGCTCCCTCAGGACTGTTCTCCCCACAGTGCAGAGCTCCCTCAGTACTGTTCTCCCACCACAGTGCAGAGCTCCCTCAGTACTGTTCTCCCACCACAGTGCAGAGCTCCCTCAGTACTGTTCTCCCCACAGTGCAGAGCTCCCTCAGTACTGTTCTCCCACCACAGTGCAGAGCTCCCTCAGTACTGTTCTCCCACCACAGTGCAGAGCTCCCTCAGTACTGTTCTCCCCACACTGCAGAGCTCTCTCAGTACTGTTCTCCCACCACAGTGCAGAGCTCCCTCAGTACTGTTCTCCCGCCACAGTGCAGAGCTCCCTCTGTACTGTTCTCTCCACAGTGCAGAGCTCCCTCAGTACTGTTCTCCCCACAGTGCAGAGCTCCCTCAGTACTGTTCTCCCACCACAGTGCAGAGCTCCCTCAGTACTGTTCTCCCACCACAGTGCAGAGCTCCCTCAGTACTCTTCTCCCCACAGTGCAGATCTCCCTCAGTACTGTTCTCCCCACAGTGCAGAGCTCCCTCAGTACTGTTCTCCCGCCACAGTGCAGATCTCCCTCAGTACTGTTATCCCACCACAGTGCAGAGCTCCCTCAGTACTGTTCTCCCCACAGTGCAGAGCTCCCTCAGTACTGTTCTCCCACCACAGTGCAGAGCTCCCTCAGTACTGTTCTCCCCACAGTGCAGAGCTCCCTCAGTACTGTTCTCCCACCACAGTGCAGAGCTCCCTCAGTACTGTTCTCACACCACAGTGCAGAGCTCCCTCAGTACTGTTCTCCCCACAGTGCAGAGCTCCCTCAGTACTGTTCTCCCACCACAGTGCAGAGCTCCCTCAGTACTGTTCTCCCCACAGTGCAGAGCTCCCTCAGTACTGTTCTCCCGCCACAGTGCAGAGCTCCCTCAGTACTGTTCTCCCACCACAGTGCAGAGCTCCCTCAGTACTGTTCTCCCCACAGTGCAGAGCTCCCTCAGTACTGTTCTCCCACCACAGTGCAGAGCTCCCTCAGTACTGTTCTCCCCACAGTGCAGAGCTCCCTCAGTACTGTTCTCCCACCACAGTGCAGAGCTCCCTCAGTACTGTTCTCCCACCACAGTGCAGAGCTCCCTCAGTACTGTTCTCCCCACAGTGCAGAGCTCCCTCAGTACTGTTCTCCCACCACAGTGCAGAGCTCCCTCAGTACTGTTCTCCCGCCACAGTGCAGAGCTCCCTCAGTACTGTTCTCCCCACAGTGCAGAGCTCCCTCAGTACTGTTCTCCCCACAGTGCAGAGCTCCCTCAGTACTGTTCTCCCACCACAGTGCAGAGCTCCCTCAGTACTGTTCTCCCGCCACAGTGCAGAGCTCTCTCAGTACTGTTCTCCCCACAGTGCAGAGCTCCCTCAGTACTGTTCTCCCCACAGTGCAGAGCTCCCTCAGTACTGTTCTCCCACCACAGTGCAGAGCTCCCTCAGTACTGTTCTCCCACCACAGTGCAGAGCTCCCTCAGTACTGTTCTCCCACCACAGTGCAGAGCTCCCTCAGTACTCTTCTCCCACCATAGTACAGAGCTCCCTCAGTACTGTTCTCCCACCACAGTGCAGAGCTCCCTCAGTACTGTTCTCCCACCACAGTGCAGAGCTCCCTCAGTACTGTTCTCCCCACAGTGCAGAGCTCCCTCAGTACTGTTCTCCCACCACAGTGCAGAGCTCCCTCAGTACTGTTCTCCCGCCACAGTGCAGAGCTCCCTCAGTACTGTTCTCCCACCACAGTGCAGAGCTCCCTCAGTACTGTTCTCCCACCACAGTGCAGAGCTCCCTCAGGACTGTTCTCCCCACAGTGCAGAGCTCCCTCAGTACTGTTCTCCCACCACAGTGCAGAGCTCCCTCAGTACTGTTCTCCCACCACAGTGCAGAGCTCCCTCAGTACTGTTCTCCCCACAGTGCAGAGCTCCCTCAGTACTGTTCTCCCACCACAGTGCAGAGCTCCCTCAGTACTGTTCTCCCACCACAGTGCAGAGCTCCCTCAGTACTGTTCTCCCCACACTGCAGAGCTCTCTCAGTACTGTTCTCCCACAACAGTGCAGAGCTCCCTCAGTACTGTTCTCCCGCCACAGTGCAGAGCTCCCTCAGTACTGTTCTCCCCACAGTGCAGAGCTCCCTCAGTACTGTTCTCCCCACAGTGCAGAGCTCCCTCAGTACTGTTCTCCCACCACAGTGCAGAGCTCCCTCAGTACTGTTCTCCCACCACAGTGCAGAGCTCCCTCAGTACTGTTCTCCCCACAGTGCAGAGCTCCCTCAGTACTGTTCTCCCCACAGTGCAGAGCTCCCTCAGCACTGTTCTCCCGCCACAGTGCAGAGCTCCCTCAGTACTGTTCTCCCACCACAGTGCAGAGCTCCCTCAGTACTGTTCTCCCCACACTGCAGAGCTCCCTCAGTACTGTTCTCCCACCACAGTGCAGAGCTCCCTCAGTACTGTTCTCCCCACAGTGCAGAGCTCCCTCAGTACTGTTCTCCCACCACAGTGCAGAGCTCCCTCAGTACTGTTCTCCCCACAGTGCAGAGCTCCCTCAGTACTGTTCTCCCACCATAGTACAGAGCTCCCTCAGTACTGTTCTCCCACCACAGTGCAGAGCTCCCTCAGTACTGTTCTCCCACCACAGTGCAGAGCTCCCTCAGTACTGTTCTCCCCACAGTGCAGAGCTCCCTCAGTACTGTTCTCCCACCACAGTGCAGAGCTCCCTCAGTACTGTTCTCCCCACAGTGCAGAGCTCCCTCAGTACTGTTCTCCCACCACAGTGCAGAGCTCCCTCAGTACTGTTCTCCCACCACAGTGCAGAGCTCCCTCAGTACTGTTCTCCCCACAGTGCAGAGCTCCCTCAGTACTGTTCTCCCACCATAGTACAGAGCTCCCTCAGTACTGTTTTCCCACCACAGTGCAGAGCTCCCTCAGTACTGTTCTCCCACCACAGTGCAGAGCTCCCTCAGTACTGTTCTCCCACCACAGTGCAGAGCTCCCTCAGTACTATTCTCCCACCACAGTGCAGAGCTCCCTCAGTACTGTTCTCCCACCACAGTGCAGAGCTCCCTCAGTACTGTTCTCCCACCACAGAGCAGAGCTCCCTCAGTACTGTTCTCCCACCACAGTGCAGAGCTCCCTCAGTACTCTTCTCCCACCATAGTACAGAGCTCCCTCAGTACTGTTCTCCCACCACAGTGCAAGCCTCCCTCAGTACTGTTCTCCCACCACAGTGCAGAGCTCCCTCAGTACTGTTCTCCCCACAGTGCAGAGCTCCCTCAGTACTGTTCTCCCACCACAGTGCAGAGCTCCCTCAGTACTGTTCTCCCGCCACAGTGCAGAGCTCCCTCAGTACTGTTCTCCAACCACAGTGCAGAGCTCCCTCAGTACTGTTCTCCCACCACAGTGCAGAGCTCCCTCAGGACTGTTCTCCCCACAGTGCAGAGCTCCCTCAGTACTGTTCTCCCACCACAGTGCAGAGCTCCCTCAGTACTGTTCTCCCACCACAGTGCAGAGCTCCCTCAGTACTGTTCTCCCACCACAGTGCACAGAGCTCCCTCAGTACTGTTCTCCCCACAGTGCAGAGCTCCCTCAGTACTGTTCTCCCACCATAGTACAGAGCTCCCTCAGTACTGTTCTCCCACCACAGTGCAGAGCTCCCTCAGTACTGTTCTCCCACCACAGTGCAGAGCTCCCTCAGTACTGTTCTCCCACCACAGTGCAGAGCTCCCTCAGTACTATTCTCCCACCACAGTGCAGAGCTCCCTCAGTACTGTTCTCCCACCAAAGTGCAGAGCTCCCTCAGTACTGTTCTCCCACCACAGTGCAGAGCTCCCTCAGTACTGTTCTCCCACCACAGTGCAGAGCTCCCTCAGTACTCTTCTCCCACCATAGTACAGAGCTCCCTCAGTACTGTTCTCCCACCACAGTGCAGAGCTCCCTCAGTACTGTTCTCCCACCACAGTGCAGAGCTCCCTCAGTACTGTTCTCCCCACAGTGCAGAGCTCCCTCAGTACTGTTCTCCCACCACAGTGCAGAGCTCCCTCAGTACTGTTCTCCCGCCACAGTGCAGAGCTCCCTCAGTACTGTTCTCCCACCACAGTGCAGAGCTCCCTCAGTACTGTTCTCCCACCACAGTGCAGAGCTCCCTCAGGACTGTTCTCCCCACAGTGCAGAGCTCCCTCAGTACTGTTCTCCCACCACAGTGCAGAGCTCCCTCAGTACTGTTCTCCCACCACAGTGCAGAGCTCCCTCAGTACTGTTCTCCCACCACAGTGCAGAGCTCCCTCAGTACTGTTCTCCCCACAGTGCAGAGCTCCCTCAGTACTGTTCTCCCACCACAGTGCAGAGCTCCCTCAGTACTGTTCTCCCGCCACAGTGCAGAGCTCCCTCAGTACTGTTCTCCCACCACAGTGCAGAGCTCCCTCAGTACTGTTCTCCCACCACAGTGCAGAGCTCCCTCAGGACTGTTCTCCCCACAGTGCAGAGCTCCCTCAGTACTGTTCTCCCACCACAGTGCAGAGCTCCCTCAGTACTGTTCTCCCACCACAGTGCAGAGCTCCCTCAGTACTGTTCTCCCCACAGTGCAGAGCTCCCTCAGTACTGTTCTCCCACAACAGTGCAGAGCTCCCTCAGTACTGTTCTCCCACCACAGTGCAGAGCTCCCTCAGTACTGTTCTCCCACCACAGTGCAGAGCTCCCTCAGTACTGTCCTCCCCACAGTGCAGAGCTCTCTCAGTACTGTTCTCCCACCACAGTGCAGAGCTCCCTCAGTACTGTTCTCCCCACAGTGCAGAGCTCCCTCAGTACTGTTCTCCCGCCACAGTGCAGAGCTCCCTCAGTACTGTTCTCCCACCACAGTGCAGAGCTCCCTCAGTACTGTTCTCCCCACAGTGCAGAGCTCCCTCAGTACTGTTCTCCCACCACAGTGCAGAGCTCCCTCAGTACTGTTCTCCCCACAGTGCAGAGCTCCCTCAGTACTGTTTTCCCACCACAGTGCAGAGCTCCCTCAGTACTGTTCTCCCACCACAGTGCAGAGCTCCCTCAGTACTGTTCTCCCCACAGTGCAGAGCTCTCTCAGTACTGTTCTCCCACCATAGTACAGAGCTCCCTCAGTACTGTTCTCCCACCACAGTGCAGAGCTCCCTCAGTACTGTTCTCCCACCACAGTGCAGAGCTCCCTCAGTACTGTTCTCCCACCACAGTGCAGAGCTCCCTCAGTACTATTCTCCCACCACAGTGCAGAGCTCCCTCAGTACTGTTCTCCCACCACAGTGCAGAGCTCCCTCAGTACTGTTCTCCCACCACAGTGCAGAGCTCCCTCAGTACTCTTCTCCCACCATAGTACAGAGCTCCCTCAGTACTGTTCTCCCACCACAGTGCAGAGCTCCCTCAGTACTGTTCTCCCACCACAGTGCAGAGCTCCCTCAGTACTGTTCTCCCCACAGTGCAGAGCTCCCTCAGTACTGTTCTCCCACCACAGTGCAGAGCTCCCTCAGTACTGTTCTCCCGCCACAGTGCAGAGCTCCCTCAGTACTGTTCTCCCACCACAGTGCAGAGCTCCCTCAGTACTGGTCTCCCACCACAGTGCAGAGCTCCCTCAGGACTGTTCTCCCCACAGTGCAGAGCTCCCTCAGTACTGTTCTCCCACCACAGTGCAGAGCTCCCTCAGTACTGTTCTCCCACCACAGTGCAGAGCTCCCTCAGTACTGTTCTCCCACCACAGTGCAGAGCTCCCTCAGTACTGTTCTCCCCACAGTGCAGAGCTCCCTCAGTACTGTTCTCCCACCATAGTTCAGAGCTCCCTCAGTACTGTTCTCCCACCACAGTGCAGAGCTCCCTCAGTACTGTTCTCCCACCACAGTGCAGAGCTCCCTCAGTACTGTTCTCCCACCACAGTGCAGAGCTCCCTCAGTACTATTCTCCCACCACAGTGCAGAGCTCCCTCAGTACTGTTCTCCCACCACAGTGCAGAGCTCCCTCAGTACTGTTCTCCCACCACAGTGCAGAGCTCCCTCAGTACTGTTCTCCCACCACAGTGCAGAGCTCCCTCAGTACTGTTCTCCCACCATAGTACAGAGCTCCCTCAGTACTGTTCTCCCACCACAGTGCAGAGCTCCCTCAGTACTGTTCTCCCACCACAGTGCAGAGCTCCCTCAGTACTGTTCTCCCCACAGTGCAGAGCTCCCTCAGTACTGTTCTCCCGCCACAGTGCAGAGCTCCCTCAGTACTGTTCTCCCACCACAGTGCAGAGCTCCCTCAGTACTGTTCTCCCACCACAGTGCAGAGCTCCCTCAGTACTGTTCTCCCCACAGTGCAGAGCTCCCTCAGTACTGTTCTCCCACCACAGTGCAGAGCTCCCTCAGTACTGTTCTCCCACCACAGTGCAGAGCTCCCTCAGTACTGTTCTCCCACCACAGTGCAGAGCTCCCTCAGTACTGTTCTCCCCACAGTGCAGAGCTCCCTCAGTACTGTTCTCCCACCACAGTGCAGAGCTCCCTCAGTACTGTTCTCCCGCCACAGTGCAGAGCTCCCTCAGTACTGTTCTCCCACCACAGTGCAGAGCTCCCTCAGTACTGTTCTCCCACCACAGTGCAGAGCTCCCTCAGGACTGTTCTCCCCACAGTGCAGAGCTCCCTCAGTACTGTTCTCCCACCACAGTGCAGAGCTCCCTCAGTACTGTTCTCCCACCACAGTGCAGAGCTCCCTCAGTACTGTTCTCCCCACAGTGCAGAGCTCCCTCAGTACTGTTCTCCCACAACAGTGCAGAGCTCCCTCAGTACTGTTCTCCCACCACAGTGCAGAGCTCCCTCAGTACTGTTCTCCCACCACAGTGCAGAGCTCCCTCAGTACTGTCCTCCCCACAGTGCAGAGCTCTCTCAGTACTGTTCTCCCACCACAGTGCAGAGCTCCCTCAGTACTGTTCTCCCCACAGTGCAGAGCTCCCTCAGTACTGTTCTCCCGCCACAGTGCAGAGCTCCCTCAGTACTGTTCTCCCACCACAGTGCAGAGCTCCCTCAGTACTGTTCTCCCCACAGTGCAGAGCTCCCTCAGTACTGTTCTCCCACCACAGTGCAGAGCTCCCTCAGTACTGTTCTCCCCACAGTGCAGAGCTCCCTCAGTACTGTTTTCCCACCACAGTGCAGAGCTCCCTCAGTACTGTTCTCCCACCACAGTGCAGAGCTCCCTCAGTACTGTTCTCCCCACAGTGCAGAGCTCTCTCAGTACTGTTCTCCCACCATAGTACAGAGCTCCCTCAGTACTGTTCTCCCACCACAGTGCAGAGCTCCCTCAGTACTGTTCTCCCACCACAGTGCAGAGCTCCCTCAGTACTGTTCTCCCACCACAGTGCAGAGCTCCCTCAGTACTATTCTCCCACCACAGTGCAGAGCTCCCTCAGTACTGTTCTCCCACCACAGTGCAGAGCTCCCTCAGTACTGTTCTCCCACCACAGTGCAGAGCTCCCTCAGTACTGTTCTCCCACCACAGTGCAGAGCTCCCTCAGTACTCTTCTCCCACCATAGTACAGAGCTCCCTCAGTACTGTTCTCCCACCACAGTGCACAGCTCCCTCAGTACTGTTCTCCCACCACAGTGCAGAGCTCCCTCAGTACTGTTCTCCCCACAGTGCAGAGCTCCCTCAGTACTGTTCTCCCACCACAGTGCAGAGCTCCCTCAGTACTGTTCTCCCGCCACAGTGCAGAGCTCCCTCAGTACTGTTCTCCCACCACAGTGCAGAGCTCCCTCAGTACTGTTCTCCCACCACAGTGCAGAGCTCCCTCAGGACTGTTCTCCCCACAGTGCAGAGCTCCCTCAGTACTGTTCTCCCACCACAGTGCAGAGCTCCCTCAGTACTGTTCTCCCACCACAGTGCAGAGCTCCCTCAGTACTGTTCTCCCACCACAGTGCAGAGCTCCCTCAGTACTGTTCTCCCCACAGTGCAGAGCTCCCTCAGTACTGTTCTCCCACCATAGTACAGAGCTCCCTCAGTACTGTTCTCCCACCACAGTGCAGAGCTCCCTCAGTACTGTTCTCCCACCACAGTGCAGAGCTCCCTCAGTACTGTTCTCCCACCACAGTGCAGAGCTCCCTCAGTACTATTCTCCCACCACAGTGCAGAGCTCCCTCAGTACTGTTCTCCCACCACAGTGCAGAGCTCCCTCAGTACTGTTCTCCCACCACAGTGCAGAGCTCCCTCAGTACTGTTCTCCCACCACAGTGCAGAGCTCCCTCAGTACTCTTCTCCCACCATAGTACAGAGCTCCCTCAGTACTGTTCTCCCACCACAGTGCAGAGCTCCCTCAGTACTGTTCTCCCACCACAGTGCAGAGCTCCCTCAGTACTGTTCTCCCCACAGTGCAGAGCTCCCTCAGTACTGTTCTCCCACCACAGTGCAGAGCTCCCTCAGTACTGTTCTCCCGCCACAGTGCAGAGCTCCCTCAGTACTGTTCTCCCACCACAGTGCAGAGCTCCCTCAGTACTGTTCTCCCACCACAGTGCAGAGCTCCCTCAGTACTGTTCTCCCACCACAGTGCAGAGCTCCCTCAGTACTGTTCTCCCACCACAGTGCAGAGCTCCCTCAGTACTGTTCTCCCCACAGTGCAGAGCTCCCTCAGTACTGTTCTCCCACCACAGTGCAGAGCTCCCTCAGTACTGTTCTCCCGCCACAGTGCAGAGCTCCCTCAGTACTGTTCTCCCACCACAGTGCAGAGCTCCCTCAGTACTGTTCTCCCACCACAGTGCAGAGCTCCCTCAGGACTGTTCTCCCCACAGTGCAGAGCTCCCTCAGTACTGTTCTCCCACCACAGTGCAGAGCTCCCTCAGTACTGTTCTCCCACCACAGTGCAGAGCTCCCTCAGTACTGTTCTCCCCACAGTGCAGAGCTCCCTCAGTACTGTTCTCCCACAACAGTGCAGAGCTCCCTCAGTACTGTTCTCCCACCACAGTGCAGAGCTCCCTCAGTACTGTTCTCCCCACAGTGCAGAGCTCTCTCAGTACTGTTCTCCCACCACAGTGCAGAGCTCCCTCAGTACTGTTCTCCCGCCACAGTGCAGAGCTCCCTCAGTACTGTTCTCCCCACAGTGCAGAGCTCCCTCAGTACTGTTCTCCCACCACAGTGCAGAGCTCCCTCAGTACTGTTCTCCCACCACAGTGCAGAGCTCCCTCAGTACTGTTCTCCCACAGTGCAGAGCTCCCTCAGTACTGTTCTCCCCACAGTGCAGAGCTCCCTCAGTACTGTTCTCCCTCCACAGTGCAGAGCTCCCTCAGTACTGTTCTCCCACCACAGTGCAGAGCTCCCTCAGTACTGTTCTCCCCACAGTGCAGAGCTCCCTCAGTACTGTTCTCCCACCACAGTGCAGAGCTCCCTCAGTACTGTTCTCCCCACAGTGCAGAGCTCCCTCAGTACTGTTCTCCCACCACAGTGCAGAGCTCCCTCAGTACTGTTCTCCCACCACAGTGCAGAGCTCCCTCAGTACTGTTCTCCCCACAGTGCAGAGCTCTCTCAGTACTGTTCTCCCACCACAGTGCAGAGCTCCCTCAGTACTGTTCTCCCCACAGTGCAGAGCTCCCTCAGTACTGTTCTCCCGCCACAGTGCAGAGCTCCCTCAGTACTGTTCTCCCACCACAGTGCAGAGCTCCCTCAGTACTGTTCTCCCCACAGTGCAGAGCTCCCTCAGTACTGTTCTCCCACCACAGTGCAGAGCTCCCTCAGTACTGTTCTCCCCACAGTGCAGAGCTCCCTCAGTACTGTTTTCCCACCACAGTGCAGAGCTCCCTCAGTACTGTTCTCCCACCACAGTGCAGAGCTCCCTCAGTACTGTTCTCCCCACAGTGCAGAGCTCTCTCAGTACTGTTCTCCCACCACAGTGCAGAGCTCCCTCAGTACTGTTCTCCCGCCACAGTGCAGAGCTCCCTCAGTACTGTTCTCCCCACAGTGCAGAGCTCCCTCAGTACTGTTCTCCCCACAGTGCAGAGCTCCCTCAGTACTGTTCTCCCACCACAGTGCAGAGCTCCCTCAGTACTGTTCTCCCACCACAGTGCAGAGCTCCCTCAGTACTGTTCTCCCCACAGTGCAGAGCTCCCTCAGTACTGTTCTCCCCACAGTGCAGAGCTCCCTCAGTACTGTTCTCCCGCCACAGTGCAGAGCTCCCTCAGTACTGTTCTCCCACCACAGTGCAGAGCTCCCTCAGTACTGTTCTCCCCACAGTGCAGAGCTCCCTCAGTACTGTTCTCCCACCACAGTGCAGAGCTCCCTCAGTACTGTTCTCCCCACAGTGCAGAGCTCCCTCAGTACTGTTCTCCCCACAGTGCAGAGCTCCCTCAGTACTGTTCTCCCCAACAGTGCAGAGCTCCCTCAGTACTGTTCTCCCACCATAGTGCAGAGCTCCCTCAGTACTGTTCTCCCCACAGTGCAGAGCTCCCTCAGTACTGTTCTCCCCACAGTGCAGAGCTCCCTCAGTACTGTTCTCCCACCATAGTGCAGAGCTCCCCCAGTACTGTTCTCCCCAAAGTGCAGAGCTCCCTCAGTACTGTTCTCCCCACAGTGCAGAGCTCCCTCAGTACTGTTCTCCCCACAGAGCAGAGCTCCCTCAGTACTGTTCTCCCAACATAGTGCAGAGCTCCCTCAGTACTGTTCTCCCCACAGTGCAGAGCTCCCTCAGTACTGTTCTCCCACCATAGTGCAGAGCTCCCTCAGTACTGTTCTCCCCACAGTGCAGAGCTCCCTCAGTACTGTTCTCCCACCACAGTGCAGAGCTCCCTCAGTACTGTTCTCCCACCACAGTGCAGAGCTCCCTCAGTACTGTTCTCCCGCCACAGTGCAGAGCTCCCTCAGTACTGTTCTCCCGCCACAGTGCAGAGCTCCCTCAGTACTGTTCTCCCACCACAGTGCAGAGCTCCCTCAGTACTGTTCTCCCCACAGTGCAGAGCTCCCTCAGTACTGTTCTCCCCACAGTGCAGAGCTCCCTCAGTACTGTTCTCCCCACAGTGCAGAGCTCCCTCAGTACTGTTCTCCCACCACAGTGCAGAGCTCCCTCAGTACTGTTCTCCCCACAGTGCAGAGCTCCCTCAGTACTGTTCTCCCCACAGTGCAGAGCTCCCTCAGTACTGTTCTCCCACCACAGTGCAGAGCTCCCTCAGTACTGTTCTCCCCACAGTGCAGAGCTCCCTCAGTACTGTTCTCCCACCATAGTACAGAGCTCCCTCAGTACTGTTCTCCCAGCACAGCGCAGAGCTCCCTCAGTACTGTTCTCCCCGCAGTGCAGAGCTCCCTCAGTACTGTTCTTCCACCATAGTACAGAGCTCAATCAGTACTGTTCTCCAACCACAGTGCAGAGCTCCCTCAGTACTGTTCTCCCACCACAGTGCAGAGCTCTCTCAGTACTGTTCTCCCCACAGTGCAGAGCTCCCTCAGTACTGTTCTCCCACCACAGTGCAGAGCTCCCTCAGTACTGTTCTCCCCACAGTGCAGAGCTCCCTCAGTACTGTTCTCCCACCACAGTGCAGAGCTCCCTCAGTACTGTTCTCCCACCACAGTGCAGAGCTCCCTCAGTACTGTTCTCCAGCCACAGTGCAGAGCTCCCTCAGTACTGTTCTCCCACCATAGTACAGAGCTCCCTCAGTACTGTTCTCCCACCACAGTGCAGAGCTCCCTCAGTACTGTTCTCCCACCACAGTGCAGAGCTCCCTCAGTACTGTTCTCCCCACAGTGCAGAGCTCCCTCAGTACTGTTCTCCCACCACAGTGCAGAGCTCCCTCAGTACTGTTCTCCCCACAGTGCAGAGCTCCCTCAGTACTGTTCTCCCACCATAGTACAGAGCTCAATCAGTACTGTTCTCCAACCACAGTGCAGAGCTCCCTCAGTACTGTTCTCCCACCACAGTGCAGAGCTCTCTCAGTACTGTTCGCCCCACAGTGCAGAGCTCCCTCAGTACTGTTCTCCCCACAGTGCAGAGCTCCCTCAGTACTGTTCTCCCCACAGTGCAGAGCTCCCTCAGTACTGTTCTCCCACCACAGTGCAGAGCTCCCTCAGTACTGTGCTCCCACCACAGTGCAGAGCTCCCTCAGTACTGTTCTCCACACAGTGCAGAGCTCCCTCAGTACTGTTCTCCCACCATAGTACAGAGCTCCCTCAGTACTGTTCTCCCACCACAGTGCAGAGCTCCCTCAGTACTGTTCTCCCACCACAGTGCAGAGCTCCCTCAGTACTGTTCTCCCCACAGTGCAGAGCTCCCTCAGTACTGTTCTCCCACCACAGTGCAGAGCTCCCTCAGTACTGTTCTCCCCACAGTGCAGAGCTCCCTCAGTACTGTTCTCCCGCCACAGTGCAGAGCTCCCTCATTACTGTTCTCCTGCCACAGTGCAGAGCTCCCTCAGTACTGTTCTCCCACCACAGTGCAGAGCTCCCTCAGTACTGTTCTCCCCACAGTGCAGAGCTCCCTCAGTACTGTTCTCCCACCACAGTGCAGAGCTCCCTCAGTACTGTTCTCCCCACAGTGCAGAGCTCCCTCAGTACTGTTCTCCCCACAGTGCAGAGCTCCCTCAGTACTGTTCTCCCCACAGTGCAGAGCTCCCTCAGTACTGTTCTCCCACCACAGTGCAGAGCTCCCTCAGTACTGTTCTCCCCACAGTGCAGAGCTCCCTCAGTACTGTTCTCCCACCACAGTGCAGAGCTCCCTCAGTACTGTTCTCCCACCACAGTGCAGAGCTCCCTCAGGACTGTTCTCCCCACAGTGCAGAGCTCCCTCAGTACTGTTCTCCCACCACAGTGCAGAGCTCCCTCAGTACTGTTCTCCCCACAGTGCAGAGCTCCCTCAGTACTGTTCTCCCACCACAGTGCAGAGCTCCCTCAGTACTGTTCTCCCCACAGTGCAGAGCTCCCTCAGTACTGTTCTCCCACCACAGTGCAGAGCTCCCTCAGTACTGTTCTCCCACCACAGTGCAGAGCTCCCTCAGTACTGTTCTCCCACCACAGTGCAGAGCTCCCTCAGTACTGTTCTCCCACCACAGTGCAGAGCTCCCTCAGTACTGTTCTCCCCACAGTGCAGAGCTCCCTCAGTACTGTTCTCCCACCATAGTACAGAGCTCCCTCAGTACTGTTCTCCCACCACAGTGCAGAGCTCCCTCAGTACTGTTCTCCCACCACAGTGCAGAGCTCCCTCAGTACTGTTCTCCCACCACAGTGCAGAGCTCCCTCAGTACTGTTCTCCACCACAGTGCAGAGCTCCCTCAGTACTGTTCTCCCACCACAGTGCAGAGCTCCCTCAGTACTGTTCTCCCCCACAGTGCAGAGCTCCCTCAGTACTGTTCTCCCACCACAGTGCAGAGCTCCCTCAGTACTGTTCTCCCCACAGTGCAGAGCTCCCTCAGTACTGTTCTCCCACCACAGTGCAGAGCTCCCTCAGTACTGTTCTCCCACCACAGTGCAGAGCTCCCTCAGTACTGTTCTCCCAACAGTGCAGAGCTCCCTCAGTACTGTTCTCCCCACAGTGCAGAGCTCCCTCAGTACTGTTCTCCCACCACAGTGCAGAGCTCCCTCAGTACTGTTCTCCCCACAGTGCAGAGCTCCCTCAGTACTGTTCTCCCACCACAGTGCAGAGCTCCCTCAGTACTGTTCTCCCACCACAGTGCAGAGCTCCCTCAGTACTGTTCTCCCGCCACAGTGCAGAGCTCCCTCAGTACTGTTCTCCCACCACAGTGCAGAGCTCCCTCAGTACTGTTCTCCCACCACAGTGCAGAGCTCCCTCAGTACTGTTCTCCCCACAGTGCAGAGCTCCCTCAGTACTGTTCTCCCACCACAGTGCAGAGCTCCCTCAGTACTGTTCTCCCACCACAGTGCAGAGCTCCCTCAGTACTGTTCTCCCCACAGTGCAGAGCTCCCTCAGTACTGTTCTCCCACCACAGTGCAGAGCTCCCTCAGTACTGTTCTCCCACCACAGTGCAGAGCTCCCTCAGTACTGTTCTCCCCACAGTGCAGAGCTCCCTCAGTACTGTTCTCCCCACAGTGCAGAGCTCCCTCAGTACTGTTCTCCCACCACAGTGCAGAGCTCCCTCAGTACTGTTCTCCCACCACAGTGCAGAGCTCCCTCAGTACTGTTCTCCCCACAGTGCAGAGCTCCCTCAGTACTGTTCTCCCACCACAGTGCAGAGCTCCCTCAGTACTGTTCTCCCCACAGTGCAGAGCTCCCTCAGTACTGTTCTCCCACCACAGTGCAGAGCTCCCTCAGTACTGTTCTCCCACCACAGTGCAGAGCTCCCTCAGTACTGTTCTCCCCACAGTGCAGAGCTCCCTCAGTACTGTTCTCCCACCACAGTGCAGAGCTCCCTCAGTACTGTTCTCCCCACAGTGCAGAGCTCCCTCAGTACTGTTCTCCCGCCACAGTGCAGAGCTCCCTCAGTACTGTTCTCCCACCACAGTGCAGAGCTCCCTCAGTACTGTTCTCCCCACAGTGCAGAGCTCCCTCAGTACTGTTCTCCCACCACAGTGCAGAGCTCCCTCAGTACTGTTCTCCCCACAGTGCAGAGCTCCCTCAGTACTGTTCTCCCACCACAGTGCAGAGCTCCCTCAGTACTGTTCTCCCACCACAGTGCAGAGCTCCCTCAGTACTGTTCTCCCCCACAGTGCAGAGCTCCCTCAGTACTGTTCTCCCCCACAGTGCAGAGCTCCCTCAGTACTGTTGCAGAGCTCCCTCAGTACTGTTCTCCCCACAGTGCAGAGCTCCCTCAGTACTGTTCTCCCCACAGTGCAGAGCTCCCTCAGTACTGTTCTCCCACCACAGTGCAGAGCTCCCTCAGTACTGTTCTCCCACCACAGTGCAGAGCTCCCTCAGTACTGTTCTCCCCACAGTGCAGAGCTCCCTCAGTACTGTTCTCCCCACAGTGCAGAGCTCCCTCAGTACTGTTCTCCCGCCACAGTGCAGAGCTCCCTCAGTACTGTTCTCCCACCACAGTGCAGAGCTCCCTCAGTACTGTTCTCCCCACAGTGCAGAGCTCCCTCAGTACTGTTCTCCCACCACAGTGCAGAGCTCCCTCAGTACTGTTCTCCCCACAGTGCAGAGCTCCCTCAGTACTATTCTCCCCACAGTGCAGAGCTCCCTCAGTACTGTTCTCCCCAACAGTGCAGAGCTCCCTCAGTACTGTTCTCCCACCAAAGTGCAGAGCTCCCTCAGTACTGTTCTCCCCACAGTGCAGAGCTCCCTCAGTACTGTTCTCCCCACAGTGCAGAGCTCCCTCAGTACTGTTCTCCCACCATAGTGCAGAGCTCCCTCAGTACTGTTCTCCCCACAGTGCAGAGCTCCCTCAGTACTGTTCTCCCCACAGTGCAGAGCTCCCTCAGTACTGTTCTCCCCACAGTGCAGAGCTCCCTCAGTACTGTTCTCCCACCACAGTGCAGAGCTCCCTCAGTACTGTTCTCCCCACAGTGCAGAGCTCCCTCAGTACTGTTCTCCCACCATAGTGCAGAGCTCCCTCAGTACTGTTCTCCCCACAGTGCAGAGCTCCCTCAGTACTGTTCTCCCACCACAGTGCAGAGCTCCCTCAGTACTGTTCTCCCACCACAGTGCAGAGCTCCCTCAGTACTGTTCTCCCACCACAGTGCAGAGCTCCCTCAGTACTGTTCTCCTGCCACAGTGCAGAGCTCCCTCAGTACTGTTCTCCCACCACAGTGCAGAGCTCCCTCAGTACTGTTCTCCCACCACAGTGCAGAGCTCCCTCAGTACTGTTCTCCCCACAGTGCAGAGCTCCCTCAGTACTGTTCTCCCCACAGTGCAGAGCTCCCTCAGTACTGTTCTCCCACCACAGTGCAGAGCTCCCTCAGTACTGTTCTCCCCACAGTGCAGAGCTCCCTCAGTACTGTTCTCCCCACAGTGCAGAGCTCCCTCAGTACTGTTCTCCCACCACAGTGCAGAGCTCCCTCAGTACTGTTCTCCCCACAGTGCAGAGCTCCCTCAGTACTGTTCTCCCACCATAGTACAGAGCTCCCTCAGTACTGTTCTCCCACCACAGCGCAGAGCTCCCTCAGTACTGTTCTCCCCGCAGTGCAGAGCTCCCTCAGTACTGTTCTCCCACCATAGTACAGAGCTCCCTCAGTACTGTTCTCCAACCACAGTGCAGAGCTCCCTCAGTACTGTTCTCCCACCACAGTGCAGAGCTCTCTCAGTACTGTTCGCCCCACAGTGCAGAGCTCCCTCAGTACTGTTCTCCCCACAGTGCAGAGCTCCCTCAGTACTGTTCTCCCCACAGTGCAGAGCTCCCTCAGTACTGTTCTCCCACCACAGTGCAGAGCTCCCTCAGTACTGTGCTCCCACCACAGTGCAGAGCTCCCTCAGTACTGTTCTCCACACAGTGCAGAGCTCCCTCAGTACTGTTCTCCCACCATAGTACAGAGCTCCCTCAGTACTGTTCTCCCACCACAGTGCAGAGCTCCCTCAGTACTGTTCTCCCACCACAGTGCAGAGCTCCCTCAGTACTGTTCTCCCCACAGTGCAGAGCTCCCTCAGTACTGTTCTCCCCACAGTGCAGAGCTCCCTCAGTACTGTTCTCCCCGCAGTGCAGAGCTCCCTCAGTACTGTTCTCCCACCATAGTACAGAGCTCAATCAGTACTGTTCTCCAACCACAGTGCAGAGCTCCCTCAGTACTGTTCTCCCACCACAGTGCAGAGCTCTCTCAGTACTGTTCTCCCACCACAGTGCAGAGCTCCCTCAGTACTGTTCTCCCCACAGTGCAGAGCTCCCTCAGTACTGTTCTCCCCACAGTGCAGAGCTCCCTCAGTACTGTTCTCCCACCACAGTGCAGAGCTCCCTCAGTACTGTGCTCCCACCACAGTGCAGAGCTCCCTCAGTACTGTTCTCCACCACAGTGCAGAGCTCCCTCAGTACTGTTCTCCCACCACAGTGCAGAGCTCCCTCAGTACTGTTCTCCCACCACAGTGCAGAGCTCCCTCAGTACTGTTCTCCCACCACAGTGCAGAGCTCCCTCAGTACTGTTCTCCCCACAGTGCAGAGCTCCCTCAGTACTGTTCTCCCCACAGTGCAGAGCTCCCTCAGTACTGTTCTCCCCACAGTGCAGAGCTCCCTCAGTACTGTTCTCCCGCCACAGTGCAGAGCTCCCTCATTACTGTTCTCCTGCCACAGTGCAGAGCTCCCTCAGTACTGTTCTCCCACCACAGTGCAGAGCTCCCTCAGTACTGTTCTCCCCACAGTGCAGAGCTCCCTCAGTACTGTTCTCCCACCACAGTGCAGAGCTCCCTCAGTACTGTTCTCCCCACAGTGCAGAGCTCCCTCAGTACTGTTCTCCCCACAGTGCAGAGCTCCCTCAGTACTGTTCTCCCCACAGTGCAGAGCTCCCTCAGTACTGTTCTCCCCACAGTGCAGAGCTCCCTCAGTACTGTTCTCCCACCACAGTGCAGAGCTCCCTCAGTACTGTTCTCCCCACAGTGCAGAGCTCCCTCAGTACTGTTCTCCCACCACAGTGCAGAGCTCCCTCAGTACTGTTCTCCCCACAGTGCAGAGCTCCCTCAGTACTGTTCTCCCACCATAGTACAGGCCTCCCTCAGTACTGTTCTCCCACCACAGCGCAGAGCTCCCTCAGTACTGTTCTCCCCCACAGTGCAGAGCTCCCTCAGTACTGTTCTCCCACCATAGTACAGAGCTCCCTCAGTACTGTTCTCCAACCACAGTGCAGAGCTCCCTCAGTACTGTTCTCCCACCACAGTGCAGAGCTCTCTCAGTACTGTTCGCCCCACAGTGCAGAGCTCCCTCAGTACTGTTCTCCCCACAGTGCAGAGCTCCCTCAGTACTGTTCTCCCCACAGTGCAGAGCTCCCTCAGTACTGTTCTCCCACCACAGTGCAGAGCTCCCTCAGTACTGTGCTCCCACCACAGTGCAGAGCTCCCTCAGTACTGTTCTCCCAACATAGTGCAGAGCTCCCTCAGTACTGTTCTCCCCACAGTGCACAGCTCCCTCAGTACTGTTCTCCCACCATAGTGCAGAGCTCCCTCAGTACTGTTCTCCCCACAGTGCAGAGCTCCCTCAGTACTGTTCTCCCACCACAGTGCAGAGCTCCCTCAGTACTGTTCTCCCACCACAGTGCAGAGCTCCCTCAGTACTGTTCTCCCGCCACAGTGCAGAGCTCCCTCAGTACTGTTCTCCCACAACAGTGCAGAGCTCCCTCAGTACTGTTCTCCCACCACAGTGCAGAGCTCCCTCAGTACTGTTCTCCCCACACTGCAGAGCTCTCTCAGTACTGTTCTCCCACCACAGTGCAGAGCTCCCTCAGTACTGTTCTCCCGCCACAGTGCAGAGCTCCCTCAGTACTGTTCTCCCCACAGTGCAGAGCTCCCTCAGTACTGTTCTCCCACCACAGTGCAGAGCTCCCTCAGTACTGTTCTCCCACCACAGTGCAGAGCTCCCTCAGTACTGTTCTCCCCACAGTGCAGAGCTCCCTCAGTACTGTTCTCCCCACAGTGCAGAGCTCCCTCAGTACTGTTCTCCCTCCACAGTGCAGAGCTCCCTCAGTACTGTTCTCCCACCACAGTGCAGAGCTCCCTCAGTACTGTTCTCCCCACAGTGCAGAGCTCCCTCAGTACTGTTCTCCCACCACAGTGCAGAGCTCCCACAGTACTGTTCTCCCCACAGTGCAGAGCTCCCTCAGTACTGTTCTCCCACCACAGTGCAGAGCTCCCTCAGTACTGTTCTCCCACCACAGTGCAGAGCTCCCTCAGTACTGTTCTCCCCACAGTGCAGAGCTCTCTCAGTACTGTTCTCCCACCACAGTGCAGAGCTCCCTCAGTACTGTTCTCCCCACAGTGCAGAGCTCCCTCAGTACTGTTCTCCCGCCACAGTGCAGAGCTCCCTCAGTACTGTTCTCCCACCACAGTGCAGAGCTCCCTCAGTACTGTTCTCCCCACAGTGCAGAGCTCCCTCAGTACTGTTCTCCCACCACAGTGCAGAGCTCCCTCAGTACTGTTCTCCCCACAGTGCAGAGCTCCCTCAGTACTGTTTTCCCACCACAGTGCAGAGCTCCCTCAGTACTGTTCTCCCACCACAGTGCAGAGCTCCCTCAGTACTGTTCTCCCCACAGTGCAGAGCTCTCTCAGTACTGTTCTCCCACCACAGTGCAGAGCTCCCTCAGTACTGTACTCCCGCCACAGTGCAGAGCTCCCTCAGTACTGTTCTCCCCACAGTGCAGAGCTCCCTCAGTACTGTTCTCCCCACAGTGCAGAGCTCCCTCAGTACTGTTCTCCCACCACAGTGCAGAGCTCCCTCAGTACTGTTCTCCCACCACAGTGCAGAGCTCCCTCAGTACTGTTCTCCCCACAGTGCAGAGCTCCCTCAGTACTGTTCTCCCCACAGTGCAGAGCTCCCTCAGTACTGTTCTCCCGCCACAGTGCAGAGCTCCCTCAGTACTGTTCTCCCACCACAGTGCAGAGCTCCCTCAGTACTGTTCTCCCCACAGTGCAGAGCTCCCTCAGTACTGTTCTCCCACCACAGTGCAGAGCTCCCTCAGTACTGTTCTCCCCACAGTGCAGAGCTCCCTCAGTACTGTTCTCCCCACAGTGCAGAGCTCCCTCAGTACTGTTCTCCCCAACAGTGCAGAGCTCCCTCAGTACTGTTCTCCCACCATAGTGCAGAGCTCCCTCAGTACTGTTCTCCCCACAGTGCAGAGCTCCCTCAGTACTGTTCTCCCCACAGTGCAGAGCTCCCTCAGTACTGTTCTCCCACCATAGTGCAGAGCTCCCTCAGTACTGTTCTCCCCACAGTGCAGAGCTCCCTCAGTACTGTTCTCCCCACAGTGCAGAGCTCCCTCAGTACTGTTCTCCCCACAGTGCAGAGCTCCCTCAGTACTGTTCTCCCAACATAGTGCAGAGCTCCCTCAGTACTGTTCTCCCCACAGTGCAGAGCTCCCTCAGTACTGTTCTCCCACCATAGTGCAGAGCTCCCTCAGTACTGTTCTCCCCACAGTGCAGAGCTCCCTCAGTACTGTTCTCCCACCACAGTGCAGAGCTCCCTCAGTACTGTTCTCCCACCACAGTGCAGAGCTCCCTCAGTACTGTTCTCCCGCCACAGTGCAGAGCTCCCTCAGTACTGTTCTCCCGCCACAGTGCAGAGCTCCCTCAGTACTGTTCTCCCACCACAGTGCAGAGCTCCCTCAGTACTGTTCTCCCCACAGTGCAGAGCTCCCTCAGTACTGTTCTCCCCACAGTGCAGAGCTCCCTCAGTACTGTTCTCCCCACAGTGCAGAGCTCCCTCAGTACTGTTCTCCCACCACAGTGCAGAGCTCCCTCAGTACTGTTCTCCCCACAGTGCAGAGCTCCCTCAGTACTGTTCTCCCCACAGTGCAGACCTCCCTCAGTACTGTTCTCCCACCACAGTGCAGAGCTCCCTCAGTACTGTTCTCCCCACAGTGCAGAGCTCCCTCAGTACTGTTCTCCCACCATAGTACAGAGCTCCCTCAGTACTGTTCTCCCAGCACAGCGCAGAGCTCCCTCAGTACTGTTCTCCCCGCAGTGCAGAGCTCCCTCAGTACTGTTCTCCCACCATAGTACAGAGCTCAATCAGTACTGTTCTCCAACCACAGTGCAGAGCTCCCTCAGTACTGTTCTCCCACCACAGTGCAGAGCTCTCTCAGTACTGTTCGCCCCACAGTGCAGAGCTCCCTCAGTACTGTTCTCCCCACAGTGCAGAGCTCCCTCAGTACTGTTCTCCCCACAGTGCAGAGCTCCCTCAGTACTGTTCTCCCACCACAGTGCAGAGCTCCCTCAGTACTGTGCTCCCACCACAGTGAAGAGCTCCCTCAGTACTGTTCTCCACACAGTGCAGAGCTCCCTCAGTACTGTTCTCCCACCATAGTACAGAGCTCCCTCAGTACTGTTCTCCCACCACAGTGCAGAGCTCCCTCAGTACTGTTCTCCCACCACAGTGCAGAGCTCCCTCAGTACTGTTCTCCCCACAGTGCAGAGCTCCCTCAGTACTGTTCTCCCCACAGTGCAGAGCTCCCTCAGTACTGTTCTCCCCACAGTGCAGAGCTCCCTCAGTACTGTTCTCCCGCCACAGTGCAGAGCTCCCTCATTACTGTTCTCCTGCCACAGTGCAGAGCTCCCTCAGTACTGTTCTCCCACCACAGTGCAGAGCTCCCTCAGTACTGTTCTCCCCACAGTGCAGAGCTCCCTCAGTACTGTTCTCCCACCACAGTGCAGAGCTCCCTCAGTACTGTTCTCCCCACAGTGCAGAGCTCCCTCAGTACTGTTCTCCCCACAGTGCAGAGCTCCCTCAGTACTGTTCTCCCCACAGTGCAGAGCTCCCTCAGTACTGTTCTCCCACCACAGTGCAGAGCTCCCTCAGTACTGTTCTCCCCACAGTGCAGAGCTCCCTCAGTACTGTTCTCCCACCACAGTGCAGAGCTCCCTCAGTACTGTTCTCCCACCACAGTGCAGAGCTCCCTCAGGACTGTTCTCCCCACAGTGCAGAGCTCCCTCAGTACTGTTCTCCCACCACAGTGCAGAGCTCCCTCAGTACTGTTCTCCCCACAGTGCAGAGCTCCCTCAGTACTGTTCTCCCCACAGTGCAGAGCTCCCTCAGTACTGTTCTCCCCACAGTGCAGAGCTCCCTCAGTACTGTTCTCCCCACAGTGCAGAGCTCCCTCAGTACTGTTCTCCCACCACAGTGCAGAGCTCCCTCAGTACTGTTCTCCCCACAGTGCAGAGCTCCCTCAGTACTGTTCTCCCACCACAGTGCAGAGCTCCCTCAGTACTGTTCTCCCCACAGTGCAGAGCTCCCTCAGTACTGTTCTCCCACCATAGTACAGGCCTTCCTCAGTACTGTTCTCCCACCACAGCGCAGAGCTCCCTCAGTACTGTTCTCCCCGCAGTGCAGAGCTCCCTCAGTACTGTTCTCCCACCACAGTGCAGAGCTCCCTCAGTACTGTTCTCCAACCACAGTGCAGAGCTCCCTCAGTACTGTTCTCCCACCACAGTGCAGAGCTCTCTCAGTACTGTTCTCCCCACAGTGCAGAGCTCCCTCAGTACTGTTCTCCCCACAGTGCAGAGCTCCCTCAGTACTGTTCTCCCCACAGTGCAGAGCTCCCTCAGTACTGTTCTCCCACCACAGTGCAGAGCTCCCTCAGTACTGTTCTCCCACCACAGTGCAGAGCTCCCTCAGTACTGTTCTCCCAACACAGTGCAGAGCTCCCTCAGTACTGTTCTCCCCACAGTGCAGAGCTCCCTCAGTACTGTTCTCCCACCACAGTGCAGAGCTCCCTCAGTACTGTTCTCCCCACAGTGCAGAGCTCCCTCAGTACTGTTCTCCCACCACAGTGCAGAGCTCCCTCAGTACTGTTCTCCCACCACAGTGCAGAGCTCCCTCAGTACTGTTCTCCCGCCACAGTGCAGAGCTCCCTCAGTACTGTTCTCCCACCACAGTGCAGAGCTCCCTCAGTACTGTTCTCCCACCACAGTGCAGAGCTCCCTCAGTACTGTTCTCCCCACAGTGCAGAGCTCCCTCAGTACTGTTCTCCCCACAGTGCAGAGCTCCCTCAGTACTGTTCTCCCACCACAGTGCAGAGCTCCCTCAGTACTGTTCTCCCCACAGTGCAGAGCTCCCTCAGTACTGTTCTCCCCACAGTGCAGAGCTCCCTCAGTACTGTTCTCCCCACAGTGCAGAGCTCCCTCAGTACTGTTCTCCCACCATAGTGCAGAGCTCCCTCAGTACTGTTCTCCCCACAGTGCAGAGCTCCCTCAGTACTGTTCTCCCACCACAGTGCAGAGCTCCCTCAGTACTGTTCTCCCCACAGTGCAGAGCTCCCTCAGTACTGTTCTCCCCACAGTGCAGAGCTCCCTCAGTACTGTTCTCCCACCACAGTGCAGAGCTCCCTCAGTACTGTTCTCCCCACAGTGCAGAGCTCCCTCAGTACTGTTCTCCCCACAGTGCAGAGCTCCCTCAGTACTGTTCTCCCCACAGTGCAGAGCTCCCTCAGTACTGTTCTCCCACCATAGTACAGAGCTCCCTCAGTACTGTTCTCCCCACAGTGCAGAGCTCCCTCAGTACTGTTCTCCCACCACAGTGCAGAGCTCCCTCAGTACTGTTCTCCCCACAGTGCAGAGCTCCCTCAGTACTGTTCTCCCACCACAGTGCAGAGCTCCCTCAGTACTGTTCTCCCCACAGTGCAGAGCTCCCTCAGTACTGTTCTCCCACCACAGTGCAGAGCTCCCTCAGTACTGTTCTCCCCACAGTGCAGAGCTCCCTCAGTACTGTTCTCCCGCCACAGTGCAGAGCTCCCTCAGTACTGTTCTCCCGCCACAGTGCAGAGCTCCCTCAGTACTGTTCTCCCACCACAGTGCAGAGCTCCCTCAGTACTGTTCTCCCCACAGTGCAGAGCTCCCTCAGTACTGTTCTCCCCACAGTGCAGAGCTCCCTCAGTACTGTTCTCCCCACAGTGCAGAGCTCCCTCAGTACTGTTCTCCCACCACAGTGCAGAGCTCCCTCAGAGCTCCCTGTACTGTTCTCCCCACAGTGCAGAGCTCCCTCAGTACTGTTCTCCCACCACAGTGCAGAGCTCCCTCAGTACTGTTCTCCCCACAGTGCAGAGCTCCCTCAGTACTGTTCTCCCCACAGTGCAGAGCTCCCTCAGTACTGTTCTCCCACCATAGTGCAGAGCTCCCTCAGTACTGTTCTCCCCACAGTGCAGAGCTCCCTCAGTACTGTTCTCCCACCACAGTGCAGAGCTCCCTCAGTACTGTTCTCCCCACAGTGCAGAGCTCCCTCAGTACTGTTCTCCCCACAGTGCAGAGCTCCCTCAGTACTGTTCTCCCACCACAGTGCAGAGCTCCCTCAGTACTGTTCTCCCCACAGTGCAGAGCTCCCTCAGTACTGTTCTCCCCACAGTGCAGAGCTCCCTCAGTACTGTTCTCCCCACAGTGCAGAGCTCCCTCAGTACTGTTCTCCCACCATAGTACAGAGCTCCCTCAGTACTGTTCTCCCCACAGTGCAGAGCTCCCTCAGTACTGTTCTCCCACCACAGTGCAGAGCTCCCTCAGTACTGTTCTCCCCACAGTGCAGAGCTCCCTCAGTACTGTTCTCCCGCCACAGTGCAGAGCTCCCTCAGTACTGTTCTCCCACCACAGTGCAGAGCTCCCTCAGTACTGTTCTCCCCACAGTGCAGAGCTCCCTCAGTACTGTTCTCCCCACAGTGCAGAGCTCCCTCAGTACTGTTCTCCCACCACAGTGCAGAGCTCCCTCAGTACTGTTCTCCCCACAGTGCAGAGCTCCCTCAGTACTGTTCTCCCCACAGTGCAGAGCTCCCTCAGTACTGTTCTCCCCACAGTGCAGAGCTCCCTCAGTACTGTTCTCCCACCATAGTACAGAGCTCCCTCAGTACTGTTCTCCCCACAGTGCAGAGCTCCCTCAGTACTGTTCTCCCACCACAGTGCAGAGCTCCCTCAGTACTGTTCTCCCCACAGTGCAGGGCTCCCTCAGTACTGTTCTCCCCACAGTGCAGAGCTCCCTCAGTACTGTTCTCCCACCACAGTGCAGAGCTCCCTCAGTACTGTTCTCCCCACAGTGCAGAGCTCCCTCAGTACTGTTCTCCCCACAGTGCAGAGCTCCCTCAGTACTGTTCTCCCCACAGTGCAGAGCTCCCTCAGTACTGTTCTCCCACCATAGTACAGAGCTCCCTCAGTACTGTTCTCCCCACAGTGCAGAGCTCCCTCAGTACTGTTCTCCCACCACAGTGCAGAGCTCCCTCAGTACTGTTCTCCCCACAGTGCAGAGCTCCCTCAGTCCTGTTCTCCCACCACAGTGCAGAGCTCCCTCATTACTGTTCTCCCCACAGTGCAGAGCTCCCTCAGTACTGTTCTCCCACCACAGTGCAGAGCTCCCTCAGTACTGTTCTCCCCACAGTGCAGAGCTCCCTCAGTACTGTTCTCCCGCCACAGTGCAGAGCTCCCTCAGTACTGTTCTCCCGCCACAGTGCAGAGCTCCCTCAGTACTGTTCTCCCACCACAGTGCAGAGCTCCCTCAGTACTGTTCTCCCCACAGTGCAGAGCTCCCTCAGTACTGTTCTCCCCACAGTGCAGAGCTCCCTCAGTACTGTTCTCCCCACAGTGCAGAGCTCCCTCAGTACTGTTCTCCCACCACAGTGCAGAGCTCCCTCAGTACTGTTCTCCCCACAGTGCAGAGCTCCCTCAGCACTGTTCTCCCACCACAGTGCAGAGCTCCCTCAGTACTGTTCTCCCACCACAGTGCAGAGCTCCCTCAGTACTGTTCTCCCCACAGTGCAGAGCTCCCTCAGTACTGTTCTCCCACCATAGTACAGAGCTCCCTCAGTACTGTTCTCCCCACAGTGCAGAGCTCCCTCAGTACTGTTCTCCCACCACAGTGCAGAGCTCCCTCAGTACTGTTCTCCCCACAGTGCAGAGCTCCCTCAGTACTGTTCTCCCCACAGTGCAGAGCTCCCTCAGTACTGTTCTCCCACCACAGTGCAGAGCTCCCTCAGTACTGTTCTCCCCACAGTGCAGAGCTCCCTCAGTACTGTTCTCCCCACAGTGCAGAGCTCCCTCAGTACTGTTCTCCCCACAGTGCAGAGCTCCCTCAGTACTGTTCTCCCACCATAGTACAGAGCTCCCCAGTACTGTTCTCCCCACAGTGCAGAGCTCCCTCAGTACTGTTCTCCCACCACAGTGCAGAGCTCCCTCAGTACTGTTCTCCCCACAGTGCAGAGCTCCCTCAGTACTGTTCTCCCACCACAGTGCAGAGCTCCCTCAGTACTGTTCTCCCCACAGTGCAGAGCTCCCTCAGTACTGTTCTCCCACCACAGTGCAGAGCTCCCTCAGTACTGTTCTCCCCACAGTGCAGAGCTCCCTCAGTACTGTTCTCCCACCACAGTGCAGAGCTCCCTCAGTACTATTCTCCCACCACAGTGCAGAGCTCCCTCAGTACTGTTCTCCCACCACAGTGCAGAGCTCCCTCAGTACTGTTCTCCCACCACAGTGCAGAGCTCCCTCAGTACTGTTCTCCCACCACAGTGCAGAGCTCCCTCAGTACTGTTCTCCCACCACAGTGCAGAGCTCCCTCAGTACTGTTCTCCCACCACAGTGCAGAGCTCCCTCAGTACTGTTCTCCCCACAGTGCAGAGCTCCCTCAGTACTGTTCTCCCACCACATTGCAGAACTCCCTCAGTACTGTTCTCCCCACAGTGCAGAGCTCCCTCAGTACTGTTCTCCCACCACAGTGCAGAGCTCCCTCAGTACTGTTCTCCCCACAGTGCAGAGCTCCCTCAGTACTGTTCTCCCCACAGTGCAGAGCTCCCTCAGTACTGTTCTCCCCACAGTGCAGAGCTCCCTCAGTACTGTTCTCCCGCCACAGTGCAGAGCTCCCTCATTACTGTTCTCCTGCCACAGTGCAGAGCTCCCTCAGTACTGTTCTCCCACCACAGTGCAGAGCTCCCTCAGTACTGTTCTCCCCACAGTGCAGAGCTACCTCAGTACTGTTCTCCCACCACAGTGCAGAGCTCACTCAGTACTGTTCTCCCCACAGTGCAGAGCTCCCTCAGTACTGTTCTCCCCACAGTGCAGAGCTCCCTCAGTACTGTTCTCCCCACAGTGCAGAGCTCCCTCAGTACTGTTCTCCCACCACAGTGCAGAGCTCCCTCAGTACTGTTCTCCCCACAGTGCAGAGCTCCCTCAGTACTGTTCTCCCACCACAGTGCAGAGCTCCCTCAGTACTGTTCTCCCACCACAGTGCAGAGCTCCCTCAGTACTGTTCTCCCCACAGTGCAGAGCTCCCTCAGTACTGTTCTCCCACCACAGTGCAGAGCTCCCTCAGTACTGTTCTCCCCACAGTGCAGAGCTCCCTCAGTACTGTTCTCCCACCACAGTGCAGAGCTCCCTCAGTACTGTTCTCCCCACAGTGCAGAGCTCCCTCAGTACTGTTCTCCCCACAGTGCAGAGCTCCCTCAGTACTGTTCTCCCACCACAGTGCAGAGCTCCCTCAGTACTGTTCTCCCACCACAGTGCAGAGCTCCCTCAGTACTGTTCTCCCACCACAGTGCAGAGCTCCCTCAGTACTGTTCTCCCCACAGTGCAGAGCTCCCTCAGTACTGTTCTCCCACCATAGTACAGAGCTCCCTCAGTACTGTTCTCCCACCACAGCGCAGAGCTCCCTCAGTACTGTTCTCCCCGCAGTGCAGAGCTCCCTCAGTACTGTTCTCCCACCATAGTACAGAGCTCAATCAGTACTGTTCTCCAACCACAGTGCAGAGCTCCCTCAGTACTGTTCTCCCACCACAGTGCAGAGCTCTCTCAGTACTGTTCGCCCCACAGTGCAGAGCTCCCTCAGTACTGTTCTCCCCACAGTGCAGAGCTCCCTCAGTACTGTTCTCCCCACAGTGCAGAGCTCCCTCAGTACTGTTCTCCCACCACAGTGCAGAGCTCCCTCAGTACTGTGCTCCCACCACAGTGCAGAGCTCCCTCAGTACTGTTCTCCACACAGTGCAGAGCTCCCTCAGTACTGTTCTCCCACCATAGTGCAGAGCTCCCTCAGTACTGTTCTCCCACCACAGTGCAGAGCTCCCTCAGTACTGTTCTCCCACCACAGTGCAGAGCTCCCTCAGTACTGTTCTCCCCACAGTGCAGAGCTCCCTCAGTACTGTTCTCCCCACAGTGCAGAGCTCCCTCAGTACTGTTCTCCCCACAGTGCAGAGCTCCCTCAGTACTGTTCTCCCGCCACAGTGCAGAGCTCCCTCAGTACTGTTCTCCCACCACAGTGCAGAGCTCCCTCAGTACTGTTCTCCCACCACAGTGCAGAGCTCCCTCAGTACTGTTCTCCCCACAGTGCAGAGCTCCCTCAGTACTGTTCTCCCACCACAGTGCAGAGCTCACTCAGTACTGTTCTCCCCACAGTGCAGAGCTCCCTCAGTACTGTTCTCCCCACAGTGCAGAGCTCCCTCAGTACTGTTCTCCCCACAGTGCAGAGCTCCCTCAGTACTGTTCTCCCACCACAGTGCAGAGCTCCCTCAGTACTGTTCTCCCCACAGTGCAGAGCTCCCTCAGTACTGTTCTCCCACCACAGTGCAGAGCTCCCTCAGTACTGTTCTCCCACCACAGTGCAGAGCTCCCTCAGTACTGTTCTCCCCACAGTGCAGAGCTCCCTCAGTACTGTTCTCCCACCACAGTGCAGAGCTCCCTCAGTACTGTTCTCCCCACAGTGCAGAGCTCCCTCAGTACTGTTCTCCCCCAGTGCAGAGCTCCCTCAGTACTGTTCTCCCCACAGTGCAGAGCTCCCTCAGTACTGTTCTCCCCACAGTGCAGAGCTCCCTCAGTACTGTTCTCCCACCACAGTGCAGAGCTCCCTCAGTACTGTTCTCCCCACAGTGCAGAGCTCCCTCAGTACTGTTCTCCCCACAGTGCAGAGCTCCCTCAGTACTGTTCTCCCCACAGTGCAGAGCTCCCTCAGTACTGTTCTCCCACCACAGCGCAGAGCTCCCTCAGTACTGTTCTCCCCGCAGTGCAGAGCTCCCTCAGTACTGTTCTCCCACCATAGTACAGAGATCAATCAGTACTGTTCTCCAACCACAGTGCAGAGCTCCCTCAGTACTGTTCTCCCACCACAGTGCAGAGCTCTCTCAGTACTGTTCTCCCACCACAGTGCAGAGCTCCCTCAGTACTGTTCTCCCCACAGTGCAGAGCTCCCTCAGTACTGTTCTCCCCACAGTGCAGAGCTCCCTCAGTACTGTTCTCCCACCACAGTGCAGAGCTCCCTCAGTACTGTGCTCCCACCACAGTGCAGAGCTCCCTCAGTACTGTTCTCCACACAGTGCAGAGCTCCCTCAGTACTGTTCTCCCACCATAGTACAGAGCTCCCTCAGTACTGTTCTCCCACCACAGTGCAGAGCTCCCTCAGTACTGTTCTCCCACCACAGTGCAGAGCTCCCTCAGTACTGTTCTCCCACCACAGTGCAGAGCTCCCTCAGTACTGTTCTCCCACCACAGTGCAGAGCTCCCTCAGTACTGTTCTCCCACCACAGTGCAGAGCTCCCTCAGTACTGTTCTCCCACCACAGTGCAGAGCTCCCTCAGTACTGTTCTCCCACCACAGTGCAGAGCTCCCTCAGTACTGTTCTCCCCACAGTGCAGAGCTCCCTCAGTACTGTTCTCCCACCACAGTGCAGAGCTCCCTCAGTACTGTTCTCCCCACAGTGCAGAGCTCCCTCAGTACTGTTCTCCCACCACAGTGCAGAGCTCCCTCAGTACTGTTCTCCCACCACAGTGCAGAGCTCCCTCAGTACTGTTCTCCCCACAGTGCAGAGCTCCCTCAGTACTGTTCTCCCCACAGTGCAGAGCTCCCTCAGTACTGTTCTCCCCCACAGTGCAGAGCTCCCTCAGTACTGTTCTCCTGCCACAGTGCAGAGCTCCCTCAGTACTGTTCTCCCACCACAGTGCAGAGCTCCCTCAGTACTGTTCTCCCCACAGTGCAGAGCTCCCTCAGTACTGTTCTCCCACCACAGTGCAGAGCTCTCTCAGTACTGTTCGCCCCACAGTGCAGAGCTCCCTCAGTACTGTTCTCCCCACAGTGCAGAGCTCCCTCAGTACTGTTCTCCCCACAGTGCAGAGCTCCCTCAGTACTGTTCTCCCACCACAGTGCAGAGCTCCCTCAGTACTGTTCTCCCACCACAGTGCAGAGCTCCCTCAGTACTGTTCTCCCCACAGTGCAGAGCTCCCTCAGTACTGTTCTCCCCACAGTGCAGAGCTCCCTCAGTACTGTTCTCCCACCATAGTGCAGAGCTCCCTCAGTACTGTTCTCCCACCACAGTGCAGAGCTCCCTCAGTACTGTTCTCCCACCACAGTGCAGAGCTCCCTCAGTACTGTTCTCCCACCACAGTGCAGAGCTCCCTCAGTACTGTTCTCCCGCCACAGTGCAGAGCTCCCTCAGTACTGTTCTCCCACCACAGTGCAGAGCTCCCTCAGTACTGTTCTCCCACCACAGTGCAGAGCTCCCTCAGTACTGTTCTCCCCACAGTGCAGAGCTCCCTCAGTACTGTTCTCCCCACAGTGCAGAGCTCCCTCAGTACTGTTCTCCCCACAGTGCAGAGCTCCCTCAGTACTGTTCTCCCACCACAGTGCAGAGCTCCCTCAGTACTGTTCTCCCCACAGTGCAGAGCTCCCTCAGTACTGTTCTCCCCACAGTGCAGAGCTCCCTCAGTACTGTTCTCCCCACAGTGCAGAGCTCCCTCAGTACTGTTCTCCCACCACAGTGCAGAGCTCCCTCAGTACTGTTCTCCCCACAGTGCAGAGCTCCCTCAGTACTGTTCTCCCACCACAGTGCAGAGCTCCCTCAGTACTGTTCTCCCCACAGTGCAGAGCTCCCTCAGTACTGTTCTCCCCACAGTGCAGAGCTCCCTCAGTACTGTTCTCCCACCACAGTGCAGAGCTCCCTCAGTACTGTTCTCCCCACAGTGCAGAGCTCCCTCAGTACTGTTCTCCCCACAGTGCAGAGCTCCCTCAGTACTGTTCTCCCCACAGTGCAGAGCTCCCTCAGTACTGTTCTCCCACCACAGTGCAGAGCTCCCTCAGTACTGTTCTCCCCACAGTGCAGAGCTCCCTCAGTACTGTTCTCCCACCACAGTGCAGAGCTCCCTCAGTACTGTTCTCCCCACAGTGCAGAGCTCCCTCAGTACTGTTCTCCCACCACAGTGCAGAGCTCCCTCAGTACTGTTCTCCCCACAGTGCAGAGCTCCCTCAGTACTGTTCTCCCACCACAGTGCAGAGCTCCCTCAGTACTGTTCTCCCCACAGTGCAGAGCTCCCTCAGTACTGTTCTCCCGCCACAGTGCAGAGCTCCCTCAGTACTGTTCTCCCGCCACAGTGCAGAGCTCCCTCAGTACTGTTCTCCCACCACAGTGCAGAGCTCCCTCAGTACTGTTCTCCCCACAGTGCAGAGCTCCCTCAGTACTGTTCTCCCCACAGTGCAGAGCTCCCTCAGTATCCCTGTTCTCCCCACAGTGCAGAGCTCCCTCAGTACTGTTCTCCCACCACAGTGCAGAGCTCCCTCAGTACTGTTCTCCCCACAGTGCAGAGCTCCCTCAGTACTGTTCTCCCCCACAGTGCAGAGCTCCCTCAGTACTGTTCTCCCACCACAGTGCAGAGCTCCCTCAGTACTGTTCTCCCCACAGTGCAGAGCTCCCTCAGTACTGTTCTCCCCACAGTGCAGAGCTCCCTCAGTACTGTTCTCCCCACAGTGCAGAGCTCCCTCAGTACTGTTCTCCCACCACAGTGCAGAGCTCCCTCAGTACTGTTCTCCCCACAGTGCAGAGCTCCCTCAGTACTGTTCTCCCCACAGTGCAGAGCTCCCTCAGTACTGTTCTCCCCACAGTGCAGAGCTCCCTCAGTACTGTTCTCCCACCATAGTACAGAGCTCCCTCAGTACTGTTCTCCCCACAGTGCAGAGCTCCCTCAGTACTGTTCTCCCACCACAGTGCAGAGCTCCCTCAGTACTGTTCTCCCCACAGTGCAGAGCTCCCTCAGTACTGTTCTCCCCACAGTGCAGAGCTCCCTCAGTACTGTTCTCCCCACAGTGCAGAGCTCCCTCAGTACTGTTCTCCCACCACAGTGCAGAGCTCCCTCAGTACTGTTCTCCCCACAGTGCAGAGCTCCCTCAGTACTGTTCTCCCCACAGTGCAGAGCTCCCTCAGTACTGTTCTCCCCACAGTGCAGAGCTCCCTCAGTACTGTTCTCCCACCATAGTCAGAGCTCCCTCAGTACTGTTCTCCCCACAGTGCAGAGCTCCCTCAGTACTGTTCTCCCACCACAGTGCAGAGCTCCCTCAGTACTGTTCTCCCCACAGTGCAGAGCTCCCTCAGTACTGTTCTCCCACCACAGTGCAGAGCTCCCTCAGTACTGTTCTCCCCACAGTGCAGAGCTCCCTCAGTACTGTTCTCCCACCACAGTGCAGAGCTCCCTCAGTACTGTTCTCCCCACAGTGCAGAGCTCCCTCAGTACTGTTCTCCCACCACAGTGCAGAGCTCCCTCAGTACTGTTCTCCCCACAGTGCAGAGCTCCCTCAGTACTGTTCTCCCACCACAGTGCAGAGCTCCCTCAGTACTGTTCTCCCACCACAGTGCAGAGCTCCCTCAGTACTGTTCTCCCACCACAGTGCAGAGCTCCCTCAGTACTGTTCTCCCACCACAGTGCAGAGCTCCCTCAGTACTGTTCTCCCACCACAGTGCAGAGCTCCCTCAGTACTGTTCTCCCCACAGTGCAGAGCTCCCTCAGTACTGTTCTCCCACCACAGTGCAGAGCTCCCTCAGTACTGTTCTCCCCACAGTGCAGAGCTCCCTCAGTACTGTTCTCCCACCACAGTGCAGAGCTCCCTCAGTACTGTTCTCCCCACAGTGCAGAGCTCCCTCAGTACTGTTCTCCCCACAGTGCAGAGCTCCCTCAGTACTGTTCTCCCCACAGTGCAGAGCTCCCTCAGTACTGTTCTCCCGCCACAGTGCAGAGCTCCCTCAGTACTGTTCTCCCACCACAGTGCAGAGCTCCCTCAGTACTGTTCTCCCACCACAGTGCAGAGCTCCCTCAGTACTGTTCCCCCCACAGTGCAGAGCTCCCTCAGTACTGTTCTCCCACCACAGTGCAGAGCTCCCTCAGTACTGTTCTCCCCACAGTGCAGAGCTCCCTCAGTACTGTTCTCCCCACAGTGCAGAGCTCCCTCAGTACTGTTCTCCCCACAGTGCAGAGCTCCCTCAGTACTGTTCTCCACCACAGTGCAGAGCTCCCTCAGTACTGTTCTCCCCACAGTGCAGAGCTCCCTCAGTACTGTTCTCCCACCACAGTGCAGAGCTCCCTCAGTACTGTTCTCCCACCACAGTGCAGAGCTCCCTCAGTACTGTTCTCCCCACAGTGCAGAGCTCCCTCAGTACTGTTCTCCCACCACAGTGCAGAGCTCCCTCAGTACTGTTCTCCCCACAGTGCAGAGCTCCCTCAGTACTGTTCTCCCCACAGTGCAGAGCTCCCTCAGTACTGTTCTCCCCACAGTGCAGAGCTCCCTCAGTACTGTTCTCCCCACAGTGCAGAGCTCCCTCAGTACTGTTCTCCCACCACAGTGCAGAGCTCCCTCAGTACTGTTCTCCCCACAGTGCAGAGCTCCCTCAGTACTGTTCTCCCACCACAGTGCAGAGCTCCCTCAGTACTGTTCTCCCCACAGTGCAGAGCTCCCTCAGTACTGTTCTCCCACCACAGTGCAGAGCTCCCTCAGTACTGTTCTCCCACCACAGTGCAGAGCTCCCTCAGTACTGTTCTCCCCACAGTGCAGAGCTCCCTCAGTACTGTTCTCCCACCACAGTGCAGAGCTCCCTCAGTACTGTTCTCCCCACAGTGCAGAGCTCCCTCAGTACTGTTCTCCCACCACAGTGCAGAGCTCCCTCAGTACTGTTCTCCCCCACAGTGCAGAGCTCCCTCAGTACTGTTCTCCCCACAGTGCAGAGCTCCCTCAGTACTGTTCTCCCCACAGTGCAGAGCTCCCTCAGTACTGTTCTCCCACCACAGTGCAGAGCTCCCTCAGTACTGTCTCCCCACAGTGCAGAGCTCCCTCAGTACTGTTCTCCCCACAGTGCAGAGCTCCCTCAGTACTGTTCTCCCACCACAGTGCAGAGCTCCCTCAGTACTGTTCTCCCACCACAGTGCAGAGCTCCCTCAGTACTGTTCTCCCACCACAGTGCAGAGCTCCCTCAGTACTGTTCTCCCCACAGTGCAGAGCTCCCTCAACGTTTCCCCACAGTGCAGCCCTCAGTACTGTTCTCCCCACAGTGCAGAGCTCCCTCAGTACTGTTCTCCCCACAGTGCAGAGCTCCCTCAGTACTGTTCTCCCCCACAGTGCAGAGCTCCCTCAGTACTGTTCTCCTGCCACAGTGCAGAGCTCCCTCAGTACTGTTCTCCCACCACAGTGCAGAGCTCCCTCAGTACTGTTCTCCCCACAGTGCAGAGCTCCCTCAGTACTGTTCTCCCACCACAGTGCAGAGCTCCCTCAGTACTGTTCTCCCCACAGTGCAGAGCTCCCTCAGTACTGTTCTCCCCACAGTGCAGAGCTCCCTCAGTACTGTTCTCCCCACAGTGCAGAGCTCCCTCAGTACTGTTCTCCCACCACAGTGCAGAGCTCCCTCAGTACTGTTCTCCCCACAGTGCAGAGCTCCCTCAGTACTGTTCTCCCACCACAGTGCAGAGCTCCCTCAGTACTGTTCTCCCACCACAGTGCAGAGCTCCCTCAGTACTGTTCTCCCCACAGTGCAGAGCTCCCTCAGTACTGTTCTCCCACCACAGTGCAGAGCTCCCTCAGTACTGTTCTCCCCACAGTGCAGAGCTCCCTCAGTACTGTTCTCCCCACAGTGCAGAGCTCCCTCAGTACTGTTCTCCCCACAGTGCAGAGCTCCCTCAGTACTGTTCTCCCCACAGTGCAGAGCTCCCTCAGTACTGTTCTCCCACCACAGTGCAGAGCTCCCTCAGTACTGTTCTCCCCCACAGTGCAGAGCTCCCTCAGTACTGTTCTCCCACCACAGTGCAGAGCTCCCTCAGTACTGTTCTCCCACCACAGTGCAGAGCTCCCTCAGTACTGTTCTCCCACCACAGTGCAGAGCTCCCTCAGTACTGTTCTCCCACCACAGTGCAGAGCTCCCTCAGTACTGTTCTCCCCACAGTGCAGAGCTCCCTCAGTACTGTTCTCCCACCACAGTGCAGAGCTCCCTCAGTACTGTTCTCCCCACAGTGCAGAGCTCCCTCAGTACTGTTCTCCCACCACAGTGCAGAGTTCTCCCACAGTGCAGAGCTCCCTCAGTACTGTTCTCCCCACAGTGCAGAGCTCCCTCAGTACTGTTCTCCCCACAGTGCAGAGCTCCCTCAGTACTGTTCTCCCCACAGTGCAGAGCTCCCTCAGTACTGTTCTCCCACCACAGTGCAGAGCTCCCTCAGTACTGTTCTCCACCACAGTGCAGAGCTCCCTCAGTACTGTTCTCCCCACAGTGCAGAGCTCCCTCAGTACTGTTCTCCCACCACAGTGCAGAGCTCCCTCAGTACTGTTCTCCCCACAGTGCAGAGCTCCCTCAGTACTGTTCTCCCCACAGTGCAGAGCTCCCTCAGTACTGTTCTCCCACCACAGTGCAGAGCTCCCTCAGTACTGTTCTCCCACCACAGTGCAGAGCTCCCTCAGTACTGTTCTCCCCACAGTGCAGAGCTCCCTCAGTACTGTTCTCCCACCACAGTGCAGAGCTCCCTCAGTACTGTTCTCCCACCACAGTGCAGAGCTCCCTCAGTACTGTTCTCCCACCACAGTGCAGAGCTCCCTCAGTACTGTTCTCCCACCACAGTGCAGAGCTCCCTCAGTACTGTTCTCCACCACAGTGCAGAGCTCCCTCAGTACTGTTCTCCCACCACAGTGCAGAGCTCCCTCAGTACTGTTCTCCCCCACAGTGCAGAGCTCCCTCAGTACTGTTCTCCCACCACAGTGCAGAGCTCCCTCAGTACTGTTCTCCCCACAGTGCAGAGCTCCCTCAGTACTGTTCTCCCCACAGTGCAGAGCTCCCTCAGTACTGTTCTCCCCACAGTGCAGAGCTCCCTCAGTACTGTTCTCCCGCCACAGTGCAGAGCTCCCTCATTACTGTTCTCCTGCCACAGTGCAGAGCTCCCTCAGTACTGTTCTCCCACCACAGTGCAGAGCTCCCTCAGTACTGTTCTCCCCACAGTGCAGAGCTCCCTCAGTACTGTTCTCCCACCACAGTGCAGAGCTCCCTCAGTACTGTTCTCCCCACAGTGCAGAGCTCCCTCAGTACTGTTCTCCACACAGTGCAGAGCTCCCTCAGTACTGTTCTCCCACCACAGTGCAGAGCTCCCTCAGTACTGTTCTCCCCACAGTGCAGAGCTCCCTCAGTACTGTTCTCCCACCACAGTGCAGAGCTCCCTCAGTACTGTTCTCCCACCACAGTGCAGAGCTCCCTCAGTACTGTTCTCCCACCACAGTGCAGAGCTCCCTCAGTACTGTTCTCCCCACAGTGCAGAGCTCCCTCAGTACTGTTCTCCCACCACAGTGCAGAGCTCCCTCAGTACTGTTCTCCCACCACAGTGCAGAGCTCCCTCAGTACTGTTCTCCCCACAGTGCAGAGCTCCCTCAGTACTGTTCTCCCCACAGTGCAGAGCTCCCTCAGTACTGTTCTCCCACCACAGTGCAGAGCTCCCTCAGTACTGTTCTCCCCACAGTGCAGAGCTCCCTCAGTACTGTTCTCCCACCACAGTGCAGAGCTCCCTCAGTACTGTTCTCCCCACAGTGCAGAGCTCCCTCAGTACTGTTCTCCCACCACAGTGCAGAGCTCCACAGTGCAGAGCTCCCTCAGTACTGTTCTCCCCACAGTGCAGAGCTCCCTCAGTACTGTTCTCCCACCACAGTGCAGAGCTCCCTCAGTACTGTTCTCCCCACAGTGCAGAGCTCCCTCAGTACTGTTCTCCCCACAGTGCAGAGCTCCCTCAGTACTGTTCTCCCACCACAGTGCAGAGCTCCCTCAGTACTGTTCTCCCCACAGTGCAGAGCTCCCTCAGTACTGTTCTCCCACCACAGTGCAGAGCTCCACAGTGCAGAGCTCCCTCAGTACTGTTCTCCCCACAGTGCAGAGCTCCCTCAGTACTGTTCTCCCACCACAGTGCAGAGCTCTCTCAGTACTGTTCTCCCCACAGTGCAGAGCTCCCTTAGTACTGTTTATCCCACAGTGCAGAGCTCCCTCAGTACTGTTCTCCCACCACAGTGCAGAGCTCCCTCAGTACTGTTCTCCCCACAGTGCAGAGCTCCCTCAGTACTGTTCTCCCACCACAGTGCAGAGCTCCCTCAGTACTGTTCTCCCACCACAGTGCAGAGCTCCCTCAGTACTGTTCTCCCACCACAGTGCAGAGCTCCCTCAGCACTGTTCTCCCCACAGTGCAGAGCTCCCTCAGTACTGTTCTCCCCACAGTGCAGAGCTCCCTCAGTACTGTTCTCCCACCACAGTGCAGAGCTCCCTCAGTACTGTTCTCCCAGCACAGTGCAGAGCTCCCTCAGCACTGTTCTCCCCACAGTGCAGAGCTCCCTCAGTACTGTTCTCCCCACAGTGCAGAGCTCCCTCAGTACTGTTCTCCCCACAGTGCAGAGCTCCCTCAGTACTGTTCTCCCACCACAGTGCAGAGCTCCCTCAGTACTGTTCTCCCCACAGTGCAGAGCTCCCTCAGTACTGTTCTCCCCACAGTGCAGAGCTCCCTCAGTACTGTTCTCCCACCACAGTGCAGAGCTCCCTCAGTACTGTTCTCCCCACAGTGCAGAGCTCCCTCAGTACTGTTCTCCCACCATAGTACAGAGCTCCCCAGTACTGTTCTCCCCACAGTGCAGAGCTCCCTCAGTACTGTTCTCCCACCACAGTGCAGAGCTCCCTCAGTACTGTTCTCCCACCACAGTGCAGAGCTCCCTCAGTACTGTTCTCCCCACAGTGCAGAGCTCCCTCAGTACTGTTCTCCCCACCAGGCTCCCTAGTACTGTTTCCCACAGTGCAGAGCTCCCTCAGTACTGTTCTCCCACCACAGTGCAGAGCTCCCTCAGTACTGTTCTCCCCCACAGTGCAGAGCTCCCTCAGTACTGTTCTCCCACCACAGTGCAGAGCTCCCTCAGTACTGTTCTCCCACCACAGTGCAGAGCTCCCTCAGTACTGTTCTCCCCCACAGTGCAGAGCTCCCTCAGTACTGTTCTCCACCACAGTGCAGAGCTCCCTCAGTACTGTTCTCCCACCACAGTGCAGAGCTCCCTCAGTACTGTTCTCCCACCACAGTGCAGAGCTCCCTCAGTACTGTTCTCCCACCACAGTGCAGAGCTCCCTCAGTACTGTTCTCCCACCACAGTGCAGAGCTCCCTCAGTACTGTTCTCCCCACAGTGCAGAGCTCCCTCAGTACTGTTCTCCCACCACAGTGCAGAGCTCCCTCAGTACTGTTCTCCCCCACAGTGCAGAGCTCCCTCAGTACTGTTCTCCCCACAGTGCAGAGCTCCCTCAGTACTGTTCTCCCACCACAGTGCAGAGCTCCCTCAGTACTGTTCTCCCACCACAGTGCAGAGCTCCCTCAGTACTGTTCTCCCCACAGTGCAGAGCTCCCTCAGTACTGTTCTCCCCACAGTGCAGAGCTCCCTCAGTACTGTTCTCCCACCACAGTGCAGAGCTCCCTCAGTACTGTTCTCCCCACAGTGCAGAGCTCCCTCAGTACTGTTCTCCCCACAGTGCAGAGCTCCCTCAGTACTGTTCTCCCCACAGTGCAGAGCTCCCTCAGTACTGTTCTCCCCCACAGTGCAGAGCTCCCTCAGTACTGTTCTCCCACCACAGTGCAGAGCTCCCTCAGTACTGTTCTCCCACCACAGTGCAGAGCTCCCTCAGTACTGTTCTCCCCACAGTGCAGAGCTCCCTCAGTACTGTTCTCCCCACAGTGCAGAGCTCCCTCAGTACTGTTCTCCCCACAGTGCAGAGCTCCCTCAGTACTGTTCTCCCACCACAGTGCAGAGCTCCCTCAGTACTGTTCTCCCCACAGTGCAGAGCTCCCTCAGTACTGTTCTCCCCACAGTGCAGAGCTCCCTCAGTACTGTTCTCCCACCACAGTACAGAGCTCCCTCAGTACTGTTCTCCCCACAGTGCAGAGCTCCCTCAGTACTGTTCTCCCACCACAGTGCAGAGCTCCCTCAGTACTGTTCTCCCCACAGTGCAGAGCTCCCTCAGTACTGTTCTCCCACCACAGTGCAGAGCTCCACAGTGCAGAGCTCCCTCAGTACTGTTCTCCCCACAGTGCAGAGCTCCCTCAGTACTGTTCTCCCACCACAGTGCAGAGCTCCCTCAGTACTGTTCTCCCCACAGTGCAGAGCTCCCTCAGTACTTTTCTCCCCACAGTGCAGAGCTCCCTCAGTACTGTTCTCCCACCACAGTGCAGAGCTCCCTCAGTACTGTTCTCCCCACAGTGCAGAGCTCCCTCAGTACTGTTTTCCCACCACGGTGCAGAGCTCCCTCAGTACTGTTCTCCCACCACAGTGCAGAGCTCCCTCAGTACTGTTCTCCCACCACAGTGCAGAGCTCCCTCAGTACTGTTCTCCCCACAGTGCAGAGCTCCCTCAGTACTGTTCTCCCCACAGTGCAGAGCTCCCTCAGCACTGTTCTCCCACCACAGTGCAGAGCTCCCTCAGTACTGTTCTCCCACCACAGTGCAGAGCTCCCTCAGTACTGTTCTCCCCACAGTGCAGAGCTCCCTCAGTACTGTTCTCCCCACAGTGCAGAGCTCCCTCAGTACTGTTCTCCCCACAGTGCAGAGCTCCCTCAGTACTGTTCTCCCACCACAGTGCAGAGCTCCCTCAGTACTGTTCTCCCCACAGTGCAGAGCTCCCTCAGTACTGTTCTCCCCACAGTGCAGAGCTCCCTCAGTACTGTTCTCCCACCACAGTGCAGAGCTCCCTCAGTACTGTTCTCCCCACAGTGCAGAGCTCCCTCAGTACTGTTCTCCCACCACAGTTCAGAGCTCCCCAGTACTGTTCTCCCCACAGTGCAGAGCTCCCTCAGTACTGTTCTCCCACCACAGTGCAGAGCTCCCTCAGTACTGTTCTCCCACCACAGTGCAGAGCTCCCTCAGTACTGTTCTCCCACCACAGTGCAGAGCTCCCTCAGTACTGTTCTCCCCACAGTGCAGAGCTCCCTCAGTACTGTTCTCCCACCACAGTGCAGAGCTCCCTCAGTACTGTTCTCCCACCACAGTGCAGAGCTCCCTCAGTACTGTTCTCCCACCACAGTGCAGAGCTCCCTCAGTACTGTTCTCCCACCACAGTGCAGAGCTCCCTCAGTACTGTTCTCCCCACAGTGCAGAGCTCCCTCAGTACTGTTCTCCCACCACAGTGCAGAGCTCCCTCAGTACTGTTCTCCCACCACAGTGCAGAGCTCCCTCAGTACTGTTCTCCCCACAGTGCAGAGCTCCCTCAGTACTGTTCTCCCACCACAGTGCAGAGCTCCCTCAGTACTGTTCTCCCACCACAGTGCAGAGCTCCCTCAGTACTGTTCTCCCCACAGTGCAGAGCTCCCTCAGTACTGTTCTCCCACCACAGTGCAGAGCTCCCTCAGTACTGTTCTCCCCCACAGTGCAGAGCTCCCTCAGTACTGTTCTCCCCACAGTGCAGAGCTCCCTCAGTACTGTTCTCCCACCACAGTGCAGAGCTCCCTCAGTACTGTTCTCCCACCACAGTGCAGAGCTCCCTCAGTACTGTTCTCCCCACAGTGCAGAGCTCCCTCAGTACTGTTCTCCCACCACAGTGCAGAGCTCCCTCAGTACTGTTCTCCCACCACAGTGCAGAGCTCCCTCAGTACTGTTCTCCCCACAGTGCAGAGCTCCCTCAGTACTGTTCTCCCACCACAGTGCAGAGCTCCCTCAGTACTGTTCTCCCCACAGTGCAGAGCTCCCTCAGTACTGTTCTCCCACCACAGTGCAGAGCTCCCTCAGTACTGTTCTCCCACCACAGTGCAGAGCTCCCTCAGTACTGTTCTCCCCACAGTGCAGAGCTCCCTCAGTACTGTTCTCCCACCACAGTGCAGAGCTCCCTCAGTACTGTTCTCCCCACAGTGCAGAGCTCCCTCAGTACTGTTCTCCCACCACAGTGCAGAGCTCCCTCAGTACTGTTCTCCCACCACAGTGCAGAGCTCCCTCAGTACTGTTCTCCCCACAGTGCAGAGCTCCCTCAGTACTGTTCTCCCACCACAGTGCAGAGCTCCCTCAGTACTGTTCTCCCCCACAGTGCAGAGCTCCCTCAGTACTGTTCTCCCCACAGTGCAGAGCTCCCTCAGTACTGTTCTCCCCACAGTGCAGAGCTCCCTCAGTACTGTTCTCCCACCACAGTGCAGAGCTCCCTCAGTACTGTTCTCCCACCACAGTGCAGAGCTCCCTCAGTACTGTTCTCCCCACAGTGCAGAGCTCCCTCAGTACTGTTCTCCCCACAGTGCAGAGCTCCCTCAGTACTGTTCTCCCGCCACAGTGCAGAGCTCCCTCAGTACTGTTCTCCCACCACAGTGCAGAGCTCCCTCAGTACTGTTCTCCCCACAGTGCAGAGCTCCCTCAGTACTGTTCTCCCACCACAGTGCAGAGCTCCCTCAGTACTGTTCTCCCCACAGTGCAGAGCTCCCTCAGTACTGTTCTCCCCACAGTGCAGAGCTCCCTCAGTACTGTTCTCCCCACAGTGCAGAGCTCCCTCAGTACTGTTCTCCCACCACAGTGCAGAGCTCCCTCAGTACTGTTCTCCCCACAGTGCAGAGCTCCCTCAGTACTGTTCTCCCACCACAGTGCAGAGCTCCCTCAGTACTGTTCTCCCACCATAGTGCAGAGCTCCCTCAGTACTGTTCTCCCCACAGTGCAGAGCTCCCTCAGTACTGTTCTCCCCACAGTGCAGAGCTCCCTCAGTACTGTTCTCCCCACAGTGCAGAGCTCCCTCAGTACTGTTCTCCCACCACAGTGCAGAGCTCCCTCAGTACTGTTCTCCCCACAGTGCAGAGCTCCCTCAGTACTGTTCTCCCACCACAGTGCAGAGCTCCCTCAGTACTGTTCTCCCCACAGTGCAGAGCTCCCTCAGTACTGTTCTCCCACCACAGTGCAGAGCTCCCTCAGTACTGTTCTCCCACCACAGTGCAGAGCTCCCTCAGTACTGTTCTCCCCCACAGTGCAGAGCTCCCTCAGTACTGTTCTCCCCCACAGTGCAGAGCTCCCTCAGTACTGTTCTCCCACCACAGTGCAGAGCTCCCTCAGTACTGTTCTCCCCACAGTGCAGAGCTCCCTCAGTACTGTTCTCCCCACAGTGCAGAGCTCCCTCAGTACTGTTCTCCCCACAGTGCAGAGCTCCCTCAGTACTGTTCTCCCACCACAGTGCAGAGCTCCCTCAGTACTGTTCTCCCCACAGTGCAGAGCTCCCTCAGTACTGTTCTCCCCACAGTGCAGAGCTCCCTCAGTACTGTTCTCCCCACAGTGCAGAGCTCCCTCAGTACTGTTCTCCCCACAGTGCAGAGCTCCCTCAGTACTGTTCTCCCACCATAGTACAGAGCTCCCCAGTACTGTTCTCCCCACAGTGCAGAGCTCCCTCAGTACTGTTCTCCCACCACAGTGCAGAGCTCCCTCAGTGTACTGTTCTCCCCACAGTGCAGAGCTCCCTCAGTACTGTTCTCCCACCACAGTGCAGAGCTCCCTCAGTACTGTTCTCCCACCACAGTGCAGAGCTCCCTCAGTACTGTTCTCCCACCACAGTGCAGAGCTCCCTCAGTACTGTTCTCCCACCACAGTGCAGAGCTCCCTCAGTACTGTTCTCCCCACAGTGCAGAGCTCCCTCAGTACTGTTCTCCCACCACAGTGCAGAGCTCCTCAGTACTGTTCTCCCCACAGTGCAGAGCTCCCTCAGTACTGTTCTCCCACCACAGTGCAGAGCTCCCTCAGTACTGTTCTCCCACCACAGTGCAGAGCTCCCTCAGTACTGTTCTCCCCACAGTGCAGAGCTCCCTCAGTACTGTTCTCCCCCACAGTGCAGAGCTCCCTCAGTACTGTTCTCCCACCACAGTGCAGAGCTCCCTCAGTACTGTTCTCCCCACAGTGCAGAGCTCCCTCAGTACTGTTTCCCACCACAGTGCAGAGCTCCCTCAGTACTGTTCTCCCACCACAGTGCAGAGCTCCCTCAGTACTGTTCTCCCCACAGTGCAGAGCTCCCTCAGTACTGTTCTCCCACCACAGTGCAGAGCTCCCTCAGTACTGTTCTCCCGCCACAGTGCAGAGCTCCCTCAGTACTGTTCTCCCCACAGTGCAGAGCTCCCTCAGTACTGTTCTCCCCACAGTGCAGAGCTCCCTCAGTACTGTTCTCCCACCACAGTGCAGAGCTCCCTCAGTACTGTTCTCCCACCACAGTGCAGAGCTCCCTCAGTACTGTTCTCCCCACAGTGCAGAGCTCCCTCAGTACTGTTCTCCCCACAGTGCAGAGCTCCCTCAGTACTGTTCTCCCGCCACAGTGCAGAGCTCCCTCAGTACTGTTCTCCCACCACAGTGCAGAGCTCCCTCAGTACTGTTCTCCCCACAGTGCAGAGCTCCCTCAGTACTGTTCTCCCACCACAGTGCAGAGCTCCCTCAGTACTGTTCTCCCCACAGTGCAGAGCTCCCTCAGTACTGTTCTCCCCACAGTGCAGAGCTCCCTCAGTACTGTTCTCCCCACAGTGCAGAGCTCCCTCAGTACTGTTCTCCCACCACAGTGCAGAGCTCCCTCAGTACTGTTCTCCCCACAGTGCAGAGCTCCCTCAGTACTGTTCTCCCCACAGTGCAGAGCTCCCTCAGTACTGTTCTCCCACCACAGTGCAGAGCTCCCTCAGTACTGTTCTCCCCAAGTGCAGAGCTCCCTCAGTACTGTTCTCCCCACAGTGCAGAGCTCCCTCAGTACTGTTCTCCCCACAGTGCAGAGCTCCCTCAGTACTGTTCTCCCACCACAGTGCAGAGCTCCCTCAGTACTGTTCTCCCCACAGTGCAGAGCTCCCTCAGTACTGTTCTCCCACCACAGTGCAGAGCTCCCTCAGTACTGTTCTCCCCACAGTGCAGAGCTCCCTCAGTACTGTTCTCCCACCACAGTGCAGAGCTCCCTCAGTACTGTTCTCCCACCACAGTGCAGAGCTCCCTCAGTACTGTTCTCCCCCACAGTGCAGAGCTCCCTCAGTACTGTTCTCCCCCACAGTGCAGAGCTCCCTCAGTACTGTTCTCCCACCACAGTGCAGAGCTCCCTCAGTACTGTTCTCCCCACAGTGCAGAGCTCCCTCAGTACTGTTCTCCCCACAGTGCAGAGCTCCCTCAGTACTGTTCTCCCCACAGTGCAGAGCTCCCTCAGTACTGTTCTCCCACCACAGTGCAGAGCTCCCTCAGTACTGTTCTCCCCACAGTGCAGAGCTCCCTCAGTACTGTTCTCCCCACAGTGCAGAGCTCCCTCAGTACTGTTCTCCCCACAGTGCAGAGCTCCCTCAGTACTGTTCTCCCCACAGTGCAGAGCTCCCTCAGTACTGTTCTCCCACCATAGTCAGAGCTCCCTCAGTACTGTTCTCCCCACAGTGCAGAGCTCCCTCAGTACTGTTCTCCCACCACAGTGCAGAGCTCCCTCAGTACTGTTCTCCCCACAGTGCAGAGCTCCCTCAGTACTGTTCTCCCACCACAGTGCAGAGCTCCCTCAGTACTGTTCTCCCCACAGTGCAGAGCTCCCTCAGTACTGTTCTCCCACCACAGTGCAGAGCTCCCTCAGTACTGTTCTCCCCCACAGTGCAGAGCTCCCTCAGTACTGTTCTCCCACCACAGTGCAGAGCTCCCTCAGTACTGTTCTCCCCACAGTGCAGAGCTCCCTCAGTACTGTTCTCCCACCACAGTGCAGAGCTCCCTCAGTACTGTTCTCCCCACAGTGCAGAGCTCCCTCAGTACTGTTCTCCCACCACAGTGCAGAGCTCCCTCAGTACTGTTCTCCCACCACAGTGCAGAGCTCCCTCAGTACTGTTCTCCCACCACAGTGCAGAGCTCCCTCAGTACTGTTCTCCCACCACAGTGCAGAGCTCCCTCAGTACTGTTCTCCCACCACAGTGCAGAGCTCCCTCAGTACTGTTCTCCCCACAGTGCAGAGCTCCCTCAGTACTGTTCTCCCACCACAGTGCAGAACTCCCTCAGTACTGTTCTCCCCACAGTGCAGAGCTCCCTCAGTACTGTTCTCCCACCACAGTGCAGAGCTCCCTCAGTACTGTTCTCCCCACAGTGCAGAGCTCCCTCAGTACTGTTCTCCCCACAGTGCAGAGCTCCCTCAGTACTGTTCTCCCCACAGTGCAGAGCTCCCTCAGTACTGTTCTCCCGCCACAGTGCAGAGCTCCCTCAGTACTGTTCTCCTGCCACAGTGCAGAGCTCCCTCAGTACTGTTCTCCCACCACAGTGCAGAGCTCCCTCAGTACTGTTCTCCCCACAGTGCAGAGCTCCCTCAGTACTGTTCTCCCACCACAGTGCAGAGCTCCCTCAGTACTGTTCTCCCACCACAGTGCAGAGCTCCCTCAGTACTGTTCTCCCCACAGTGCAGAGCTCCCTCAGTACTGTTCTCCCCACAGTGCAGAGCTCCCTCAGTACTGTTCTCCCACCACAGTGCAGAGCTCCCTCAGTACTGTTCTCCCCACAGTGCAGAGCTCCCTCAGTACTGTTCTCCCACCACAGTGCAGAGCTCCCTCAGTACTGTTCTCCCCACAGTGCAGAGCTCCCTCAGTACTGTTCTCCCACCACAGTGCAGAGCTCCCTCAGTACTGTTCTCCCCACAGTGCAGAGCTCCCTCAGTACTGTTCTCCCCACAGTGCAGAGCTCCCTCAGTACTGTTCTCCCCACAGTGCAGAGCTCCCTCAGTACTGTTCTCCCCACAGTGCAGAGCTCCCTCAGTACTGTTCTCCCACCACAGTGCAGAGCTCCCTCAGTACTGTTCTCCCCACAGTGCAGAGCTCCCTCAGTACTGTTCTCCCACCACAGTGCAGAGCTCCCTCAGTACTGTTCTCCCACCACAGTGCAGAGCTCCCTCAGTACTGTTCTCCCCACAGTGCAGAGCTCCCTCAGTACTGTTCTCCCACCACAGTGCAGAGCTCCCTCAGTACTGTTCTCCACCACAGTGCAGAGCTCCCTCAGTACTGTTCTCCCCACAGTGCAGAGCTCCCTCAGTACTGTTCTCCCACCACAGTGCAGAGCTCCCTCAGTACTGTTCTCCCCACAGTGCAGAGCTCCCTCAGTACTGTTCTCCCCACAGTGCAGAGCTCCCTCAGTACTGTTCTCCCACCACAGTGCAGAGCTCCCTCAGTACTGTTCTCCCCACAGTGCAGAGCTCCCTCAGTACTGTTCTCCCCACAGTGCAGAGCTCCCTCAGTACTGTTCTCCCCACAGTGCAGAGCTCCCTCAGTACTGTTCTCCCACCACAGTGCAGAGCTCCCTCAGTACTGTGCTCCCACCACAGTGCAGAGCTCCCTCAGTACTGTTCTCCCCACAGTGCAGAGCTCCCTCAGTACTGTTCTCCCACCATAGTGCAGAGCTCCCTCAGTACTGTTCTCCCACCACAGTGCAGAGCTCCCTCAGTACTGTTCTCCCACCACAGTGCAGAGCTCCCTCAGTACTGTTCTCCCACCACAGTGCAGAGCTCCCTCAGTACTGTTCTCCCACCACAGTGCAGAGCTCCCTCAGTACTGTTCTCCCACCACAGTGCAGAGCTCCCTCAGTACTGTTCTCCCACCACAGTGCAGAGCTCCTCAGTACTGTTCTCCCACCACAGTGCAGAGCTCCCTCAGTACTGTTCTCCCCACAGTGCAGAGCTCCCTCAGTACTGTTCTCCCACCACAGTGCAGAGCTCCCTCAGCACTGTTCTCCCCACAGTGCAGAGCTCCCTCAGTACTGTTCTCTCACCACAGTGCAGAGCTCCCTCAGTACTGTTCTCCTCAAAGTGCAGAGCTCCCTCAGTACTGCTCCTCAGTACTGTTCTCCCCACAGTGCAGAGCTCCCTCAGTACTGTTCTCCCCACAGTGCAGAGCTCCCTCAGTACTGTTCTCCCGCCACAGTGCAGAGCTCTCTCTTACTGTTCTCCTGCCACAGTGCAGAGCTCCCTCAGTACTGTTCTCCCACCACAGTGCAGAGCTCCCTCAGTACTGTTCTCCCCACAGTGCAGAGCTCCCTCAGTACTGTTCTCCCACCACAGTGCAGAGCTCCCTCAGTACTGTTCTCCCCACAGTGCAGAGCTCCCTCAGTACTGTTCTCCCCACAGTGCAGAGCTCCCTCAGTACTGTTCTCCCACCACAGTGCAGAGCTCCCTCAGTACTGTTCTCCCCACAGTGCAGAGCTCCCTCAGTACTGTTCTCCCACCACAGTGCAGAGCTCCCTCAGTACTGTTCTCCCACCACAGTGCAGAGCTCCCTCAGTACTGTTCTCCCCACAGTGCAGAGCTCCCTCAGTACTGTTCTCCACCACAGTGCAGAGCTCCCTCAGTACTGTTCTCCCACCACAGTGCAGAGCTCCCTCAGTACTGTTCTCCCACCACAGTGCAGAGCTCCCTCAGTACTGTTCTCCCCACAGTGCAGAGCTCCCTCAGTACTGTTCTCCCCACAGTGCAGAGCTCCCTCAGTACTGTTCTCCCACCACAGTGCAGAGCTCCCTCAGTACTGTTCTCCCCACAGTGCAGAGCTCCCTCAGTACTGTTCTCCCACCACAGTGCAGAGCTCCCTCAGTACTGTTCTCCCCACAGTGCAGAGCTCCCTCAGTACTGTTCTCCCACCGACCACAGTGCAGAGCTCCCTCAGTACTGTTCTCCCCACAGTGCAGAGCTCCCTCAGTACTGTTCTCCCACCACAGTGCAGAGCTCCCTCAGTACTGTTCTCCCCACAGTGCAGAGCTCCCTAGTACTGTTCTATCCCACAGTGCAGAGCTCCCTCAGTACTGTTCTCCCACCACAGTGCAGAGCTCCCTCAGTACTGTTCTCCCCACAGTGCAGAGCTCCCTCAGTACTGTTCTCCCACCACGTGCAGAGCTCCCTCAGTACTGTTCTCCCACCACAGTGCAGAGCTCCCTCAGTACTGTTCTCCCACCACAGTGCAGAGCTCCCTCAGTACTGTTCTCCCCACAGTGCAGAGCTCCCTCAGTACTGTTCTCCCCACAGTGCAGAGCTCCCTCAGTACTGTTCTCCCACCACAGTGCAGAGCTCCCTCAGTACTGTTCTCCCACCACAGTGCAGAGCTCCCTCAGTACTGTTCTCCCCACAGTGCAGAGCTCCCTCAGTACTGTTCTCCCCACAGTGCAGAGCTCCCTCAGTACTGTTCTCCCCACAGTGCAGAGCTCCCTCAGTACTGTTCTCCCCACAGTGCAGAGCTCCCTCAGTACTGTTCTCCCACCACAGTGCAGAGCTCCCTCAGTACTGTTCTCCCCACAGTGCAGAGCTCCCTCAGTACTGTTCTCCCCACAGTGCAGAGCTCCCTCAGTACTGTTCTCCCCACAGTGCAGAGCTCCCTCAGTACTGTTCTCCCGCCACAGTGCAGAGCTCCCTCATTACTGTTCTCCTGCCACAGTGCAGAGCTCCCTCAGTACTGTTCTCCCCACAGTGCAGAGCTCCCTCAGTACTGTTCTCCCACCACAGTGCAGAGCTCCCTCAGTACTGTTCTCCCCACAGTGCAGAGCTCCCTCAGTACTGTTCTCCCCACAGTGCAGAGCTCCCTCAGTACTGTTCTCCCACCACAGTGCAGAGCTCCCTCAGTACTGTTCTCCCCACAGTGCAGAGCTCCCTCAGCACTGTTCTCCCACCACAGTGCAGAGCTCCCTCAGTACTGTTCTCCCACCACAGTGCAGAGCTCCCTCAGTACTGTTCTCCCCACAGTGCAGAGCTCCCTCAGGACTGTTCTCCCCACAGTGCAGAGCTCCCTCAGTACTGTTCTCCCACCACAGTGCAGAGCTCCCTCAGTACTGTTCTCCCACCACAGTGCAGAGCTCCCTCAGTACTGTTCTCCCCACAGTGCAGAGCTCCCTCAGTACTGTTCTCCCCACAGTGCAGAGCTCCCTCAGTACTGTTCTCCCACCACAGTGCAGAGCTCCCTCAGTACTGTTCTCCCCACAGTGCAGAGCTCCCTCAGTACTGTTCTCCCACCACAGTGCAGAGCTCCCTCAGTACTGTTCTCCCCACAGTGCAGAGCTCCCTCAGTACTGTTCTCCCACCACAGTGCAGAGCTCCACAGTGCAGAGCTCCCTCAGTACTGTTCTCCCCACAGTGCAGAGCTCCCTCAGTACTGTTCTCCCACCACAGTGCAGAGCTCTCTCAGTACTGTTCTCCCCACAGTGCAGAGCTCCCTTAGTACTGTTTATCCCACAGTGCAGAGCTCCCTCAGTACTGTTCTCCCACCACAGTGCAGAGCTCCCTCAGTACTGTTCTACCCACAGTGCAGAGCTCCCTCAGTACTGTTTTCCCACCACGGTGCAGAGCTCCCTCAGTACTGTTCTCCCACCACGGTGCAGAGCTCCCTCAGTACTGTTCTCCCACCACAGTGCAGAGCTCCCTCAGTACTGTTCTCCCCACAGTGCAGAGCTCCCTCTGTACTGTTCTCCCCACAGTGCAGAGCTCCCTCAGCACTGTTCTCCCACCACAGTGCAGAGCTCCCTCAGTACTGTTCTCCCACCACAGTGCAGAGCTCCCTCAGTACTGTTCTCCCCACAGTGCAGAGCTCCCTCAGTACTGTTCTCCCCACAGTGCAGAGCTCCCTCAGTACTGTTCTCCCCACAGTGCAGAGCTCCCTCAGTACTGTTCTCCCACCACAGTGCAGAGCTCCCTCAGTACTGTTCTCCCCACAGTGCAGAGCTCCCTCAGTACTGTTCTCCCACCACAGTGCAGAGCTCCCTCAGTACTGTTCTCCCCACAGGCAGAGCTCCCTCAGTACTGTTCTCCCACCACAGTGCAGAGCTCCCTCAGTACTGTTCTCCCCACAGTGCAGAGCTCCCTCAGTACTGTTCTCCCACCACAGTGCAGAGCTCCCTCAGTACTTTCTCCCACCACAGTGCAGAGCTCCCTCAGTACTGTTCTCCCACCAGTGCAGAGCTCCCTCAGTACTGTTCTCCCACCACAGTGCAGAGCTCCCTCAGTACTGTTCTCCCACCACAGTGCAGAGCTCCCTCAGTACTTTCTCCCACCACAGTCAGAGCTCCCTCAGTACTGTTCTCCCACCACAGTGCAGAGCTCCCTCAGTACTGTTCTCCCACCACAGTGCAGAGCTCCCTCAGTACTGTTCTCCCCACAGTGCAGAGCTCCCTCAGTACTGTTCTCCCACCACAGTGCAGAGCTCCCTCAGTACTGTTCTCCCCCACAGTGCAGAGCTCCCTCAGTACTGTTCTCCCACCACAGTGCAGAGCTCCCTCAGTACTGTTCTCCCCACAGTGCAGAGCTCCTCAGTACTGTTCTCCCCACAGTGCAGAGCTCCCTCAGTACTGTTCTCCCCACAGTGCAGAGCTCCCTCAGTACTGTTCTCCCCACAGTGCAGAGCTCCCTCAGTACTGTTCTCCCCACAGTGCAGAGCTCCCTCAGTACTGTTCTCCCACCACAGTGCAGAGCTCCCTCAGTACTGTTCTCCCACCACAGTGCAGAGCTCCCTCAGTACTGTTCTCCCCACAGTGCAGAGCTCCCTCAGTACTGTTCTCCCACCACAGTGCAGAGCTCCCTCAGTACTGTTCTCCCACCACAGTGCAGAGCTCCCTCAGTACTGTTCTCCCACCACAGTGCAGAGCTCCCTCAGTACTGTTCTCCCACCACAGTGCAGAGCTCCCTCAGTACTGTTCTCCCACCACAGTGCAGAGCTCCCTCAGTACTGTTCTCCCACCACAGTGCAGAGCTCCCTCAGTACTGTTCTCCCACCACAGTGCAGAGCTCCCTCAGTACTGTTCTCCCACCACAGTGCAGAGCTCCCTCAGTACTGTTCTCCCCACAGTGCAGAGCTCCCTCAGTACTGTTCTCCCACCACAGTGCAGAGCTCCCTCAGTACTGTTCTCCCCACAGTGCAGAGCTCCCTCAGTACTGTTCTCCCACCACAGTGCAGAGCTCCCTCAGTACTGTTCTCCCACCACAGTGCAGAGCTCCCTCAGTACTGTTCTCCCACCACAGTGCAGAGCTCCCTCAGTACTGTTCTCCCACCACAGTGCAGAGCTCCCTCAGTACTGTTCTCCCACCACAGTGCAGAGCTCCCTCAGTACTGTTCTCCCACCACAGTGCAGAGCTCCCTCAGTACTGTTCTCCCCACAGTGCAGAGCTCCCTCAGTACTGTTCTCCCACCACAGTGCAGAGCTCCCTCAGTACTGTTCTCCCACCACAGTGCAGAGCTCCCTCAGTACTGTTCTCCCACCACAGTGCAGAGCTCCCTCAGTACTGTTCTCCCACCACAGTGCAGAGCTCCCTCAGTACTGTTCTCCCACCACAGTGCAGAGCTCCCTCAGTACTGTTCTCCCCACAGTGCAGAGCTCCCTCAGTACTGTTCTCCCCACAGTGCAGAGCTCCCTCAGTACTGTTCTCCCACCACAGTGCAGAGCTCCCTCAGTACTGTTCTCCCCACAGTGCAGAGCTCCCTCAGTACTGTTCTCCCACCACAGTGCAGAGCTCCCTCAGTACTGTTCTCCCACCACAGTGCAGAGCTCCCTCAGTACTGTTCTCCCACCACAGTGCAGAGCTCCCTCAGTACTGTTCTCCCACCATAGTGCAGAGCTCCCTCAGTACTGTTCTCCCACCACAGTGCAGAGCTCCCTCAGTACTGTTCTCCCACCACAGTGCAGAGCTCCCTCAGTACTGTTCTCCCACCACAGTGCAGAGCTCCCTCAGTACTGTTCTCCCACCACAGTGCAGAGCTCCCTCAGTACTGTTCTCCCACCACAGTGCAGAGCTCCCTCAGTACTGTTCTCCCACCACAGTGCAGAGCTCCCTCAGTACTGTTCTCCCACCACAGTGCAGAGCTCCCTCAGTACTGTTCTCCCCACAGTGCAGAGCTCCCTCAGTACTGTTCTCCCACCACAGTGCAGAACTCCCTCAGTACTGTTCTCCCCACAGTGCAGAGCTCCCTCAGTACTGTTCTCCCACCACAGTGCAGAGCTCCCTCAGTACTGTTCTCCCCACAGTGCAGAGCTCCCTCAGTACTGTTCTCCCCACAGTGCAGAGCTCCCTCAGTACTGTTCTCCCCACAGTGCAGTGCTCCCTCAGTACTGTTCTCCCGCCACAGTGCAGAGCTCCCTCAGTACTGTTCTCCTGCCACAGTGCAGAGCTCCCTCAGTACTGTTCTCCCACCACAGTGCAGAGCTCCCTCAGTACTGTTCTCCCCACAGTGCAGAGCTCCCTCAGTACTGTTCTCCCACCACAGTGCAGAGCTCCCTCAGTACTGTTCTCCCCACAGTGCAGAGCTCCCTCAGTACTGTTCTCCCCACAGTGCAGAGCTCCCTCAGTACTGTTCTCCCACCACAGTGCAGAGCTCCCTCAGTACTGTTCTCCCACCACAGTGCAGAGCTCCCTCAGTACTGTTCTCCCCACAGTGCAGAGCTCCCTCAGTACTGTTCTCCCACCACAGTGCAGAGCTCCCTCAGTACTGTTCTCCCACCACAGTGCAGAGCTCCCTCAGTACTGTTCTCCCCACAGTGCAGAGCTCCCTCAGTACTGTTCTCCCACCACAGTGCAGAGCTCCCTCAGTACTGTTCTCCCCACAGTGCAGAGCTCCCTCAGTACTGTTCTCCCACCACAGTGCAGAGCTCCCTCAGTACTGTTCTCCCCACAGTGCAGAGCTCCCTCAGTACTGTTCTCCCCACAGTGCAGAGCTCCCTCAGTACTGTTCTCCCCACAGTGCAGAGCTCCCTCAGTACTGTTCTCCCACCACAGTGCAGAGCTCCCTCAGTACTGTTCTCCTCCACAGTGCAGAGCTCCCTCAGTACTGTTCTCCCACCACAGTGCAGAGCTCCCTCAGTACTGTTCTCCCCACAGTGCAGAGCTCCCTCAGTACTGTTCTCCCACCACAGTGCAGAGCTCCCTCAGTACTGTTCTCCCCACAGTGCAGAGCTCCCTCAGTACTGTTCTCCCCACAGTGCAGAGCTCCCTCAGTACTGTTCTCCCACCACAGTGCAGAGCTCCCTCAGTACTGTTCTCCCCACAGTGCAGAGCTCCCTCAGTACTGTTCTCCCACCACAGTGCAGAGCTCCCTCAGTACTGTTCTCCCACCACAGTGCAGAGCTCCCTCAGTACTGTTCTCCCACCACAGTGCAGAGCTCCCTCAGTACTGTTCTCCCACCACAGTGCAGAGCTCCCTCAGTACTGTTCTCCCACCACAGTGCAGAGCTCCCTCAGTACTGTTCTCCCACCACAGTGCAGAGCTCCCTCAGTACTGTTCTCCCCACAGTGCAGAGCTCCCTCAGTACTGTTCTCCCACCACAGTGCAGAGCTCCCTCAGTACTGTTCTCCCCACAGTGCAGAGCTCCCTCAGTACTGTTCTCCCACCACAGTGCAGAGCTCCCTCAGTACTGTTCTCCCACCACAGTGCAGAGCTCCCTCAGTACTGTTCTCCCACCACAGTGCAGAGCTCCCTCAGTACTGTTCTCCCCACAGTGCAGAGCTCCTCAGTACTGTTCTCCCCACAGTGCAGAGCTCCCTCAGTACTGTTCTCCCCACAGTGCAGAGCTCCCTCAGTACTGTTCTCCCCACAGTGCAGAGCTCCCTCAGTACTGTTCTCCCACCACAGTGCAGAGCTCCCTCAGTACTGTTCTCCCACCACAGTGCAGAGCTCCCTCAGTACTGTTCTCCACCACAGTGCAGAGCTCCCTCAGTACTGTTCTCCCACCACAGTGCAGAGCTCCCTCAGTACTGTTCTCCCACCACAGTGCAGAGCTCCCTCAGTACTGTTCTCCCACCACAGTGCAGAGCTCCCTCAGTACTGTTCTCCCACCACAGTGCAGAGCTCCCTCAGTACTGTTCTCCCACCACAGTGCAGAGCTCCCTCAGTACTGTTCTCCCACCACAGTGCAGAGCTCCCTCAGTACTGTTCTCCCACCACAGTGCAGAGCTCCCTCAGTACTGTTCTCCCACCACAGTGCAGAGCTCCCTCAGTACTGTTCTCCCCACAGTGCAGAGCTCCCTCAGTACTGTTCTCCCACCACAGTGCAGAACTCCCTCAGTACTGTTCTCCCCACAGTGCAGAGCTCCCTCAGTACTGTTCTCCCACCACAGTGCAGAGCTCCCTCAGTACTGTTCTCCCCACAGTGCAGAGCTCCCTCAGTACTGTTCTCCCCACAGTGCAGAGCTCCCTCAGTACTGTTCTCCCCACAGTGCAGAGCTCCCTCAGTACTGTTCTCCCGCCACAGTGCAGAGCTCCCTCAGTACTGTTCTCCTGCCACAGTGCAGAGCTCCCTCAGTACTGTTCTCCCACCACAGTGCAGAGCTCCCTCAGTACTGTTCTCCCACCACAGTGCAGAGCTCCCTCAGTACTGTTCTCCCACCACAGTGCAGAGCTCCCTCAGTACTGTTCTCCCACCACAGTGCAGAGCTCCCTCAGTACTGTTCTCCCACCACAGTGCAGAGCTCCCTCAGTACTGTTCTCCCCACAGTGCAGAGCTCCCTCAGTACTGTTCTCCCACCACAGTGCAGAGCTCCCTCAGTACTGTTCTCCCCACAGTGCAGAGCTCCCTCAGTACTGTTCTCCCACCACAGTGCAGAGCTCCCTCAGTACTGTTCTCCCCACAGTGCAGAGCTCCCTCAGTACTGTTCTCCCCACAGTGCAGAGCTCCCTCAGTACTGTTCTCCCCACAGTGCAGAGCTCCCTCAGTACTGTTCTCCCGCCACAGTGCAGAGCTCCCTCAGTACTGTTCTCCTGCCACAGTGCAGAGCTCCCTCAGTACTGTTCTCCCACCACAGTGCAGAGCTCCCTCAGTACTGTTCTCCCACCACAGTGCAGAGCTCCCTCAGTACTGTTCTCCCCACAGTGCAGAGCTCCCTCAGTACTGTTCTCCCCACAGTGCAGAGCTCCCTCAGTACTGTTCTCCCACCACAGTGCAGAGCTCCCTCAGTACTGTTCTCCCCACAGTGCAGAGCTCCCTCAGTACTGTTCTCCCACCACAGTGCAGAGCTCCCTCAGTACTGTTCTCCCACCACTGTGCAGAGCTCCCTCAGCACTGTTCTCCCCACAGTGCAGAGCTCCCTCAGTACTGTTCTCCCCACAGTGCAGAGCTCCCTCAGTACTGTTCTCCCCACAGTGCAGAGCTCCCTCAGTACTGTTCTCCCACCACAGTGCAGAGCTCCCTCAGTACTGTTCTCCCCACAGTGCAGAGCTCCCTCAGTACTGTTCTCCCCCACAGTGCAGAGCTCCCTCAGTACTGTTCTCCCACCACAGTGCAGAGCTCCCTCAGTACTGTTCTCCCACCACAGTGCAGAGCTCCCTCAGTACTGTTCTCCCCACAGTGCAGAGCTCCCTCAGTACTGTTCTCCCACCACAGTGCAGAGCTCCCTCAGTACTGTTCTCCCCCACAGTGCAGAGCTCCCTCAGTACTGTTCTCCCACCACAGTGCAGAGCTCCCTCAGTACTGTTCTCCCACCACAGTGCAGAGCTCCCTCAGTACTGTTCTCCCACCACAGTGCAGAGCTCTCTCAGTACTGTTCTCCCCACAGTGCAGAGCTCCCTCAGTACTGTTCTCCCCACAGTGCAGAGCTCCCTCAGTACTGTTCTCCCCACAGTGCAGAGCTCCCTCAGTACTGTTCTCCCCACAGTGCAGAGCTCCCTCAGTACTGTTCTCCCACCACAGTGCAGAGCTCCCTCAGTACTGTTCTCCCACCACAGTGCAGAGCTCCCTCAGTACTGTTCTCCCACCACAGTGCAGAGCTCCCTCAGTACTGTTCTCCCACCACAGTGCAGAGCTCCCTCAGTACTGTTCTCCCACCACAGTGCAGAGCTCCCTCAGTACTGTTCTCCCACCACAGTGCAGAGCTCCCTCAGTACTGTTCTCCCACCACAGTGCAGAGCTCCCTCAGTACTGTTCTCCCCCACAGTGCAGAGCTCCCTCAGTACTGTTCTCCCCACAGTGCAGAGCTCCCTCAGTACTGTTCTCCCACCACAGTGCAGAGCTCCCTCAGTACTGTTCTCCCACCACAGTGCAGAGCTCCCTCAGTACTGTTCTCCCCACAGTGCAGAGCTCCCTCAGTACTGTTCTCCCACCACAGTGCAGAGCTCCCTCAGTACTGTTCTCCCCACAGTGCAGAGCTCCCTCAGTACTGTTCTCCCACCACAGTGCAGAGCTCCCTCAGTACTGTTCTCCCCACAGTGCAGAGCTCCCTCAGTACTGTTCTCCCCACAGTGCAGAGCTCCCTCAGTACTGTTCTCCCCACAGTGCAGAGCTCCCTCAGTACTGTTCTCCCACCACAGTGCAGAGCTCCCTCAGTACTGTTCTCCTGCCACAGTGCAGAGCTCCCTCAGTACTGTTCTCCCACCAGAGTGCAGAGCTCCCTCAGTACTGTTCTCCCACCACAGTGCAGAGCTCCCTCAGTACTGTTCTCCCACCACAGTGCAGAGCTCCCTCAGTACTGTTCTCCCACCACAGTGCAGAGCTCCCTCAGTACTGTTCTCCCACCACAGTGCAGAGCTCCCTCAGTACTGTTCTCCCACCACAGTGCAGAGCTCCCTCAGTACTGTTCTCCTGCCACAGTGCAGAGCTCCCTCAGTACTGTTCTCCCGCCACAGTGCAGAGCTCCCTCAGTACTGTTCTCCCACCACAGTGCAGAGCTCCCTCAGTACTGTTCTCCCCACAGTGCAGAGCTCCCTCAGTACTGTTCTCTCCCCACAGTGCAGAGCTCCCTCAGTACTGTTCTCCCACCACAGTGCAGAGCTCCCTCAGTACTGTTCTCCCGCCACAGTGCAGAGCTCCCTCAGTACTGTTCTCCTGCCATAGTGCAGAGCTCCCTCAGTACTGTTCTCCCACCACAGTGCAGAGCTCCCTCAGTACTGTTCTCCCACCACAGTGCAGAGCTCCCTCAGTACTGTTCTCCCTGCAGTGCAGAGCTCCCTCAGTACTGTTCTCCCCACAGTGCAGAGCTCCCTCAGTACTGTTCTCCCACCACAGTGCAGAGCTCCCTCAGTACTGTTCTCCCCACAGTGCAGAGCTCCCTCAGTACTGTTCTCCCACCACAGTGCAGAGCTCCCTCAGTACTGTTCTCCCACCACAGTGCAGAGCTCCCTCAGTACTGTTCTCCCCACAGTGCAGAGCTCCCTCAGTACTGTTCTCCACACAGTGCAGAGCTCCCTCAGTACTGTTCTCCCCACAGTGCAGAGCTCCCTCAGTACTGTTCTCCCACCACAGTGCAGAGCTCCCTCAGTACTGTTCTCCCCACAGTGCAGAGCTCCCTCAGTACTGTTCTCCCCACAGTGCAGAGCTCCCTCAGTACTGTTCTCCCACCATAGTACAGAGCTCCCTCAGTACTGTTCTCCCCACAGTGCAGAGCTCCCTCAGTACTGTTCTCCCACCACAGTGCAGAGCTCCCTCAGTACTGTTCTCCCCACAGTGCAGAGCTCCCTCAGTACTGTTCTCCCACCACAGTGCAGAGCTCCACAGTGCAGAGCTCCCTCAGTACTGTTCTCCCCACAGTGCAGAGCTCCCTCAGTACTGTTCTCCCACCACAGTGCAGAGCTCTCTCAGTACTGTTCTCCCCACAGTGCAGAGCTCCCTTAGTACTGTTTATCCCACAGTGCAGAGCTCCCTCAGTACTGTTCTCCCACCACAGTGCAGAGCTCCCTCAGTACTGTTCTCCCCACAGTGCAGAGCTCCCTCAGTACTGTTTTCCCACCACGGTGCAGAGCTCCCTCAGTACTGTTCTCCCACCACGGTGCAGAGCTCCCTCAGTACTGTTCTCCCACCACAGTGCAGAGCTCCCTCAGTACTGTTCTCCCCACAGTGCAGAGCTCCCTCAGTACTGTTCTCCCACCACAGTGCAGAGCTCCCTCAGTACTGTTCTCCCACCACAGTGCAGAGCTCCCTCAGTACTGTTCTCCCACCACAGTGCAGAGCTCCCTCAGTACTGTTCTCCCCACAGTGCAGAGCTCCCTCAGTACTGTTCTCCCCACAGTGCAGAGCTCCCTCAGTACTGTTCTCCCCACAGTGCAGAGCTCCCTCAGTACTGTTCTCCCACCACAGTGCAGAGCTCCCTCAGTACTGTTCTCCCACCACAGTGCAGAGCTCCCTCAGTACTGTTCTCCCCACAGTGCAGAGCTCCCTCAGTACTGTTCTCCCACCACAGTGCAGAGCTCCCTCAGTACTGTTCTCCCACCACAGTGCAGAGCTCCCTCAGTACTGTTCTCCCCACAGTGCAGAGCTCCCTCAGTACTGTTCTCCCCACAGTGCAGAGCTCCCTCAGTACTGTTCTCCCCACAGTGCAGAGCTCCCTCAGTACTGTTCTCCCACCACAGTGCAGAGCTCCCTCAGTACTGTTCTCCCCACAGTGCAGAGCTCCCTCAGTACTGTTCTCCCCACAGTGCAGAGCTCCCTCAGTACTGTTCTCCCACCACAGTGCAGAGCTCCCTCAGTACTGTTCTCCCACCACAGTGCAGAGCTCCCTCAGTACTGTTCTCCCACCACAGTGCAGAGCTCCCTCAGTACTGTTCTCCCCACAGTGCAGAGCTCCCTCAGTACTGTTCTCCCACCACAGTGCAGAGCTCCACAGTGCAGAGCTCCCTCAGTACTGTTCTCCCCACAGTGCAGAGCTCCCTCAGTACTGTTCTCCCACCACAGTGCAGAGCTCTCTCAGTACTGTTCTCCCCACAGTGCAGAGCTCCCTTAGTACTGTTTATCCCACAGTGCAGAGCTCCCTCAGTACTGTTCTCCCACCACAGTGCAGAGCTCCCTCAGTACTGTTCTCCCACCACAGTGCAGAGCTCCCTCAGTACTGTTCTCCCACCACAGTGCAGAGCTCCCTCAGTACTGTTCTCCCACCACAGTGCAGAGCTCCCTCAGTACTGTTCTCCCACCACAGTGCAGAGCTCCCTCAGTACTGTTCTCCCCACAGTGCAGAGCTCCCTCAGTACTGTTCTCCCCACAGTGCAGAGCTCCCTCAGTACTGTTCTCCCACCACAGTGCAGAGCTCCCTCAGTACTGTTCTCCCACCACAGTGCAGAGCTCCCTCAGTACTGTTCTCCCACCACAGTGCAGAGCTCCCTCAGTACTGTTCTCCCACCACAGTGCAGAGCTCCCTCAGGACTGTTCTCCCCACAGTGCAGAGCTCCCTCAGTACTGTTCTCCCACCACAGTGCAGAGCTCCCTCAGTACTGTTCTCCCACCACAGTGCAGAGCTCCCTCAGTACTGTTCTCCCCACAGTGCAGAGCTCCCTCAGTACTGTTCTCCACACAGTGCAGAGCTCCCTCAGTACTGTTCTCCCACTACAGTGCAGAGCTCCCTCAGTACTGTTCTCCTGCCACAGTGCAGAGCTCCCTCAGTACTGTTCTCCCCACAGTGCAGAGCTCCCTCAGTACTGTTCTCCCACCACAGTGCAGAGCTCCCTCAGTACTGTTCTCCCCACAGTGCAGAGCTCCCTCAGTACTGTTCTCCCCACAGTGCAGAGCTCCCTCAGTACTGTTCTCCCCACAGTGCAGAGCTCCCTCAGTACTGTTCTCCACCACAGTGCAGAGCTCCCTCAGTACTGTTCTCCCACCACAGTGCAGAGCTCCCTCAGTACTGTTCTCCCACCACAGTGCAGAGCTCCCTCAGTACTGTTCTCCCCCACAGTGCAGAGCTCCCTCAGTACTGTTCTCCCACCACAGTGCAGCTCCCTCAGTACTGTTCTCCCCACAGTGCAGAGCTCCCTCAGTACTGTTCTCCCACCACAGTGCAGAGCTCCCTCAGTACTGTTCTCCCCCACAGTGCAGAGCTCCCTCAGTACTGTTCTCCCCACAGTGCAGAGCTCCCTCAGTACTGTTCTCCCACCACAGTGCAGAGCTCCCTCAGTACTGTTCTCCCCACAGTGCAGAGCTCCCTCAGTACTGTTCTCCCACCACAGTGCAGAGCTCCCTCAGTACTGTTCTCCCCACAGTGCAGAGCTCCCTCAGTACTGTTCTCCCACCACAGTGCAGAGCTCCACAGTGCAGAGCTCCCTCAGTACTGTTCTCCCCACAGTGCAGAGCTCCCTCAGTACTGTTCTCCCACCACAGTGCAGAGCTCCCTCAGTACTGTTTATCCCACAGTGCAGAGCTCCCTCAGTACTGTTCTCCCCACAGTGCAGAGCTCCCTCAGTACTGTTCTCCCCACAGTGCAGAGCTCCCTCAGTACTGTTCTCCCACCACAGTGCAGAGCTCCCTCAGTACTGTTCTCCCACCACAGTGCAGAGCTCCCTCAGTACTGTTCTCCCCACAGTGCAGAGCTCCCTCAGTACTGTTCTCCCCACAGTGCAGAGCTCCCTCAGTACTGTTCTCCCCACAGTGCAGAGCTCCCTCAGTACTGTTCTCCCACAACAGTGCAGAGCTCCCTCAGTACTGTTCTCCCCACAGTGCAGAGCTCCCTCAGTACTGTTCTCCCCACAGTGCAGAGCTCCCTCAGTACTGTTCTCCCACCACAGTGCAGAGCTCCCTCAGTACTGTTCTCCCCACAGTGCAGAGCTCCCTCAGTACTGTTCTCCCCACTGTGCAGAGCTCCCTCAGTACTGTTCTCCCCACAGTGCAGAGCTCCCTCAGTACTGTTCTCCCACCACAGTGCAGAGCTCCCTCAGTACTGTTCTCCCCACAGTGCAGAGCTCCCTCAGTACTGTTCTCCCACCACAGTGCAGAGCTCCCTCAGTACTATTCTCCCACCACAGTGCAGAGCTCCCTCAGTACTGTTCTCCCACCAAAGTGCAGAGCTCCCTCAGTACTGTTCTCCCACCACAGAGCAGAGCTCCCTCAGTACTGTTCTCCCACCACAGTGCAGAGCTCCCTCAGTACTCTTCTCCCACCACAGTGCAGAGCTCCCTCAGTACTGTTCTCTCCCTACACTGCAGTGCTATCTCAGTGTGGAGCTCTCTCAGCACTGTCTTCACACAGTGTAGTGCTCCCTCATTACTACCCTTGAATTAATATGGCACTCCCTCAGTACTGCCTTTCTCAGGGTTCTGCATTTTCTTAGGAATAGGGCTGGAGTTTGTGACTCAAGAGTTTTAGCCCCAGAGCCTGACCTACAATGTAGATCCAATCCAGAAGTTGTTTGAAACTTTTACCGCATGTTGAAACTCAATGAAAGTGAACATCAATTTATGAAATGCCAGGACTGACATACAGTATGTCTACTCTTATATCCCCTGAATGACAATATATTGTTTTTTTCCCATTCTACATGAACATATATTAGAGAGGATGTTTTCTCTCATGGGTGAGTCTAGGACAAGAGGTCACAGACTCAGAGGAGACGATCGTGTCTTTAGAACAGAGATGAAAAGGAATTTCTTTAGCCAGAGGTTGGTGAATCTGTGGAATTCACTGCCACAGATGGCTGGAGGCCAAGTCGCTGGGTATAATTAAAGCAGAGGCTGATAGGTTTTTGATTAGTAAGGCCATCAAAGGTCATGGGGAGAAGGCAGGATAATGGGGTTCAGAGGGATAATAATTCAGCCGCGATTGAATGACAAACACAATGGGCCAAGTAGCCTAATTCTGCTCCTATATCTTATGGTCCTATATCATCATCGAATGTAATATCCACGAGTTTGAGCTCCGTGCAAATACCAAAGCAAAATAATGATTTGATTTCTCTGTTATCTCTCTGTTGTTGCCTGTGATAATCTCCTGTCTATTCCTTATTGGCCCATTCCTTCCTTAAAGTTCCTTTTGTTATTGAAGTATCAGTAATGTATTTCACTGTTCTGTTCTGATTTATTTTGGATTCCTCTTCACTTTACTTCCTGTATCACACTCAAGCATGTGAGAGAAACTCTAAGCCAGCACAAACAGCCAGAACCAGCCTCATAGTTAATCTTTGAATTCACCCAATGTTTACTGCTCAGTAGTTAACTTGGGGCGCTCTGCAGGAACTTTCATGGTCCGTTGAGAGCAGTCAGTGGGGAAATTCCAGATAACTACTTTATACACCAGCATAATTCTGTGACCTTGGGACAGCAGTAGTCATGGGTAACTCCCTACTGTGGTTTTCTACTCAGCCACAATGTCAGACAGCACAGAAACAGGCCATTCAGCCCACTGAGTCTGTTAACTATCAATGCCATCTTAAACTCCCCACATTCCCACGAATTCCCTCCGGTTTATGCCACTCACCTACACACTATGAACAATTTACAGTGGCCAATTGGATTCAGATTTATTCAGAAATATACAATGAATGTGTTGTTTGTGTTAACAAGCAACACACCTGAGGATGTGCTGAGGGCAGCCTGCAAGTGTCACCACACATTCCGGCGCCAACATAGCATATCCACTGTGCTCTGTAGAACAACACGGAGCACAGCAAAACAGAACATACCAAGTGACAAAGCAACAGCTCCTTCCCACCCAGTTAACCAACCATCCTACATGTGCTTGGGATGTGGGGTGAAATTGAAGCAGCCGGGAAAAACCCATGCATTCAGAGTAATCGCAGACAGCAGCCAAGGTCAGGACTGAACCTGGGTCACTGGAGTTGTGAGGAAGCAGCTCTACTGGCTGTCTCTGAACACTTGTTACAAATTTGTGACTGAGCCACTTTGTCCTGTGAACAGAGATGTTAGCTTACTAGGAGGACTTGTACAAACTACCAGCTGACAAGTGTTAGTTAACAAGAGACCATAAAATGAAGGTGTAACACTGGAAAGGCTAGAAATACCCTACTGGTCAAGCAGCCTCTACGAGAGCAAAATCAGAATTAAAGCTTCAGGTCAATGACCATTCAATAGAACCTAAAAAAAGTCAGATTAAATAAAATAAATTTAAATAGATGGAACAGTTGGGTCAAAGGGAACCTAAATTATATTTGTGAAAGGGTGAAAGTTAAGAGAGGTTGAAATTGTACTCGACTAAGGAGGTATAATCAAAATCCAATGCATCAGTGGGACCTGGGAATGAAAAATGATTGAACTTTATCAAGATTGAAGTTGTATGTGTTCATTCACTTCAGGTAACTTTAAAACTGATTAAAGAGAAGTGTTTGATTATTGGTTAGTACATTTATAGAAAAATGCTGAACAACATAATGGCATTCTTCCAGAGCTCCTGAAAAGTTGTTTACATTGTAATTATGAATACTATTTAGAGTACGAAGTAGATCTAGGTGCAGCTTCTGGCTTGTTGGAAGTTGGCTGGGTGGGCTTTATAGAAAAGTATAATTAAGAATTGGTAATTGACAACTTTCTCCTGGGGGATCTATGCATTGCCTTTAAAACTTATTTTTAAGAGAAATGCATTTGACAACCTAACATATTAGGAACAATGAGTTGAGATCCTGATCGTTGTGTTTTGTAACTCCAAAACTAAACATGCGAGCTGGGGGTAACTCGTGTACGTTTAGCTTTACTTCTGTGAGATGCTCAAATGTGACGTGGTGGCATATTGACGCATGCCATTCACATACTTTTACATATAACACAATGAATTATGTAAACAAACAAGGAATGCTTAATCAAATAGTATATTCACAATATTACTGATATTTTAAATACATTACACTGATGCAAACTCAAGAGCAACATGTCCTCTGCCAAGTTTTGTGTGTGTGCGTGTTTATGGATACGTTTATTAGATGTCAGTTACCCTACATCTAGAAATGCACACGGACTTGTAGTAGAAAGGTCTTGGATTTGGCAGTGTTGCATGACAGCAGAACACTGTGACATGAGGAATGCACGAGAAAAGCGAAGCTGCATTTTAAATGATTATAATCACTGATACACCTGCAACTGAGAAAACTTAATTGTTTCAATAACAGCACCAAATAGCAGGGTTTAGTTCAAAAGGACTCAGGGGAACTAATAATAATAATTACCCAGATAATAATTCTCTTTGGAATAGATATAATTAAGAAGGATCAGTGGAAGAATGTATGTCTATAATTGGAATTATAATTTAAGCTACAGCATTCTGCATGCTGCAGTATCCTTTACTTTATCATCCTGCATTTCAAGGTCTATTGTAACCTTTTCTAACATGGTCTTTGATATTTTCACTTTGGTACATTAATGTGATGTAGGCCTTTGCAGACAAGTAGGAGGGAGGTAAGATTATTAACGTCAAAATCTGGCCTCACTGAGTTAAACTAAGACCAGATGTAGTTCAGATGAATCTGGATTTCTGAATGGTGTATCAAACCCTTGGTAAGAAAGTTTAAGTCATAAAATTATGTCAAGACCCTTGATTTCAAGTATTAGAGACAGGAGATTCTACAGATGCTGAAAATCCAGAGCAACACACACAAAATGGTGGTGGAACACGGCCAGTCAGGCAGCATTTGTGGAAAGGAATAAAGAGTGAATGTTTCGGGCCGAGACCCTTCATCAGGACCATTCCTGCATGTGGTTGTGAATGGTGGTGGACTGTTAAACACCTAATGCTCCAAGAGCACTCTCCACTATGGTAGGATGCTTTATGTGATTCCTAAACAAAGTTCGAGAACTCAGTGACATATACTGTATACGTCACCATATACAACCCTGAGATTCAGTTTCTTGTGGGCATTCGCAGGGAAACCAAGAAACACAATAGAGCCAGTGAAAGACTGCACCCAACAGGATGGACTAATGTGCAAAAGACAACAAACTGCAAATCAGAAAAGAAAAAAAAATCAATAAATATTGAGAATATGAAATGAAGAGTCCTTGTGAGTCCACAGGTTGTGAACAGTTCAGTGATGGGTCATGTGAAGTTGAGTGAGTTTACCCCTCTGATTCAAGAGCCTGATGGCTGAGGGGTAATAACCTAGTGGTAAAGCGTCCTGTTGGCAGCGGTGAAAAGTGAAAATGGCCTGGATGGTGGGGGTCCTTGACAATGGAGGCTGCTTTCCTGCGACAGCACTCTGTGTAAACGTGCTCAATGGTGGGGAGGGCTTTACACGTGATGGATTGGGCTGTATCCACTAATTTTTGTAGAATTTTCTGTTCAAGGGCATTGGTGTTTCCATACCAGGCTGTGACACAACCAGTCAATGAACTCACTACCACTTATCTATATAAGTTTGCAAAGGTTTTATAGGTCATGCTGAATCTTCACAAACTTCGAAGGAAGAAGAGGAGCTGCCGTGCTTGCTTTGTAATGGCACTTATGTGCTGGACCCAGGAGATATCTTCTGAAATTGTAAGACTGAGGAATCTAAAGCTGCTGACCTCTCCATCTTTGATCCCCTGACGAGGACTGGCCTGTGGACCTACAGTTTCCTTCTCCAGTAGTCAATATCAGCTCCTTGGTCTTGCTGACATCGTGGCAGCCCTCAGCCAGAGTTTCAATCTTCCTCCTATATGCTGATTGGTCACCACCTTTACAATCATATTCAGTCAGCAGAGCCAAGTGTAAGAACCTCCTCGGCTTCCTCCTGAGACCCCCCACTATCACAGAAACTGATCTCCAGCTACCTCGATGCACTTCATAAGACCATAAGACATAATGAGCAGAATTAGGCCATTTGGCCCATCAGGTCTGCTTTACAAGATAAGATAGATCATCCATAAATCATGGTTAATTTATCTTCCCTCTCAACCCCATTCTCCTGCCTTCACCCCAAAACCTTTGGCACCCTGGATATCAAGAACTTATCAAACTCGGTTTTAAATATATCCAATGACTTGGTCTCCACAGCACCTGTGACAGTGCCTTCCACAGATTCACCATCCTCTAGCTGAAGAAATTCCTCCTCATCTCTGTTCAAAAGGGGCATCTTTTTATCCTGACGCTGTGCCCTTTGGTCCTAGACTCCCCCATGATAGGAAACATCCTCTTCACATCCACTCTATCTAGGCCTTTAAACATTCAATAGTTTTTAATGAGATCCCCCTTCATTCTTATAAATGTCAGTGAGTACAAGACCTGAGCCATCAAATGCTCCTCATATGTTAACCCTTTCACTCACAGTACTACATTTGACTCTTTATATTTGTTTCAAGTCACTGTTCATTGACTTTAAATATTGTACTAAATACTATCAATAAATGGTAAAAATAATCGTGTTATATGTTTCACTACCACCAATGCCTTTGAGCAGAAAATCCTACAAAACATAATGGATTCAGCCCAATACAGAACAGGTAAATCCCTCCCAACCATTGATATCATTGTATATGAAACATTGCCATAGAAAAGCAGCACCCATCATCAAAGATCCTCACAACCCAGGCCACTCTTTTCTCGCTGCTGCCATCAGGTAGAAGGTACAGGCACCTCAGGACTTGCACCACCAGGTTCAAGAACAGTTACTACCCCTCAACCAACAGACTCTTGAACAAAAGAGGATAACTACACTCATTCTATTTCTGGTGTTTCCACAACCATATGGTTTCCTCTTAAGGACTCTTTAGCTTGTTATTGATTGCTATTTATTTATAGTTGTATTTGCATAGTTTGTTGTTCATTGATCCTGTTTACTTACTGTTCTATTGATTTGTTAAGTATGCACACAGGAAAAAGAATCTCAGGCTTTTATGTGGTGACATGTATGTACTCTGATAATGAATTTTACTTTGAACTTTGTACCAGAAATGGAATTCAGCCCCAACCTTGTCCCCATCTGACCTGTGGGTCCCATCCCATGAGTGTCTGGGTGTGCATAACAGCTTAGCCAACAGAAGCCAGCCACAGCCTGGATCCAAATGAAGAAGAGGGAGCCTCCCTGCTCATCCCCAGGCTAGTTAATATAGAGAAGAGGGAGCCTCTCTACCCTGGTTCACATGGAGAGGAGGGAGCTTCCCCACTCATCCACAGTTGGATTCACATGGAGAGGAGGGAGCCTCCCCACCCATCCCCAGCTGGATTCACACTGAGAGGAGGTAGCCTGCTCATCCATCTCCCAGCCTGGATCCCACAGACAGGAGGGAGCCTGTCCACCCATCCCTAGTCTGGATCACATGGAGAGGAGAAAGCATGTCTACCCATCCCCAGCAACACCCACAAAATGCTGGAGGAACCCAGCAGGCCAGGCAGCAACTATGAAAAAGAGTACAGTCAACATTTCAGGCTCAGACCCTTCACCTGCACTGGGAAAAATGACAAGAAGGCGGAGGGAGGGGAAGAAGTCCAAGGTGGTATGTGATAGGTGGAGGGAACAATTACTGGATGTTTGAGAAATCGACGTTTATGCCTTTAGGTTGGAGGCTACCCAGTCGGAATATAAGGTGTTGCTCCTACAACCTGAGTATGGCCTCATTGTGGCAGTAGAAGAGGACTGTATTGACATGGTGAAATTGGAATGGGAAGTAGAAATAAAATGGGTGATCACCAGGAGATCCCGCTTTTTCTGGCAGATGGAGTGAAGGTGCTCAGCGAAGTGGTCTCCCAATCTACGTCAGGTCTCACCGACATACAGAAGGCCACACCAGGGGTACCAGATACAGTAGACGACCCCACAGACTCACAGGTGAAATGCTGCCTCACCTGGAAGGACTGTTTGGGGCCCTGTATGGTAGTGAGGGAGGAGATGTAGGGCCAGGTATGGCATTTTTCCACGTGCAAGGATAACTACCAGGAGGGAAATTGGTGGGGAGGGATGAATGGACAAGCGAGTCGTGTATGGAGTGATCCCTGCGGAAAACGGACAGTGGGGGGGGGGGAGGAAAGATGTGCTTGATAGTGGGATCCCGTTGGAAGTGGCGAAAGTTACGGAGAATTATGTGCTGGATGCGGAGGTTGGTGGGGGGGGATGTGAGGGTAAGTTAAACTCTATATTGGGTTCCTCTTGTCTCCATTTACCATAGGGATCCTTTTGTCCTCACCTTCACTGAGCACCTACACTCTATCCGCCAAAAAAAGCAAGATCTCCTGGTGGCCACCCATTTCAACTCTCTCCTGGTTTCAGCTATCACCTACCACTTCTTCCTTCTTCCTCTCCTCCCTGAACCATCTTGCTCTAACTTCTCATCCCTTTTTCCAGCGCTGATGAAGGGTCTCAGTCCGAAATGTCGACTGTTTACTCTTTTCCATAGATGCTGCCTGGCCTGCTGAGTTCCTCCAGCATTTTGTGTCTGTTACTTGGATTTTCAGCATCTGCAGATTTTCTTGTCTTTGTGCTATCACCCATTCTCCAGCCTGGATGAAGTGGAAAGGCGGGAGATTCCCCACCCATTCCCAAGCTTGCATATACACAGAGAGGAGGGACCCTGTCTATCCATCCCTAGCCTGGATTACAGAGAGAGGAGGCAGCCTTTCCACCCACCCATATGTGGAGCCTCAGGTTGATCAAATCAAATCAAACTCAATTCATATTCAAGTTTAATTATCATTCAACCATACATGAATACAGCCAAATGAAACAGGGTTCCTCTGGGGCCAGGGAGCAAAACATACACAGCATATTCAAGATAGTGAGTACACATACAGTTCTTGGAGTGCAGCATTGTACTGAGATTGTAAAAAAGACATTTAAAAAAGAAAAAAAAATCTTTGCTTGCCCCCTGTGTGGCCATTGCATTTGAACAAGGTGCCATCTTACCAGATTCATATTCCGAGCCTAACTGGTGTAGACCACGGCCCCAAATGGGGAACCAGGTGATGGGGAGGTGGGATTGCTCAGTAACTCCGTAAAGGCTGAGGCACAGGAGTGAAGGCTCAACCATATTCCTTCCTTCCTCCCAGTGATTACGATAATGGTGCCCGTCACAAACTCTCACAGTCCTATAACCAGCCAGGACCCCTGGTGAGATGGGAGAGAAAGGCAGGGCACAGGTGGGGGAAAAGGGAAAAGAGACAGGAAAATGAAAGGGGATGGGGTAGCAGGAGGAGGAAGGGGGGATGAGAGGAAGGAAATGAGGCAAGGGAGAGAAAAGGGAATGGGAAGGAAGTGAAAGGGGAGAGGGAAGGGAGGGAGAAAACAGACCAGGTGACATGAAATGCTCCTCATACGTTAACCCTTTCATTCCTGGAATGATTCTCATGAACCTCCAATGCCAGTACATCCTTTCTTAGATAAAGGACCTGACTGTGATCTGACCAATACCTTATAAAGCCCCAGCATTACATCCCTGCTTTTATATCTAGATATCACTTCACTTGATATCAAGAAACAGTCCAGAGCACTGGCCGCAGGAAGGGTTTTGGGACCAAGCAATATCTCAGTTGCAGTACTGAGGACCTGTTCTCCACAACTAGCTGCATATCTAGCCAAGCTGCTCCAGTCCAGATACAATACTGGGATCTAACTAAAATGTGGATAATTCCAAAAAATCTGTCCTGTTCACAAAAAAAGTAGAATAACTCCAATCCAACTAATTACTATCCAACCTATTCTTAAGTATCAACAATGTGTCATCAACTGTATTATCAAGTGATACTTGCTCACCAGTAACCTGCTCAGCAATACTCAGTTTGGGTTTTGTCAAGACCACTCAGCCCTAAACTTAATCACATGTGTTAAGGTACTGAATCCCAGAGATGAAGGGACAGTGACTACCCCTTGACACTGAGGTGATGAATGCCTGACTGTGGCATCTCATCAGTGATCACCAAGGGGAAAACACTCCTCTTGCTAGAATCGTACCTTCCACAAAGGAAGGAATATAGAGGCTGGTGGAGTCAATCACCCCAGCTTCTGAATAACACCTCAGGTATTCCTCAGGTCAGTATCCTGGGTCCATCATAAGGTCAGAAGTGGGGACATTCACAGGTGATTGCCCAATGTTTAATTCCAATCACAGCTCCCCGGTAAACCTACCAGTCCATATCTATATGGAGCAAGATCCAAGTTTATTTGTCATGTGTACATTGAAACATACAGTGAAATGCATCATTTATGTTAAACACCAACACACACCAGAGATGTGCTGGGGGTAGACCACAAGTGTCACCACACATTCTGGTGCCAACACAGCATGTCCACAATGCTCAGCAGAGCCACACAGAACACAACTAACAACAACAGCAAAACAAACCCCATTCCTCCTGTCCACCCATGCACACTTACACGGTCCTTTAACCCCAGGGCAGGTCTCCAGCCTCCAGCAGGCTCGAGCTTGCAGACGGTGGGTTTCTCATTGGGTCTTGCTCAGCAGACTCAGGTCTGGCCAACAGGCCTCAACTTCTTGACTTCCGATTTGACCCTCGGATCTTGATCCTTGGCATCGATCTTAGGCCGCACCGATCATCGTACACTAGGCCCTGAACTTCATCTGGTGCCAAAGGCAGGATCCTGAACAGTAGGCCTCAAACTCCAGTCTCACTGATTCACAAACCCAGGGGGTTATCGGAACTCATTCCGCTTGACCGGACAGAAATCCGACTCTGGAACCTGCCAACAACTCACAAACTTGGGTGGGGAGGGGGATACCCCTCATCCACTAAACTAAAAAGTAATTAAATCTGAGCTGCAACTCAATGAAGGTCGCAGCTCAATGTTATCTTGGATTACATCTTAACATCGTGAACAGGACCTAGACAACATGAAGCACAGCCTGATATGTAGACGAGTCATGTTTGTCTCACAAAAATACTGGGAGATGACTACCTTCAAGAAGAGAAAGTTGAATCTTCACTTTCGTTACTGAGTCCCCACCGCTAACACTGTAGCAGCCAACACTAAGCAGGAACTTAAGTGGACCAGTCAGGTAAGTGGTTTGGCGACAAAGCAGGTCATGGGTGGGTAGCATAATTTATGGTCTACAACAGAGTTCAGTCACAAAGCACTGAAGATTGCAATGCCACACTATTCAATTTCTCGCCCTCTTATCTTTCCTCCCTGTTGTATTTTCAGGCACACACTGCAGGTGTCACAAAATGTCTCCAACAAGGAGAGGGATCCTCCCCGTTAGAACAGTTGTGGTGTGGAAAGGAGATTGCCTGGCTTTGTAGAAGGAAAACACAGCAACAATATTTTACAGGAGACCTTTGGAGGTGAAAGGGCTATAATTATAGCAGATTAAACTCATAATGTGACAAGTAAGAGTTTAAATAATGGAAACATAACATTGCAAAAACTGTGTATGCCTTTTCAGAGTGCGGATGGGGTCCCAACGAGGCTTGGCATTTCATTGCATGCAACCTTATTCTCTATTCTGACTTACAGCAGAACTTCTAAGACATTCCACAATCATTCTTCATGAATTCAGTGCCCTCAATGTGAAACCGTATTTTGCCTTCGAGAGTAAATGATACTCTGTTCTTTGGCATAAAATATGATGTTGCAGATCCATTTGCTGCACATAGTCTAGTCGTTAGACAAAAGGAGGGTTGTCCTCCTCAAATCTTCTATTCACATGTAAATCCTGTATTTACTCAGGAGCAGACGGAGGAATGGGCAGTTATGCCACTAGTGTCACATCTAAGACTGGTGAGTCTTAAGTGAATGATAGGGAAGCTATGGAGAGGATTCTCAGGGATAGGATTTATGAGCATTTAAAAAAGGATGGCCTAATTAGGGAGAGGCACCATAAATTTGTGCAGAGCAGGTCATGTCTTACTAACTGTAGTTTTTCGAGGAGGTGACGAAGGTAATTAATACTCTATATGGATAGTGTCTACATGGATTTTAGTAAGGAATTCAATAAGGTTCCTCAAGTAGATTCATCCAGAAGATTAAGATGCGTGAGATCCGTGGTGTCTTGGCTGTTTGGATTTAGGGTACGTCCACACTACGCCAGATAATTTTGAAAACAAAGCTTTTTCTCTTCGTTTTGACCCTCTGTCCACACTAAAACAGCATTTTCATCCCCCGAAAACGGAGATTTTCAGAAACGGTCTCCAGAGTGAATAAATCTGAAAACGCTTAATATCCGTCGCAGTGTGTACAGGGTAACCGGAGATTTTTAAAACCGCTGTCATGACGTGCCGGAACAGATGGCGGCAGCCTGGCATTTTATTGTTTTCTTCTTCTTATTATTATTATTATTACTACTTTATTGTCGCCAAACAATTGATACTAGAGCGTACAATCATCACAGCGATATTTGATTCTGCGCTTCGCAGAACCTAACAATTTCAGAACAGACGGCAACGAGACTGAAGCTAGAAGAGTTAGAAATGTACTCACCAAATACTTTGACCCATAGCTTACCGAAAAAATAAGTATACTCACTTTGCCCTGTTTTCTGTCCTTTGTTGTATGAAGGTGGTTTATCAATTTATGCAAGTTCTTCTCTGACAATAGATGTGTAACAGCCTAATGTAACATTGTATGGAAATACAAGATAACACTGATGCAGACATGTTTTATACACTTAACAAGGTGCTTTATTAATGCAACAGAGTTAGTCAGTTTTTCAATGTTCGTTGTCAGCTGGGTCATTCTGTCCGTGAACTCCCTATTGGTTGCCTCCATACACTCCAGTATTTGTTTTAAGTTCTCCTGTGCAAGAGCCAAGAGCAATTCCTTTTAAGTTTTTCTAGTCTGTAACTAGACAAAAGTGCACCAAGTATATCGTTTCCACTTTGCTTATTTGTCCTGCGCATGCCCAGTAGGAGGAAATTTGCCTAAATATCTGTCTAATGCGGACAGAGATATTTTGAAAAACACTTAGTGTGGACGCCTGTCGTTTTTACTCGAAACTGGAGTTTTCAAAATTATCTGGCGTAGTGCGGATGTAGCCTCAGAGTTGGCTTACCCTTTGAGGGCAGAGTGTCATAGGCCACGTCTGGAGTACTGCGTTCAGTTCTTGTTGGATGTGGAGGCTTTGGAGCGAGTGCAGAAGAGACTTACAATGACGTTACCTGAATTAGAGAGAACATACTATAGCGGGTGGTTGGAAATTGGTTTCTTATTGTCATATGGATTGAGAAACAGTGAAAACCATGATTTTGCACATCTTCCATATGGATCATTTCATCACATCAGTGCATTGCAGTAGTACAAGGTAAAAACAATAACAGAATACAGAATATACTATTACAGTTACAGAGAAATGAGATGAGTACAAAGTAATAATGAGGTGAATCGGGAGGTTAAGAGGCCATCTTATCATACAGGAAGTCCCTTCAGATGCCTTATAACAGCAAGGCAGAAATCATCCTTCAGCATGGTGGTACATGCTTTCAGGTGTGATGTGAGGAGGGTGAAGAGAATATGTTGGTGTGGCGGGGGGGCGGGGCAGGGGCTCTTTACTTATGTTGCCTGCTTTACTGAGGCATTGAGAAATGTAGACAGAGCCCGTAGAGGGGAGACTGGTTTCCGTAATGTGCTGAGTTGTGTCCACAACTCTCTGCGGTTTCTCGCAGTCTCAGGCAGAGCACTTGGCATACTAAGCCATGGCACATCTGGATTGAATGCTTTCCAGGGTGTAATCTATAAAAATTGATGAGGGTCAACAGGGATATGCTGAATTTCCTTAGCTTCCTGAGGGAGTAGAGTCACTGATATGTTTTCCTTCAACTTCATTGATTCAAGCTCTTCTGACTAACCTGTGTCAGCTTCTCATTGGATCTGGCCCAAGTCTATGAGCAAAATACTTGTGTCTCTGATAACTTTCTTTGACCTCAGACCAGTTCAAACCATTTTAGTCAGGCCAGCCAAGTTCTGGGCTCAGGTTACTTCAAACCTCAGGCCGTGCTTTCTATAAGCTGGCCATTTTTACATAATCTAATAAACAGCTTTTTATTTGGAAATTTTTAATTTATTTCTATTAAATTATTGAGATACAGAGCAAAATATGCCCTTCCAGCCCTTCAAGGTGTGCCACCCGGCAGCCCCCAATTTAATCCTAGCTTAATCACAATGACCAATTAACCTACCAACCGGTACATCATTGGACACTGTGAGGAAACCAGAGCACTCGGAGGAAACCCACGCGGTCACGGGGAGAATGTACAAGCTCCTCACAGACAGCAGTGGGAATTGAAACCAGGTCACTGGTACTGTAAAGCGTTGTGCTGACCACTATGCTACCAGGCTCGAGCAAGAAACAGTTCACAAAACAGCTCACAAAATGGCAGCCTTCATTCCTTCGACCACATGGCAAGGACAAATACATTTTTCTTGTCTGTTCCCACTGCCCTCGGCTCATTCCTCTTTGCTGATCTGCAGATTTTAGTACATGCCGGCCGACAGTAACTTAGTTTATTATCAGATGTACCAAGGTATAGTGAAAACTTTGTTTTGCATGACATTCATACAGATCATTTCATCACCTCAGTACATTGAGGTAAAACAAGGGAAAGGCACCAACAGACTGTAGAATATAATGTTACAGCTGTAGGGAAAGTGCAGTGCAGGCAGACAAGGTGCACGGCTATAATGAGGTAGACTGTGAGGGCAGGAGTCCATTTTTATTGTACAAGAGGACTGTCAGTAATCTATAACAGCAGTGTAGAAGTGGTCCCTGAGCCTGGTTGGTGTGATTGGTGGTGATCGAGTCTAATAGGATTGCTAGGTTGGGACACACTGGGCATCAGGGAAGGGTCTCTGACCTGAAATGTTAACTGCTTCTCTCTCCACAATTGCTGTCTAACCTGTTGAGTTCCTCCAGCATTTTATGTTTATTGCTCTGAATTTCCAGTGTCTGCAGAATCTCTTGTGTTTAAGCTAACAGAAGGGCAGTGTTTGAGAGCTTTTGGTGCAGACACGGGTATTTGTCGTGCGTGAAACACTCAGTATGGTGGATGGCGTAACAATGGGAATCTACGTGTCAATATTGGCGGCTCTCACCCTATAATTAAACAAGGGATTACAGCACTCCCAGGAACAGGAAGAACACTGCCCATTGTTCAGGCCAATTTCCCGAGCGTCACCCAAGACTTTCTCAAACGTGAATGAGCACTGGTTGTCAAGGCGATAACTTCCCATCTGATATTGTACACAAATTGCTCAGCCAGTAAAGTAGCAGGGTGTAGTTGAATGAGAAAGTGAGGGAGAAGTGGAAAGGGTGGCGGAGGGAAAAGGCCAGAGACCAGGCCTGAGGTTCTCCTGGCCCGGACCTTCTGCAAAGGGTGTCTTTGAAGTCACAGTCATAATCGACGCTGGAACCAGGAGTTGGATGCGGTTTGAGGAGAGGCTGACGCGTGCAGTCTGGGTGGCACCCTCCTGTTGGGATGTTGAGTGCCAATCATCGGCAGGCTCTGCTCCGGGGGAAGAGTGTCAGCCTTCCAGGGGACAAGTCCAATGTGGTCCGGGTGTTCATCAGCTCCACTTTCACAGGTTGGGTATTTTGCACCGCTCGCACCTCCTGTCCTTGGTGGCTGAAGCTAACGGGGACCACCATCTGTTGAAGCATTGTGGGGGCACTCTTCCACTTTCTCCACCCCTCCCTCCCTCCCTCTAACCTGGCCAATCAGGAAGGCCTGCAATCCTTCAATCTTTCTCTCCCCCCATTCCATTTTTCCTTTCTATCTTTCCCTACTTCCATCTCCTCTCTCATGAGACCATAAGACATAGGAGCAGAATTAAGCCATTCAGCCCATCAAGTCTTCTCCACCATTCAATCATGGATAATTTATAATCCCTCTCAACCCCATTCTCCTGACTTCTCCCCGTAATCTTTGACACCCTTACTAATCAAGAACCTATCAACTCCACTTTAAATATCCCAATGATTTGGCCTCAGCAACTGTCTGTGGCAATAAATTCCAGATTAACCATCCTCTGACTAAAGAAATTCCTCCTCATCTCTGTTCTAAAGTAACGTCCTTTTATTCCAGAGTTGTGCTCTCTGGCCCTCAACTCCCCCGATATAGGAAATATCCTCTCCACATCCACTCTATCTATGCCTTTCAATATTCCATAGGTTTCAATGAGATCACTCATTTTTCTAAACTCCAATTAATATAGGCCCAGAGCTATTAAAAGCTCCTTAAATGTTAACCCTTTCATTCCTGAGATAATTCTTGTGAACTTACTCTGGCCTTTCTTCAATGCCTCTCCATCCATCCCATTTCCCAATCTCCTCTCTCCATTCCAGCCTTGCTTCCTCCTCCCCTTCTCCTCCTATGCCCTTGGTTCTGGGACCCTCAGCATTTATCTGTCCTGCCTGCTAAACATCTTATGATGTCTTACGGTTACCCCTCATTCTTTTAACCTATACCGACACACTTACCCCCTCTCCTCAACCCTTCCTTTATGCCTTTTCCCTATCCCATTCCTGCCTTCTTTCACCTCCCCATATCTTCCCCTCCCTCAGCCCTTTCCTCTCTTCTCATCCCCTCAATCTCCAGATATTTTTCTCTTGATCATGTTACATCTCCCCATTCCCTCGCTATTTTTTCCCTTTCCCTCCCTTCCCCTTCCCTTTCATCTCCCTCACCTCACCTTCCCTCCTCTCATTTCCCTCTTCCTCCTTCCACTACTCCTTCCTCCCTTCTTTTCCCCACCTCTAATCTACCTTGTGCCCTGCCTTTCTCTCCCATCTCACCCAGGGGCCATTGCTGGCTACAGGACTGTGAAATGAGGAGGAACTGCTTTTCCAAGAGAGTGGTGAATCTGTGGAATTCTCTGCCCAATGAAGCAGAGGAGACTACCTCAGTAAATATATTTAAGACAAGGTTGCATAGATTTTTGCATAGTAGGGGAATTAAGGGTTTTGGGGACAAGGCAGGTAGATGGAGCGTTTTGTTGGACTTTTCCCAACCAAAGGGTCAGGCCCAGAAACTGCAAGGTGGTAAACATAGAACATAGAACATAGAATAGTACAGCACATTACAGGCCCTTTGGCCCACAATGTTGTGCCGACCCTCAAACCCTGCCTCCCATATAACCCACCACCTTAAATTCCTCCATATACCTGTCTAGTAGTCTCTTAAACTTCACAAGTGTATCTGCCTCCACCACTGACTCAGGCAGTGCATTCCACGCACCAACCATTCTCTGAGTAAAAAACCTTCCTCTAATATCCCCCTTGAACTTCCCACCCCTTGCCTTAAAGCCATGTCTTCTTGTATTGAGCAGTAATGCCCTGGGGAAGAGGTGCTGGCTATCCACTCTATCTATTCCTCTTATTATCTTGTACACCTCTATCATGTCTCCTCTCATCCTCCTTCTCTCCAAAGAGTAAAGCCGTAGCTCCCTTAATCTCTGATCATAATGCAAACTCTCTGGACCAGGCAGCATCCTGGTAAATCTCCTGTGTACCCCTTCCAATGCTTCCACATCCTTCCTGTAGTGAGGCGACCAGAACTGGACACAGTACTCCAAGTGTGGCCTAACCAGAGTTTTATAGAGCTGCATCATTACATCGCGACTCTTAAACCCTATCCCTCGACTTATGAAAGCTAACACTCCATAAGCTTTCTTAACTACCCTATCTACCTGTGAGGCAACTTTCAGGGATCTGTGGGCATGTACCCCCAGATCCCTCTGCTCCTCCACACTACCAAGTATCCTGCCATTTACTTTGTACTCTGCCTTAGAGTTTGTCCTTCCAAAGTGTACCACCTCACACTTCTCTGGGTTGAACTCCATCTGCCACTTCTCAGCCCACTTCTGCATCCTATCAATGTCTCTCTGCAATCTTCAACAATCCTCTACACTATCTACAACACCACCAACCTTTGTGTCGTCTGCAAACTTGCCAACCCAGCCCTCTACCCCCACATCCAGGTTGTTAATAAATATCACAAAAAGTAGAGGTCCCAGCACAGATCCTTGTGGGACACCACTAGTCACAATCCTCCAATCTGAATGTACTCCCTCCACCACCACCCTCTGCCTTCTGCAGGCAAGCGAATTCTGGATCCACCTGGCCAAACTTCCCTGGATCCCATGCCTTCTGACTTTCTGAATAAGTCTTCCGTGTGGAACCTTGTCAAGTGCCTTACTAAAATCCATATAGATCGCATCCACTGCACTACCCTCATCTATATGCCTCGTCACCTCCTCAAAGAACTCTATCAGGCTTGTTAGATACAATCTGCCCTTCACAAAGCCATGCTGACTGTCCCTGATTAGACCATGATTCCCTAAATGCCCAGAGATCCTATCTCTAAGAATCTTTTCCAACAGCTTTTCCACCACAGACGTAAGGCTCACTGGTCTATAATTACCCGGACTGTCCCTACTACATTTTTTGAACAAGAGGACAACATTCGCCTCCCTCCAATCCTCCGGTACCATGCCCGTGGACAACGAGGACATAAAGATCCTAGCCAGAGGCTCAGCAATCCCTCGCCTCATGGAGCAGCCTGGGGAATATTCCGTCAGGACCTGGGGACTTATCCGTCCTAAAGTATTTTAACAACTCCAACACCTCCTCTCCCTTAATATCAACATGTTCCAGAACATCAACCTCACTCATATTGTCCTCACCATCATCAAGTTCCCTCTTATTGGTGAATACCGAAGAGAAGTATTCATTGAGGACCTTGCTCACTTCCACAGCCTCCAGGCACATCTTCCCACCTTTATCTCTAATGGGTCCTACCTTCACTCCTGTCATCCTTTTCTTCTTGACATAATTGAAGAATGCCTTGGGGTTTTCCTTCAGGTACTCCCATGTTTTACAGATATGTGCATGGAACGCGATGCTCTCCTCGACAAAGCCTATCCAGAGGTTCAGACTTTCTGCCAGAAACTGGGACTGATTTTTGAGGTAAGCTCAGGGATATGGGATTGAGGGCAGTTCTGTTCCCAGGGAAAGGGTAATCTCCCTTAGGAAGGAGTGATCTGAGGGAGGAACGGTAAGGGGGAGGGAACAAATCAAAGGGAGGATGTATAACAAGACATGGGGAATGTGAGATGGCGTAAACCTGACAGTAAATGTGTGACAATGTATAAGTGTGATCGGGAAAGGCATGCGACATGGGGCGGTGGGGGGGGGGGAGAAAAGAGTGTGATAAAGTGGGGATAGGGTGCCGGTCGTAATGAGTAGCTAAGTGGCGGGCAGTGTGGTGGGGAAGGGACAAGTCAAACCTGGGGGCATTGGGTGTCAAAGCTGGGAGATGAAGATAGGAGGTCAAATATTGGTGGGGTAGGGAGTCCAATGTGGCTCACTTGACAGCTTAAAAATACAAATAAAGATTATCTTTATTTGTCACACTTATGTTGAAACATACAATGAAATGTCTCGTTTGTGTCAAATCAAATCAGCAAGGATTGTGCAGAGCAGTCCACTTGTGTCACCAAGCTTCCAGCGCCAACATATCATGTCTACAACTCACCAACCCCAACCATGCATCTTTGGAATGTGGAGGAAACAGGAGCACTCCGAGGAAACCCATGCAGTCATGGCAAGAACATAAAGACCTCTTACAGACTGCAGCAGGAATCAAACTCCCAATCTTACAGTTAGTGTTGTAAAGTGTCATGCTACCGTGCAACATCTTGGCGTGGTGTTTTAGGAAGCAGGGCACCCTTCTACTACTGCTTTACTTGAATCCCAGGAAATTTCCTTTAAAAGGTGCTGAGGGTTAGCAGATTCCAGGATGACCTCTTTAATTCCTCTAAGGATGTTAATATTCTGCCTGATGGCATTAATTACAGCCTGACCTCAGCCAAAGTGAGGTTCCACAATGGGACCCCAAGGCGCCTTGGTTCAACCAAGAACGGTGTGCATTAGAGTTGGGTCCCTGTCACAATCCAAGGTTTAATTATTTGAAACAACACCTGTTCTTGGGGGAGGGGGGAGAGGATTACAATTCCATCACCCATCCACCACCCCCACCCCAAGGTGCTGGATAAACACAGTAACCTGTTTGTCTATCTAACTTTCTCAGGTAGTTGACATGCGCTGGGGAGTCCCAGATACGCTGACAGCTGACCACATGAGCACAGAGATGTGCCTGAGAGAGATTGAGTCCTGCCAGAAAGTATCAGTGGGACCCACATTTATCGTAAGTTTTTAAAAATTTCCCATTATTTTCCTTCCTGCTTCTTGACAATGCCACTGGTGTTCTTGGATACTACTGGAATAATTACTGTCTTATCTGGAACTGGTAGGCTCTTGTTGGCAGTCGCTATGGTTACCGGCCCATCCCTCGAGTTATAGAAGAAAAGGAATTTGAGGTGCTACTGATGAAGCACTCTTCAGATTCCAGTTCCTGCAAGCTCCTTCAGGATTGGTTCTGGAAAGATGAGAATGCCATCCCTCCCACTTACGTCCTTCAGCCAATCACCACGCACCTGCCATACTACAGTGATACGAGCCCAGCCAACCGGCAGCGGCATGAGAAGGAGGTGCTCGCCTGGTCCAAGGTGGAGGAACGAATCGCAGCTCTCCTTCGGACAGCAGCCTCCCAGGCAGCAGAGGAGGGCCTCATCAAGAAAGAGGCGAAGCACAAGTACTTCAAGTCAGGTGAGCTGCTCCACCCCCAGCCCCTCTCCCTCGCCCCTCACCTTGGTTCCATCTGCTCCCAAACAGGCATGAGGCCAGACTGCACTGAGCTCACTGACTCTGGACAGCAATAGTTCCCTTTAGGTTGACAATGGCACCATCTTTTGAAGGTGTTCTTGATGGCAGGAAGGCTTGTGCCCCTGATGGATCTGGCTGAGTCCTCAACCCTCTGTAACACACACAAACTACTGGAGGAACTCATCTATGGAAATTAATTAACAGTGAATGTTTCGGGCCAAGACCCTTCTTCAGGACTGGAAAGGAAGGTGGGGGGGGAACAGGTGGGAGGAGGGGAAAGAGGATAACTAGGTGATGGATGAAGCCAAATGGGTAGGAAAAGTAAGGGGCTGGAGAGGAGGAATCTGATAGGAGAGCAGAGTGAACCATAGGAGAAAGGGATGGAGTAGAGGACCCAGGGGGAGGTGATAGGCAGGTCAGCAGAGGTAAGAGGCCAGAGTGGGAAACAGGAGAAGAGAGGAGGGGGACGGAAAATTTGTTTTACCAGAAGGAGAAATCGATATTCATGCCATCAGGTTGGAGGCTACCCAGACAGAATATAAGGTGTTGCTCCCTCACCCTGAGGGTGCCCTCATCGCACAAGAGTAGGCCATGGACCGACATGTCGGAACGTGAATGGGAATAGGGATTAAAATGTTTGACCATTAGGAAGCCCTGCTTTCGGCAGATAGAGCGGAGGTGCTTGACGAAGTTTTCCTCCAGTTTACAGCGGGTCTCACCAACATAGAGGAGGCTGCGCTGGGAGCACCAGACACAATAGCTGACCTTCCGCATTTGTTTTCAATCCTGTGATCTGCCGCCTCCATACCAGCTGGTGATGCAGCCAGTCCCGACAGCCACTGCAACCTGCTAGTGTTCTTGGTGGCATAACAAACCTCTTCGAACTCCTAAGGAAGTAGAGCCACTGGTAGGTCTGCTTCGTTACCCTTGCTCTGCAATGCTGGCCTGATATCCAGGTCCTGATTGCTGGGTTGATTCACAGTTAAAAGAGGGAGAGGGGGTAAGGGGAGGGGGGGAGAGAGACGGGAAGAGGGAGGGGAGATCGCACAAAAACAAGCCCTTTAGTTCATCAAAACAGTGCTGATCATCTACTACCCCTTTTTACATGAATCCTACATATTATCACACTTTATTCTCTCCACATTCTTATCAAGTGCCCCCAGCTTCTACCCTCCACACAGGAGCAATTTACAGTGGCTGGTTAAACTACCAGCCAGCAGGTCTTTGGGATGTGGGAGGAAAGTGGAAAACGTGCAAGCTCCACAGAGATATGGTCCAAGATCAGGACGGACTCAAGTCCTGGGTACTGTGAGACAGCGGTTCTTTTAACTGCACCATCCTATCACCTTTCATAATGTTGTTCTTCAGTACCAGCGGTCACAGTGGCACAACAGGGAGAGCTGCTGCCCTGTAGCTTCATTGACTGAAGTTCGATCCTGACCTCGGGTGCTGTCTATGTGGAGTTTGCACGTACTCCCTGTGATGACATATGTTTACCCTGGTGCTCTGCTCTCCTCTCATATCCCAAAAGTGTGCAAACTGTGAGGTTAATTGGCCCCTAGTGTGTCAGTGAGGGGATGGAGTTGAACCTGGGGGGAGTGATTGGAATGTGGGGAGGATAAAATGGGATTGGTGCAGGTTTAGTATAAATGAGTGGTTGATGGTCAACATGGACTCAGTGGGCTGAAGGGCCTGTTTCTGCGCTACATGACACCTTAACTCTATAGATGCAGAATTAATTCGCAGAGTTAATGAATGTAAAGTGCAGCCCATTTAAAGGAAATGAGAATCTTCATGCATCTCAGGGCATCCCAACCTGGGGTCCACAGAACACTCAGTTAATGGTGAGGCTCCATGGCATAAAAAAGGTTGGGAACCCCTGAGAAGTGGATGATTCCTTTCTCTGGCTGCCATTCCTATGGAAGTAAGTTTGCAAACCATGAGAAGATCAGGCCATGATTTTATGGGGGTCATGATACTGGCATCCTATGTGATACCTATCTCCCTTGGATGGACAAATGTTTACAGTTCAAAAGTTCAAAATAAATTTATCACAAAATATGCATATGTTACCATATACTACTTTGAGATTCATTATCTTGCAGGCATTTATAGGAAAAAAGAATGCAATAGGATTTACAAACAAACTGGACAGGATTGTAAAGAAGGCTTTTGGCATTCTGGCATTCATAAATCAAAGTATTGAGTATAGGAGTTGGGATGTTATGGTGAGGTTGTATAAGACATTGGTGAGGCCAAATTTGGAGTATTGTGTGCAGTTCTGGTCACCTAACTATAAGAAGGATATCAGTAAGATTGAAAGAGTGCAGAGAAGATTCGCTAGGATGTTGCCGGGTCTTCAGGAGTTGAGATACAGGGAAAGATTGAACAGTTTAGGACTTCATTCCTTAGAGCGTAGAAGAATGAGGGGGGATTTGATAAGGTTTACAAAATTATGAGGGGTATGGACAGAGTAAATGCGAGTAGGCCCTTTCCACTTAGATTAGGAGAGATAAATACGAGAGGACATGGCTTTAGGGTGAAAGGGGAAAGGTTTGGGGGAACATTAGGGGGAACTTCTTCACTCAGAGAGTGGTGGGAGTGTGGAACAAGCTGCCATCTGACGTGGTAAATTCAGGCTCACTGTCAAGTTTTAAGAATAAATTGGATAGATACATGGATGGGAGAGGTCTGGAGGGTTATGGACTGGGTGCAGGTCAATGGGACTAGCGGAATAAAGTTTCAGCACAGACTAGAAGGGCCGAATGGCCTGTTTTCTGTGCTATGGTTCTAAACAAAGACTGACAAACAATCAATGCACAAAAGAAGACAAACTGTGCAAATAAAAATAATACTGAGAACATGAGTTGTCTTTGAAAGTGAGTCTGTAGATCGTAGAATCAGTTCAGAAGAGTGGGGAGTGAAGTTATCCACAATGGTTCAGGAGCCTGATGGTTGTAGGGTAATAACTCTTCCTGAGCCTGGTGGAGTGCTATATCTCCTGCCTGATGGAGGTAGCAAGAAGAGAGTATGGTCTGGATGGTGGGGGTCTTTGATAATGGATGCTGCTTTCTAGTGGCAGCTCTCCTTGTAAAAGTACTCAAGGGTGGGGGGCTTTGCATCTGATGGACTGTGGTGTTTCCACCACTTTCTGTGGCCTTTTCCACTTCTGGGCATTGGCATTTCCATTCTAGGAAATTTTACAACCATTTGAAAACATTTATTGGCCAGTACAATGGACATCTGGTGGGAAAACGTCAGGTGTGTCACACAAACCCTTTGGTGGATGTTTTAACCGTACACTATGCCCTGGGTTGACTGAAAAAAATTGTGGCTACACTTGTAATAGTCAAATTGTCCTCTGTGTTGCAGTCACCGAATGGGAGATTGACTGTGGCCTCCGGGAAACAAAACAAGGAGATGTGTGTTCCTCGGTCTTCATCCGAGACATCCCCAACATGCTGGATCAGTGTGACAGGCAGCAAGTGCACAGATTTGTTGACGTCACCAGCAATGGGAGCATTGACAGAGAGGCTCAGGAACTTCTCACCAGTCTAAAGACCGAGATTGTTGGCAAGCATTCAAAAACTCTCCGTGTGCACCAGGTGAGGTGGCCAAGTGGAGTGCCGGACAAATGGAGCCAAGACCATGCCGCTTACCTCCAGAACCTGTGTCAGACGTTTGTCGAGGACGTGAAGCAGCAGATTGTCAGGAGGGTTGCTGATCGGCAAAAGGCTCAGGATGAGATGGGTTGGCTGTTTGATGAGCTGTGTCACCACATGTCCCTTTGTCGCAAGAAACGCAGCATCTTCTGTGGCCGTGTCGGGCTCATCACCAACATTTGTCAAAGTATCGAACTGAAGAACAAATGCACCCATAGGCCGCTGATTATCTATGGCCCTTCAGGGACTGGGAAGACAGCCGTCATGTCTAAACTCGCTGAGGATGTTGGGAAATGTCTCGGTAGCCGGACGGTGGTAGTTACCAGGCTTCTGGGCACGTCAGCACTGAGCTCTGAAATTGATACTGTGCTGAAAAGTATCTGTTTCCAAGTGTGCCTTGCCTTTGGGCTAAAACCTCCTTTGACGCACATTGTTAATTCTTATAATGAGCTGGTCCAATTCTTTCACAGACTTCTGAACACAGTGTCCAAGAAGAACAAGGCACCCTTGGTCCTCATCCTCGATTCTTTGGACCAATTATCTCCCAACGATGGTGCACACAGGCTACACTGGCTGCCAAAGGAATGTCCACCAAAGGTCCATCTTATCGTCTCTACTTTACCTGAGGAACACAATATCTTAAATGTTCTACAAGGAGCCATACCGAGCCAGGAGTGTTATTTTCAGGTGGAGCCGCTGTCCCATGAACACGGACAGCAGGCGATTGCCATGCTGATGTCAACGGTGAGGAGAAAGCTCACCAAACATCAGCAGGAGCTGATTCTCGACAGCTTCAAGCATTGTGGGCAGCCCCTCATGCTCAAGCTGTGCTTTGATGAAGCCAAGCGTTGGAGCTCCTACGGCCTGGAATCTGAGCTGTGTGTGGCCAAAGGCACCAGGGAGGCCGTGCGTTTCCTGTATGCACGGCTGGAAAAGAAGCATGGCCTCACCTTCGTGTCACATGCTCTGGGGTACATCGCCTGCTCCAGGTGGGTCTGACTTCATTCCTTCTCAGGACAAGGGTCTCCGATGGAGTTACAGTGCTGTGCAAAATTCTAAGGCGCATGTAAAAAATTCTGTAAGTGAAGATGCTTTCAAACATAATGAAATATAAAGTTTCTAGATATCAAAACATTTGCTGTAAAGAGCAGTAAAAAGTAAAAAAAAACTAAATCAAATCAATATTTAGTGTGATCACCTTTTGCCTTTAAAACTGCATCAATTCTGTACACTGTTGAACAGCTTTATAAGAAAATCAGCGAGTAGGTCGTTCCAATCATCTTGAGGAAGTCGCCACAGTTTTGCTGCAGACTTTGGCTGTCTCACTTGCCTGTGTCTCTCCAGGTAATCCCAGACAGCCTCAATAATATTGAAATCAGGTCATACCATCTGAAACCAATAAAAAAAAAAATAGGATGCCTAAGACTTTTGCACAGTACTGAATGTAAAGTTATTAGAGGCATAGATGATGTAGACAGAATCTTTTTCCTGTGAAAGAGATAATGAAAACAAGCTTAAGACAAAAGGAAGGAGTTTTTTAAGAGGGCGTGAGGGATTTGTTTCTTTGCACAGGGAATGTTTTTTTATTTGAAACATGTTGCCAGAGGGGATGGTGGAATTTAGAGACATCTAAATGTACACAATGCACAGAAGGATACATGCCTGGTACAGGATTAGTGTAAATGGGTAAAAATCTTTGTATGGACATGGTGGGTCGAAGAACGTTTCCTCTGCTGGATAACTCCGACACTAAGAAGTTAAAGTTACTGTTAAATGAGAGCTCCCAACCACAGAACACAGGACAGTACAATACAGGAACAGGCCCTTCAGCCTACAGTGACTACGCTGCGCATGATGCCAATTTAAATAAATCCCTTCTGTCTGTACATAACTCATATCTCTCCATTCTCTGCTTCGTCATGTACCTATCTTAAAGCCTCTTAAACATCACCACTGTATCACCTTCCACTAAAAATATACTTGCTCTGAACATCTGCTTTCAACTTTTCCCCCTCACCTTAAGTGCATGTCCTCTATTATTTGACATTTCTACCCTGGGAGAAAGATTGCCACTCTCTACTTGTCACAATTTGATAAATGTATTAGGTCTCCCCTCAGACTCTGAACGACAGAAGGGACAAAAGAGTGGAGCCACAAAAGGATGTGGCCTTAACGGGCTGAGGAAACAGAGCATAAACTTTCAACTTCAGTCTCTAATCGCCTTCTCTTGTCAGATCTGAAGGTGCAGGAGGTAGAATCAGGTTCAAGAAGGGAGCATGCAGAAGAGAAGCTGAGGACTACCCTTGTACTGCAGGCTGACTCTGGAACAGTGAGCAGTGTTAGTCTATTGGGGCTTCAGAGGTCCAGAAATACCTGGTAGTGAAATGTAGCAATACCATACTGGTCTGGCACCTTGAACTTATGGAAGCAAAGTTGGCGGGTATAAAGGGGGACAGGTTAGAGTGAGAGACCATAATAGTTTTCATCTGAATGAAGCAATGGTTGATTGAAAGTGCAAAGTTATAATGAAATGATATGTTAATGAAACCATTAATGCTCTTTCCTAAAACATCAGCTTAAATTGACAATGTATATCAAAACATTAAGTGAACTGCATCATTTGCGTCAAATCAAATCAACAAGTATTGACTAGGTAGACTACAAGTGTTGCCACTCTTTAGGCACCAACATAGCATACCCACAATCCAAAATTCAAGTAAATGTATTATCAAAGTACATACATGTTACTATGTGTCACTGATAATGTTCTGATTGACAGTAGTTGTTATTTTTTCTTTGTCATCCTCTCTAATCTCTCGGCAACCCTTAACTCAACAAACTTTCCATCATGTTCTCCACCATCATTCCACTGGATGACTTCACCCTCACCAGATTCCATTCTATTTAATCCAGCCATAACTCCCAAATAAATCACTGGCTCCCTTTCCCATACCAAAATTTCCAGTATCCTCCGTGGGTCCATTTTTGAGCCACTCTCATCTCTCATTTTCATCTCTCCTTCTACCCATCTCTATCTATCTATCTCTGTCTGTTTCTCCCCTGCCCCCACTCTCTTTCTATATATATCTTTCTCACTTTATCTGCTTGTATCTCTCTGTCTCCCTCTATCTCTGTCTGAATCTCTCTCTATCTATCTCTGTTTCCCTCTCCCTCTCATTTTCCCACAGCCTTACTTACATGTCAGAGGTCAGGAAGCTGCTATAATATATTCGTCACTTCCTGGATGCAGCTCCACCAACGTTTAAAAACACCACTTCCTTTGTGACTTATTCACCACCCTGATCACTCATTCCCACAGCAGCAGTGACCTCAAGGTCACTTATAAGTTGCTCTGCAGTTACTTCCTAAGCTACTCCAATAGTAGCTCCCTGACCCATGACCTCTTCCTCTGGGAAGGTGAACTGGAGCACTGCCAGCTCCTGGTTTCTCTCCAAGAAACATACCATCGACAGTATTCCATGTTTCATTTTATTAAATCCTGAACTCCTGATCCAACATTACTGAGACATGGGACAAGGTATTCTCACAGAAGGATTCCTGGGCTTAAAGGGGGCCAGCTTACTACTTTCTCAAGGGCAATTACCAACCTTGGCCAGCAATGCCCACAGCCACTAAATTAACAAAGTATAAAACTTCATTAAGAGCACGTGATCTTGTTTCATTTTTGATTCAGCATTGTAGCACATTATTATTTTTATAAAGATTAGCCTTTCTGTCACATGTACATCAGAACATACAAATATTAGTGAGGATTATACTGGGCAGCCCGCAAGTGTTGCCACATATCCGATCCCGATGTAGCATGCCCACAATTCACTAACCCTAATGCGTCTTTGGAATATGGGAAGTAGCTGGAGGAAACCCACGTGGTCATGGGGTGAATGTACAAAGCCTCTACAGGCAGTGGCAGAAATCAAACCCCAATTACAGGTCACAGTAGAGCGATGCACTACGTTACTGTGACACCTGTTATTTTTCAATCTTGTATAGTGGCGTATGCTTTATTTCCAGTCTTGTGTGTTGTTCTACAGAAAGGTGTGTTACGGTGCTGTGTGGTAATATTGCAGGAGTGGGCTCTCTGAGGCTGAGCTGAAGGAGATCCTGTCACTGGACGATGAGGTTCTTGGCGATATCTACCAATACTGGTCACCTCCAAACAAAGATATCATCTGCCTCCCTCCTTTGCTGTGGACGCGCCTTCGATACGATATTGGGGAATACCTGGTGGAGAGACAAGCCGATGGGTTCCCAGTTCTTCACTTTTATCATCGGTAAATCTTTGACTCTCGTTCCCATTGCTCCTGCCCTTAAACTTCCCTCCTTTGAAGTTCTTGCTCTAGAAACTAGTTTGGGGCAAACTAAACACAAGAGATTCTGTAGATTCTGGAAATCAGGAGCAACACACACACACACACACACACACACACACACACACACACACACACACGTTGGAGGAACTCATCAAGTTAGGGGTATAAACAATTGGCATTTCAGGACAAGACCCTTCATCAGGACTGGAAAGGAAGGGGGGGCAAAAGTCAGAACAAGAAGATCAGGGGAGGGGACAGAGTACAAGCTGGCAGATGGTGAGACCAGGTAAGGTGCGTAGGGCAGGGGAGGTGAAGTAAGAAGCTGGGAGATGATAGGTGGAAAAGGTAAAGGGCTGAAGAAAATGGAATCTGATAGGAAAGGATAGTGGACCACAGAAGAAAGGAGAGGAGGAGGTGTACCCGAGGGAGATGAGGAAAAGAAGAGGCATGAGAATGGAATCTGAATGGGGAATGAAAAAAGAGAGAAGGGGAGTAATTACTTGAACTTAGAGAAATCAATGTTCATGCCATTAGATTGGAGGCTACCTAGAAAGAATATGAGGTGCTGACCATCCAAACTGAGTTTAGCCTCATCGTGGCAATAGAGGCGGCTATGGACAGACATATCAGAATGGGAAAGGAAAGGCAAATTGAAATGAAGAGCCACCAGGAGATCCTGCCTTTTGCGGCAGACAAGAGTGAAGGTGCATGACGAAGCAGTCCCCCGACCTATGTTGGGTCTGAACGATGTGAAGGAAGCTGCAAGCAATACTATAAATGACCCTGCCAAAGGGTTTGGCCCGAAACGTCAACTGTACTTTTTTTCCACAAATGCCGCCTGGCCTGCTGAGTTCCTTCAGCATTTTGTGTGGGTTGCTTGGATTTCCAGCATCTGCAGATTTTCTCTTGTTTGCAATAAATGACCCTGACAGACACACAGGTAAAGTTTTATCTCACCAGTTTGGAGCCGGTATGGTGGTTAGGGAGGAAGCGAAGGGACAGCTTGCAGGGATAAGTGCCTGGAGGGATATCTGTGGGGAACGATCCCAACAGATATTGGAGGGAAGTAGGGGTGTTTCAGTTACCTCATGTACAAGTCACATAGATATGGCAGAGTTGCCAACTTATGCACTCAGTACGTCCATGCTAGTACACAAGATATCTGCCCTACCAGATATAGGGGGCCACTATCCTTGTGTGAATCTTGTTCAGAGAGGTCCCCACTGAATCTGGATCATGTTTCTCATATCTCAAGTATCCTTACAGCAAAGAAGGCCTATCAAGTCAATGCCAGGTCTATACACACTCCTATCAATCCTACCCACCTCATTCATTTCCCTGTAGCCTACTGTCTCTCTCACGTATCCACTCAATTGCCATCCTCCTACATGAGGGCCAATTTATAGTGGCCAATCAATGACCAGCCTGTACATCTTTGAGACATGGGAAGAAACTGGAGCATTCAGAGGAAACCCACACAGTCCCAGGGAGAAGGTACAAACTCCGCAGAGAGAGCACCCAAGGGTTAGGATTGAATCCAGGCTGCTGGAGCTACAAGGGCCTGTTTTCCATCCTGTTTAACTCCATGTACACTGTATATTCCTGTTTATTTGAAACTCTGACTGAAAATACCAACAGCTGTTCCAGCAGCTGTTGCTGAAAGGGCTGCCTGGTTAGTTTAAACATACAATGTGCCAGCTAGAGGTGTAGAGACCCTGGGTTCTAGGAACTAAATCGAAGTTGCTGGAGACTTTAATTGGGCTACAGAATTATCACTTGGGCTGTTAGATCTTTGCTATGTAGCCGCTGGGAAAAGTACAACTGTTATACTGCATAATTAGTCGGCAGAGGCCAAAGGTAAAGCAAATGTTTCTGGGGACACTGAATGAGTTGGGGAAGGATCCAATGATCCAGGATACAAACTCTGAACTCCAGCTCTCCAAGGAGCAATGTATCCAGAGGCTAAGGTGCCCAACAGCAGTGATAAGCAAAACCTAGGACCTTCAGCAGTGTAGCCCCTGGGACATGCCTTTTTCTCATTACTACCATCAGAGAGGAGGTACAGGAGCCTAAAGACCCGCACTCAACAGTTTAGGAACAGCTTCTTCACCTCTGCTATCAGATTTCTGAATGGTCCTTCAACCCCTGAACGCTACCTCACCATTCCTCTTTCAGCACCATTTTATTTTTTTTATTGGAGTTTACAGATTAGCTTCATTTGTCACACATAAATTGAAACATACAGTGAAATGTATCATTTGCATCAATGACCAACACAATCCGAGGAAGTGTCGCTGGTATCCACATAGCACGCCCACAACTTATTAACCCCTACTAACCCATACATTTATGGAATGTGGGAGGAAGTCAGAGCACCCAGAAGAAACCCAGGTGGTCATGAGGAGAACGTATGTGCCAGCTCCTTACAGACAGTGATAGGAATTGAATCCATGTCACTGGTATTGTAAAGTGTTATGCTAACTGCTATGCTACTGAGTTGCTCACTGTCTCATGTTAATTTACACAAAATGTTGGAGGTACACAGCAGGTCAGGCGGCATTTATAGAAATGAACAGTCAACCTTTCGGGCTGAGACCCTTCTCCAGAGCCCAAAATATCGACTGTTTGTTCATTTCCATGAGTGCTGCCTGATCCGCTGTGTATCTCCAGCATTTTGTGTACATTGCCTTGGATTTCCCGCAGCTGCAGAATTTCTTGTGTTTATAATTTATTATGACATGCACTGTATTGCTCCCACAAAACAACAAATTTCATGACAGTGATTCTGAATCTGAGATCTCCATCCACAAACTCTTGTTCTGGCTGGACAGGCGCAGATCTTGTTCAGCCATGAACTTCACAATATTCCACATGGAAGAAGCAGCTCCGTGCCATTTCCTCTCCTGTCGGCAGCCCGCCACTACACCAGATGAGTCAACAAAGTTGTGTGCTCAGAGAGAGCACAGTACTCAGACTGGAGGGTTTGAGTTCTAAGGAGAGGCTGGAGAGGCTAGGTCTGTTTCTCTTGAAGCAATGGAGGCTGAGGGGTGAACTTTCAGGGGTTTATAAAATCATGATGGGCACAGATAAGTTGAAAGGTTACTGTGTCATTACCGATTAACTGGACTCTGAAAATTCAGACTGTATTGCTACTGCTGCAAAAATCACAAATTTCATGATACATGTGAGTGATGATAAACCTGATTCTGATATGGGTTTCTAATGTGGACTGAGAGTGGGAAAGGGGCAGGGAGGGGAGGTAGCAGGAAGCACTAGAGAAACATTCTGTAATGATCAATAAACCAATTGTTTGGAATGAAATGACCTTGCCTGGTGTCTCAGGGATGGGTGTGCCACACCCCACCTCTGGCACTCCCTCTCTGCCACCAGTCCGCACTACTCCACCTCACCATTCCCAACATCTTTTGCTCCCTCCAGATTCACAAATTCACTCCCCGCTCCACATTGACAAATACAGTAGAATACACAAATTTACTGCATTTCTGTGCAAAAGTCTCAGGCACTTTTGCTATATATGTGCCTAAGACTTTTGCACAGTACTGCATGTTCAAATTCCTTACTTGCAAAATCAATCGTCATTCACAATACAGGTGTTAAAAGTCAATAGAAACTTCAATCAAACAGCTGATGATACCTTGAAGTTTGTAAATTAATTGGCCCTTAGTTGGTAGGTGGTCCTTAAATCCTTCTGTTACGTTCTTAGTCATAGTCATAGACATACTTTATTGATCCCGAGGGAAGTTGGTTTTCGTTACAGTTGCACCATAAATAATTAAATAGTAATAAAACCATAAATAATTAAATAGTAATATGTAAATTATGCCAGGAAATAAGTCCAGGACTGGCCTATTGGCTCAGGGTGTCTGACCCTCCAAGGGAGGAGCTGTAAAGTTTGATGGCCACAGGCAGGAATGACTTCCTATGACGCTCTGTGCTGCATCTCGGTGGAATGAGTCTCTGGCTGAATGTACTCCTGTGCCCACCCAGTACATTATGTAGTGGATGGGTGATATTGTCCAAGATGGCATGCAACTTGGACAGCATCCTCTTTTCAGACACCACCGTGAGAGAGTCCAGTTCCATCCCCACAACATCACTGGCCTTACGAATGAGTTTGTTGATTCTGTCAGTGTCTGCTACCCTCAGCCTGCTGCCCCAGCACACAACAGCAAACATGATTGCACTGGCTACTACAGACTCGTAGAACATCCTCAGCATCGTCCGACAGATGTTAAAGGACCTCAGTCTCCTCAGGAAATAGAGACGGCTCTGATCCTTCTTGTAGACAGCCTCAGTGTTCTTTGACCAGTCCAGTTTATTGTCAATTCGTATCCCCAGGTATTTGTAATCCTCCACCATGTCCACACTGACCCCCTGGATGGAAACAGGGGTCAATGGTACCTTAGCTCTCCTCAGGTTTACCACCAGCTCCTTAGTCTTTTTCACATTAAGCTGCAGATAATTCTGCTCACACCATGTGACAAAGTTTCCTACCGTAGCCCTGTACTCAGCCTCATCTCCCTTGCTGATGCATCCAACTATGGCAGAGTCATCTGAAAACTTCTGAAGATGATAAGATCTTGTCCCTGTATGACAAATGGCTCCAGACCTTTGCTGTGCAAAGGGAAAGCTCTTTAAAGAACTTTCTGAAGAAACTCTTCTTCAAAGAGCTTTCTTACCCCTGGATATTATCTTATCCCTTTCTGTGCTGCAACTTCTACAACTGACTTTTTCCCAGGTTAGGAGAGTCTAAAACTAGAAGGCACAGGTTTAACATGAAAGGGAAAATATTTAAAGGGGTGGCGGGGGGTAAGGTCTATTTTACTCAGAGGGACAAGGATTGAGCTACCAGGTAAAATGGTAGAAGTGATTACAATTACAACATTTAAAAGTCATATTTGGACAGGTACATGGAAGGAAAAGGTTTAGAGGGATTTGAGCCAAATGCTGGCAAATGGGCACAGTAGCGTTACGGTTAGCACAACACTTTACAGAGCCAGCTGCAAGATCAGGGTTGAAGTCCTGCCACTATCTGTAAGGAGAATGTAGTTTCGTCCTACATTCCAACAACGTATAGTTTGGGGGTTAATGAGTTATGGGCATGTTATGTTGGTGCCAGAAGCATGGAGACACGTGGGCTTCCCAGTAAAATCCCCATTGATTTACTTTGGTGCAAAATGATACGTTTCACTGTATACTTCAAAGTACCTATGCCAAATAAAACTAAACCATGCTATCTTTAATCTTAGGTAGGCAGCATGGACATTATAAAGTAGTTGGGCTGAATAGTCTGTTTCCTTGCTGTATAATTCTATGACTGTAGAGTTATACTGCATAGAACTTTATTTGCAACAAACTTGGGTTTGTGAGGATAGCAGGGTGAAGGAATGATTGGCATAGCCAATGGAATTAACCCAAATTCAAATGGTAAATGCTGTCCACAGTCCTGTAGCTATGTGAGGATACTCCCCCATAGACAATGCTGTGTTTTTGGGGAGCTCACGTTGCTCATTTATTCTCAGGCAGACCCTAATTATCTCAACACTTCTGCTGCCGCAGTGCACAGAGGGAAGGCTCCTGAGGGATAGCCAAGCTCTATGTGCAGTCCACCATGGTCCATTGAAATCCTAGAGCTGAAGACATAGCAGTGTCCCCATCTGGGTGCTGTGGAACTCTGGGGATGCCCTGAAGTACTCTGAATACCTTGTCATCCCTGCTGCCTGCTCCCTAGACTGGACATAATAGTATTCCAGCTGTTATCTGAAGGCTTCCAACTGCCAGAGAAAGAAACGATAGAGAAGTTCAAGGAGGAGTATGTCAGCAGATAGTATTGAAGAGAGAAGATCCCTAGACCTGCCCAGATATTCTCATGGACTGTCATTGGTTCACCTGGTTAGCTCCTAGCTTGTTACCTCCACCATCCAAGCCAATGATAGTCCATCCTCGTACTCATGGCTTTGGCTTTAACTGAGGAGCTCAGTCAGATGCATCTGCATCATGTGCTGGAGGCATCAGATTCAGGTTCAGATTTATCCATCACATTTATATCGAAGCGTACAATGAAGTGTGTCATTTGGTCAACAGCCAACACACCCAAGTATGCGCTGGCCATAGCCCACAGGTGCCATCACATATTCTGGTGCCAACATAGCATGCCCACAATGCTCAGCAGAACACAAAGCACAACAAAACAGAACATACCAAGCATTATTAGTGAAACAAGTCTTATTTCTCCCTCCCTCTCATCCTCACCCATCCACCCATGCAAATGCACAGTCCTCTAACCCTAGGACAACCTGTCTTCTTCGACCTCCAGCCTCCAATGGACTCATTGATTCGCAGACTCTAGGCCCCCTACTTTTCCAATGGACTCACAGAGATTCACAGACCCAGGTTCCGGCCTTCAGCATGACTTCCGGTGCTGAAGTGAACCCTGCAAGGTCTGTCTTCAAGAGGTGGAAGAGAGCAAATCCATCAGACAAAGACTTCCCTCAGCTGCACACAGAATGGTGACTGCAGGGGCAATGGTCTTGCTTTCATAGACAGGTGAAACAGGCAGACTGCAGCAATGATTCTGAGTGCTTCTGGATACAGATTTCAATAAAGCATAAGCATCATGAAAGGTTCTTCCATTTCTAAGACATGAAAATATCTGGGCTCAGCAACTGGCAGACAATCACAGTCCAACATAGGGCTGCTGAAAACGTTAGGTTTTCAGGGCCCTTTTCAAGATTCAAGTTTATGTATCACACGTAAAACCAACATAATGTTGTGGGGGGGGGGGGCGGGGGAAGGAGGTAGCCTGCAAGTGTTGCTACACATTCTGACACCAAATAGCATGCCCACAATGCTTGGCAGAACAACACAGAACACAAGTGACAAAAGAACTACAGCAAAATGAAACAAGTCCTTCTCCTACTTCCCATCCACCCACACACAGTCAAAACTGAAGACTCCAGTCAAAAAGTGTTGTTCCTGGCACCAGTCAGTTTCCATTAGGTTGCTGCTGGGAAGTGGTGGAAGCAGATACATCATGGTGTTTAGGAAGCATTTAGACACATGAATATTGCAGGAAATACAGGTACATGCATATGTTGGCAGAAGGGATTTGTTTAACTTAACATGAATTTTGCACAGATATCATGGGTTGAAGGGCCTGTTCCTGTGCTGAATTGTTCTATGTTCCATGCACCGCCTGATTTCCCAGCACACAGTAGCTTGGATTCCCTCCTATAATCCCACCTTCTGCAAAATTATTGGCTTGTCCTTGCCTACCCTGTACTGAATTGTTCTGAAGTTACAGCTCAGAACTGTCCAGTTATATACAGTTGTTGATCCTAATATAGCTATTGGTAAATTGATTTATTATTGTCTTGTACTGAGGGACAGTAAAAAACTGTATGGCATGCTCTCTACACAGATCATTTCATTACATCAGTGCATTGAGCTGGTACAAGGGAAAAGAGTAACAGAACTTAGAAGGAAGTGTTACAGTTGCAGAGAAAGTACCAGGAGACCTACAATAAGGTGCAAGGTGGAGACTGTGAGGGCAAGAGTCCATCTTAATTGTCCTTTTGGGGTTTTTGTACCTTCTACCTGATGGGAGAGGGTGGGTGTTGTCTTTTGTTATGCCGGCTGATTTACTGAGGCAGCGAGAATTATAGACAGAATCCATGGAGGGGAGACTGTTTTTGTTTTCCATGATGTGCTGAGCTGTGTCCACATCTCCCTGCAGTTTCTCATGGTCTAGGACATAGCATTTGGCAACCCACACCATGACGCATTTGGATATGATGCTTTATATGGTGCATCAATAAGAAAAGGTGAAGATCAAAGAGACATAAGAAATTTCTTTAGCCTCCTGAGGAGATAGAGGTGTTGCTGTGCTTTCTTATTGATAGTGTCCATTTTACACCGGATGTTGTAACAGGCAGTGGGCGCACACCCATTCCATGTCGACAGTAAGCAAAGGCAGCATGCATTGGACAGAAACAAATAACTGCAAGTCCCTGTAAATATACAGCGGAGAGAGAAAAAGTGTTCAAATTTCAGGTCAGCGATTTTCTTCAAAACTTGCACTGTGTTAAGAACATGCCCTTGGTGTATGTGAACTATGAGCCTGCTGAATGCACATGGCCTTCCTGACAATGTGTTACCTTTCTTAGATCATCTGAAAAAGTGAGTTATGCAGCTCAGAAACAGGCCCTTCAGCCCAACTCATCCATGTTTACCCATGCTAATCCTATTTGCCCACATTAGGCCAGGATTTCTCAGCTCTATCTAAAAAATGAGATTCTGAATCTCACCCAGACACCATACTAAATTTATGGAGTACCTCGTGGCCAGCACTGCTTCTTCCCTTAAGACTCCCTCTTCAAGTCCTGCAGGTCCTTTCCCCAGCCTGACGATCCAGCACCGTTGCCCCCACCCCCATCTCACAAAGATCAGTGGGAATGGATAATGGGCAACTTCCTGAGACCCAGCCCCAGAGAATGTCATCCAGTTCCAAGCTGGTGATTATGTGGGCAGTGCTTAATAATCTGTGCACTGAAAGCACTCCTGCTCTTCACCTGAAAACCCTCTTGCGGTCATGTTGCTATGGTGAAGTGAACTCCAGGTCAGTGGTGAGAGATTCCCGTTGTCTTCCCATACTTCCAGACCCATGTCATTATCAGGAGGAAAGCAGCGTGGACAATTTTGCACAAACCCAACTCTTACCAGACTAGACACCAATTTGATGGCAATTCCATCATCCAGTTGGTTAGAAAGGTGAACGAAGCAGAACCCAATGAATGTACTTGATTTACCTTCTTCTGTCTTCACAAACAAAAATCATTTGGCAGCCTGAGATAACCAGGGTGGCATTGATCCCAGAGCTGGTGACAGAGAAACCCTATTGTCCCTCACTAAGCCACTCCAGCTGAAGGGAACAACAGAAAATGCTGAACATACTCAACCTAGAACATAGAATACTACAGCACAGTACAGGCCATTCAGCCCATGATGTTGTGCTGACCTTTAAACCTACTCTAAGTTTAATCTAACCCCTCGCTCCGAGATAGCTCTTCACTTTTCTATCATCCATTTTCTTATCTAAGAATCTCTTAAATGTCCCTAATGTACCTATCTCTAAAACTATTGCTGACGGGGCATTCCATAAACTCACCACTCTGTGTGTAAAAATCCTACCTCTGACATCTTTCCCTCTACTTTCTTCCAATCACCTTAAAATTATTCCCTCTCATATTAGCTGTTTCTGCCTTGGGAAAAGTCTCTGGGCGTCCACTCAATTTGTTCCTGTTATCACCGTGAACACCTCTGGCAAGTCAGCTCTTATCCTCCTCCACTCCAAAGAAAAAAAGCCCTAGCACACTCAACCTTTCCTCATAAGACATGCATGTCAGACAGCATTTGATGGAAGGTCATCGGCTTGACATATGCCACCAGACCTGCTGGGTCAATAGACCTCCAAGTGGAGTCATGCCACCAGCAGTGGCTGGAAGGGGCAGTGATGGGAAGGGGTAGAATGCTGGGATTTCTCCCATCATCCAGCGCGTAGCTCTTCAGGGCAAAAGGGCTGAAGGGTGGGGCAGCCCGGGGCGATCAACTGGAAGAAGTCCAAAGATGACAGAGGTGTTCATGTTTCAGCGTGTGTCTGCGGCCACAGGAGGGGACATTGTGACCTCCACTTCAAACTGAATTTGTCCTTGATGCACATTTGTAGTTACACATCAGCCACCAACCCTGCAAATAAACAGAATGGTTCCTCTTACAGGGATTGAACAGCACCGCTAATAGTGTGGAGAGCAAACAATCTGGGTGGCTGCCTTGCAGGACAGCCCCATTCAGTCAGCGGACATAAACCTCAACTTCGGTCATTTTTTTTAAGTCCCATTCCCCAGATGACCTCTCTGTCCCACACTTGAACAGAGGCCAGTCCGAGGTCTTGACAGTAAATTTGTAGGAGAGATTTTTTTTAGCATTCACTCAGCCTTTCTACATGGGGGAAGCATGGTATCATAGCAGTCAGCGTAAGGTCACACATTCTAGTGCCAACACAGCATGTCCACAATGGTCAACAGAACACAACAAGCAACAAAACAAGCCTTGTTCCTTCCTTCTTCCCACACACAGACACTGTCTTCTAACCCCAAGACAGGCCATGTTCTTTGGCCTCCAACAGACTCCAATTTGGACTTGGCCACACAGGCACTGGGCCTTCAACTACCCCAGTGGACTCGCAGAGCGGATCCAGGGCTGGACCAACAAACCTCAACTTCTGAACTTTTGATTCGATCCTCAGCATTGGGAACAAAGCTTGTTCCTAATCTCTTTTCTCTCTCTTGTCACTGATCTGAAACTCGCTTCTCCCTTCACAGCTGCTGCCTGGCCCGTAGTGTGTTCCCAACCCTCTGCTTGTCTCCAGTTCAAATTTCTGACATGTTGTGGCTTGCCTCACTATACGTGAGATATTTGCTTTCTAACTTCCTTCAGGCAATTCATAGAGGTGGTACACGAGATGTACCTCCCGACAGAGGAGAAAATCAAACGCCACTCCGTGCTGGCAGATTTCTTCAAGGGGACGTGGAGCCAGGGGAAAAGAAAGACCATCACACTCCCACAGCTGAATGAGACATTGCATGCAGACAGAAAGGTACACGAAACACAAATATGACAATGGGGAAGTTTAATTAAACACTCTTACCGATTATGAGGTAATGGTAGGTACACGCCAGACAACTTAGGGCGGGAGTGACGAACAGGGCCCGCACAAACTTTCAGCCGCATGCGTACTCACAATCCGATGCAGTTCGGCTCTGTCCGTTCACTTACCAGCTAGCCCGACCCTTGCTGTTCATCCCAGATTATTCGGCTTCATTCCAGCACTGAAGCCGGTCTCCTGCCAGTTTAATTCCCTGCATCAGGAAGAGCACACGGCCGTGCAATGTCTCAGCTGCAACGTAAGAACAAAAGCCACTATAGATGCTGGAATCTCCCGGCATTCAGTTACTCTGTCCCAGCAGTGGCACTGAATACTTGCATTCCTGAACGAGTTGCACATCCAGCCAAGCTGGTCCCGTACAGTTACAACACTGGCATCCCCTTCACAATGTGGAAAGTTGCCCCAGCAAGCTGGTCCCTTACAGTTACAACACTGGCATCTCCTTCACAATGTGGAAAGTTGCCCCAGTATGCCCTACGCGCAAAAAAAAAGCAGTAGGAATCCAATCTGACTAATTACTAGACAATCAGTCCACTCTGATTTGTCAGCAATGTGATGGAAGTGTCGTTGATAGTGTTATCAAGTGGCACTTACTCACCAATAACCTGCTCACCAACCCAACTCACATTTTGGGCTCAGCTAATACCACTCTTCTCCAGAGCTCGTCACAGGCTCGGTCCAGGCATGGACCAAAAAGCAGAGTTGTCAGCATGAGTTAAGAGTAACTGCTTAAAGTCGAGATTATTGCCGAGGGTACGTACATCTGTGCACAGGTACAGTGAAAAGCTTAGCTGCAGCAGCATCACAGGACAAAGCATCAGATATGATCAGAATCAGAACCAGAACCAGGTTTAATATCACCAGCATATGTTGTGAAATTTGTTAACTTTATGGCAGCAGTACAGTAAGTACAATGAAATACTTAATAAATAAATATAGATAACAAAGGAGTTACATTAAGTATATATATATATATATATATATTAAATAGTTAAGTTGAAAGTAAGTAATGCAAAGAACAGAAATAAAAAAGTAGTAAGGTCATGTTCATGGGTTCAATGGTCATTTAGAAATCAGTTGGCAGAGGACTATAAGACCATAAAACATAGGATTATGATTCAACTACAATTTGTTGCCGCATTTCAAAGAAAGCAGTCTTCCAAAATTGATCGGGAACGAGAACCCCAGCCGGAATGGACACCACTTGTAGGATGACGTAAAGGAATGAATTGGATGTGCTTGTTTCCTAGGTCTCTGCACAGCCTCTGACATTTGGGGATGCTGTTGTGAACTTACGAAAACTGAGTGAACTGCCAAACCATTTGGTTAATGCTGGTCGGATTGATGAGCTGAAACAGGAGATTCTGGGTAAGGATGGGTATACACGGGAAATATGTGAAAAGACTGTGATTCTCACTGCCATGCAGAATCACAGTGTTGACTGTTACAAAACTCAATGTGAAGTACCTGCAGTATACCTGAACGGCTTTGAGCAGAGTTATCACCAGGTTTCATGCATCACATCAGAGACACATCTTCAAAAGTTCTTCTTTGTTACAATGTCCACTGGGACTCATAGATATCTATATTTACAAATGTAGTATCTATGTGTATAGAAGATTATAAAATATTTACATGTAAAGATGAACCTAGACAGATAAGTATAAAAACATCTCAGATAGGCACACGGATGAAGAAAGGATGGTAAGATTGGGATTGGATACAGTTTCAGTGAAATAGCAACCCAGTAGAGACATAATGTACAAAATCTTTAGAGTCTGACTACCCTCCTTTAGCTCGACAAGTCCTAGAGCACAGACCTGCACCTGGACAATCAACCAACCGTTAAACATCCTCCCACACCAACTCCATTTTGTTCTCTCCAGACTGCCATTTATTTCCCTCCCGATTCGAGCACCTACCCAACACTAGAGGCAGCTTACAGCACCGACCAAGACCACACATCTTTGTGATGTGGCTGGAAACTGGAACTCCTGGACCAAACACACACAGTCACAGGCAGAGCATGCAAACTCCACAACATACCATCCGAGGTCAGGATTGAACTGGAAGGCAGCAGCTTGACTAGCTGTGCCCTGTGTCACATACTGTGCCTCGCCTTGTCCATTTGTGCTCCTCACCTTCATTTCCCTGCTTTAGAGTCCCAGTAACAGCAGTAAACCTTATGTTTCTTTCTTTGATCAGTTATTGCCACATCATTGTCCACTAAGTTTCTCAAATCACAGCTCCCAGTACCAATATCCAACTTTATTTGTCACATGTACATCAAAACATCGAATCATGCAGTGAAATAGCCAACACAGCTCAAGGGTGTGCTGTGGGCAACCCACAATTGTTGTCATGTTTCTAATGCCAACATAGCATTCCCATAATTTACTTACCCTAACCCATATGTCTTTGGAGGAAACTGAAGAAGATCCACACTGTTTCAGGGAGGACATCCAAACTCCTTAGAGACAGCCACAGGAATTGAACCTCGAATGTGAATGCTGATGCTGTAAAGTATTACACTAATCGCTACGCTGCCATGCCAAGTTTCTCCAGAACTCCTCTCTCCACAGGTGATACTCTCCCCACTCACTATTTAACGACCCCACTCACTCCTCCAAAGACTGCGCCAAGGTCTACTTCAGCACATTACTCACGCCGCTGGTTATTTTGATTTCTCAGGGAATATGGAATGGATAGTTTGCAAAATGCAAGCCATGGGAATGAAGTGTGTGCTGGAAGATTTTTACGCTTGCACCCGTCAAGTTGATTGTCCCGACGTGCAGCTCGTTCAGGATGCACTGTTACTCATCTGGCCTACGATAAACTTCATGGAGAATGACATAGGTGAGAACAATTGCAGATACACTGGATAATCACAGCCATCCAGAACACAAGTGTTCATTTGAGATTGGAGAATGCTTTCTATTCCTTACGGGCTCAGTAGAATTACAGTGTCATGAGAAATGGAATGGACTACTGCTTCCATTAGGAGTGGGATGGATGAATCACACGACTATAGCAAATGGAAGACATGATGATTCTGAAGGCGAATAGAATTGGTTGGGAATGATGTGACTCGATATTAATTACTGTGACCTACTAAACCAGAAACCTAACTGTGATAAGGTGACGCCTGAAGGCATCATCGGCACATGTTATCCTGCAAATACTGTACGTATGCAAACTAGAAGTCTTAAGTTGCCTCAGTTAACTTGAACCAAGCTTGCTGTCTTGGATTTATTCTGCAGATGAGCGTGTTCTGTACATGGAGGTCTTGGCTCGCCTCGACTTCTTCAGGAGCTCGTACCCAATGGTTGATGAGCTGTGCCAGCAGTGTAGGAGATGGTGCGCCTCGTGCCCAAACCCAATCTTTACTCCACTGTGTGGCTTCTTCCAGCCTCCCGGTGGGCCGCTCCGGACAACACTTACCGGCTTCAGAAAAGGTACCAACACCTCCTGCTAGTAAGTGGGGGTGGGAGAGGGGTGCGGTCAGGGTCTGTCACTGTGCCCACAGAACCGTGAGTCCCTCTGCAAATGGAAGTGAAATGGTCTGACTGATCTGCAACTCCAACCCTCCCCCAGCCCTGTCTCAACCCCCTCAAACCCTTTCCCTCTCCCTCACCTCCTCCCACTCTCCTCCTCTCCCCTCCTTCTCAACCTTCTTTCCCTCCCCATTTGCAACCTCTACCTCTTCCCACTCCTCTCTCCCTCCTTATCCCCTCCCAAATATCCTCCCATCCTCCTACCCAGCATCCTCCAACTTTTTCCCTTTTCACTCTCCCCAACCCATAATTTTCCTCTTCAATCCCTTCTCTTTCCCCTGCTTTCTCCCTCCAATCCCAACCCCCAAAGCCAATGTTTTAGGAACAGCTTCTTCCTGTCTGCCATCAGTTTCCTAATGACCCACAAACCCATGAGCTCCACTTTACTACTCCTGTAACTTATAGCAATTGTTTCATATCTTGCACTGTGCTGCTTCCACAGAACAACGTGTTTCACAACATATGTCAATGATAATAAACTCTATTCTTTTCTACTTGGATTTGAATGATGCAACTAATGGCTTTGTGGCCAAGTTGGCAGACGATACGAAAATAGGTGGAGGGACAGGTTGCATGGCCGAAACAGGGAGATTGCAGAACAACTTTGAGGGATTAGGAGAATGGGCAAAGAAATGGTGGTTAGAATATGATATATGAAAATGTATTGTCATGCACTTTGTCAGAAGAAGTAAAGGTGTATTTTCTGAACAGGGAGCAAATTCAGAAATTAGAAGTCCAAAGGGACTTGGGAGTCCCAAAGGGTTAACTTGAAGGTTGAGTCAGTGGTAAAGAAGGCAAATACATTGTTAGCATTCATTTCAAGAGGACGAGAATATAAAAGCAAGGATGTAATGCTGCGGTTATATATGGCATTGGTCAGATCACACTTTTGTGAGCAGCTTTGGGCCCCTTCTTTAGGAAATGATGTGCTGACATTAAAAAGGATTCAGAGGAGATTCACAAGATTAAGTTTGGGAATGAAAGGGCTGATGTATCAGAAACACTGGAGTTGAGAAGAATGAGAGAGGAATCTCACTGAAACCTATCAAATATTAAAAGGCCTAGATACAGTGCATGTGGAGAGATGTTTCCTATAGTGGGGGAGTCTGGGATCAAGGGAGCACAGACTCAGAATACAGGGATGACCATTCAGAACAGAGATGAGGAGAAATTTCTTTAGCTAGAGTGGTGAATCTATGGAATTCATTGCCACAGTTGGCTGTGGAAGCCAAATCATTGGGTATATTTAAAGCGGAGTTCGATAGGACTCTTTATCTCATGTTCTCGATATTTATTGTTTGTTTATTTATTTATTATTATTATTCCTTTCTTTTTGTATTTGGACAGTTCGTTGTCTTTTGCACATTGGTTGTTTGTCTGTCCTGTTGGATGCCATCTCTCATTGATTCTATTGTGTTTCTTGTATTTTCTGTGAATGTCTGCAAGAAAATGAATCTCAGGGTTGTATATGGTGACATATATGTACTCTGATAATAAGTTTACTTTCAACTTTGAAGTCCTTCTACAGACTCCCACCTTTTTCAACACTATCTGCTCCTCCACCTATCATTTGCGTCATCTGTGAACTTGGTCACAAAGCCATCAATTCCATCATCCAGATCACTAATATATGTCAAAATAAACAAACCCAATACCACCCTCTGCGGAATACTACCAGTCACCAGCAGCCAACCAGAAAAAGTCCTTTTAATTGCCTCTATTCCCTGTGCGGCATTAACTCCCCTGTGTTCACAGGTATCAGTGTGATGGAGCTAAGTACTGATCGCACAGTGCTGGTGGCAGGCTCACTGGATGGACTGATGATCGTATGGAATTTGCAGGATATTGAAATAATCCACACCATGACGGGTCATTCTGGTGAGACAAATCTCTTTTTAATGCTCTTAATGTGACCTTAAATTCTTTAAGAATTAATAATTTATACTGGTTAGTACTGCCGGTTCACAAAATTGAGCAACACTCGCCAAGTACTGGAGTAACTCAGCAGGTCAGGCAGCAGCTATGGAGGGAAATCAACAGTCAGCACTTCAGACTGAGACCCTTCATCAGGACTGGACAGGACTTCGGGAAGGTGCCTGTTCCTGTGGGGGGTGTGCCTTATTCTGATTGGTGAAAGTCGCTTCCGTTGTGATTGGTTAGTTTAGAAGCTGCAGCTGCTTTTCCCATTGGATAACTGCCTGGTGTCCAGTTTCAAATATCCTGGGTATATAAGATACACTTGGAAGGGGCTTGATCTCTTCTTTTGTTGCTTAAGGTAAGACCATTGGGAAGGTTTGCTCTGTGCACACTTTTAATTAAGTATGTTTATTGAATATATATATGTTTGTTGAGTATTCAGCTTTGTAACCTGGGGAACATGAATGTTTGGTCAAATTTTTACTGTTTGTAAATAAATTATTAATATGCCTATTCGAAGTCAGTGCATTTCCTGTCTCACTTGGTAGACCCGGAAACCTGAGTGAATATTACGGTACCAGACGAGAAGGTGGGGGAGAGGAGAAAGAGTACAAGCTGGCAGGTGATAGGTGAGACCAGTTGAGGGAAAAGGTGGGTGGGTGGGGTGGGTGCTGTTTGAAGCAAGAAGCTAGGAGGGGATAGGTGGAAGGTCTGAAGAAGAAGGAGTTTGATAGTAGAGGGCAGTGGACCAATCAGCTTCCAGCTTCTCTCCTTCTCTTTTCCTCACCTGCTTATCTCCTCCCTCTGATACCCCTCCTCATTCCCTTTCTTCCATGGTCCCTCTGCTCTTGGTTCCCTCCCACCTTCCAAAGTTGTACGGGCTAGTAGATGAATTGGTCACATGTTTTTTCATTTATTCATTTATGGGTTGTGGCCTTCGCCAGCTAAGCCAGCATTTACTGCCCATCCCTAGTTGCCCTTGAGAAGGTGGTGATGAGCTGCCTTCTTGAAAGGTGTACTTGGAGTTAGGTTAAAGTAGCTGGGCAGCGCAGGCTTGTTGGACCAGAAGGGCCTGTTATCATGTTGTATATCCAAAATTTGAATAGAGGAGATAAAAACAAAAGGCTGTTTAACAGAGTTAGGCAGAGCACAGAGTTTAGGTCTAAATGTACCACAACTGTTGGTCAGCGTGTAGGGTCAGAGCAATCAAAAATAGGAAGGTTTATGATGAAGCCTGTATTCAAAGGCTGAATATAGTAGGATATTGGAATATAGCCTCTGGGAACTCAGTATGACACCTTCAGCTCACCTTGCTCAGGTGAAACAATGCCTATGTATGCTAATCCCATTTGTGTATGCCCCATATCTCTCCCCATTTCTGGCTTCTCACTGATCATGTGATCTGTTATCCCTGATAGCCGAGGTACGGTGCATCAAAGTGATTCATAACAAGGCCCAAGCTGTGTCAGGTTCGTTTGACCACACACTACGTCTGTGGAACCTAGTGACTGGAAAAGAGATCTACTCGATCCCAGAAGATCACTCCGGCTATGCACACTTTGCACTGCTCCAGGTGGATGAAGCAACCAGTGTGATCTACTCAATCTCAGGCTGCCAGGTAAAAGATTCCTCGGAATGGTTTCTACAAACAAGATTGCCATACGTTGCTTTATAATCACCCAGTCTGTCAGAGATGTGGCGTGGTTAGAGAGCGATTCCCTCATTCCAGCAAAAAGCAAGGACGCCAAAGGTGCACCACTAAAACCAAAGATGTTCCCAAGGACAGTGTTGGAGGAACACGGGTATCTTGAAAAGGTCGAGGGCTGGAGGACATGTCAGAGAAAAGGACAGAGTCACAGAGGGAATAGAAGGCAAGAATGAGACTCTTATAACGGAACTGCTGTGTATCTAAGAACTAGATCGCTGAGTACAGCAGTTGGGGGGGGCGGTGAGAGTGAGTCCAGAATTTTGGATGACTTCAAGAGGATATAGACAGGCTGAGGAGCAACAGCGTGGCAGATAGAGCACAGTGGGGAAAATGCCAGGTTATTCAGTTTGTTAGAGAAAAGAACAAAAAGAAAGTTGAAGTTAGAAACATCATTGTTCAAATTGACAACACTGGACTATGCTGTTTGTCCCTCAGTGTCTGTGTCAGATTAAACTAATCTCTTCCGTCAGTTCATTGCCTGCATGTTATTGTGGCAGTCTAAATGGCCTCTGTTGAATCTGCTTCCACCACCATCTCTCGCAGCCTGTTTCAGGCACCTATTACTCTCTGGGAAAGAACAATATTGCCCCATAAATCTCCTTAAACTTTCTCCTCTTATGCCCAATATTTGATATTTCTGCCCTGGGAAATAGTTTCTGATGGACCACCCTACCTAATACTTAACTTCCTTTAAACTTCACCGCCTCCCCATCACCTTAAAGCTATGGCATAGTATTTGACATATACATCCTGTGGAATAGGAGACTCTATCTATGACCCTCCTGATTTTATAATTTCTATCAATTCTCTTCTCAGCCTCTGACACTCCAGAGAAAACAATCCAAGCTTGTCTAATCTCTCCTTGTGGTTATTTCCCCTTATCAAGGCAGATAACATCTGCACCCTCTCTAAGGCCTCCGTGTCCTTCTTATAATGCAGCAACCAGAACTGCACGCAATATTCCAAGTGCGGCCCATTCAATTACCCTGCAGCATCCTGTAAATAAGTTACTAAAATGTTGCAGCACAAAGAGAATGGTCCTAGATTCCCCCACTATTGGAAACATCCTCTCCATGTCCACTCTATCTAGCCCTTTCAATATTCAATAGATTTCAATAAAATCCTCCATCATTCAAAGGACTGTGACTCTTTGGAATTCTCTACCCCATGGCGCAATGGAGGGGAGTTGGTATTCATATTCAAAGTAGAAAGTGACAGATATTTGAAAATACTGTCACAGAAACAGACCCTTCAGCCCACAATGCTGTGCCAAACTAATCAAATACTCACTGAACTAATCCCTTCTGCCTACACAATGTCCACTTCCTTCTATTTCCTGCACATTCATGTGCCTATCTCAGAGCCTCTTGAATGCTCCAATCTTGTTTGCCTCCACCACTCCCCAGGCAGTGCATTCCAGGTACCCACCATTTTCTGTGCAAAGTAAACTTGCCCCACACATCTCACTCGAACTTGCCCCTCTCACCTTCAATGTATGCCTTCTGGTATTGAACATTTCAATCCTAGGGTAAATATGCTGTTTGCCTACTTTATCTATGCACTTCACAATCTTACAAACCTCTATCAGGTCTCCCCTCAGCATCTGCAGTTCCAGAGAAAACAACTCAAATTTGTTCAACCGCTCCTTATAGGGCATGCCCTCCAATCTGGGCAACATCCTGGTAAACCTCTTCTGTATCCTCTCCAAAGCCTCCACATATAATGGGACAACCAAAGCAGAATGCAATACTCCAGGTACAGCCTAACCAGAGTTTTATAAAGCTACCAAATAACTTCCTGACTCTTGAGTTCAATTCCTCAACTAAAAAAGGCGAGCTTGTCATATCCCTCCTTAAGCGCCACATCAATCCATGCAGACACTTTGAGGGAGCATTTATCTTAGACTCGAAACTCCCGCTGTATATCAATACTGTTAAGGACCTTGCCATTAACTATGTACTATTTTTTCACATTTAATCTCCCAAAATGAAAAAGGCCAGGTTAAGCTCCACCTGCCATATCTCCTCCATATCTGCAGTTTATCTATATCCAACTGTATCTTTTGGCAGTCTTCTTCTCTATCCACAACACCACCAGCAGAGGTCGCTGTATGGATCCCTACAGAACATCACTACTCACAACCTCCAGCCGGATTAAATCCCACTGATCACCACTGTCTGTCTTCTACGGGTGAGCCAATTCTGAATCCAAACTGACAATTCACCATGGGTCCCATGCACCTTAATCTTTTGGATAAGCCTCCTAGAGGAACCTTGTCAAACGCCTTACTAAAATCCATCCAGACAACTTCCACAGCTCTACCTTCATCTCTCACCTTTGCCAGCTACTAGAAAACCTCAAATTAATAAGGCACAACTGCTCCACACAAAGCCACGCTGGCTCTTTCTAATCAGGCCATGGTTTTCCAATTACTCGTAAATCCTATCTCTAAGAATCCCCTCCAGTAACTTCCCTACTACTGATGCGAGACTCACCAGTCTATAGTTCTTAGGATTATCCCTACTTCCCTTCTTAAATAATGGAACAATATTAATGACTCTCCAGTCCTCTGGGACCTCTTCAGCGGCTAGAGTGGACACGAAGATATTGCATAAGGCCCCAGCAATGTAATCTCTGAAGAATTTTGGGGAAATTTTGGGAAAATGGTGTTGAGGCCAAGATTGGATTAGCCATGTTCTTACTGAATGGTAGAGCAGGCTAGAGGGACAGAAAATGTTTAGGAAGGTGAATGTAGGGTCAGTATTGGGTTTGAGTGCAAGAGTAAAGTTGTCTACTGTGATATTATAAAACCCAATGAGATCACACCCAGAGTATTGTTTACAATTTTGGTCTCTTTACCTGAAAAGAGATAGGCTCCCTATTGAGGGACTGCAGAAAAGATTCACCAGACTGCTTTCCAGGTTTGTCACATGAACAGATGTTGAAAAGGCTAGACCTGTTTTCTCCAGAATTTAAAAGAATGAGGAGTGATCTTCTTTATGGGCTTAATGGGATGGAAGTGGGAAGGATGTCTCCCCCAGCTGGGCTCTGGAACTAAGGGCCAGTTTTAAAGTAATTGCGAGTCAGTAAGGACTGAAACAAAGAAAAATTTCTTCACTCAGATGAAGGTGAACATTTGGATTTCTTTGTCCCAGATGGCCCTGGAGGCTCATTCATCGATTCCATTAGTAAAAAAATATCATAGATTTCTAGATATGAAAGAAGCCGGGGGATATGCGTGGTAAGCAGGAAAGTAAGATTAGGGTAAAGGTTCAGCCATGATCAATTGAATGTAGGGTAGACTCAAGGGGCTGAATGGCCTCTTTCTGCTTCTACTTGTTCCGTTCATGTATTATGTATGTTAAGAAGCAAAAAGACCCGAGTGAGGGTTTCGGCAGTGGATGAGCAGAGCTGCATCCAATGTCACAGGGATCAGAATCAGAACGAGGTTTATTATCACTGATACATGTTGTGAAACTTGTTGTTTTTGTGGTGGCTGTACAGATTATGATATAAAAAATTATAAAAAGAAATTAAATAAATAGATAGTGCCAAAGAGGAATTCCACGCTGGTGTTCATGGGTTCAGAAATCTGATGGAAGAGACTGTGTGTGGCTTTTCAAGCTCCTGTACCCCCTCCCTGAGGGTCGGATTGGGAAGAGGGCAGGTCCTAAGTAGTGAGGCTCCTTCATGATGGATGTCACCTTCTTGAGGCACTGCCTGTCGAAGATGGTGGGAACATCTGGATGGAACTGAGCTGACTTTGTGTCGGTGTAGACGTAGTGTTCAAATGGTCTGGTTCACTTTCAGTTGCCAGTGCGAGGAATAAGATTGTTGGCTACAGAGTGGATCCTGTGGGCTAGGACCAAAGGGCATAGACTTCTGTCATCCCGATATTTGGTTGGAGGAGATTCCACCCCGCCCCCCCCCCCCCGCTGCTGAATAAAGAGTTGGACAGTCTAAGCAGATGTGTCAGGAAGATAACAGGGAGACTAGCCTTGTGTAGACTGAGGCAGTGTTTTTTTTGCAAGATACAGTTGACGAGACATGCCTGAGGATGGATCCTGGGGGAAAACATCAGATAACAGTGCAGAATGGGGAAGAAAAGACTTTGCTTGTTATTCCCTACTTCTGTCATTAGAGAAATAATGGCAGCTGTGATACCTCTGAGCTGGAACAGAAGTATGGGGTTGGTTGTTTTACAGGCTGGAGGAAGGTAAAGAACAATGAGGAGAGGTTGTTTACAGTAATGCCTGTGACAAACATCATTAAGGATCCCCATCATCGAGGACATGCCCTTTTCTCACTGTTACCATCAGGGAGGAGATACAGAAGTCTGAAGGCTCACACTCAGTGATTCAGGAACAGCTTCTTCCCTTCTGCCATCAGATTTCTGAATGGACATTGAACCCATGAACACCATCTCACTACTTCCTTTCTCTCTTGTTTTACACTACTTACTTAATTGAACTTTTAAAATATACATACTTCCTGTAATTTACAGTTTTGAAATGATTTTATTGCATTGTACTGTTGCTGCATAACAACAAATTTCATGACATATGCACACAATATTAAACCTGATTCTGAAATACAATCAGAATCAGATTTAATATCACTGGCATACGTCGTGAAATTTGTTAACTTAGTAGCAGCAGTTCAATGCAATACATAATAATGTAGGCAAAAATAAGTAAATCAACTACACTAAGTATATATATATTCAATTAAATATAGTGCAAAATCAGAAACAATAAAAAAATAAGGTAGTGTACATGGGTTCAATGTCCATTTAGGAATCGGATGGCAGAGGGGAAGAAGCTGTTCCTGAGTCAATGAGCCTGTGCCTTCAGGTTTCTGTACCTCCTTCCTGAAGGTAACAATGAGAAGAAGGCATGTCCTGGGTGATGGGGATCCTTAATAATGGATGCCACCTTTCAGAGACACTGTTCCTTGAAGATGTCTTGGATACTGTGGATGCTAGTACCCAAGGTGGAGCGGACTAGTTTTACAACTTTCTGTAGCTTCTTTCAATCCTGTGCAGTAGCCTGAAACATTATTTCAGTGATGTGAAGGATTGGAAAGTTGGTAAGATTGAAAAATATTCAACTGGAAAATCTTGGGAGATATACGTGGAATTTGGAGGCATTAGCACACTGGTGGAATTTTTAAGAGGGTGGGGAGATGGAGGTGAGCGGCAGTTTGCAAGAATGGGAAGTGGGCTGGATAGTTAAGGTTGGAAGGAGGAAGCATCAATTAAAACGAGACTAGGAACAGTAGTTGAATGGTCATTGGTTAAGTACTGTAATGGGGGTCGAGGAAACAGCGGTGGCACCCATGAACATGAGGCTGGAAAAATGGATAGATATTTGAGGGCAAACAAAAGGAAATGTCAAAGGGAGTTTGGTCTGGTTGACTAAGAGGTTCAGATTCAGATTTATTTAACGCATGTACATGGAAACGTACAGTGAAATGTGTTATTTGCATTAACAACCAAAACACCTAGGAATGTGCTGGGGCAGCCCACAAATGTTGCTATATATTCCAGTGCCAACATTTTATGCTCACGATGTTTGGCAGAACAACACAGAGAGAAGGGAGAGAAGCAGCAGAGAAAAAAGATAATTTTGTCGTAATGACATTTGCCCCCACACATTATAGGAGCAAAGGGTGAGGGAGGAGGGAGATTTACAGAAGAGGAGAAACAAGGGCTTGCCTCTTCATCCAGGGCAATATTCAATTAGTATATCTAATAGATGTGTAAAGCAAACATCATTCCCTGCTCTTACAAGTAAGATTACAGGGCCAATATGAAGACCATAAGACATAGAAGCATGGTTAGGCCATTCAGCCCATTGAGTCTGCTCCACCATTCCATCATGGCTGATTTATTACCCCTCTCAGCCCCATACAGCTGAGCTGCCCACAAGGAAGCAGTACCAAGCTGGTGCTTTGGAGAATGCCAAGGCAAGAATTCTCACATAGACTGCTCATCTTTCCTTTGAAGAAAACACATCTTCAATCGATGTTTTGGTGATGTGGTTTTCAGATTTCATCTAATAAACTGTTCTGTTAGAAGCTGCTTTCCAAGTGGCTGTTCTTGCTGGGGGGGACCAAAGATTGTTAAATCTGTCTCTGGTGATGTCCTCTCCTACAAGTTTGAATGCTGTCCATTAACTTTCTTACAATGCTGATTGTTTCCAGATTAAGGGTTGGCGCCTAGAAAACGGAGAACCTCTGTTCCAACTATCAGGTGGCAACTTGGACAAGACAACGCTCACAGCAGTGGTGGGCTCCAACAACACAGTCCTGACCGTGTCCACTGGGGCCACACTTTGTGTGTGGGACCGGGTCAAGGGCATCTTACAGAGCACTCACCACCTCACTGGTCTAAGCACCTCAACACCAGTGTGCATTCTTCCATTGAAAAGTCAGCCGAGAGTAGCAGTGGCGTTCAGCGATGGAATCATAGCAATGGTATGGAATTTAGTATCTGGGAAATATCCTGTTGATCTACGCTCAGCTACGGGACCTAGCCAGCACTGAGCAAAGCACAACCTGTATCCTGTATATTATCTCTTCAGAGAAATCTTCAGTGTTCATTCAAGCCAAAGATCTCACGGTAAAGCTACCAGTCAGCAATGAACTGGATGTAAAGGAACATTGTGTTGCATAGAGTGACAGGCACCAGAAGCTCTGCTAATAGGGCAAGGTTATTGTGCAGGCAAACTGTCTGTTCACGGTCAAGCTTTAGTGAATTCCACCCATTCTGGGGTGGGCGTTCCAGTTAACCAGAATGAGGAGTTGAGACCGCTATTCAGAAAGTTAGCGTCAAAGGTAAGTTTTTTACAGAGAATGGAGGGTGCACGGAACAATCTGTAAGGAGTAGTAGTATAGGCAGATACACTAGGGACTCTTAGATAGGCACATAGATGATAGAAAAATGGAGGGCGATATAGGAGGGAAGCATTAGGTTGATATTAGAGTTATGGGCGAGTGCAGGTCTGTGAGTAAGAGTTCGGCACAGACTAGAAGGGCCAAGATGGCCTGTTTCCGTGCTGTAATTGTTATATGGTTATAGAGTAGGTTAACTTGTTGGCACAGCATTGTGGAACAAAGCAATGGATTTGTACCCAAGGCAAAGTCCCATTTGTGGCAAACTCCTCAGGATCTCCCGCAATTGACATAGAACATAGAACACTATAGCACAGTACAGGCCTTTCAGCCCCCGATGTTGTCCACAATTTAACCCACTCGAAGATTAATCCAACCTTCCCCTCCTGTATAACCCTCCATTTTTCTATCATCCATATGCCGATCTAAGAGTCTTAAATATCCCTAATGTACTTGCCTCTACCACTACCCCTTGCAGGGCACTCCAGGCACCCACTATTCTCGGTAAAAATTTACCTCTGACATCCTCCCCCATACATTCCTCCAATCACCTTAAAATTATGCCCCTTGGTATTAGCCATTCCGGCCCTGGGAAAAAGTCTCTGGCTGTTCACTTGATCTATGCCTCTTATCATCTTGTACAGCTCTAATCCTCCTTCGCTCCAAGACATAGGAGCAGAATTATGACATTTAGCCCGTCAATCATGGCTAATGTATTATCCCCCACAATCCTATTCTCCTGCCTCTTCCCATAACTTTCAACTCCCTTAGTAATCAAGAACCTATCAACCTCCACTTTAAATATAACCAATGACTTGGCCACAACAGCTGTCTGCGGCAATGAATTCCACAGATTCACCACTCTCTGGCTCAAGGAATTCCTCCTCATCTCTGTCCTAAAGGGATATCTCTCTGTTCTGAAGCCATGCCCTTTGGTCCTAGACAACCCCACTATAGGAAACATTTGCTCCATGTCTACTGTATTTGGGCTTTTAATATTCGATAGGTTTCAATGAGGTCCCTCCTCATTCTTCTAAATGTCAGCAAGTACAGACCCAAAGCCACCAAATGCTCCTCATGCATTAATCCTTTCATTCCTGGGGTCTATCTCGTGAAGCTCCTCTGGACTCTCCAATGGCAGAACATCTTTTTTAGTTAAGGAGATCAAAACATCCTCATAATACTCTGAGTGGTCTGACCAATGCCTTATAAAGTCTCAGCATCACACCTTTGCTCTTATATTCCAGTCCTCTCAAAATGAATGCCAACACTGCATTTGCCTTCCTTACCTCTGACTCATCCTGCAAGTTTACCTTTAGAGAGTCCTGCATGAGGGCTCCCAATTCCCTTTGCTCCTCTGGTTTCTGAATTTCTCCCCATTTAGAAAATAGTCTACACCTTCAGTCCTTCTACCGAATGCATGACCATACACTTCTCTACACTATTTTCTATCTACCACTTTGCCAATTCTCCTAATCTGTATAAGTCCTTTTGCTCCCTGCTTCCTCAACACTACCTGCTCCTCCACTTATCTTTATATCATCCATTAACTTGGCCACAAAGCCATCAATTTCGTCATTCAAATCATTGATATATAGCATGAAAGGAAGTGGTCCCAACACGGACTCCTGCAGAACGTCACTAGTCAATGGCAGCCTACCGGTAAAGCCCGGCTTTATTCCCACTCTTTGCCTCCTGCCATCAGCCAGTCTTCTATCCATGGTACTATCTTGCCTGTAATTCCATGGGTCCTAATCTTGTTTAGCAGCCTCATGTGCGACACCTTGTCAAAGGCCTTCTGAACATTCAATTAAACAACATCCACCAACTCTGCTTTGTCTACCCTGCTTGCTTATTCTCAAAGAATTCCAACAGATATGTCAGGCAAGGTTTCTCCTTAAGGATACCAAGATGACTTTCACCTATTTTATCATGTGCCACCCATCCCCCTCCCCAATGACTACCTTAACATTGCCCTTTTTATGTGCCTTTTTCGAATATTGAAAGGCTCTAGCTCATTCAACCAAACCTCGTAAAATATTCTCTCTAATCTAGGCGGTATCCTTGTAAATCTCCTCTGCACTTTCTTTAAAGCTTCTTCATCCTTCCTATAATGAGGCAACCAAAACTAAACACAGGACTGAAATCAATAGCTTTTTGATTTGATGGAAGTCAGGGGATATGGAGTTACTACAACACAGTCAAATGCCGGAAGGACACAACTGTCCTCTCCTAATAAATCCCTTCTCTTCAGCCCTTTACCTTTTCCACCCATCACCTCCCAGCTTCTTGCTTCTCCCCACTCCCTCCAGCTACCTACTTTCCCCCTTACCTAGTCCCATCTATCCCCTGCCAGCTTGTACTCCTCCCTCATCCCCCCACTTTCTCATTCTGGTTTCTGCTGCCTTGTTTTCCAGTTCTGGTTAAGGGTCTAGGCCTGAAATATCGACTGTTTATATCTCTCCATAAATGCTGCTGAGTTTCTCCAGCATTTTGTGTGTGTTGCTGTAGATTTCCAGCGTCTGCAGAATCTCTTGTGTTTATGATTTAGAGTTAAGTACAGAAGAATAGTACTGATGAAAAAACAATTAACTATCATCTACTTGGGTGCTGGATTACGGAAAGTGGACTGAAATGCCCTATTCCTGCTTCTACTTATTACGTTCTTCTGTTTTTAACCTTGTTAAGTACAGTCCGGACTGAGTCTTGCAGCCAAAGACCTGATAGTTAGGTTGGAAGAGGAGTTTTTCCATTTTAATATTGGCCCTTCTTAAGCCAGGTGCCTGACCCCCAAGCAGGAAGGTGGAAATAGTTTAAACTGTCCATGCAGTTTGAGATGGTCCAGACTTCCAGCAAACTGAGAGACGAGCTGCTGCCAGCACTCCCTGGCCATTCTGCTTCTGTTAGACTCCTGGGAAATGCCCTCACTTGGAGGGATCCTGGAAAGGGTTGAGGACTGAGCTGGGAAAAGCCTGTCAGCTGCCGGGGCTGGGAGCAGAATGACTTTCCTTATCCTGTTTAGTTTGTGATTCAATAATTTGCCCTATCCAATTCGGCTCAGCTCCAGTTCTGAGAAGTTCTCTTTTTCCCTAAACAGGTGTCTTTGGATGGGACTTGTGTCAGAGAGAAAATCAACCTAGCAGTCACCTTCCTGGTTACATCAGAAAGTGAGAAGTGGATGGTAGCAGGTAAGGACATTCAACCGTAGCTTTCAAATCGTGGTTTGCCCTTTCATCTTAAGCCCTTTTCTTCATTCTGCGCAGGATTGTGAGCTCATAGCAAATTCTCTATTACAAGTTTCCAGTCCTTTATGATATTGTCATGCTCTTCAACCCCTTGTTTCTCTCTTGTTTCTCTCAGTTCCACATATTGTACACTCACAGTCATCCACTGAGGAAAGTGTGTGTGTGTGTGTGTGTGTGTGTGTGTTTGTTCGTTCATTCGTTCCCTCAAGGGAAAGTCTAGGGGAACACACACCAGTCCTCACTGAGGGACCAGAAGTGGAAAGGATGAGCAGATTCAAGTTCCTGGGCATCAACATCTCTTAAGATCCATCCTGGACCAAACATATTGATGCAATTAAAAAGAAAGCACACTAGCGGCTATATCCCAACAAGGATATGAGGAGATTTGGTCTGTCTCCAAAGACTCTAGCACATTTCTACAGATGTACCGTACAGAGCATTCTGACTGGTTGCATCAGTGTCTGGAATGAAGGGGTCACTGTACATGATCTGAGAGAGCTGCAGAGGCCTGTAACCTCAGCCAGATCCACCATGGGCACTAGCCTTCCCACCACCGAGGACATCTTCGAAAGGCGATGCTTCAAAAAGGTTGCATCCATCGCAGGACATGCCGTCATCTCATTACCACCATCAGAGAAGAGGTACAGGAGCCTGAAAACACATACTCAGCGTTTTAGGAACAGCTTTTTCCACTCTGTCATAAAATTTCTAAATAGACAATGAACTTATGAACACTATCTCACTACTTTTGCTCTCTTTTTCACTATATTTTTTTTATATATATTTTATAGTGTAATGTATAGTTTTTATGTATTGTACTGTACTGCTGTCTCAGAGCAACAAATTTCATGAGATACATCAGTGATAATAAACCTAATTTTGATTTTGGCACCATGAGTTCTGTTGATATTAATCTAGGTGTAGAGATGTTCAAAGTACAAAGCAAATTTATTACTGAAGTACATATATGGTACCATACACTACCCTGCGATTCACTTTCTTGTGGTCATTCACAGAAAATAGAAAGAAACACAACAGGATCAATGAAAAACCGCACAGCACAGATTTAGACAAACAATCAATGTGCAAAAAAAACCCCACAAATACAAAAAAAGAGAAAAATAATAATAATAAATAAATATTGAGAATACGAATTGTAGAGTCCTTAAAAGTGGGTCCATAGGTTGTGGAATCAGTTCAGCATCGGGGTGATTGAAGTTATCCCCTTTGGTTCAAGAGCCTGACAGTTGAGGGGTAATAACTGTTCCTGAACCTGGCAGTGTTAGACTTGAGGTTCCTGTACCTCCTTTTTGATGGCAGATTGAGAAGAGAGCCTGGCTGGTAGGGATCCTTGATGCTCTTTTCCTGAAGCAGCGCTCCTTGTAGATGTGCTCAACTGTGGGGAGGGCTTTAACTGTGATGGTCTAGGCTGTATCCAAATTTATTTTGTAGTTTTTTTTCCATTCAAGGGCATTGATGTTACTGTACCAGGCTGTATTCTCTCCACCGTGCATCTATAGAAGTTTGTCAAAGTTTTAGATGACATGCCAAATCTGTGCAAACTTCTAATAAAGTAGAGGTGCATCCATGTCTTCTTTGAAATGGCAACTACGTGCTGGATCCTCTGAAATTCCTGGTTGGTCAGGGCATCAAGGGATATGGTGAGAGGGCAGGTGTATGGGGTTGAATGGGATCCGGGATCAGCCATGATGGAATGGCGGAGTAGACTCAATGGGCTGGATGGCCTAATTCTGCTCCTATGTCTTATGGTCTAAATGATAACGACAAGGAATTTAAAGTTGCTGACTCTCCACCTCTGAAATCCTGATGAAGACTCTCTCATGGACATCCAGTTTCTTCCACCTGTAGTCAATAATAATTTCTTTTGTTTTGTTAGCGTTGAATGGGAGATTGTTGTTTTGGAACCATTCAGCTAGATTCTCAATCTCCCTCCTATATGCTGACCCATCACTACCTTTGATCCAGTCCACAACAGTGAAGTAATCAGAAAACTTGAAAATGGCATTGGAGCTGTGCTGACCCTCACAATCATAAGCATAAAGTGAATAGAGCAGGGAGCTAAGCACACAGCCTTGTGATGCACCTGTGCTGATGGAGATGTTGTCGCCAATCTGAACTGACAGTAAGTGAAGAAATTGAAGATCCAGTTGTGCAAGGTGGTATTGAGGCCTAAGTCTTGAAGTTTACTGATTAGCTTTGAGGGGATAATGGTATTGAATGCCAAGCTGTAGTAAATGAAGAGCATCATGATGTAGGTATCTTCACTGTACCAGGGTTGGGTGAAGAGCCAATGAAATGACATCTGCTGTTGACCTATTGTGCTGGTAGGCAAATTGGAGCAGATCTAAGTCTCTCCTCAGGCAGAAGTTGAGATGTTTCATGACCAAGCTCTCACAGCACTTCATCTCAGGCCCCTTCACTTACTCCTGAAGGCATGGCCAATTACTTCTGGAAATGTTGCAATGCGCGGCTTCCAATTCAAGGATGCTTGTTTTCACAAAGAAAGTGAGGGTCACTGTTCAAACTGATAAATTAGACTAATATTTAGACATTGTTAATGTTGATGTGCTTCAGAATGAGCTAAACAAAATGATCTTCAACGGGAAATCAGGCCTGATTGGTTTTGAATGTGTTACAGATTCTTTGATATGCCAAGAGATGGTTGAGAACATTCTAACTTAGAATATATGAATAGAGGAGAGGAGTTGATGACATTAATGAATGTATTCGATCTAATATATTGGTTCAGCCCTGTTTTGTTCTGTTTGTTTTTGTTTTTGGGGGGTTTTCTTTGTGATATCCTTTTCTTTTTATTTCTTTTCTCTTCATATTGAGAGTTTGGAAGTCTATTACGCTTGTACTATTTGTAGCTTCTCTTGTGTATGTTTATTACCAATAATGTAATTCCAATCTCTTTGTATCACTATTGTTCTGTTTATGAACTTGAAAACTAATAAAAAGATTAAAGAAGAAAAAAGAAAGAGAATATTCAGTTCAAATACAAGTGATATTTATGATTTAGTAGTTACTATAAGTTACAATAAAGTAATAAATAAATAATGCAAATGAGGAATGGTGAAATCTTGCTCTTGGTTTTATGGACCCATTCAGAAACCTGGTGACAAAGGACAAGAAGCTGTTCCTAAATTGTTGAGTGTGGGTCTTCGGGCTCCTGTACCTTCTCCCCAATACTGTAGTAGTAATGAGAGTGGACATGTCCCAGATGGTGAGGGTCCCTAATGATGTATGTCACCTTTGGAAGATGGGTGACGCTTGTGTTGTTGATGGAGCTGGTTGAGTCTGGAAACCTCTGAAGCTTCTCACGATCCTGTACATTGATGTCTCCACAGCAAACAGTGATGCAACCAGTCAAAATGCAACCATATCTCATTACCCTTACCAACCTTGCATGTGTATTTGTTAATTATCCTCTTATCCAGAGTCATTAAGCCCTTGTGCTTTCTGTTTAATCTTGTCAAGTTTATTTTGTTACGAGAATACACATAAAATTAAGATGTTTGCTGGCCTGGGCTAGCATCAGTGGCATCAGCAGTTGGTTTGCCACCTGCCCTCAGGGGAAGGAGAGATAAGGAACAATGGAGCAGCGTCTGGAGATGTGTAATGAAGGGATGTGGGAGGAAGAGCTGTCTGGAGCGGCTCCCCCCTTTGAACCCTGAACTGTTTGAAGTGATGGACAGGCGATACCCCAGCAGGGGGATAAAAAGGGACAGGTTCGCTAAGACAGACACACACGCCACCCGAGGTAACGAGACCCTGGAAGCGGTGCGCCTCTCACGAGTGGTGAGAAGTACCGGACAACGCCCAGGGTGGAAAGGTACGATCAGCGGGAACCCGGTGTGTGTCCGCCCTTGCCTGGGTGCCGGGTTCACTGCAGAGGATCGACCGCATCTGGAGGAGGGGTCACAGTCGGTGACCTCAGGTGACATCACCAAGGACCTGCCCAAAAGCTGTTGTGAGCCATCCCGCTGGTCTGTGAGTGAAGCAGTGTTCTGAATGATCAGTTGTTCCTATTCTGTCTCTCTTCCCCCACCTTGTCCATCGCCATGGCAACGATTACTGCGAACTGAACTACAAACTGGACTGAACTTTGAGTCATTTTGAAATTGGTCATTTAACCCCTAGACAACGATAGAGCTTGATTGATGCTGTTATCTTAATTCTGTGCACATGTGTGGTTATCATTGTTGAATTGTTGCATTTATTATCCTTTCGATTACTGTGTTGCTTGTTTCTTTAATAAAACTTTCTTAGTTCTAGTACTCCAGACTCCAACTGAGTGATCCATTTCTGCTGGTTTGGCAACCCAGTTACGGGGTACGTAACAATTTCGACTGGCAGGGGGTTGACTGTGATTATTTAAAGCAGACTTTCAATTAGCGTTTATCATGGAGGTGTGTGTGTGTGTGTGTGTTTTTCAAGAATGATTCATCTTGCAGTGTTGCTTGGTCGAGCCACTGAAGTTCAGTAGGAGTTTCAATGAATAAACTCATGTTTTTTTCTCAACATTGGAGTTTGTCATTCCTCCCTACCTGGGTTCACTTGTCTGTCAGCACACACTGCGGCACCATATTACAGTATATCTGTAGAAATTTGCTAGAGTCTCTTGTGACATACCAGATTTCCTCAGGCTCCTAAAATTCCTCAATGGTCAGTGTGCGTTCTCCATAATTTGCCTTCCTGAAGTTCACAATCAATTCCTTGATCTTGCTGACATTTAGTGCAAGGTTGTTGTTTTGCGCACAACTTGATCTATCTCATTCCTGTATGCTTCCTCGTCACCATCTGAGATTCTGCCAACAACAATCCTTACTCTCATCCTCACATTTAAAGTTTCTGTGGCTAATCCTCACGGTATCACTGTAACCTCCTTCAGCCCAGTGCTCTATGATTCCTGCATTTTCTAATGACTAACGATGCTACGTACCCCATTCAGCAGCAAAAAATCATCTCGCAATAACTAGGATCAAGACCATCTAAAGTTCCAGGCACTTTGGAATATTTCACTATTCATCAGAGGTACCAAAAAATATGGGGGGGGGGGGTGGGAATGATTGTTTATAACGCATGAAGGAAAGTGCTTGTGGACAGACTCTCTAAGTGTCATATGGGCTTTGCCCAGGTACAATGTAAAAAATAAATGGTAAAGAGGAAAGTTGACAGTTCTGAAGAAATGTGGATCTGAAATGTTAATTGTCTGAAATAAGTTTAGAAGGATGGCATTTGACCCTCAAGCCCGCCGAGATAGAGCCTTAGCAATGGTGGCAGCCAGAGGCTATTCAGCTCATTGAGTCTGTTCCACTATTCCATGATAGCTGATGTATTATCCCTCTCAACTCCTATTCTTCTGCCTTTTCCCTTTAACCATTGACACCTTTATTAACCAAGAACTTATCAACTTCTGCTTTAAATGTACCCAATGACTTAGCTAACACTGCTATCTGTGGCTATGAAATCCACAGTCTCAACACCCTCTGGCTAAATAAATTCCTCCTTCTCTCTATTGTAAAGGGACGTTGTTGTATTTGAGGCTGTGCCCTCTGGTCCTGACTCCTCTGCTATAGGAAACATCCTCTCAACATTCCCTCTGTCTAGGCCCTCCAATACACAACAGGTTTCAGTGAGATCCCCCTTATTCTTCTAAACTCCAATATGTACAGGCCCTGAGCTATCAAATGCTCCTCACATTTTAACCCTTTCATTCCCAGGATCATTTTCGTGAACTTGCTCAGGACTCTCTCGAACACCAGCACACCCTTTCTTAGACAAGGGGCTTAAAATTGCTTACAATATTCCAAACGTGGTCTGACCAATGCTTTATAAAGTCTCAGCATTACATCCTTGCTTTCATATTCCATGAATTCATGATTCTATTAATCTATCGTTTTAAATCAATGACTGCGTCTCCCCAGCCTCGGAGGTAAAGAGTTCTACAACTGCAACACCCTCTGTGAGAAGATTACTCCTCTTTTGAGATAATGGTGTCACCTGTTTTTTGACTCCTCAGATAGAAGAGACATCATATAGATATACATTGTCCCAGACAGAAGATTCCAAACTATTACACGGAAAGAGGAAAGGGAGAGTGAGGGAGATGTAGGGAAAGACAATGTGCCCCCCTGACTCCCCTGAATAGGAATCCATGCATTCCAGTGTTCTCTGAATTCTATTTGTGAGCTTTGCCTCAACACAGAGTTCTAGACACTTGCTCAACATAAATTCAGGGTGGGTGATTAAATACACATCTTGAATATTCTAATTGGATTATATTTTAATTACAGGTTTTGGGAAGTATGCTCAGGTGTTTAAGCTGGACAGCAACATGATTGTGAAGGCCTCACCGATGGACTTGGAACATGGTGACAAAGTTCACGCTGCTGTAATCAGCAGGGACGAAAGCTCGCTGATCACTGGGTCTGCTGACGAGACTATACGGGTAAGCCAGCATTTTTGGAATTGTCACTAGACTTTCTGGGTTCTATGCATAAAAATCTCCTTTGTTCCTCCCAATCTTTCCTCTGAACCCAGGGGTGCTGAACCTCAGTCAAATCAAATCAAATCGGGTCTAATCTTCAATCAAACCATATATGAATACAACCGAATGAGACAGCGTTCTTCTGGGCCCAAAAACGTACATGTGCATTCAAAAATAATGAGAAAGTTAAAAAAAGAACAGTCATGTAAGGAAACACTTTTTTAGTCCAAGACCCTGAGCAATATGTCCTGCAAATTGATGGTTCCTGGCAGTGCAGCTTGAACTTCCACCAATCGAACACTGGAGGGCAGCACCAAAGGGAGAGGCCACCCCCGACCGAACCCAGATGCCACACTACAACGCAGTCCCGAGGATTGAGGCCTAGTTCTCTCTGTTGCCTCACTGCCTGTCTCTCACCACCAAACAAGGGAAGCAATCAATGTCCAACAGAGTCTTCCGATCACAGAATACAAGACAGTCACTCACGGTTTCACTCCACACCACCTTTGTGCCGACTTGAAGGCATCAACTCCAGTGCCTCCAAGTAGCACGCAGCAGCATGGTCTGCATCCAGGTCAGCTCTTCTGGGCCCATTCTGGCTTCTCCTGTGGCCCGACGGCCCGACAGCCCGACACTAATCTCCCAGCCTGATGGCCTGACATGAATCTCCCAGCACAGCAGCACTACTCAAATCCCAGGCTCGAAGGCCCAGCTCGGATCCCCAGGCCCAACGGCCCAATGGATGGACTCAAATCCCCAGGCCCAACAGCCCAACAGCTCGATTCAAATCCCCAGACCCGACGGCTTGATTCAAATCCCTCGGCCCGACGGCCTGACTTGACCTCCCTAGCCTGACGGCCTGACATGACTCTCTCGGCCCAATGGGCCGGCTTACTTTCTCTGAACTGCTGGCTGGCTCTTCGAACAATGAGCAGCTCACTAATGCTGTGGACCTGCTGTACAGGTAGATACTGGAGTCAAGAATAGTCTTACTATGTATAAAAATACATTTAACAAAGGGAAAAAAAAGCACCTTTCGTTGGCCTCCAAGAGGCCACTGCGTGTAATACATGTCGCCATCAGTATCTCCCTACCCACCACAAGCACTGAAGATAATCCCTTCCTGCAAAAAGGAAGACTATGGAATGAGAAATAAATTCTGACCTTACAATAGTATGAATTAACAATACAAAATGGTGAACTCTATTAGGCTGTCAGATGTTTTCTTAATCTCAAACATGTGTAACTATGGTGAATAACTAAATTCCAGGGTTTAAGTTACCTTTCTGCTCTTTGGTGGAAGAAGTACCTGATGATATTCCCTCATTAGAGAGGCTTCTCCTGGAGTAACTTTCTTTAACCAGGCGCACAGCCTCCTACCAAGAAGGACCAATTCTACAGTCAAGAGCACTTCCAAAGGCCACTTATATAAGGCACCTGTTCCTACTAGTAACATACCTTTTCAAGTGAAATATTCATGCTGCATGGACAATGGTTCAAGAGCTGCTCAAGGACCTATATCTGGACTAGGGCCCAGTTCAGATGGAGGCTTGTTTGGCCCCTGGGCATCTGATTCTTGATCCCGTTCCCTGTCTTTGGATGGTGGAAGTTAAGAATGCTCCATTCCTACACCTAGGTGTAATGATTGGAAATAATTGGCTGGTTTGTTAAGCCAGTTCAGATGGAATTTCTGACTCTCCAACCACTTTGCCATTGGACTGGAGTCACGTGTACTTTAGACCTGAAGGAAACTACTAAATAAAATGGGTTATTACAACTCTACTGCAATTTAATGCGCACTATTATTGATTTTATTCCATATTAAAGGATACAAACTCAGGTCTCTGGATCATTAATCTGTGTCTCTAGGTTTCTAATCCAGTAATATAACTACTGTGTTACCATGGTTAATGCCATAAAACATAGGAGCAGAATTAGGCCATTCAGCCCCTCGAATCTGCTCCGCCATTCGATCATATCTGATTTATTATCCCGCTCAACCCCATTTTCCTGCTTCTCCACTTAACCTTTGATGGCCTTACCAATCAAGAACCTATCAACCTCCACTTTAAATATGACTTGGCCTCCACAGCCATCTAGGCAATGAATTTCACAGATTCACCACCCTCTGGCTGAAGAAATTCATCCTCATTTCTGATCCAAAGGGATGTGCTTCTGTTCTGAGGCTTTGCCCTCTGGTCCTAGATCCCCTCAATATTGGTAGCGTCATCTCAATATCCACTCTATGTAGGCCATTCAATATTCAATAGGTTTCAATGAGGTCTCCCCTCATTCTTCTAAACTCCAGCGAGTAAAGGTCCAGAGCCATCAAGCACTCCTCATATGTTAACCCTTTCATTCCTGGGATAATTCTCGTGAACCCCCTCCAATGCTAGCACATAATTATAGAGCCTAGTCAAGAGCTTGCCTGGAATACCGACTTGTAAAATGGCAGATTTTAGAGAGTACAATGAGTCCTTGTTTATTCCTTTTTTCCAGGTGTGGAGCTTGTCACCCGATGTCAAGCTGATGGACTCGATAGAAGGAATGGGAGTTCCCATCACCTCGGTGTTGCTTTCTGGGAACACCTTGATTTCCACCTCACGCAGTGCCTACTACCTTAAAATCTGGAACCTTAGCTATGACCGACAGCACACCACAGTTACGCCGTTCCATAACCGCAGTACGATCACTGGCTTGGCACAAGATGGCAGCTTGGTGTGCTTTCCGAAAATGGGGGACTCAAAGAAAGTCGTCGTTTGGAACTCTGAAGAAGGTGACTGTAGACGACTCTAAATTATTAATCATAAATAAGATTGAATACAAAGGTGTCATCTTTACATTGGCCTCTCTACATCCCAAGATGGACATGAATCAGTGAAGTTTCTAATTAGGTATTGTCTAAGCCATTCAATAAGGTTAGAGTTCATCTTTTACCTCAGAGTTAATTTCTTGCAGTTCAACTTGTCACCTCAATTCCCTTAATATCCAAAACTTTATTGATCTTTTTCTTAAATATATGGCGAGAGGAGACTTAATAAGATGATAAGAGGAATAGATACAGTGGACAGCCACCACTTTTTTCCTCAGGTGGCAATGGCTAATTGAGAGAAAAGGAGGAAAAAATAAGGAAGATGTCAGAGGTAGTTGTTTTAACACAGAGAATGACGAGTGCATGGAACGCCCAGCCAAGGCTGGTGCTAGAGGCAATTTCATTACAGATATTCAAAGACACTTTTAGATAGGCACATGGATAAAAAACAAATAGAGGGCTATGTGGGAGGGAAGGGTTAGATTGATCTTGGAGTAGGTTAAGAGGTCGGCACAACATTGTGGGCTGAAGGACATCTACTGTGCTGTAATGCTCTAAGGTCTATATGCATTGACTGAGCCTCCACGGTCTCTTGGGCACAGGAATCAATAGATTGACTTTCTTGGGTGAAGCCATTTCTTCTCATTTTGTTTCTGAATGGTTGAATGATCATTTTGAAACTGCCGCCCACGGTTCCAGATTCTTAGCCAGGGAAGTTGTGACCTATTGGGTCAAGCTTGAAGATGTTTTCAGTTTCAATGCACTCATCTCATACCTACAGAGAATAGGTTCAGTCTATTTAGTCTCTCCTCAGCCGACAAACACACTCATCCCAGAATTCAGTCTGCAAAGGTATCTCCCAACCCTGAACAGGTCTCATTCTCCCACCCTTCTGCCACTCCCTCGGAAACGTAGCTCCCACAACCGAGTGCAACGCTCCCATTTCCCTTGTGGCGGCAACAGGGATTTTTTTTGTCTGTCCGATGCCTGCGTTAATCCTCAGTGTGGCCTCTTGCCTGGAGCCGGTCATTGGGTACGTCTAAAGTAGAGATTGATAGGCTCTTGATTAGTAGGTGCATCGAAGCACTTGGAGGGAAGGGAGGAGAATGGGGTTCAGAGGGAAGGCAGGAGAATGGGTTTCAGAGGGAAGATAAATCAGCCACGATTGAATGGTGGTGGTGAGGGGAATAATTTCCCAATTCTGCTCCTGTGTCTTATGGCAGGCTGCGTCCGCAAAGGGCTGAGGAACCAGCAGTGCGGTTACCCGTGACTAATTCTGGGCCTTCTTCCCATAGGTGTGGCGCTCCGGACCCTCAGTGCCAACTCTGAGCTCTGCTGCCTGGTTGTCGCCCAGCAGAGAGAGTCAGTGATCTGCGGACTGAGGTCGGGCTCGTTGGTGGTCTTCTGCATCAGGGGTCAGCGGGAGCCGGAGCACCAGACCCCACCTGGGCACGGTGGTGCCATTCAGTGCCTCGCCCTCAGCAGCCGTGAGGAGAGGCTGGTACTGGCCGACCGCAGCTCGGCGCTGGTGTACACGCTGGGCGTGGCGGGGTCTGACCCGGTGCTGGGCCAGGTCCTCTTCGCGGTCACTGTCCCGCCTGGGTCCACCCCGTCCAGTGTCGCCGTCCTTTCAGACTGCAGCCTGCTGCTAGGCATGGACACAGGGACGCTGCACCTTTACCACGCCAAGAGCTCGTCCCCGACGACACTGGTGCCTCACGACAGCAGAGTTACCTGTCTAGAAACCAGTCACAATGAACGGTATGCCTTCAGCGGATGCCAGGGACCCGTGCAGAGAGTGTGGAACCTGTCTAGCGGGCGATGGGAGCTGGAGATTTTCTACCAGGTGAGAAGCAGCAGTTTTGAGTCCAGCCACAGAATATAGAAGCCTTTCAGCCCATCACATTGCCCATTCTACCTAGCCCATTCTACCTAGCCCGTTCTTCCTCCCAAGTTAGCCCTATCCATACTTACCCAGCTCCCATTTTATAGTTCTGCTTGGCCCATTCTCTTAGATGGTGTGTTTCAGTTCAGCCTCACAGTGAAATGAATGAAATTGCTTGGCATTGAAGCAACTTCGCTGGGGAAATCAGAGTAGAGTGCATTTTGGAAGCATGGTTGCTTCTGTAATCCTGGAGAGGTGGCGGCTTACATGCACACTGTAGGGTCCCACAAAATGCAATTTAATTTACAATTAAATTTATACTCCAAAGGAATGTTGTTGTTTCAAAATTTAAAGTAAATTATTATCAAAGTACATATATGTCACCACATACAATCCTGAGATTCAGTTTCTTGTGTGTACTCACTGTAGAACAAAGAAATACAATAGAATCATTGAATCATTACACACAACAATTGACAAACGACCAATGTGCAAAAGAAGACAAAATGTGCAAATCCTACCAATAATAAAAATAATAACAAACAAACAAATAAATAAATAATACTGAGAACCTGAGTTGTAGAGTCCTGAAAATGAGTCCATAGGTTGTGGAATCATTTCTGTGTTGAAGTGAGTGAAGTTATCCATGCTGGTTGTGGAATTTGATAGCTGAAGGGTAATAATTGTTCCTGAACCTGATAGTGAGGAACCTAAGGCTCCTGTACCTCCTTCACAAGCGGTGTGAAGAGAGCATGGCCTGGATGGTGGGGGTGCTTGAAGTTTGATGGCACTTTCTTGTGGCAGGGCTTTAGATGTGCTTAGTGGTGGGAAGGCCTTTGCCTGTGATGAACTGGGCTGTATCCACCATTTTTCTGTGGGCTCTTTGTGTAGTTTCCTGTAATCATTGGTATCTATCTGAGAGAGAAGAGGGGGCTTCAGTTTAATGCTTCATCAGAAAGATGGCACCTTCCACTGCCTTGTCTAATTCAAGGGTGGCGGACCTTTCTGGGAACACGTGCCGAAATTGGCAATCACCTCCTAAAAAAAATGTTTGTGCACATCATGGTAATTTTGAACAGAGATAATCATTGATTAATAAATTAGTAACAATAATTATGGACTTTTAAAAGGGAAAATGATGTGTCCTATTTCTTATTTATGTGTCTTCATTGTTTTACAATTAATGGAAGTATAACAGAGACAGATTGAAATAAATGAAACATTTAAGAAACCCATTGAAGAATTATTAATATTTGAAAAAGACAATTGAAAAGTAATATTATTTCTAAGCAATATTGCTATTGTAACTGCTCACTATCCAAATACTGATGTACACATCAGGTCTGTGAGCATTTCAAAACGTACCACCCAACATCACGTGTTCTTGCACATACTTGCATATTGCATATTTAAAAGTATGGTTTTGTCAGTTTTGAAGTCCCTGCACTATTTTCCTGTTGACTCCAGCCAATTAGCTCAGGCGTGATCACCTCGCCCCATTTTCCCAACCTGCACACATAATGGCATCACCAACATGTGTGTGGCACTTCACAGAAGTTGGATGCAAAGGTCACAATTTAATAATTCACAAGCGAGGAACACAGCACTGTGCAAAAGTCTTAGGCACATATATAAAGCTAGTTGCCTGAGACATTTGCACAGTACTGTACAAGGAAAATTATCTCAGAGCTAGAAGTACAGACAGGGTGGTGAAGTTGGCATTTGACACCTTTGCCTTTTGAGGCTAGCGGAGTAATTACATGAGTTGAGACATCATGATGCAACTGTACATGTCCTTGGTGAGACCACAGTTAGACTCTTGTGTGTAATTTTCATCAACCAGCTCTAGGAAAGATGCCATTAAGCTGGAGACAGTGTAGAAAAGATTCAGAAAGATGTTACCAGAACTGGGGGTGGGGGTTGGGGAAGTTATAAAGAGAGGCTGGGACATTTTTCACCAGAGCAAAGGAGTTTCAGGGATGACTTTATAAAGGTTTATTAAAATTGTGAGAATGATCAGATAAGGAGAAATGTCAGCCTTTTATTCAGGGGAGGGAAGTCCAGAACTAGAGGGCGTAGGTTTAGGGTGAGGGGGGAAAATTTTAAGAGGATCTGAGGACAAGATTTTCAAACAGGATGGTGGTGGGTATGTGGAACAAGCTGTAGAAGACTGGTTGAGGTGGATCCAATTAGAACATGTAAAAGGCATTTGGATAGAAACCGTTGAGAAACTTGTCTGCCAAACACAGGTAAGCGAGACTTGATTCAACTGGATCAAATTGGTCAGCATTGACCAGTTGGGCCGAAGTCCCTGTTTCCATGTTGTGTAGCTCCATGACTCAAAGAGCAGAAGAACAGCTTTAACTCTATAGATTGCTTAAATAGTTAGCACAGACTGGGAAAAGTGATTATTTTTAAAAAGTAAGAACAAAGATTAGCTTTATTGGTCACATGCGCATTGAAACATCAAACCATACAGTGAAATGCAAAGTTTGTATCAATCTGATGGGGCAGCCCATAACTATCCAGCACCAACATAGCATGCCCACAACTCACTAATTCTTACTGTGGGAGGAAACCAGAGCACCCGGAGGAAACCCAGGCGGTCACAGGGAGAAAGTACAAACTCCTCACAGACAACAGTGGGGATTGAACCCTGAGACATGGCACTGTAAAGTGTCACACTAACTGCTACACAATCCTGCTGCCCATCAGAAGTTGATTGGTTTCTATGTGCAGCCTGAAACATGGATTCTCTATTCCTGTCCATAGATGCTGCCTGACCTGCTGAGCTTCACCTGCATTCTGTATGCGTTCATATGGAATAACCTGTCTGGATGGCATGCAGATGAAAGCTTTTTACTGTGCCCTGGTACATGTTACAATAGTACACCAAATATCAATTTACATGGGGAGTGTTAACAATAGACAATAGACAATAGGTGCAGGAGTAGGCCATTCAGCCCTTCGAGCCAACACCACCATTCACTGTGATCATGGCTGATCATCCACAATCTGTACCCTTTTCCTGCCTCTCCCCATATCCCTTCACTCCACTATCTTTAAGAGCTCTATCTAACTCTTTCTTGAAAGAATCCAGAGAATTGGCCTCCACTGCCTTCTGAGGCAGAGCATTCCACAGAACCACAACCCTCTGTGTGAAAAAGTTTTTCCTCAACTCCATTCTAAGTTGTCTACCCCTTATTCTTAAACTGTGGCCTCTGGTTCTGGACTCCCCCAACATTGGGAACATATTTCCTGCCTCTAGCCTGTCCAATCCCTTAATAATCTTACATGTTTCAATCAGATTCCCTCTCATCCTTCTAAATTCCAGTGTATACAACCCCAGTTGCTCCGATCTTTCAACATATGACAGTCCTACCATCCTGGGAATTAACCTCGTGAACCTACGCTGCACTCCCTCAATAGCAAGAATGTCCTTCCTCAAATTTGGAGACCAAAACTGTACACAATACTCCAGGTATGGTCTCACCAGGGCCCTGTACAACTGCAGAAGGACCTCTTTGCTCCTATACTCAACTCCCCTTGTTATGAAGGCCAACATGCCATTAGCTTTCTTCACTGCCTGCTGTACCTGCATGCTTACTTTCAGTGACTGATGAACAAGGACACCTAGATCTCATTGTACTTCCCCTTTTCCTAACTTGACACCATTCAGATAGTAATCTGCCTTCCTGTTCTTGCCACCAAAGTGGATAACCTCACAATTATCCACATTAAAGTGCATCTGCCATGCATCTGCCCACTCACCCAGCCTGTCCAAGTCACCCTGCATTCTCATAACATCCTCCTCACATTTCACACTACCACCCAGCTTTGTGCCATCTGCAAATTTGCTAATGTTACTTTTAATCCCTTCATCTAAATCATTAATGTATATTGTAAATAGCTGACTCTCTGCTCATCTTACCCAATTAGGGTGCATTCTTCGACGGCGTAGTCTGTGCTGCGTTCTCCCAGGACGATCGCCACATCTATACCGGCTCCCAGGATCGCAGCATCAAAGTCTGGGATGTTCAGAATGGTCAGTGACCCCGCGACTTGCTTTGGTACCCAGACTGACAGGCAAGGAAGAGTGTATCTGTAGAAGGCTTCATTGGGTTGAATCATGGGAGGAAGCAGTTGACATATGAGGTGGGATGGAGAAGGATGAGAGAGAATCTTCCTGAAACACGTAAAACTGCAGAGTGTCAAATCATAGACACAAGTGATTCTGCAGATGCTTGAAAACACACACTAAATGCTGGAGGAACTCAGCAGGTTAGGCAGCATCCATGGAAGAAAACAAATTGTTGACACTTCAGGCTAAGCCCCTTAATCAGAGTCCCTCATCATGGTCTCAGCACAAAGCGGTGACTGTTTATTTCTCTCCATAGATGCTGCCTGACCTGCTGCGTTCCTCCAGCATTTAGTGTGCATTGCTCAAACTATGGAGGGTGTTTACAGGGTGGATTCTGAGAAGGTATCTGGAGAGTGTCTGGATGATTGCAGAGGAGTTGACAAGGATTTTCCTCTCTCAGAGGGTTGAGAACCTCTGAAATTCTTGACCCCACGGAGCCTGTGGAGCTGTCATTGAATATATATTATCAACAGTGACAGTATTAAGTGCGAAGCATGGGTACGGAAAGATAATGACAATTTGGATCATTGGATGGTGGGGCAGGCTCACAGCACCGACTGGCATACCCCCATTGCTCTTCCTTGTGCTCTTAAACGCTCTTGGTAGCTTGTTTCATGATATTTATGAACGTTAGATGTCACTGATTAATTGAATTCTGAAAACACACTTGTCATTCCGCATTCACACTTCATTTACTTGTGCACAAGGAGAACAGCATGGCCTCTGTCACCACACTGTTCTGAAGTCTGAACAGAGAAATGCCACTTTGATACAAAAATTGATTAGCGGATGAGATATTGACCTTGTGCATATTCAAATTCCTTATTTGCATAATCAATCACCAACCACTCTATGATAATGCAGGTGTTAATAGTCTATAAAATCTGCATGTTAAAGTCTAATAATACTTCAGAATTAATAAAGTAACTGACCAATAAGAAGTGTCATCCTTTGTTTGCACCCTGATCTAGTCTCAGTATGCCAAATGGTTCTGGTCCCCTGCTGTACAAAGGGAGAATGTGCTCCATATGTTCTCCCCGTGGAATGTGTGGGTTTTCCCCGGGTGCTCCTACACAGCAAAGACATACCGGTAGGTAGGTAATTGGTCATTGTAAATTGCCCTGTGATTAGGTTAGGGTGAATCGGGTTTGTGGGGTTGCTGGGGCAGCGTGGCTCGAAGGGCATGAAGGACCTACTTCGCACTGTATCACTCAACCTATCTTCATAAGATGTGACGCATTGACTAGAACTCTGAGACCAGGACCCAATTAATGTTAGAGTTTGGGAGTTGTATTCCTATTCTTATATTTTATGCTTAAGTTTTAAAAATGGATTCCATATGCCTTCTTAACTACTTTATTCTGCTACCCTGCTGTCCTCCAGGGATCTGTGCACCTGCACTCAAAGGTCTCCTTTTCTTCATTGACTGGACCTTTCCCTACCAACTCTCCACATGCTCTACATCACCCTTCTCCAGATTTAATTCCATTTACTACTTTTCTTCCTGATATCTGATCTTTGACGTATTCCTGAAGAATTGCTCTGCACGGAAAGCCAAAGGAATAACTTTTACAGTATATCTTCCGCAAACTTCCTAATAATGCGCCCTGATTTAAGTCTGAACCACACCCCAACGATTAGCCTCTTGGTACTGATCCCTGGTTGATCCCAACTACCGACACCTCCCGGCCGTTGGAACTCCAGCTGCCCCTGCCAGTGGGAAGAGTTTGAAGCCAGCCCACCACTTTCCCTTGGATCATTCTACCACTTGCTGGGAATATACACAACCTTCAATATGCCTCCCCCATCAACCTTTGCGATCTCCCCCAAAAAGTTGTTCAAATTAGTCAGGCACAAGTTTCCCACAAGAGACTTGGCTGGCACCAGGGCAGGAATGGATTCTCAATATTCCTGGATTTCAGTGCTTTAAAAGGGATAGAGAGGGCAGAAAAAGGGGAGGAGGGGTGGCATTACTGGTCAGGGATACTATTACAGCTACAGAAAGGGTGGGTAATGTAGTAGGATCCTCTTTTGAGTCAATATGGGTGGAAGTCAGGAACGGGAAGGGAGCAGTTACTCTATTGGGGGTATTCTATAGGCCCCCTGGTAGTAGCAGAGATACAGAGGAGCAGATTGGGAGGCAGATTTTGGAAAGGTGCAAAAATAACAGGGTTGTTATCATGGGTGACTTTAACTTCCCTAATATTGATTGGCACCTGATTAGTTCCAAGGGTTTAGATGGGGCAGCGTTTGTTAAGTGTGTCCAGGACGGATTCCTGTCACAGTATGTGGACAGGCCGAACAGGGGGAATGCCATACTAGATCTAGTACTAGGTAATGAACCGGGTCAGGTCACAGATCTCTCAGTGGGTGAGCATCTGGGAGACAGTGACCACCGCTCCCTGGCCTTTAGCATTATCATGGAAAAGGATAGAATCAGAGAGGACAGGAAAATTTTTAATTGGGGAAAGGCAAATTATGAGGCTATAAGGCTAGAACTTGCGGGTGTGAATTGGGATGATGTTTTTGCAGGGAAATGTACTATGGTCGATGTTTAGAGATCTCTTGCGGGGTGTTAGGGATAAATTTGTCCCGGTGAGGAAGATAAAGAATGGTAGGGTGAAGGAACCATGGGTGACAAGTGAGGTGGAAAATCTAGTCAGGTGGAAGAAGGCAGCATACATGAGGTTTAGGAAGCAAGGATCAGGTGGGTCTATTGAGGAATATAGGGAAGCAAGAAAGAAGCTTAAGAAGGGGCTGAGAAGAGCAAGAAGGGGGCATGAGAAGGCCTTGGCGAGTAGGGTAAAGAAAAACCCCAAGGCATTCTTCAATTATGTGAAGAAAAAAAGGATGACAGGAGTGAAGGTAGGACCGATTAGAGATAAAGGTGGGAAGATGTGCCTGGAGGCTGTGGAAGTGAGCAAGGTCCTCAATGAATACTTCTCTTCGGTATTCACCAATGAGAGGGAACTTGATGATGGTGAGGACAATATGAGTGAGGTTGATGTTCTGGAGCGTGTTGATATTAAGGGAGAGGAGGTGTTGGAGTTGTTAAAATACATTAGGACAGATAAGTCCCCGGGGCCTGACAGAATATTCCCCAGGATGCACCACAAGGTGGGAGAAGAGATTGCTGAGCCTCTGGCTAGGATCTTTATGTCCTCGTTGTCCACGGGCATGGTACCAGAGGATTGGAGGGAGGCGAATGTTGTCCCCTTGTTCAAAAAATGTAATAGGGATAGTCCGGGTAATTATAGACCAGTGAGCCTTATGTCTGTGGTGGGAAAGCTGTTGGAAAAGATTCTTAGAGATAGGATCTATAGGCATTTCGAGAATCATGGTCTGATCAGGGACAGTCAGCATGGCTTTGTGAAGGGCAGATCGTGTCTAACAAGCCTGATAGAGTTCTTTGAGGAGGTGACCAGGCATATAGATGAGGGTAGTGCAGTGGATGTGATCTATATGGATTTTAGTAAGGCATTTGACAAGGGTCTACAAGGTAGGTTTATTCAGAAAGTTAGAAGGCATGGGATCCAGGGAAGTTTGGCCAGGTGGATTCAGGATTGGCTTGCCTGCAGAAGGCAGAGGGTGGTGGTGGAGGGAGTACATTCAGATTGGAGGATTGTGACTAGTGGTGTCCCACAAGGATCTGTTCTGGGACCTCTACTTTTCATGATTTTTATTAACGACCTAGATGTGGGGGTAGAAGGGTGGGTTGGCAAGTTTGCAGACGACACAAAGGTTGATGGTGTTGTAGATAGTGTAGAGGATTATCAAAGATTGCAGAGAGACATTGATAGGATGCAGAAGTGGGCTGAGAAGTGGCAGATGGAGTTCAACCCAGAGAAGTGTGAGGTGGTACACTTTGGAATGACAAACTCCAAGGCAGAGTACAAAGTAAATGGCAGGATACTTGGTAGTGTGGAGGAGCAAAGGGATCTCGGGGTACATGTCCACAGATCCCTGAAAGTTACCTCACAGGTGGATAGGGTAATTAAGAAAGCTTATGGGGTGTTAGCTTTCATAAGTCAAGGGATAGAGTTTAAGAGTCGCGAGGTAATGATGCAGCTCTATAAAACTCTGGTTAGGCCACACTTGGAGTACTGTGTCCAATTCTGGTCACCTCACTATAGGAAGGATGTGGAAGCATTGGAAAGGGTACAGAGGAAACTTACCAGGATGCTGCCTGGTTTAGAAAGTATGCATTATGATCAGAGATTAAGGGAGCTAGGGCTTTACTCTTTGGAGAGAAGGAGGATGAGAGGAGACATGATAGAGGTGTACAAGATAATAAGAGGAATAGATAGAGTGGATAGCCAGCGCCTCTTCCCCAGGGCACCACTGCTCAATACAAGAGGACATGGCTTTAAGGTAAGGGGTGGGAAGTTCAAGGGGGATATTAGAGGAAGGTTTTTTACTCAGAGAGTGGTTGGTGCGTGGAATGCACTGCCTGAGTCAGTGGTGGTGGCAGATACACTAGTGAAGTTTAAGAGACTACTAGACAGGTATACGGAGAAATTTAAGGTGGGGGCTTATATGGGAGGCAGGGTTTGAGGGTCGGCACAACATTGTGGGCCGGAGGGCCTGTACTGTGCTGTACTATTCTATGATCTATGTTTAATTCCACATCCCTGATTTAGCATGAAGGGTATCTCTTCCTCTTGAACTTCTCTTTCTTGTTGAAAGATTAAAGATTAGCTTTATTTGCCACATGTACATCAAAACATACAGTGAAATGTGTTCTTTGAGTCAACAACCAACACAGTCTGATGATGTGCTGGGGGGGGGGGCAGCCTGCAAGTGTCACTATGCTTCTGATACCAACATAGCATGCCCACAGCTCACTAATCCTAACCCATACCCATCTGGAATGCACAGAGAAACTGGGGCACCCGGGGGAAACCCACATAGTCCTGGTGAGAATGTCCAGACTCCTTACAGACAGTGGCAGGAATTGAACCCTGATCACTGGCACTATTACGTGTATTGCTAAGTCCTACTATGACACCCCTGTTGGCGGGTATCTATTCTGACATTGCCTGCCGCTGCATCTTGATTGGCCAATCCATAACATAATCCATGTTGGGCTAACCTGGCTCCAACATATCGGTGCAGCTATAAAGAAGGCAAGAGAGCGGCTATATTTCATTAGGAATTTGAGAAAATTTGGTTTGTCACCTGTACACTCGAAAACTTCTACAGATGTACGCTGGAGATCTTTCTCACAGGCTGCATCATTGTCTGGTTTGGAGGGGAGGGGAGGGGAGGGGCGGGGACTATTGCACATGGTCGAAAGAAGCTACAGAAAGTTGTAAAATTAATCAGCTCCATCATGGGTACTAGCCTCCATAGTATCCAAGACATCTTTAAGGAGCGGTGCCTCAGAAAGGCAGCGTCCATTATTAAGAACCCCCATCACACAGGACATGCCCTTTTCTCACTGTTCCCATCAGGTAGGAGGTACAGAAGCCTGAAGGCACACACTCAGTGAGTCAGGAACAGCTTCTTCCCCTCTGCCATCTGATTCCTAAATGGACATTGAACCCATGAACACTACCTCACTATTTTTTTAAAATTTTTTTTCGTTTTTGCACTATTTTAATTTAACTACTTAATATACATATATAGTTACTATAATTTATTTATTTATTTATTTCTATATTATCATGTATTGCATTGTACTGTTGCCATTAAGTTCAAAGGTTTCAAAGATATATTTAATGTCAGATAAATGTATACAATGTGTGGCCAAGTGGTTAGGGTGTTGGACTAGCGATCTCGAGCTTTGGCCGGGGCAGCGTGTGTGTCCTTGAGCAAGGCACTTAACCACACAATGCTCCAGTCCACCCAGTTGAGAATGGGTACCAGCAAAAATGCTCGGGGTTAAACTCGTGATAGACTGGCGTCCTATCTGGGGGGGGAGTTTCGTACTCTCAGTCGCTTCACGCCACGGAAACCAGCATAAGCACCGGCCTGATGGGCCAAAAGGCTCGTCACAGACTTTAATCTTTAAAAATGTATACAATATACATCCTGAAATGCTTTTTCTTTGCAATCATCCACGAAAACAGAGGAGTGCCCCTAAAGAATGAACGACAGTTAAATGTTAGAACCCCAAAGTCCCCCCAGCTCCCCCTCCCTCCCGTGCGTAAGCGGCAGCAAGCAACATCCCCACTCCTCCGACTGGCAAATAAAAGCATCGGCATCTGCCGCTGAGCACTCAAGCATGCAGCAAAAGCAACAGCAAAGACACAGACTTGCAGTACTCCAAAGACTACACGTTCACCCGGTATTCAACATACCACAGGTTCTCTCTCTTCCTAATAAGAGAGAAAGAGGTGTCGCCATTTCACAGCGGGAGGGGAGACATAATAAACAACTCGCTGGTTTACTATGTTAAAAGTCCTTTACATCGTTTTTTTCAAGCTGTGTGCCCAAAGATCTTGGGTCTCTGGGCACACAGCCAGAGATCTGCCATCTTCCCATACACTGGTCTTCTGCTAGGACACTGACCTCTGATACCCTCATCTCCAGAGCCATGAAAACTCAGTCCTCAGAAGGCGAGTAGAGCTCTTAGGCCGAGCCCTTGGTGTGCCAAACAACGGCCAGTCGTGAAACCCCGAGAGCGGGTCCCATTCCCGCAAAGAACCATAGTCAGCATGTAACTCCAGGTCAGGGTCTTCAAAAAAACCCCAAAAGGGAAAAATAGAGATATTAAAGATGGAAATAGAGCTGCTTCCGAAGATGCAAGCAAAGGAGTGGTCATTAGGCGCCATTAACCCTCCTAAGCTCCGCCTTCAAAATTAACAAATTTCATGACATATGCCGGTGATATTAAACCTGATTCTGATTCTCAGTTCATGCCCTTATAGCTGACCTTATTTACATTTAAGCTACTAGTCTTGAAACCATCACTTCTCCCTCTCAGGTTGAAGGTATTCAGTTATAAATATCCATGGCACCTTCATCGACAAGTCATTAATGTTGTTGAACAATACTAAGTTGATCTCCTGCTCTCCAGTTGTCTCCTGCATTTATCCCTTCGGAGTAACTATCCCAAAAGCATTGTCCCCATGCAGTGTGGAGTCTACTCTCGACAGCCTACTCAGAGATCTGGGATGGACAATGTACTTGTAGGCTCATCACTGAAGTTTGCAACATTCTTCAGGAAACCTTTGGACATGGTGTGGACCCTGGACTCTCTCCTCCTGAAGGTCAAGGGCATATTGACTCTTAATATCCAGGTCAGAGGATCATTGCAAGACCCTCACCCTGAGTGAATATTTGCTCCTTGCTGCTGCCACAGAAAGGTATTCTGGCACTGTCAGTGCTGGTTTCATTTACCCTCTTGGAATTTTTCAGTGAGGAAGAGGTGATGTCCTATGCTTGGGGACTTGTTAGCATTGCTGTCTGCTTACAAGTACAGGGAGCCATTGACCTCAGTAAGGACAACCACGTGGAACACAGACACTGTCAACAGTTGGCAATGTTTCTGCTCCCTCAGTGTGAAGTGAAGCTTGTTGTGGCTGAATTATCTCCTAGCTGGTGAAAGCTGCGTTTCCACAAGCACAGATGGTGCCTTCACCTGCAGAGAGGCTGGACTGTTGGACATTTTCAGCAGCCAGCAGTAGCCGGGTGGTGGGTAGTGGGTGGTCGGGGGGAATGGATCCTGGTAGACAAGGACCACACCCTAGTTAAAACTATAAGACATAGGAGTAGAATTTGGCCTATCGAGCCTGCTCTGCCATTCACTCCTGGCTGATTTATTTTCCATCTCAACCCAATTCTCCCACCTTCTCCACAGAATCTTTGAACACGTTCACCAGTCCAGCCTACCTACAGATGGAGGCACCATCTTACCAATCAAGAACCTATCAAGCTCCACTTTAAATATAGACAATGACTTGGCCTCCACAGCCAACTGTGGCAATGAATTCCAAATATTCCCCAACCTCTGTTTAAAGAAATTCCTCCACATCTCTATTTTAAAGAGATATATTTCTATTACGAGACAGTTTCCTCTGCTACTAAACTCTCCCAACTATTGGAAACATCCTCTCCATGTCTACTCTATTTAGACCTTTCAATGAGGCCCTCCCTCATTCTTTTAAATTCCAGCAAGATTGTTTTGGATGAAATACCTCCTAGTTGTTGAAACCGGCGTTTCTACAAAAACCCGTGAGCATTGATAATGTGAGATACCACAGGCCTGTTTCCCTTGTTTGGTGGAAAGACAGGCAACAAGGCAGCCACGTGGCTGCGGTTGTAGCAAGGTCTAAGCCTCAAGCCGCGGGCTTGCCTGCTGCCCAGTCCAAGTGAGAGGATGTTGGAGGCGGTGTGGTGTGGATTCTGTGCTGAGTTGGGGGCTGGCCTCTCCTGTCAGTGCTGCCTTTCAGTCTTCGATCGGCGGAAGGACAGGCTGGATTGCCAGGAGCTTTACCATCAGTTTGTATGTCGCTCAGGGACTTGGACTATACATCTGTTTTCTTGTGTAACAATGTGTGTGTGTGTGTTTCTTATCTCTCTATATTTTGAATGTATGTTATGTAGCTGGGCCTCAAAGGAATGCTGACTCATTCAACTGTATCCATGTATGCTCTGAATGATAATTAAACTTGATTTGATTTGATTTGAAGTGCAGACCCAGAGCCATCATTCTTCTCTGGCTCCTCACATCAGTGCACTCTCCAACTATGGCAGCTGAGCACTAACACAATGAGAGCCATTGACATCCCAGAACCCATGTGGGGTACCTTAATAGTCTTTAAAAATGAGATTCCATTGCCTGAATCAGCCCAGTCCCCCACTTTTTTCATATATATCAATGATTTTGGAATAGAACCTACAGGTAGGTAGTATGACTGGTAATCTGTCGATGACACCAAAACTGGTGTTTTAGTGCGTAGTGAGGAAGGTTGTCTGAGCTTACAACAGGATTGGATAGGTGCCTAAATATATTTTGGAAAGTTAAAGCACTGCAGTGAACAGTAGAGCCCTGGGGAGTGTTGTAGTGCAGAGAGACTTTGGAGTACAAGGACATAATGTGACTGTGAACTAAGTCACCGGACAGACACTGAAGCTGGTGATAAAAAGGTCTTTACTCATTATGACAAGCAGGAATTCTTCTGGAGCCACTCTCATAGAGTCTCCCAAACTCACATTTATGTATCCTTAAGCTCAAAGGTAACTGTAGGTGTTTCAACACAATTTCAATAGTTAGAATGACATCGTTTACTTCAATATTTTGGGTTGATAATGCTTCTTGCTTACCTGGAGTAAGGCATAGCCTTGATGGATACTGGGTTGCTCTGAGTTGGCTCTGCCACTTTGTCGAGCACCTTCCCCCTGTCTGTCGCAAAAGGGGTCTGTGCATGAATTTGATTCCCCATTCCCATTCCATCCTGTCAGCCCATGGCCTCCTCTACTGGCAGAAGGAGGCCAAACTCAGTTTGGAGGAGCAACACCTCATATTCTGTTTAGGTAGCCTCCAACTTGAGAGCATAAACATTGATTTCTCTTGTTCCCAGTAATTCTCCTCCCTCCCTCCTCTCTTTCCATTCCCTATTCAAGCTCTCTCTTTCTCCTTCTCTTTTCCTCACTTGCCAATCACCTCCCTCTGGTACCCCTCCTCCTTCCCTATTGTCCATGGTCCGCTCTCCTCTCTGATTAGAGTATTCCTTCACCTCTTCTCCTTTCCCACCTATCACCTCCTTCCTTCATCCTCCCTCCAGACCTCACCTACCTTCTCCTCTCATCTGGTTTCACCTGCCAGCTTGTATTCCTTTCCAGCACATGCCCCTGGCTTCTGCCTGCTTCCATTCCTGTCCTGGAGAAGGGTCTGGGCCTGAAATACCAACAGCCTAGCACGTCCTGCATTTTGTGTGTAATGCTTTACGTGGACTGACTGGGTAAAATCACAACTTGGATGCCACCTTGTGGCAGATGTAGGATAGAGGTGAATTTTTCCAGCCAGGGAAATTGAGGAGGAAGTCCACAGTCTTTTTCACCTGTCGTAGAACCATAGGCTGCCAAGTAGAGGAGCAGGTAGTTCAATCAGTGCCAGCAGTAACTGATCGGGGTTCGATTCACACCACTATCTGTAAGGAGTCTGTACGCTTCCCCGTGACCATGTGAGTTTCCCCCAGCTGCTCTGGTTTCTTCTCATATTCCAAAGACGTACCGGTTAGGATTAGTGAACTGTGGGCATGCTACGTTAGCGTCAGAAGCCCGCGACACTTGCGAGCTGCCCCCAGCATGTTGTAGACAGTGACGCAAACATCACATTTCACTGTGAGTTTCGATGTCCATGTGACAAGTGAAGCTAATCTTTAAAGATCTCTTTAATCTTTAATACGACACGGAAACAGGCCCTTCAGCCAGTTAGTCCATGATCACCAAGGTGCCCATCTGAGCTCGTCCCAATTCTGTGTTTCACCCATATCCCTCTGGGTCTTTCCAATCCATGAACTCAGTCAAATGTCGTTTTGATTTTGGTATTGGTTTATCATTGTCACCAAGGTGCCCTCCCTCTATCTCTCCTTTCATCCACCATTCTGGCTTCCCTCCTACACCTTCCCTTTTTCTCACTTGCCCATCACCTCTCTCTGGTACCCCTTTTCTCATGGTCCACTCTCCTCTCCCATCGGATTCTTTCTTATTCACCCTGTCTATGCTCTTCACTTTTACACTCATGGATTGAAGTCAGTGCCTTCAGTGAAGTTGTGAAGTGCGAGTCACAGTGGCTGGTGCTGCTCCCTGCCTGGGGATGTCATGTAGACCATGTCTACTGTGCCTCCAGATATATGTGATCCACACTGTGATTTGGGGAGAAGCCCTTCTGCCACTGGGAAGAGCTATTGAGGGAGACCCTGTCAATGACTGCCCAGTTCCATCTCCCAACATCGGTGGAGGGTCCATTTAAACAGGGAGAAAAGCAGCAATTTGACTGACTTTTCTTGTGGTGGGCCTTCCCCTACCATAGGCATGGGCAACCTCCTTCCAGACCTGATTCTATACATCAGAACTTCCTCTGGAGCCCTTCCCTGCTGACTCTTATAGAGTCCTAGAGCATTACCATACAGAAATAGGCCCTTCAGCCCATCTAATCTGTGTCATCCTGGTTTTCCGCCCAGTCCCATCTACTTGTACCCGGGCCATATCCCTGCATACCCCTCTCATCTGTGTAGCCAAACCAAACTTCTCATAAATGCTACAATTAAACCTGCAACCAGCATTTTTGCTGGCAGCTCATTCCACACTCACAACACCGTCTGAGTGATGGAGTTCCTTCACCTCAGACTGATGAGACTAGACATTCTAGTTCTAGTCCCTCCCAACCTAAGGGAAAAGAGCCTGTATGCATTCACCCCATCTGTACCCCCCAATTAATCCTCCTACCCCAGCCTCAACAGCAGCTATGACTGTGTGGGTGACTGGTTCCATTCAGGGCTGAGGTTCCACTCCAGTAGCTGTGCAATGTATCAGAGAGTCATACAGCAATGATACAAGCTCTTCAATCCGACTTATCTATGCTGTCAAATCTGCCTACCTGAGACCCATTTGACTGTGTTTACTTCCTATCCCTCTAAACCTTTCTTGTCTGTGTCCCTGTCCAAGTGCTTTTTAAACATTGTAATATTAGCCACCTCTATCACTTCCTCTGGTAGCTCGCCTCGTGTATTCGCCACCCTCTGCATGAAAGAGCCACCCCTCTGAACTCCTTAAATAATTCACCTTTCACCTTCAACTCTTGCCCTTCAATTTCAGACTCTCCTACCCTGGGAAAACGACGATGGCCATTCACTTTAACTATGCCCCTCATGGTATGATAAGGTTGCCCCTCAGCCTTCTACCCTCCAAGAAAGATAGCCCAAATCTATCCAGAGCAACACACACACACAATGATGGAAGAACACAGCAGGTCAGCCAGCATCTGTGGAGAAGAATAAGCAGTTGCTGTTTCAGCCAGAGTCCCTTCATCAGGACTGAAGAGGAAGGGGGAAGAACCCAGGACAGGGAGGGGAATGAGTGCAAGCTGACAGGTGACAGGTGAAACCAGGAGCAAGGGAGGGTGAATGGCTGGCTTCACGGCAACCGCCCTACAGCTGAATGACCGAAACTACACACGTGCTACAAGTACTGAAGTGCTGTCCTTGGGGCAGAATTAAACCTGGCCACACACTTTAGTGGCACATTCTACGTGTGAGTGTCCCCTCTGGTGACTCACTCAGTTTGTGAGTGTCCCCTCTGGAGACTCACTCTGTGAGTGTCCCCTCTAGTGACTCACTCTGTGAGCATCCCCTCTGGTGACTCACTCTGTCTGTCAGTGTCCCCTCTGGAGACTCACTCTGTCTGTGAGTGTCCCCTCTGGTGACTCACTCTGTGAGCGTCCCCTCTGGAGACTCACTCTGTCTGTGAGCGTCCCCTCTGGTGACTCACCCTGTCTGTGAGTATCCCCTCTGGGGACTCACTGTGTCTGTGAGTGTCCCCGTTGGTGACTCACTCTGTCTGTGAGTGTCCCCTCCCTAAGACTGATCCAATCTCATTAATTTCACAGTTTTTGGAGATGGGAGGGTCTCATATGGGATTAGTATTAAATACGTAAATATTTTCGTGCAGATCAATATCCTAGTTCCTCTTGTCAATGTCACAGACTTGATGTTTGCTCTTGTATTAAAAGGTACACATAACATCAAATGATTGCCTGCTCCACCAGCATCTCACCCTGTAGGCCCTGCCAACTAGATCCTGATTTATTTCTTGGCACCAGTCATTATTTGCTGCCCATAAACAACTGTAGTCTCAAAATAGACCAGGATTCATCACCCTTTCTTAGACTGCACCATTGGCAGGTAGCATTGGAGAGGTAGTATGGGGACAAAATAGAAATGGTGGACATCTTAATCAGTATTTTACATCAGTCTTCACTATGAAAGACTTTAGCAGTGTGCCAGAAAGTCAAGAGTGTCAGAGGGCAGAAAGTTCTAAGAAAAGTGAGTTTAGTCGCTATGACTGAGGAGAAGGTGCTTGGGAAGTTGAAGGTAGATAAGTCACCTGAACCAGGTGGACCACATCCCTGGGCTCTGAAAGAGCTGGCTGAAGAAATTATAAAGGTATTATTAATGATCTTTCAAAAATCACTAGATTCTGGAGGACTGGAAAATTGCAAATGTCACTGCACTCTTTATGAAGGGACGGATCTAGACGAAAGGAAATTATGGCCCAGTTAGTCTGACTTCAGCGGCTGGGAAAATGTTGTTGATTATTAAGGATGAGGTTTTGGAGTAATTGGAGGTGGATGATAAAGTAGGCCAAAGTCAGCATTGCTTCCTTAAGAGGAATTCTTGCCTGACAAATCTGTTGGAATTATTAGAGGAAATAACAGCCAGGATAGACAAAGAAGAGTCAGTGGGTGTTGTTTACTTGGACTTTCAGAAGGGCTTTGGCCGCACATGAGGCTGCTTAACAAGTTAAGAACCCATGGTATTACAGGAAAGATATCATGGATGGAAGATTGGCTGACTGGCTGGAGGCAAAGAATCTGAATAAAGGAAGCCTCGTCTGGTTGGCTGTGAGTAACTGGTGGTGTTCCACAGGGGTTGGTATTGGGACCACTTCTTGTCATGTTATATGCCAATGATTTGGAAGATGGAATTGATAGCTTTGTAGTCAAGTTTTCAGGTGATACAAAGATAGGCAGAAGGGCAGGCAGCATTGAGGAAGCAGGGAGTCTGTAAAAGAATTTGGACAGATTAACAGGATGGGCAAAGAAGTGACAGATGGAATACAGTGTAGGGAAGTGTACGGACATGTACTTCGCTAGAAGGAATATTTTCTACACAAGGAGAAACTTCAAAAATTAGATATGCAAAGGGTCTTGGGAATCCCTGTGCAGGATTCTCTAAAGGTTAACTTGTAGGTTGAGTCGGTGGTAAGGAAGGCAAATGCAATGCTAACATTTATTTTGAGTGGACTAAAATATAAGAGCAGGATGTGATGCTGATGTATAAGGCATTAGCCAGACTGCACCTGGAGTACTGTGAGCTGTTTTTGGGGTTCATATCTAAGGAAGGATGATCTGGCATTTAAGAGATGTATGAAGAGGTTTACAAGAATTGTCCTGGGATTGAAAAATATGAGGTGTTTGATGGCTCTGGGCCTGTACTTGCTGAAGTTTAGAAAAATGAGGTGGAAAGGCAGGCAGCATTGAAGAAGCAGGGAGTCTGTAAAAGAATTTGGACAAATTAACAGGATGGGCAAAGAAGTGGCAGATGGAATATAGTGTAGGGAAGTATACGGACATGCACTTTGCTAGAAGGAATATTTTCTACACAGGGAGATCTCATTGAGGGGGATCTCATTGAAACCTACCAAATATTGAAAGGCCTAGCTAGTGTGGATGTGGAGAGGATATTTCCTACAGTTGGTGAGTCTAGGACCAAAAGGCACAGCCACAGAATAGAGGGATGTCCACTTAGAAGGAATTTCCTTAGCCAGACAGTGGTGGATCTGTGGAATTTATTGCCACGGACAACTGTGGAAGTCAAGCCATTGAATATACTTAAAGCAGAAGCTGTTAGGTTCTTGGTTAGTCAGGGCAGGAAGAAGGCAGGAGAATGGAGTTGAGAAGGACGATACAGCAGCCATGATGGAATGGCAGCACAGACATGTTCGGCTGAGTGGCCGAATTCTTATGGTCTTATGCTTCAACATCTGGCAATCCATGATGTCCGCCCTATTACAAACACTTGTGATCTGGTTGAGATGGTTGAGAGATTGGAGATGGCTGAGATCTTTAACTTCCTTGGTGTGAATGTCACAACTTCTTCTGCACCAACTACGTAGACACTATGGTCAAATCATCACCCTAGCATCACCACTTCCTCAATAGGCCGAGGAAGTTTGTCACATCACCAATTTTTATAGATGCACCACAGAACCAGATGCATTATAGTTTGGTATGGCAACTGCTCTGCCCAAGTTACAGGGAACTGCAAGGAATTCTGAAACCAGCCCAGTCCATCAACTAAACAGTCTCTCCTCCATTAACTCTTGAACAGACCTTGCACACAGTCTCAGAGGCAAACTCTTGATCTCCCCCTCTTCTCATTGTGGTCCTTACACTTCAATTGTCTGCCTACACTGCAATTTCTATGTAACTGCCACACTGTATTCTACATTTAACATAAAACAGGGCAACATAGTCCACCAATTATCATGTCATTTAGTTTTCCTTTTCACCACCTCAACGTACTTATAAATGGAATGATCACAAAACAAAAGCTATTCACAATATTCTGGTTCTTGTGAAAGATGAGAGTGATGTTTCAGAAGCATTTTAGACCACCACATGAATGGGCAGGAAATAGAGGTACATTGACTGTCTATGATATGCAGTTTAAATCAGCATCATGGTCAGCCCAGACATTAGGGGCTGGAAGGCCCTCTGCCGTGCTCTACTGTTATATGTTCTGGATATCTATGTATCTCCGGCATATTTTTGTTTTTATTTATGGAGCTCTTTACATCCTTGACTCCTTCAGTATTGCCCTTCTGACAAGGCAACACACCCTTAATACTAACCCTTCTCTAACAGTGTCTCCTTCCTGTTTATTGCCACTTAACCAATGTAGTCATAACTCCCTCCGAATTGCCATTCCGCCAATACAGTACTCCCTCGCTAAAGATAAAGATAAAAATTAGCTTTATGTACCAGATTAAAAAAAACAATGAATGTGTCATTTGCGTCAAATGACACATTTCTTCCACAGGAAGAAGGTAGAGGAGCCTCGGGACTCACACCACCAGGTTCAGGAACAGTTCTTACCCCTCAACCACCAGGCTCTTGACCCAGTGCGGTTCATTTGCTCCATTATTGAAATATTCCCACAACCAACGGACTAACTTTCAAAGACCCTTCATCTCATGTTCTTGATATTTATTGTTTATTTATTATTATTATTTCTTCCTTTTGGTATTTGCAGTTTGATGTCTTTTGTACACTGGTCAAATGCCCAAGTTGGTACAGTCCTTCATGGATTCTGTTATGGATTTATTGAGTATGCCCACAGGAAAGTGAATCTCAGGGTTGTATATGGTGATATATATGTACTTCGATAACAAATTTACTTTGAACTTTGAAATCAGATCAGCAAGGACTGTGTTGGGGACAGCCCGCAAGTGTTGACCCAACATAGCATGCCCACTGCTCAATAAATCTAACCTGAACATCTTTAAAATATGGGAGGACACCAGAGAACCCAGAAAGAAACCTACACGGTCACGGGGAGAAAGTACAAACTCCTTACAGGCAGCTGCGGGAATTGAACCCTGATCAGCGATCGCTGGCATTATAAGGTGATGCGCTAACTGCTGTACTACCGTGCCGCCCCCATCCTCTGCTAGTTTCCAAGCTGGTTCTCTGAGGGGTACTGCCCTTCCGTGATGCAGGACTTCCTCAGTACAACTCCTCTAACAATGCAGTACTCCTCAGTATTGGTCCTGTGATAATGTGGTAACTCCACCATCAAAATGCCGAAGCCTGCCTTCAGCACAGCCCTTCTCAGTGCAATGCACTCCACATTATTCCACCTGACGTGTACACCTCCTCTGTATTCCCCCTCTGAGAGTGCTGTGCTCTTCAGTGGTGACCTTTCTGTAGAACAACAATCTGCTGGAGAAGCTCAGCAGTTCGAGCAGCATCTGTAGGGGTGGGTGGGGAGGAAACTATTGATATTTCAGATTACAAGCCTGCGCCAGAGATTGTTGACTGAAAGTTCTGGCAATTCCTTCTCCCCCACAGATTCTGCTCAACCTGTAGATTATCTGTTACTCCAGGTTCTAGCATCTGCAGTCTGTTGTGTCTCCTTTCAATGGAGGCTCACTCCATCAGTTGTCAATCTTTAAGACGACCATTACCCCGGTACCTAAGAAAGGCAAGGTAACATGCCTTGATGACTGCCGCCCAGTGGTTCTGTCATCCACTATCATGAAGCACTTTGCAAGGCTGGTCTTGGCACACATTAACTCCTGTCCCCTGGGCAACCTCGACCCACTGTAATTCACCTACCACCAAAACAGGTCTACAGAGGATGCCATCTGCTTAGCCCTACACTCACCTCTGGAGAAGCTGGATGGGAAAGACACTTTCGTTAAACTATTGTTTATTGTCTACACACCTGCCTTCATTACTACAATTCCAAGCTAACATCACCAAACTCCAGAACCTGGGAGTCAACATCTCTGCAACTGGAACCTCGTCTTACTGACCAAAAGACTGTAGTCAGTAAGGAAAGGCAGCAACACCTCTGCTATGATTATTCCTAACACTGATGCTCCACAAGGTTGCATACCCTGTCTCCTATTCTACTCCCTATGCACTCAAGACTGAGAGGCCAGATTCTGTTCCAACTCCGTTCACATTTGCAGATGATACCACTGTAGTGGGCCGCATCTCAAATAATGTTGAGTTGGAGTACATAAGGATGTGAAGAGCTTAGTGACATGGTGTCATGACAACAACCTTTCCCTCAATGTCAGCAAAAGAGCTGGTCATGGACTTCAGGAAGAGAGACAGTACACATGCTCCTGTTTACATCAAGGGTGTTGAGAGCTTCAAGTTCCTAGGAGTGAACATCACCAATAATCTGTCCTGCTCCGACCATGTAGATGCCACAGCCATGAAAGTTCACCCCCCACATCTACCTTCTCAGAAGGCGTGACCCATCTGACCCTTACCAATTCTTGTCATTGCACCGTCGAAAGCATCCTTTCTGGATGCATAACTACTGGGTGTGGCAACTGCTCTGCCCATGACTGCAACTGTTGTGGACACAGCTCAGTACATCATGGGAACTAGCTTCCTCTCCACTGACTCCTTCCATACTTCCTTCTGCCTTAGTAAAGCAGCCATCATCATCAAACGTCACACCCAGCCCTGACATTCTCTCTTCTACCTTCTTCCATTGGGCAGAAGATATAAAAGCCTCAAAGCAGTTCCTACCAGGCTGAAGGACATCTTCTACCCCACCAGTATGCTCGAGGACATCTTCCGTTGAAAAACCATTGAAGCACTGGTGAGGCCTCACTCGGGAGTATTGTGAGCAGTTTTCAGCCCCTTATCTTGGAAATGATATGCTAAAACTGGAGAGGCTTCAAAGGAGGTTCACAAAAATGGTTCCAGGTTAGAACGGCTTGTCATATGAAGAGTGTTTGATAGCCCTGGGCCTGTATTCACTGGAATTCAGAAGAATAAGTGGTGACCTTATTGAAACCTATCAAATGGTGAAAAGTCTTGATAGAGGGAAAGTGGAGAGGATATTTCCTATGGTAGGAGAGTCTAATATCAGAGGTCACAACCTCAGAATAAAGGGGCGTCCTTTTACAATGGAGGTGAGGAGGAATTTCTTTAGCCAGAGAGTGATGAATCTATGGAATTTTTTGCCACCGGCAGCTGTGGAGGCCAAGTCTGTATGTACATTTAAGGCAGAAGTTGATAAGATTCTTGATTGGTCAGGGCATGGAGGGACACGGAGGGATTGCAGGAGATTGGGGTTGAGAGGGATAAGAAATCAGCCTTGATGAAATGGCAGAGCAGACTTGATGGGCCAAATGGTCTAATTCTGCTCCTATATCATGGTATTATGGGTCTTATTGAATGGTTCTCCAGTATGACAAGACTATTGACCTCATAATCTGCCTCATTATAATCTCGCACCTTATTGTCTATAAGCACTGTTACTCTTTACTCTCAGTCGGATTATCACTGATGTACTGTATGTCAAAAAATTGTTTTACAGCAGCAGGAAAATAAATAAATTGTGCAAAAAGAGAGCAAAAATATTGAGGTAGTGTTCATGGGCTGATCAGAAATCTGATGGCTGAGAGGAAGAAGCTGTTCCTAAAACATTGAGTGTGTGTCTTCAGGTTCCTGTAGTGATGGTAATGAGAGGAGGGCGTGTTCTGGATGGTGGGCAGCCTTCATGATGAATCCATTCTGTTATTGTTTTACCTTGTACTATCTCAACGTACGGTATAATGGTTGATCTTCATGAACAGTAAGCAAGAGAGGCTTTTCACTGTATCCCAGTACATGTGACAATAATAAAGGTAATTCCAATTCCTACTCTGTACGTGAGTGTATTGTTCCTCAGCACTGCCTCTCCCACAGTCTGGCATGATCTGTGATTGAATCTATGACCATTACTAATGCCACCTGACCGAAATGTTACTTCCATTGGCCCTGACATAACCTGCACAATTGCTCCCAGGTCCCTGGGGTAGAATCGGATCAAGTACCTTTGAGGATCAGAGATAAGAGAGTTAGCCACTTGAGCTGAAGCTGACACCTGTGTATAAGGGAAATCAATTTCCTTTGCACATGTACGTGTGCGTAAAACAATTTGGTTAATCTCTTTATGCTCAGTTCCTGTCTCATTAACCAACATACTTCAAACAGCAGATATCTGTGTCAAAGTCGCTTGGTCGGGAATTTCTTAGTAAAAAATGTTAAGCTGCTGCAACCACTCAGAAAATAAATTTGAGAGGCTCAACATATCGATGCAATCACAAAGAAGGCACGCCACCAGCTACACTTCATTAGGAGTTTCAGGAGGTTTGGTCTGTCACCAAAGATTCTAACAGATTTCTGCAGTTGTACCTTGGAGAGCATCTTAACTGGTATGGAGGATCAGGAAAATCTGCAGAGTGCTGGAAACTCAGCCAGCTCCTTCATGTGCACTGGTCTCCCCAGCATCTGGGACATCTTCAAAAGATGATACTTAAAAAAGGCAGCATCCACCATTAAGGACCCCCACCACCCAGGAGATGCCTTCTACTCATTACCAGAGTACAGGAGACTGAAAACTCAAAGTTTTAGGAACTGTTTTGTCCTTCCACCATCAGATTTCTGAATGGTCCATGAACCCATGAATACTATCTCACTATTTTTACACTACTTATTATTTTTAATATATCTTTCATGTTGTAATGTTTAGTATTTTTAATATATTGCAGTGTTGGAGCAACGGAGGATGAGAGGTGACCTGATAGAGGTGTACAAGATAATGAGAGGCATCAATCATGTGGATAGTCAGGGGCTTTTTCCCAGGGCTGAAATGACTAGCAATAGAGGGCATAGTTTTAAGGTGCCTGGAAATAGGTACAAAGGAGATGTCAGGGCTAAGTTTTTTTTTACACAGAGAGTGCATGAAATGGGCTGCCAGCGGTGGTGGTGGAGGCAGATACAATAGGGTCTTTTAAGAGACTCCTGGATGGATACATGGAGCTCAGAAAAATAGAGGACTCAGGGTAACCCTATGTAGTTCTAAGGTAAAGACATGTTCGGCACAGATTTGTGGGCCAAAGGGCCTGTATTATGCTTCAGGTTTTCTATGTTTCTATGTATGCTGCTGCAAAACAACAAATTTCACAACATACACTCAGTAGCCACTTTATTAGGTACCCCCTTTGCCTTATAAAGTGGGCACCGAGTGTATGTTTGCCGTCTTCAGCTCCTGTAGCCCAACCACTTCAAGGTTCGATGTGTTGTGCATTTGGGGATGTGCTTCTGCATACCACTGTTGTGATGTGTGGTTATCTGAGTTACTGTCTCCTTCCTGTCAGTTTGAACCAGTGTGACTATTCTCCTCTGACCTCTCTCATGAACAAGGCGCTTTCACCACAGAACTGCTGCTCGCTAGAATTTTTTTGGTTTTTTTTGCCCCATTTTCTGTAAACTCTAGAGATGGTTGTGTGCGAAAATCTCAAGAGATATCAAGAGTTTTTGAGATACTCAAACCACCCCATCTGTCACCAATGATCATTCCACGGCCAAAATCATATAGATCATAGTTTTCCCCATTCTGATGTTTGGTCTGAATAACAACTGAACCGCTTAACAATGTCTGCATGTTTTTATGCTTTGATTGGCTGTTTAGATAGTTACCTTAATGTGCAGGGGTACAAGTGTACCTAATAAAGTGGCCAAGTGAGTGTACATTTCTTATTGTAATTTATAGTATATTTTATGCCTCGAGTTGTACTGCTGCTGCAAAACAACAAACTTCATATCATATGCCAGTGCTAATAAATCTGATTCTGAGGTTTTGGTTTAGTGTGAATGTGGAGGTGTACAGGACCCCACTGATCATGCCCCTTTGCCTTCTGCAGGCTCACTGCTGGCAGTGCAGTATGTGTATGCCGAGGTTACCAGGATCCATTCAGTGGCAGATGGAATGGTGGCCAGCACGAGACTGGGCTACGTCATCAGAGAGAGGTTCACATGCCCGCCAGTCATCCATCCCGGTTACAATGTGCTCAGGGGCATCAGGGCCACTTGCTCGGTGAGATCCAGGGTGGGTGGAGGTGCCGGCACCAAGAAAGATGGCAGCAGGAAGACCCCGGAGAGCCTGCTACAGAACGCCGCACCCTCGCGGGTCTGCTCCGTGCTGTGAACACTTGGGTACATTTCCCGCACCTCGTGAGTGACTCACTCACTCTAAAACAGCAGTTATCAGCATGTTTCACAGGGTGAGCCTCAGCACACAGGCAAATAACACTCCAGCTAATAGATTGCTCGATTCTATTCTTAGTAACCACAGGTCAGATTAAACTGATAAGACAAAAGGAGAGCAATATTTTTCAGCTCTCTGCTTGCTGACTCCTGTACCCGCTCTCTGAAAGCACAATTCAGGGAACTCTCCTCCTTCAGCAATCCTGTATGAGCTATCAATCCTCCTCCTCAAAGCTACCGGCTGAGCTTCCTGTTCGGGAGATGTGGGTGACCTTTCTTGCCCCACCCCAACTCATCCTTTAACTGAGCCAGGCCGCACATTGACATCGCATGTCTGGAGTTACAAAGCAAAGGCGTAGATTATCTTCCTTGGTGATCCAAGTGCTTTTAAAGGTAATTTTGTCATTTCATTATCACCATTATTGTTATTGTCACTTCAGGAATGTGGTTGACTCATTTAAAAAAATACAGATGTTTTAATTATTTGAATTTTGATTCCTCATTCAAACGCCTATTTCCTGAGAAACCAACTTTGGAGTGCTATCATGGGAACCTACCACCACCCCTCCAAGCCATGTTTCTCCCTTCCCCCCCCCCCCCACTTCCATGAAGAGCCTTCTGACATTTCTGAAGATGCACATTTGGAAAATGGGGCTGTGGTAAAGATAGGGACAGACAGTCAGAGGAAAGTATTTAATTGGGGGAGGGAAAACAATGATGCTATTAGGAAAGAACTTGGGAGTACAAACTGGGAACAGATGTACTCAGGGAAATGGACAACAGAAATGTGGAGGCTGTTTTGGGAGCACCTGCGTGGGTTTTCTGGATAGGTCTGTCCCATTGAGGCAGGGTGAAGATGGTAGGGTGAAGGAACCATGGTTGACAAGAAAGGTGAAACACTTAGTTAAGAGGAAGAAGGAAGCATACTTCAGGTTTAGGAAGCAAAGGTCAGACAGGGTTCTTGAGAGTTACAACGTATCCAGGACAGTGCTTAAGAATGGACTTTGGAGATAGAGGGGAACGTGAGAAGGCCCTGGTGAGTAGGGTCAAGGAAAACGCCAAGGCTTGAGGTAACTGTGCAGCTCTATAAAACCCTGGGTGGACCACACTGGGGGTATTGTGTTCAGTGCTAGTTGCCTCTTTATGGAAAGGATGTGGAAGCTTTTGAGAAGGTGCGGAGGAGATTTACCACAATGCTGCCTGGATGTTTGTTAGTTTAGTTAGAGGTGCAATGTGGAACAGGCCCTTCCAGCTCAATGAGCCACCACCAATGCACCTGCTGTATTTAACAGTAGCCTAATCACAGGACAATTTACAATGACCGATTAACTTGCTAACCGGTATTTCTTTGGAATATGGGAAGAAACCGGAGCACCTGATTGAAAGCCATGCGTTCACAGGGAGAATGTCCAAACTCCTTACAGACGGCACTGGAACTGACCTCCGAACACCGAAGCCCTGAGCTGTAGAGCATCACAATAACCAATGTGCTTCTGCAGTGCCCCTTTCTTGTGAGGAAAGCTTGAGCAAGCAAGGGCTTTTCTCTTTGGAGTGAAGGAGGATAAGTAGGCATAGATAGAGTGGACAGTCAGCCTCTTTATCTCAGGGTAGCAATGGCTAATACCAGAGGTCATCATTTTAGTGATTGGATGAGAGTATAGAGGTAGGATTTTTAGACACTGATAAATATGTGCCTGGGGTGGTGGTGGGAGTTTGATATTAGGGGCATTTAAGAGACTCTTAGAGAAGCACATGAATGAAAAAATAACAGAGGGCTATACAAGGATGGAAGGGTTAGATTGATCTTGGAGTAGGTTAATAGATCAGCACACATTGTGGGCCAAAGGGTCTTTAATGTGCTGTACTATGTCAATCTGAGTGGATAATAAATAGTTTTATTAACTTTTCTCTCCCCCATAATTTCATCTGGGAGTGAATTTTATACTGCATGTCAAGTATTGAGTTGTGAATTCCGTAACTGACCCAAGCAGGTGTGGCCTGTACATCACCTTCAAGGTGAAACTAGGGTTTTAAACCTAAGCAGGAAAGTCAGCTGAGGTGATTGGGAGAATACAGGTAAAGTCATAACAGTGGAGAGATAATGGTTAGCATGAAAAAAAAGTGCACTAGATTGAAAAAAGACCCTTACAAGGCTCATAAACTCAAAGTGAAAAGTGATCGAGTGGACGGCTAGAGACTCTTTCTCAGGGTGGAAATGGGATAATATAAGGGGATCATAATTTAATGTTGATTGGGGGAAAGTGAGATGTGAGAGGTAAGTTTACTTTTACATAGAGTAGTGGGTGCATAAAGTGCCCTGCCGGGAGTGGTGGTAGAGGCAGATACATTAGGGACATTTAAGAGACTTTCAGATGGGTAAAAGAAAAATGGAGGAATATGGGGGAGGAAAGAGTTAGATTGATCTTGAAATAGGTCCAAAAGTTGACACCATATTGTGGGACGAAGGACCATACTGTGATGTAATGCTCGATGTTCTTGGATTCATTCATGGCTGACCAGAGAAATTAAATATGGTTTAGATCAAAACAAGAGCCAAATAAAGTTGCCAGAAATTACATAGGTGTGAGGAAAGGTCACATTTTAGAACTGAGCAGAGGGGGACTAGGCTGGACCAGTGAGAGGCAGCAAGTATAGGCACGTACGTGGAAAACACGAGGACCAATATAAGACCCTTACGGATGGACAGAATTCACAAGAAGGAAATGGCAGAGGAATTAAACAGATACTCTGCTGTCTGTCTTCACAGCTCAAGATGCATAAAACCAGTGGAACACAAGGGTCTAGAGAGTACATGTTATTGAGGACAATATCTATTACTCAAAAATAGTAATAAATAAGTTAAGACCATAAGACAATAGGAGGAGAATTAGGCCATTTGGCACCCTGAGTCTGCAATGCCATTCCATCATGGCTGATTTATTATCCCTCTCAATTCCATTGTCCTGCCTTCTCTACATGACCTTTGACACCCTTACTAATCAAGAACCTTTCAACCTCCACTTTAAATATGCCAAATGGCTTGGCATCCACTGCTGTCTGTAGCAATAAATTCCACAGATTCACCACCCTCTGTTAAAGAAACTCTTCCTCGTCTCTGTTCTAAAGAAATTCTTCCTTATCTCTGTTCTAGAGTTAGTGAGTTTGAAAATTGCTAAATCCCAAGGACTGGATTATCTACATTTCAGAGTTTTGAAAGAGATACTGGATGCTCTGGTTATCTTCCAAGGTTATGTAGATTCCATTATTGTTCCCGTGGATTGGAAGGGAGCCAGCGTGATGCCACTGTTTCAGGAAGGACGGAGAGTGAAATTTTGTGAGTCTAACATCAGTAGTTGGGAAATTGCAGGAGTTCATATGATGGTTCTAATACCAGACTACCTTGGACAACACCTCCAGGATCTGGTGTATGTGTTGCTCTGGATTTTCAAGCACCTGCAGAATCTCTTACGTTCAGAATACCTTGGAAGGAGTAAGAAGATTGAGCTGAGTCAAAAACTGACGTGTTGGACTTCTTTCAGGATGCAACTAGTGGAATGGACAAGTGAGAACCAGTGAATGTGTTGTGTTCAAAATTCCAGGAGTCTTTTGATAAGATCCTGCACAGGCGTTCAGCTGCCAACTGGGTTACCCTCATTGGTTTAAAAAGGTTGAAATGGATTGAGATTTGGTTACCAGACAGAAAGCAGAGTGTGGGAGTAAAAGAGATCATTTAGTGTTGCTGGGCTGTGATATCACAGGTGTCTGTTCAGACTAGCTGAAGGGAGGGTGGTCCCCGACACAGGATTCCTGGACCAGGGGCACAGTTTCAGACTCAGGGATCGGCCATTTAGGACAGAGCTGAGGAGAAATATCTTCATTCTTAGGGTGGTGATTGTTTGGAACTCTCCCAGAAGGCTGGGGAATGGAGAGGTGTGGGGATAATGCAGGAAATGGCATCACGGTAGATCAGAATGATGAATGGTGGGGCCGGCTCTGGGTTCTGATGGCCTATTCTTACTTCTGCACATGATCAATACCTTGAAATGTGGAATTCTCTACTGCCCTCTGCCAGCAATGTTTTATCCATAGATTTCTTACCCTGTCTCTATGACAACTCTATCCATGAACTCCTCCTCCATCAATCTCCCTCTCCTTTCTCCAATCTCAGTAATATTTTCACCAGTGAATCTCCCTTTCCCTCTCCCAGCTGATACAAGAGTCTCCCTCTTCTCAAGCATCCTCACCTCTAACATAGTCACTCTGTCATAGACAAACGATTCTGATTGCACAATAACTTTGAGGACATTATTTCCCACGTCAGTCACTGCAAATTAAGCAACAGTGGCCTACAGAAAAATGAAGCACAGAAGAGATTTGTAAGTGGGAACGGTTTATCATTGGCTACAGATTGCGGTGCCATTTGTGCTGATGGACCTCGCTCTGCTTCTCTTTCTCCATGCGACTTCAACAAATGCAGTTCCCATATCTGTGTGTTCGGATATTGGAGACTCCCAAATGCACTGGGGAAATCTGCTGAGTCTATTACCGGTGCCCAGTGTGGATCGAGAAAGCTCCGCAGAACTGTTCGCACTTTTCTCATGCTCTCCCGTCTAATCCGCCATGAGAACTAACTGCTGCTTTCCTAGGGCGACATCGATCCTGTCAGCGACACATTCCTCAAATATTCCTCCATGTTTTCATAGTCGTCGGAGTCAGATTCTGACGTCTCCTCTGAGGTCTGGGTTGAGACCCTGGGCCTGTCGCTCCTATCTTGCGTCTTTCTCATCGGCTGGGGCTGCTTAGCGTTGAGGTCGATGGATGGGAAGGCTCCACCTCCTCTGTGGCTCAGGACAGCACTCCTCTGTTTATTCTGGGTGGCTGCAACATGAAGATCAAAGATTAGAGAGCAGCAGTAACTTGCACTCTGTCGTAATGCAGAGTGGTAACACCAGCTATCAGAACAGGGGGCGAGCTCCATTTGCTGAAAGGGGAGTGGCCGATAGAGAGAGGATGAAGGCTGTTCAGCTCAGTATTCTGTGAGGTTTAGTCGCCTCAGTGTTGAAATGATCCTGCAGCTCTGGCAACCATCAGCACTCACCTCGGGGTCAAACTGACTCTGTGGCAGTGGCCTGCAGCTGCTGGGCTCCTGCACCAGCTGCAGTGCTGACCTGACTCTTAGGCTGTAGACTCACTTTCGGGGACTCCGCAACTTGTGTTATTTGTTTGGATAATTTGTTCTTTTTTTCGCACATTGGGTGTGTGACGTTTTTGTTGTGTGGGGAATCCCAATGGGTTCTGCCGTGTTTCTTTGTCTTGTGGCTGCCTGCAGGTTGGAGAATCCCAACACATACTTCGCTAACAAATGTACTTTGAATATGGATTTCCCGAGCTCAGTACTGGAAGAAAGAAAACCAGGAATTTTAAGATGCCTGGATTAGGGGATTGTGGAAATGTGAGCAAGGACAAGACCAGTTGAAGATGAAGTGGCATACAAATGGGGACAAGGACTGAGGCAGGCAGGGTGGGGGGTGGGGTCAAGGAGAGGAAAGGGAGGGAGAGGTTTGGGAAGCAAAGGAGTGAGGAAGAGAATATAGAATCATAGATTTCTATAGCATAGAAACAAGCCCTTCGGCCCATCTAGTCCATGCCAAACATTTTTCTGCCGAGACCCATCGACTCGACATTGACCATAGCCGTCTATACCCCTCCCTTCCATATACTTATCTTAAGTTTTGCGATTGAACCCACATCTACCATGGCTACCGGCAGATCATTCCTTGCTTTAAACACCCGCTGAAATGGTCCCCCTCAATATTTCACCCTTCACCATTAACCCATGACTTCTAGTTCTAGTCTCACCCAACCTCAGTGGAAAAAGCCTGTTTGCATTTGTACCCTTCATAATTCTGTATACCTCCATTCGATCTCCCCTCAACCTCCTGCACGCCAGAGAATAAAGTCCTAACCCATTCAACCTTTCCCTATAGATCAGGTCCTCAAATCCTGGCAACAGATGGCCTGTTGAGATGACAGGGGCTAACACATGAGAGGTATGAAGGAAAAACATGCACTGCCTGACAGGCACAACCCAGCTAAACGCCACACGTACTGCATGTGTCCACCTTGTTAATGTGCTCCATGCTTCAAACCACCTTGACCCGCAAAAAAAAAATGACCATTAGAAAACATCCTGCTGATTTACATGACCCAATGGTGCCCATGTCACACACAGGAAAAAAAAAATACGGCAGAAACTGTTCATCCAGTGCAGGACTTTAGGGTCCAATGAAGATGGGTTCCAACCCAGCCCAGGAGGAGGAATGAACAGCCCCAGTCTGTGAGGTCCCAGATAGGGATGACCTTCTATGTTCCAGCAATGACGGTTCTTTTCCACTGAGTCTGCACACAGACATTGCTCATTTATACCAACCGCAGTCTTCAGAAACCACAATCTGATCAGAGTGATTCTCAATGATGGCAGCAGGAAATTCGAGGTTGAGTCAGCAGAGGGGGGCCACTCTCTGTATCATCCCTCCCCCACCATCAGATGTACATCTATCCCAACTCCCTCCTCTCAAACAAACCCCCCAACCTCACACCTGGCCTTCTCACCAAACCCCTCAACCACATCCAAATCCTACATATCCTAATGACACAACCTCTTCACCTACTGGCCTCCCACATCCCAACCCCAGCCCCTGATCCCTACCCCCAAACCATCTCCTGACCTCCCACAACTAAACCCCACAAACCAACTCCAGCCCTGATCCTCACGCCCAAACCACCTCCTGACCTCCCACAACCAAACCCCACAAACCAACTCCAGCCCTGATCCTCACTCCCAAACCACCTCCTGACCTCCCACAACCAAACCCCACAAACCAACTCCAGCCCTGATCCTCACTCCCAAACCACCTCCTGACCTCCCACAACCAAACCCCACAAACCAACTCCAGCCCTGATCCTCACTCCCAAACCACCTCCTGACCTCCCACAACCAAACCCCACAAACCAACTCCAGCCCTGATCCTCACTCCCAAACCACCTCCTGACCTCCCACAACCAAACCCCACAAACCAACTCCAGCCCTGATCCTCACTCCCAAACAGCCACCTGACCTCCCACAACCAAACCCCACAAACCAACTCCAGCCCTGATCCTCACTCCCAAACCACCTCCTGACCTCCCACAACCAAACCCCACAAACCAACTCCAGCCCTGATCCTCACTCCCAAACCACCTCCTGACCTCCCACAACCAAACCCCACAAACCAACTCCAGCCCTGATCCTCACTCCCAAACCACCTCCTGACCTCCCACAACCAAACCCCACAAACCAACTCCAGCCCTGATCCTCAGTCCCAAACCACCTCCTGACCTCCCACAACCAAACCCCACAAACCAACTCCAGCCCTGATCCTCACTCCCAAACCACCTCCTGACCTCCCACAACCACACGCCACAAACCAACTCCAGCCCTGATCCTCACTCCCAAACCACCTCCTGACCTCCCACAACCAAACCCCACAAACCAACTCCAGCCCTGATCCTCACTCCCAAACCACCTCCTGACCTCCCACAACCAAACCCCACAAACCAACTCCAGCCCTGATCCTCACTCCCAAACCACCTCCTGACCTCCCACAACCAAACCCCACAAACCAACTCCAGCCCTGATCCTCACTCCCAAACCACCTCCTGACCTCCCACAACCAAACCCCACAAACCAACTCCAGCCCTGATCCTCACTCCCAAACCACCTCCTGACCTCCCACAACCAAACCCCACAAACCAACTCCAGCCCTGATCCTCACTCCCAAACCACCTCCTGACCTCCCACAACCAAACTCCACAAACCAACTCCAGCCCCTGGTCCCTACTCCCACCCCCACTCTCAAATACTCTATTCCCCCAATGAAACCTCATTTTCCCCTCCACATCCCTGACTCCCAATCACTGTAACCCCTGGCCCACAACCTACCCCCAACCTGTGTACAAAGGGGAGCAGGAACCGACAACCTCCCCACCCCCAAGACAAAAGCATTGCTGACACCAAGCTCTGTAGAGTTTCAAAATTTAGGTGGACTTCGTTGGCCAAATGTTGTGAGGCACCTAAAGCAACAACGGACAATGGTGTGGGGGTAGGAATGGTCCAATAACTCCCTCCTTCCGACCCATGCTATGCTCAGAAGCCCCAGAGGACCATTGATATTCTTCCCCAAACACACCAAAGTATCCCCCCCCCCCACCAAATCCCAATCTCAGCACAGCTCCACTCCCAATCTACCCAGACAACGAGTACCTTATTCAGTTCTGGTTGCCTCATTGTAGGAAAGATATGGAAGCTTTAGAGAGGGTGCAGAGGACATTTACCAGGGTGCTGCCTGGATTAGAGGGCAAGTCTTAAGAGAACAGGTCAAGCGAGTTAGAACTTTTCTCTTTGGAGCAAAGGAGGATGACTGGTGTGAAGCAGACAAGATGGTAGGATGCATAGATTGAGCCAGCACCTTCTTCCCAAGGGTGGAGTTGGTCTATATGAGAAGACATAATTTTAATGTGATTGGAGGAAAGTATGGGGGGGTTGGTTTGTCAGAGTTAGGTGTTTCACTCAGAGAGTGGTGAGATGGAATGCACTGCCAGGGGTGGTGTTAGAGGCTGATACATTAGGGACCTTTGTGAAATATTTCAGGAAACACACAAATGAAAGAAAGATGGAGGACAATGAAGGAAGGATGGATGAGATTGATCTTGGAGCAAGTTAAAAAGTTGACACAGCATCATGAGCCGAAGGGCCTGTACTGTTCTTTGTTCTATATAATGTGGTGGCCAGTGCCAATCTCCCACTTCCTCCAGGAATGCCCTCAGTGCCAGTCCCAGCACTGCCCCATTCCCTGGGGAATGTCCTCAGCCCCAATCATAACACTGCCCCATGCTCCACTCCCCCAGGGGACATCGCACGTTCCACAAGCCCTTTCCGAGAATACAGCCCAGTCCAGCCCTTACCTCCAGGGACGATGGGTTGCATCAGTCGGTTTAGCTGCACGTTCCACTGTTTGACGCAACGACTCGCCTGCCTCCGCCTTGTCTTCGCCGCCTGGTGAGAGAAAGGCCAGTTGAA